>NC_086321.1:186410007-187610007 GCF_036172605.1 Pelobates fuscus | reverse complement strand
ATAGATGTTGGCAGTAACATAAATTCACCTCTGTCTGTCATTTTAAAATAATAACAGATCTAATATACATAACAGTCATGGCACTTTATGTAATTTATATTCTTATGCATTTTTTATCATGCTTATATTCATTTGTTTATTTTATACCCTTCAATTCAATTACATAATTGCGGACGTTGATCCATGCACTTTTGACATATTATAAATGTTACAAGTAATGTGCCGTAAGAGCAACAATAGTTTCATCCATACGAAGGGTATATATCCGCAATAGTACCACCGCGGCAACCTATCTTGAGAAAGCCCGGTTTCACAGGCGAAATGTGTAGATCATTGTTTTGGCGGCAGTTTCAAACTTGGAGGCTTGGAAACAGTACCACGTATTTAGAGGTAGGTGTCTTCCTAGGGTGTTTGAAGTCTAGGTAGGCTCCAGTGCATGAGAGCAGCTCGAATCATCAAACCAGCGATGATGGTGGCCCACGCAGGGGCCTTTTATAGACATATTATACAGTGTTTTAACAGGATGTGTATCGTGATGTCACATATAAATATAAAGGATTGTGCCGTTCGGCGCTGGTTTTCTGTTATCCGGGCGTTGGTAGCCCAAGTATCAAATTTAAACATACAAGAAAAGAAAAAAAATATATGACTATTGACATGGTCATGGATGTTCAGTACTTCATTTCACAGCATATGTACCAGTTAACATTATATGGGTCTGGGATTCTGTTGGTGGGCGAGGAGTGTCTGCGTTTACGAGGTGGTTCTCGTTACAGTAACACAATTGCTTCTCGCCTTTTACATCTTAGCGTCTTATTCTACCCAGTCGAGGCTGTCTTGCTAGTCTGGTATGTCAAACCAGCTGAGGTACTGAGCGGTCGTTCTGGTAGGGGGTGGGGTAGGGTAGGGTGTGAGTTACGGGTTGAGGGGGGGGGTAGTTATAGGAGGTGGAGGTATTTTGCTCGTTGGGGCGCCCGGCAGGCAGAAGCACGCCGAGCCGCAGCTCGCGATTCTCAGTTATTTTGGAATTATTCGTTGGTATAAATTTCCCATGGTTGCCAGATTTTTTGGAATGATTTTTCCGTATGTCTTATTTGGGCAGTCAGTTTGTCCATTAGATAAGTATCTTTGATTTTAACTACCACGTCATTGTCAGTGGGGACCGTGGGCTGTAGCCACTTTTGTGCCAGTGCCCTTCTAGCCGCCAGTGTAAGTTTGTTTAGTAATTGTTGTTCTTTTTTAGAAAGGCAGTCATTTGGTCTGGATAGGAGGATCGCCCAGGGATCTAGGTCTATGTGTCGTATGAGGACCTCTTGGAGCAGTGATTGGATTATTTTCCAAAATTTAGTCACCTCAGGGCATTCCCACCACATGTGGATGAAGGTGCCTTTGCCGCCGCATCCCTTCCAACATGTGTCTGTCGTCGTTTTCCCCATCTTATAGAGCTGAGCAGGTGTGATGTACCACCTCATGAGCATCTTATATGCTTGCTCCTGATGTAGCACACATATTGATGTCTTCGCTGTTGCTTCCCATATGTCTACCCAGTCCTCTCCTTCTATTGCTCCCCCTAAGTCTGTTTCCCACTGGCGTATGTAATTTGGGTCTGTGGCTCCCCTTTCTGGGGCACTGAGCTGAGCACAAATTGTTGTAATCATCCCTTTTTGGATTGTTTCGGCGTCGCACAGCCGTTCATAAAATGTCATAGGGGTCTGGGCTGCTTTCTTTATGTTCGGGTGTTTGACAAAGTCACGCAACTGCATGTGTCGGAAGACGTCCTTGGTCGTTAGAGGTGCAGTAGTTTGTAGGGTTTCGAAGGATTTGAAGGAGTCCCCTGTGTACATGTGCTTATATCTTTGCATTCCTGTGCTTTCTATCCCCCTGAAGTCTCGTGCGCTCAGCCCGGGCCCAAATGCCTTGTTCCGTAGGTACGGAGTTAGCGGTGAGGGTGTATGTTTCAGGGAGAATTTAGTGGCTGTCAAGTCCCAGATCCTAACGGAGTTTAGGATCGCTGGGCAAGATGTATGCAATGATGGTCGGTCTTGTTTAGGCACCCAAATCCAAAATTGAGGGAGGTCAGTGTGCATTAGTTTTGTCTCTAGGTCGACCCATCTATGTGCGCTATATGCCATGCTATTATCTGGGCCAGTTGGGCTGCGAGGTAGTAATGGTAGAGGTTCGGGAGTCCCAGCCCTCCCCTCGCTTTAGGTCGGTATAAAGTCTGTCGAGCTATCCTGTGTCTTTTTTGTGCCCAGATGAAGTTGTCTATGTGTGTTTGTAGTGTTTGTAGGTTTTGCTTTGTGACTTTAGTTGGAAGGGCTTGAAATAGGAACAATATACGTGGAAGCAGAGTCATTTTGACTGCATGCATCCTACCAATCCACGATATGGGCCTCTCATGCCATTTTTCCAGGTCCCTGCAGAGCGCCTGGATGGTGGGCGTGTAATTGGCGCTGTATAGCCTCTCCGGGTCTGCCGTGAGTTTTACCCCAAGGTATTTGAGATCTGATCGTGTAAGTTTGAGGGGGTAGGTGTTTTTTATGTTGTCCATCCCTGCCTCGTCCATTTCTATTGGCATGGCTACCGTTTTGTCTAGGTTGATTTTGTAGCCTGAGACGCTGCCATATTCTTCTAGTATTGTCACCAGTCGGGGCAGCGATTGAGCAGGTTTGGTTAGTGTGACCAGGACGTCATCCGCATATGCGGAGACTTTGAACTCTTCACCTCCTACCTGTACACCCGAGATGTTCTCATCCTCTCTTATCCTCTGCAGGAGAGGCTCTAACGAGAGGACGAAGAGTAGGGGGGAGAGGGGGCAGCCTTGTCTCGTGCCGTTGGTTGTCGTGAACGGGGTCGGGATCGCACCAGGCACTTTGGTCTGCGCCCTCGGTTGGGTATAAAGGGCTTTGATGCCCCTTATAAAGGCTTCTGGCATCTGCAGTCGTTCGAGTAGTGTAAATAGGTAGTGCCATTGCACTCTGTCGAACGCCTTCTCCGCGTCCAGGGAAAGGATCAGAGAAGGCGTTCGAGACCTCACCGCCCACCATATGATGTCTGCCCCCCTCCTGGTGTTTTCGTACAATTGCCTTGTTGGTACAAAAAATTTTAGCAAAAATCTTTACGTCGAAGTTAATCAGGGAAATGGGTCTGTAGTTGGTGGGTTCAGTTGGGTCTCTCCCTGGTTTAGGTATAAGTGCTATGTCGGCCGTGAGCATATCTGAATTAGGGTACCCACCCTCCATCCACTCTGCGTACATTTTCACGAGGCTGGGCGTCAATACGTCCCTAAAGACCTTATAGTATGAGCCGTCAAAGCCGTCTGGTCCCGGGGCCTTGTTGCCCTTAAGGTCTGTGATCGCCTTATTGATTTCCTCCTCGTCTATTGGTTTCCCTAAGGTGTTTAGAGCTTCCGGGGCCAGTCTCGGCATGTTCGTCTCCGCTACATAGTCTGCTACTTCTATTGTGTGGTCCTTATTGTCGCTGTTGAGTGTTGGGGAATGGTTGTAAGTGTGTGCAAAGAATTCTGGGAATATCTGATTAATCTCTGTTGGGTGTTGGGTTATTTGGCCCTGTTTATTTTTAATGGCCGAAATGGTATGGTAGGTGGGTTTGGGGTTCAGTGCCCTAGCTAGCAAGGTGTCCATCTTATTGGAGCGTTCATAGTAGAAGCGTTTTTTGCGGACTAAGTCTTTCCCCAGATCCTCTACTGCTATTGACCTAATTTTGTGTCGGAGTTCCCTGAGGTCTTGTAGCCCCTGAGATGTGGGGTCATGTTTGTGTTTGGCTTCTGCCCCCCTCAGCGCCTTTTGGAGCCCGAAGAGGGTTTCAGCTCTCTGTTTCTTCCGGCGGGTAGCAATTTTTATGAGGGTACCTCTCAGTACCGCCTTATGTGCGGCCCATATCGTGGATTGGGTTAGTTCTGGGTGGTCGTTCTCTCTAAAGTATGTCAGGATTTCGTCCCGAAGGAGTGTCTCTGTCTCTGGGTCTTTTAATAGTGTGCTGTTAAGTCGCCATTTCCAAGGTGGTTTAGGTCCCGGAATCCTGAGGGTCAGTTCTATGTCGGCGTGGTCCGACCATGTGATAAGGTTAATGCGTGCAGTCTGCACCCATGGGATCCCGGTTTGGTTCACCAGGAACATGTCAATGCGAGAATATGTGGAGTGTGCGGCCGAGAAGAACGTGTAGTCTTTTACACCCGGATTCCGCAGCCTCCAGGGGTCAAATAGTGTTGCCTGCTGTATAAATTGTGTTAAGAGTTAGTCCTGTCCCCTCGTGCTTTGCGCCCTCTGTCCGCCGGTAGGGGTGCTACGGTCCACCGTTGGGCAGTGAGCAGCATTCATGTCGCCCCCTAGGATTATGATACCATGCGATAGGGCCTGAATTAGAGCATGTATTTGGTCCCAGAAGTCTGGGTCTGGTTGGTTAGGTGCGTAAATATTAATGAGGTGGTATGTGGTAGCATGTATTGTCCCTGAGACGATGACATATCTTCCCGATGTGTCCGCGCTTGTCGACTGTACTGTAAAGGGGCAATTTTTGTGTAGGAGGATTTCTACCCCGTTCTTTTTAACTAGGGCCCTGGAGGAGAATACCCTGGTGTATATGTGGTCCTTCAACTGGATCTGGGCTGAGCGCAGGAGGTGTGTTTCTTGTACGAAAGCTATGTCCGTTTTTTGTCGTTTCAGTTCCCTCATTAGCAAGCGTCTTTTGGTTGTTGTGTTTAACCCGTTTACGTTTAGGGAGGTGAATTTTAGCGTCGTCATGTTGTGGAACCTTTGAAGTTACTATGTATCGCTAGGGCTGCAAGACTATGCTCCGCCCGCCGAGCGCCCCCCCGAGCCCTGCTGTTCCCTGGGTGTTACCCGTTGGGTCCACCAGTCTCGGGCCCGGTACTGGATCGGGCCGGAAAGGGGGTGGGGGGTGGAGAGGTGAGAGGATGGGGGGGAGGGGGGAAGTGGGGGAAGGTAGTCTGAGGGGGGGGGGGAGGTAGTTGGTGAAAACTACTGTTTCAAGGGAAGCACTCCGGTCTTATCAAATAGTGCCGGGTGTCTCGGGGGGTGACTACCCGCCCCGCGGTACCTTGTGTTAGCGCGGAGGGGGCAATCAATCGCCGAGCACCCCATGTAGTACAATTATTCGTCACCCACTCTTTGATCACGCCTGCGTACGTGAGTCAGGTCGTCCGTGTGTTTCTCGTCACGTGTAACATTTATAAACAACATAATTTGCTACAGTTATTAAATCATAAAGTTTAACAAAATCAGGTTAATAGCGAAAGCGAGAAGAAAAAAAAAAAAGAAATACAAAATACAGAGCATTCACCCCTTATCTTTTCTATGGGGGCTGCCTAATCTGCCGGTCCCTGTTCGCCCCTACTAAGTGGTTTGCATAAAGGTACGTTATATGTGGAATCCCTGCCGTTGGCTACCCAGCAGACCCTCAATCCCGAGCATACTAGCTTGTCTCGAATAATGAGGGAATGGTTCCTCCACACAGTATTATGTCGGTTGCGCTCGGGTCCCGCCGGTTCCCATGCCCCTTTATGGTGGCTGTCTATATCTACTTAGGCATGGTAGTGTACGATTTCTGGTGTGGGTTGGGTGGGGGTGAGGAGGTGTGTGGCTGGTTGTTCCTTTCCCTGGGCCCACTGACCCTACCACTCGTCTGAGCTGCCCCCTCCCTCCCCATCAATATAGATATAAACATAAATACACAACACAGGGTGAAACTTGCGTGTCTAGTTGGATACGAGGCGGATATAATAGTCCGTTTTATACTCCGGGAGGGGCCATGTTCGTCAAGGAGTATACGGTCAGGTAGTCCTTTCGGTCCTTTTGTCGGTACTGCCTGTATAGTCTCGTGCTTCATTGCGGTCAGTGTACCGCACTTGAGTGCCTCGGTTCGTATTAGGCATAGGTAGATTCCTTTCACCTTGAGTCGTCGATCTGTGGCGGTCGGTGAGAGGTGTTATTAGTAAATTGTCTCTTTCCTTCTCTGTCCCTTTTCCCTTTTCTTTCTCTTTCCAATTTTTTCCCCTTCTTTTTCCGTTTTTCAAACAATTTTTAAGCAACAAAAAAAAAGGGCATCTTTGTGACCAGTTTTATGTCCATTTTCGTTTGGGTAAAGTTGATGCATGCTATCAATGGTGGAGCATGCCGTAATCTGGCTCCGGCCTGTATGGTTATTTTACTTTGTGGTTCATGGTGGGTTTGCTTGGGTAGCTGGTGGTCTTCTAAAAGTCTCTGGTTACTTATACTGTGTGGATTAGCTTTGGTTACGTTGCTGGGTTGGGGAGTAATATGGGGGGTTACGGTCTGCTGGTTGTGCAATGGGGGCGATGTGATGGGAAGGGGGTCTGTTAGTGTCCATTAAGGTGCAATATAACTGTTCTGGCCAGGATGTATGTAGGAAAGAAGCAGAAAATGTAAGACAGCAATTCATTGACAAAGAATACGATCCACAACTTCAATCTACATCTATAGAGAAGGTCGAAACTATAGATAGAAATAGTCTCCTAGTCCCTAAAGTAAAGACAAACACCATTCCTTCTGATTTTTCTTGCCCGATTGTTTTTAATTTCAGTGCCCAATCAAATTTTTAAAAAAAGATTATTTTTAAACATTGGGACTCACTGAAACAAGATCAGGCTCTACAGTATTACCTTCCAAACCCAGAATCATTTTTAGAGGAGCACACTAGAGGACAAATTGGTGCATGGCTACATTCGACAGACTCCTGAAAAACTATTTTTTAAATTCCCATAAATGTTTTCTCAAGTGTGAAACATGCAGCATTTGTAAAGTAGTAGATCCACCTTTTGGCAAAATTGCAGTTGTTTAATCCTCAGTTACTAAAAAGAGGTTTGAAATAAAATAATGTATTACCTGTAATTCCAAACAGATGATCTATTTACTAGGTTGCTCTTGTGATTTTCAAAATGCGGGACAAACACAACGAATGTTGAAAACTAGGTTGGGAGAACATGTCTATAACGTAAAAAGACAAGTTGAAAACCAGATGTTATCCCATCACTTTAAAACCCACCACAACAGCAATCCTGCCTCCTTTACGTTCTCTGGTAACCAACAGGTTAAGGTATCATGGAGAGGGGGAGATTTGGCTAAAGGTCTGACATACAGGGAAATCTTTTGGTTTTATAATTTGAAAACTCTGGTTCCGTTCGGACTGAATGCACAGCTAGAATTAACCAATATACTATAACCCCTATGAAAATCATTCAACAGAAGTTTGTTCTTATAAGAAGTAGTGTGCTCTTTCATTAGGATACATTTTTATTATGATGGATCTTTACCGTTTGCCTTCTCTTATATCTATTTTTAACAACTTTTAAGAAAATGTGAGTAAGACTCAAACTAATGTCCTTTTGTATTCACCATTCATCACTGACATATGTTATTTTTTTTTATTTATTTGTTTTTGTATTTTCATTTTTATTTTATTTAAAATTCAATTAATTTTTCTTAATTGTTTTTATAATTTTTTTTTTTTTTTGCTTATTTGCAATTTCATCCAACTTTTTCGTCAGGTCTATTTTATCTGAATTAAAATTTTTAAATGTGACTATTTCATCCTTTAATTATCTGATTGCACTGATCTCTTGAATTTACATCATATGTGACTATTTTAGCTATTCATGTTAATGTAGACACCAGAGGTGAACATGTAGCATTTAATCATGAATAGATGTTGGCAGTAACATAAATTCACCTCTGTCTGTCATTTTAAAATAATAACAGATCTAATATACATAACAGTCATGGCACTTTATGTAATTTATATTCTTATGCATTTTTTATCATGCTTATATTCATTTGTTTATTTTATACCCTTCAATTCAATTACATAATTGCGGACGTTGATCCATGCACTTTTGACATATTATAAATGTTACAAGTAATGTGCCGTAAGAGCAACAATAGTTTCATCCATACGAAGGGTATATATCCGCAATAGTACCACCGCGGCAACCTATCTTGAGAAAGCCCGGTTTCACAGGCGAAATGTGTAGATCATTGTTTTGGCGGCAGTTTCAAACTTGGAGGCTTGGAAACAGTACCATGTATTTAGAGGTAGGTGTCTTCCTAGGGTGTTTGAAGTCTAGGTAGGCTCCAGTGCATGAGAGCAGCTCGAATCATCACACCAGCGGAGTGGTAACCCTGACATTATCTACACACTGTACTGCACCATATGCCTATCTGTGACCCTTAGAAATAAGCACCACCACCATTTTGTGTAAGAGTTCCACAGAAGGGATTCCCTAGGGGGGTTTTAACTAATAAATGGTGTTACACTATATTTGTTTATTTCCTGTCTCAAAGGTGACCATTTAGTTTCCCTTGAACTCAAGATTGGAATTACAAAGAAATCATACAGAACTCTGTGTCATTCTACACCATACCTCCTCCAATTTTGGAATATATCCTTTTTTTATCATTATTACTGACTATTGGGACTCTCAGTATTTAGTAATTTTACTTGATTTGCTTTTTTTCCCATAATCTTTTCAAGGGGAAGATCACCTAAGTGCTGATACTATTTATTTTATTTACTAATTTTCAGCAAGCTGTGCTGCCAGCAATGCCACTATGGTCCTTACATATCTGTAAGCAAGGTATTTGAAAATGTATATTTGTCTATTTTTCCACACCTAAATTATGTGAGAAAAAACTACATGAAATATTGCTTCATAAGGTATAAAGTATATTGTTAACGTTTTTCATTAACTAAAATTAATATAAAGGATTATGAATAATTGAAAAACATTTTTTTTTACATAATTTAAATTGTTCCGTTTGTCTATGGTAGTAATCTAGGCAACAAAGGTGCAATTTTATTATATGTTTATGTGCTAGCTATGAATCTTATGTGTGAAATCAATGTTATCCTATTTTTTTTTAAATGTTTTTAAAAGTTTGTAAAACATTGTGCATTGCTGTATATTCTAATTAGTCTGGAAGGGTACATCCGCTAATGCTTGGTCAATATTTAATTAGTAAATATTAATGTTCCTTTAAATATGTATATAAATCTTTATAAACTGTGCGTTAGATTAGATCAAGATATAATGGCAATATAATATATTAATGTATACTGTTTCACTGTTTAAAATCTTTACTAATTTACTCTATATAGTCTATATAGTCTTTGTTTTTTTATATATCTGAATTAAATTATTTTACAAGTTACAATTTTTCTCAAAGTCAATTTTACCTCATTGTTCCTTAGACTGTAGATTATGGGGTTCAGGAGAGGTGTGATAAGTGTATAAAAAACAGCTATCGCACCATCTAAGGAAGAACTTGGTCTTTTATCTATATGAGGTCGCATATAGATAAACATTCCAGGAACATAAAATAACAAAACTACGGTAAGATGGGAGGCACACGTTGATAAGGTCTTCTTTCTTGCACGGATAATCTTGATCTTCATAATGGCTGAAAGAATGTGGACATACGATGCCAGAATCAAGATAAAACAGACCAAGGCAACGGCCCCAATATTGATTAATGTCACAGTCTTGTTTACTGTAGTATTGTCACAGGCCAACTCCAGCACTGGGATAATGTCACAGAAGAAATAGTTTATAACATTAGAACCACAGAAAGGAAGGTGAAAAGTCAGTATTGTGTGAGTCATTGAGTGCAAGGAACCTGTCAACCAGGATCCTAATGATAGACACATGCAGATCTTCCAGCTCATGATAGAGTTGTAGTGCAAAGGATGACATATGGCAGCATACCGATCATATGCCATGACAGTGTATAAAAAGCACTCTGAGCTGGCCAAAAAGTGGAAAAAATACAACTGGGTCACACATCCACTAAATGAAATGGGCTTAGCAGATATGAAGTTCTCTAAAAGTTTAGGCAAGGTAACAGACGATAGGCAGATATCTAGAAAGGAGAGGTTTGTAAGGAAAAAATACATAGGGGTATGGAGGGAATGTGTCTTTTTAACCACTATAACAAATGTAATGTTCCCAAGTAGAGTGCAGATATAGATGAGAGTGAACAGCAATACAAGATACATTTTGAACTCTTTGGTGTGCGGTAGTCCTCTTAGAATAAATTCAGTCAGTGCAGATGAGCTTTTGTTATCCATCTCTTCATTATCATTCTACTGTATCCTGTAAACTAAATGATAGTATTTCAGATCAGGAAATAGCATCCTAAAGGGTTTATCTCATCCTTTGGTTAATAAGGTTATCTTAGTCATGCAGTTTACTAGTTTTATTTCTTTAAAATGTTACATTTAAAAAAAAAGACCTACCTTGCAGATGGTTATGGGGGTATTTTTGTGATTGAAGATACATATGAAAAGTTTATACTATGTGTACAACTGCATTTAAAGAATATACAATGCCTATTTCAATATAGTTATCAATTTTAGTGTATGTGGTAAAATACATATTGTAAGCAACACTCTTAAATACTGTCTACATATCTCCAAATATAACGTTTAGTAATGAAGTGCCCTGGGAATAAAATGATTCTTGGGATTAAATCTCCCAAGGAATTTTCATTAGACAGATGTGAACAAGGAAAACCACAATAACAGCTTTATATTCAGGTTTATTATCGAAAACATTAGGCATATGGTTGCAATGCCAAATGGGTTTATTCTTAAATGTTGAAATTGCAGTAAATATATTTTCTAGTTATTGTCATTGAGTAATAATGTTTGTTTGTTTGTTTGTTTTTATTAAAGTCTTTATTATTTAAGTCTGTATTATACATTTTAAAAATGAAAAAAAATACACATACAAATGCATAAACACATGATAAATACACATGTAAAATTTAATTGGATACTTATGGGTAAAAATTTTATATTTAGGATGTGTGACTTGGTAACAATCAGGCATGCTTCTTTGATGCTCTCTTGCTTGGGATCGTTATATGGCTCTATGTGCTCTCTATGCACTTTCCTACAATAAAAACACTATTCATTTAACACATTTTGAAACATAAATGTGTATTTTCCCAGTTCCCATATTTTTATGTCTCTTCCTGCACCTCCAGCTTGAAGCCCAAAATACTTGTAATGGTGTGGCCACATGATTCCTATCTATAGCTAAAATATGATCTGTGTGATCTACCAAATCATTTAAAACTCCAATTCAATCCAAAAATGGCTACAAAATGCATGCAAATAAAATGTGTATTTCTGCTCCAGATGGCAGCTGGCCATCAGGAAGGAGCTGCCTGACTTGTTATTTCTGCAGGTGAGTTCTTATGTACCTCATTCACAAAAAATCATATTTTGCTTAAAGTGATTTAATTCTTCCCCATGATCAAGTCACCTCTAGGAAACAATTCAAGTCCATCATCATTAATTGCCCTAGATTGCTTCTGGCAGATGTTGAGGTAATTGACATTCAATAATACTAGGGAAATGGAGGCATTGGACTTACATCCCTAACATGATGTCAGCACTCAAGCATAAGACTGAGAGGAGAAAGAGAGAAAATGGGATGAGGGCACTATCAGTGCGGAACAAGAGATGAGGGGATGAGGAACAGTAGGGGAAGACAAATAGGAGGTGAAGGGGAAGGTAAGGACAAATAAATGGGAGAAGAAGCTATACACTATCCTTGAGAGGTCTACTTTAAGGGAAGGAGAGGCCAGCTGATGATGTCCACAGAAAATGGATTGATGACAGGCCAACAGGCTGCCATGATAAACTACTCAATGAGTGTTGATAGGCATGCCAGAGTATGTGATTATTTGTGGAAATTGTTCAGTCTGATTATAGACTTTACACATGCTCATCAAACTTGGGCACAACAACTAGCAAGTCAACCAATGCACTAGCAATTTAGTAGTTCAGCCGGTAGTTGTCACTACCAGCTTGCTTTCTCAGTGGGGCAATTACAAAATGAATAAAGTGAGGTGCCAATGGTTGGGGACCGAGGGAACAATAGTTCCCTCCTCGGTTATTATATTTAGACCCCCCACACACACTGCCAATGGATGGAAGCGGTTGAGCAACAATAGATCCCTCCCCCATTGCCAATGGGTGGGGAATATTGGTCCCTGCACGTTTATTTAATAGAGCCCCCACCATATGTGTAGGCTTGAGGGGAAAGGGTTGGCAATGAGAGGGACAACAGGTCCCACTCTCATTATTAGATTTAGAGTCCCCACCTTCTGCCAGTGGCTGGTGACTGGAGTGGGGAAGGGGCACTAGGCCCTCCCAGTTTCTTTTTTTAATAGCCTCTAGCCACTCAACACAGTAAATGGCATGAGGGGAACACATTGTCCCTCTGCTGCATTATTTTGTATTTGCCCCACCATGGGTGCAAGGATTAGCAACTGGGTAACAATAGCTGCCTAATTGATATTGTCTTTTAGCCACTGGCTATTTGCTGTGTAATAGTAATGCTATTGGGTGGAGGCATACGGGAATCTCCATTGTGTTGGGTGGAGGCATACGGGAATCTCCATTGTATTACATGGGGTTCATAATGACCTCCATAGGCATAATTTATTTAGTCCCTGTCTCATCTCACCCATCCTCACCCACGGCATTGGGTGAGGGGGGCATGGAGCCTGTTGCTCTGTCCTTGTAAGTAAACAAACAAATGAATGATCAAATAGCATGAACAACATCTAAACCAACATGCAATTCAGTAATTATTTCTTTCATTGAGTTATGCGTTTGGTCATTTGTCATTCTGAAGAATATCTGAATTGTATGAATTTCAGACAAATACTTTTTATTTGTTTGAAACCTAATGCCCAGACTACTCCTAGAATTAATGTATGATGTCACCTATTTACTTATGCTTGTACATAATATTAATACATTGTTTATTTTTATAATAGAAAAAAAAAAGTGACCCTTCCCTCTGTTTTGCATATATTTATTTACATAATTGTATGTTTAAAGTATTTTTCCTTTTTCCACATTCGTGTTTCTAGGAACAAAGCATACCATCTCCTGTGGTCATGAGTGGAGTTCATGGGTTCAAGATGGTAGGTGTTGGTTTAGGATATAGTGGGTTGAGGAACTTTATTTTCTGGATGACTTGATTTGTTTTGGGTGTGAATTGAAAGCAATAAGATTCATGCAAACTATTTGTTATACACATAATACAGTTCCTCCTTTGAAGTCTGTACAGCAACTGTGGTTTATGTAGCTGCTGTGCTCAGCTCTGTCACATTGTGCTCCTGCAGTCCACAGTAATACATAGCTGCATCCTCTATCTTCACGTCAGTGATAGTCAGATTTGTAGTGAGTGAATCCACCTGAGTTGTAAATCGCTTCATGGCAAAAGGGGCCATGCTAGTAGATTCTGAGCCTTTGTTAGTTTTACGAAGGATGTAATCTAGAGCTTTATTAGGATAATGACGGTACCAATACAGATAATAAGAATAAGTATTGCTAGTCATGTATGAGCAAGTTAGAGTAACCGTTATTCCTTCCTCCACAGACATCTGAGAATGTTTTGGCTGGATGGAATCCCCAATAACATTTCCTGTGAGCAAAAATAGAAATATTTAAAGAAAAAAATTGTAAGATCACCTGAATTATAATAGAAAGTGGAAAAGAAAAGTGAGATGACAGCAAGTGAGAAACGAGAAAAGACAATAAAATGTGGAGTAAACATGGAGTAAATGTTTTAATTACACAATGTGTCATCAATATCAAATTATAGAAACAATCATAAACTCCTATTATGATCATAAACTCCTATTATGAGAATAATGCAAGTATTGAGCAGACAAGATGGACAGAATGGCTCTTATCTGCAGTCGCATGTGTCTATGTGTCTCACCTTACCTGAATGAATACTAAGCATGAATAGGATGAGGTAATAGTTTTGCATAATTTTTCTCAGTTTTAAGACTGTTCACATAAGAAAGCAGATTCGTAATGTTCTCTTGTGAAATGTAAGATTAGATGTGATCAACTGTGAGACTCGTGGGAGGAGACAACAAGAAATCAACCCCTTTTATTTCAAGGTTTCTCCACTTTAAATGTATGGCAGTCATCTGGAATATTAAGAATCCATTCCTTGCCATGGAAAGACTGTCAATAAGGGATGTGGTGCAAATGCCACCCAGTCCACTAGCATATAGATTGGGTACCAGTAGTGGAACTAATGTAGAAAGGATCCTGGTGAAATAATTTTTTTGGACCCCCATCTAATGCAGGTTTAAGTCTGAATCACTTCATTTGAAAAAAAAATTGTGTTCAGTCACCTGATTATTGTCTATGTGTCCAGTTCAGCTTACCTGAATTATGCACATTTTTTAGAAAAATGGTTCAGTTGAACCAAAAGGGCATATAAATGGGCCAATCGATTCACTTTGACATATATACATAATATTAATATTATGTATATATTTTGCAGCACGCTTGCATTTCCCCATCATTTGGCTGACTGATCAGTTGAGAAGTAACCACCAGGGAGGGAAAAAAAGCAGTAAAAAATCAATTTGTATATACTACCTATATATTTCCTAATAATATATGTGTGTATTATATTTATATATAAACTTTTATTTATATATTGTACATTTATTTTTGGCGCCATGGCAGTAACTCTGAATCACGAATCAACGAAACCAACTTGTACAATTCCCAGTTTGCTTTTGTAATAATGCAGTCATATGGCAATCCAGATTTACATCATTCAAAAGACCCGCTGATCACCTAAAATTCAGACAAATTGTGGTTTGGGATGAACCAAATGCACAAATCTACTATTTATCTATTAATAAATCTGCAATTTTTCAAGAAAACAGTACAACATTCACTGTTCTTGTAGAGAAATACGAAAATATGAAAACCTCAATCTGGTCTTCTGTTAAAGACTGTTTTTCTTTTTTTTATTATTTGAGTTTCTTGTTGTCTGAAAACCTAGATTACCACCTAGTGGTTTATAACAGAAAGTGCATATAATGTAGACAATGCTAAACTTGGCAACTGACATTTAAATGACAGAGTAGTTATACTCACTACCCCTGCAACATACATTAAAAAGGCAAGTGCATACCAATCTTAATTTCCGTTACGTTTAAAGATTTACAGGTAGACCGGAGAAATATTGACCCACTACGCTTTTATTCAGAAACTGTTTGAACTGTTCATGTAATTATGCATGGCAAGCTACAAAATGTATCATAATTTTGCTTTAAGTACTGTCAGTGAATTACCACCAAACATTTAGAAAAGACACAGCTTGAAGGGCCCTATAAGAACTTTTGGCTTTGTCTGTTTGTTTTAAATGGTCACTCTAAGCACCATAACCACTACAGATCACTGTTGTATATTATAGTGTAATGTGTCTTTGAGGACAGTTCTATTTTTTTTAAATAATTAAAAGGCTGACCATAATGTTTCAGCTGATAAATGTTTCTCTACTGCATTATACATACAAAGACATTCACATTTGTAGAGTTTAGAGTAAAATGTAGTGATGTGCTTGATCAAAAATTTTGGTTCAGAAATTCGGGTAAGAAAACAAAATTGGCACTTCGGCAGTCCGGCACTACAGTTCGGTTCCTCACTTCCGAAATTTGGGTCTTTGTCAATTTGGGACGTCGGCAATTCGGGAATTTGGCAATTCCTACCCCTAACCTTAACCCTACCCTTAACCCTACCTCTAACTATACCATAACCCTACTCCTACCCCTAACCCTATCCTAACGCTAACCGTACCCCTAACCCTACCTCAACTCTACCCCTACCCTTAATCCTAACCCTACCCTAACACTACCCCTGTCATTATTCATGTAATTTTCCCTCCCTCTCTTGTTTTGCCACTTCAGAAATCCGAAGCACTTTGGATTAAACATCCGAATATCCGAATTGCCCAAAATTTGGAACAAAACGAGTTGCACATGTCTAGCAAAATGTCAAATCCAGAATGCTACCTATATGACTTTAAACAACCTTTCCCTAAACTATATAGCATTTCTTATTCACAAATGCATCTTTTCTTGCCAACTCCACTTCACCACTAATCAGTTTGTCATATCTCATTTACAGGGCTTCTGAACTACAGTACCAGTCTTATGGAATGCTTTTCCTAACTCTTTAAGACTTCTCCTTTTTAAAAAGTGTGGAAGTCTTAGTTCACCGACCACACACGAGGCCAATTTCGAAAATGTCATAAAAATGAAATAATCCACAAACGGATCCTTCTGGCTCATAGGAGCGATTGTTCCCCTCATTCGTGGGAACCTAACTACCGAACGGCGCTCTCCTGGCTGTTCGGCAACAAAAGGAAGCAGGCATTCGTATACTTTCAGCGGTGTTCGGGAAGTCGAGTGTCCGATTTTAGTTCCAGACATTTGAAGACTAAGTCCCGCTACCTCCTTTCGTGCAAACAAGATGGCCGCCATTTTCTCTGCCACATGGTGTTCGACTATACGAGAGAGCCCTTAATTGACGGTTTCCCTTTGAAGTTAATGAGCCAGGAGGGTGGTCGGTGTTCAGTAGTTTTAATCGACCGAACCAATAAGGCTTAAAATAGATGAATGAGGTTAAAAATAAATGAATAACCAGAGAAAAAACTCAAAATCCCTGCTGGTTTTCTCACAGTAACAATTGTAATGAAAACTCAACTTATAAGCAAAATGGCTATATACATAAATAATTTTGCCTTGTAAGGTTATTCCTATTTTTGATGAAACAGGTCTACCACACAGTATACGTGACTGGCTTAGTTGTTGGGAAAAAGTAGGTCCTCTCAGTGTAAGGTAGATTCTGTATGTATTTAGTCAGATTTGAGCAAAGATCATCACAGTGCGTGTATCAAAATTATATATAAAGTAATCATGTCAATAGTATCAATAATACTAGTACGTGTTACTTTTGATGTTTTGATGGTAATTGCAGGATAGTACCAGCATATGTGAAAAGATATACATCTGTCAAATGCTGTGCTTAATACAGAGTCAAAAAGTATGTTAACTCAGCATAGATGGACTTCGCATTGACTGGTAAGGAGGGGATGTAAGGAGGAAAATTAAAGTAAGTCTCTCTCCCTTTATATGGGAATAGCCTTACAAGGCTAAGTTATTTATCTATTTAGCTATTTTGCTTATAAGTTAAGTTTTACAATTGTCCCCATCACAGAGATCACACCATTACTTTAGAAACTGGTATATGTCCAGGGAGCCCTCTCTTCACTTATGTGAGAAGATTTTGACTTATCCTTTTTTTTTCATACATTAGAGGTTAAGCCCTGAGACACCCTGGAGTGTCTCACCAGAGGCGGCTCTAGACTTTATGAGGCCTTAGGCGAAATGCAAACATGAGGCCCCACTAACAAAAAAGTGTCACATATACACATTGACGCACTGTCTACCTGTGTATGTGCCTGAGAGTGTGTCTGACAGAGAGTATCCTTGTGTGTGCGAATGTATGTCTCTGTGAGCATGTTTGTGTTTTTGTCTGAGACCCTATGTGTATGGGGTAGCTGATGGTGAGAGGGAGCGGGGGGTGTAATGGTGAGAGGGAGTGGAGGGTGATGGTGAAAGGGAGCGGGGGGTTGATGGTAATGAGAGGGAGCAGGGGGTGATAGTAATGTGAGAGTGAGAGGGGTTAATGTGAGAGTGAGGGGGGTAATGTGAGAGTGAGGGGGGTAATGTGAGAGTGAGGGGGGGTAATGTGAGAGTGAGGGGGGTAATGTGAGAGTGAGAGGGGGGTAATGTGAGAGTGAGAGGGGGGTAATGTGAGAGTGAGAGGGGGTAATGTGAGAGTGAGAGGGGGTAATGTGAGAGTGAGAGGGGGGTAATGTGAGAGTGAGAGGGGGGTAATGTGAGAGTGAGAGGGGGGTAATGTGAGAGTGAGAGGGGGGTAATGTGGGAGTGAGGGGGGTTAATGTGAGAGTGTGGGGGGATTAATGTGAGAGTGAGGGGGGTAATGTGAGAGTGAGAGGGGGTAATGTGAGAGTGAGGGGGGTTAATGTGAGAGGGGGTAATGTGAGAGTGAGAGTGGGGTAATGTGAGAGTGGGGGGGTAATGTGAGAGTGGGGGGGTAATGTGAGAGTGGGGGGGTAATGTGAGAGTGGGGGGGTAATGTGAGAGTGAGAGGGGGTAATGTGAGAGTGAGAGGGGGTAATGTGAGAGTGAGAGGGGGTAATGTGAGAGTGAGAGGGGGGTAATGTGAGAGTGAGAGGGGGGTAATGTGAGAGTGAGAGGGGGGTAATGTGAGAGTGAGAGGGGGTAATGTGAGAGTGAGAGGGGGTAATGTGAGAGTGAGAGGGGGGTAATGTGAGAGTGAGAGGGGGTAATGTGAGAGTGAGAGGGGGGTAATGTGAGAGTGAGAGGGGGGTAATGTGAGAGTGAGAGGGGGTAATGTGAGAGTGAGAGGGGGTAATGTGAGAGTGAGAGGGGGGTAATGTGAGAGTGAGAGGGGGTAATGTGAGAGTGAGAGTGGGGGGGTAATGTGAGAGTGGGGGGGTAATGTGTGAGAATGGGGGGTAATGTGAGAGTGGGGGGGCTAATGTGAGAGTGAGAGGGGGTAATGTGAGAGTGGGTAATGTGAGAGTGAGAAGGGGGTGATGTGAGAAGGAGGGGGTGATGGTGAGTGGGGGGAAGCTGAGGGTGGTGACGGAGGGTTATGCTGAGGGTGGTGATGCTGAGGGTGGTGGGGGGTAATGCTGAGGGTGGTGATGCTGAGGGTGGTGGGGGGTGATGCTGAGGGGGGTAAGGGGGGTGATGCTAAAGGTGGTGGGGGGAGTGATGCTGAGGGGTGGTGAAGCTGAGGGTGGGGTGAGGCTGAGGGTGGTGGGGGGTTATGGGGGATGGTGAGGCTGAGGGTGGTGGGGGGTGAGGCTGAGGGTGAAGGGGTAATGCTGAGGGTGGTGGGGGTGAAGCTGAGGGTGGTGGGGGTGATGGTGGTGGGGGGTGATGGTGGGTGTAGCTGAGGGTGGTGGGGGTGAGGCTGAGGGTGGTGGGGGTGATGGTGGGGAGGGGTGATGGTGAGGGTGGTGAGGGGTGATGGTGGTGGGGGGTGATGGTGGTGGGGGTGAAGCTGAGGTTGGTGGGGGGTGAGGCTGAGGGTGGTGATGGTGGTGGGGAATGAGGCTGAGGTTGGTGGGGGGTGATGGTGACGGTGGTGGGGGGGTGAAGCTGATGGTGGTGGTGGGTGTAGCTGAGGGTGGTGGGGGTGAGGCTGAGGGTGGTGGGGGGTGAGGCTGAGGGTGAAGGGGTAATGCTGAGGGTGGTGGGGGTGAAGCTGAGGGTGGTGGGGGTGATGGTGGTGGGGGGTGATGGTGGGTGTAGCTGAGGGTGGTGGGGTGAGGCTGAGGGTGGTGGGGGTGATGGTGGGGAGGGGTGATGGTGAGGGTGGATGGTGGTGGGTGGTGAGGCTGAGGGTGGTGGGGGGTGGATGGTGGTGGGTGGTGAGGCTGAGGGTGGGGGTGGGGGTGATGGTGGTGGTGGGGGGTGAGGCTGAGGGTGGTGGGGGTGATGGTGGTGGGGGTGAGGCTGAGGGTGGTGGGGGTGAGGCTGAGGGTGGTGGGGGTGATGGTGGTGGGTGGTGAGGCTGAGGGTGGTGGGGGGTGGATGGTGGTGGGTGGTGAGGCTGAGGGTGGGGGTGGGGGTGATGGTGGTGGTGGTGGGTGAGGCTGAGGGTGGTGGGGGTGATGGTGGTGGGGGTGAGGCTGAGGGTGGTGGGGGTGAGGCTGAGGGTGGTGGGTGGTGAGGCTGAGGGTGGGGGTGGGGGTGATGGTGGTGGTGGGGGTGAAGCTGAGGGTGGTGGGGGTGATGGTGGTGGGGGGTGATGGTGGGTGTAGCTGAGGGTGGTGGGGGTGAGGCTGAGGGTGGTGGGGGTGATGGTGGGGAGGGGTGATGGTGAGGGTGGTGGGGGGGTGAAGCTGATGGTGGTGGTGGGTGTAGCTGAGGGTGGTGGGGGTGAGGCTGAGGGTGGTGGGGGGTGAGGCTGAGGGTGAAGGGGTAATGCTGAGGGTGGTGGGGGTGAAGCTGAGGGTGGTGGGGGTGATGGTGGTGGGGGGTGATGGTGGGTGTAGCTGAGGGTGGTGGGGGTGAGGCTGAGGGTGGTGGGGGTGATGGTGACGGTGGTGGGGGGGTGAAGCTGATGGTGGTGGTGGGTGTAGCTGAGGGTGGTGGGGGTGAGGCTGAGGGTGGTGGGGGGTGAGGCTGAGGGTGAAGGGGTAATGCTGAGGGTGGTGGGGGTGAAGCTGAGGGTGGTGGGGGTGATGGTGGTGGGGGGTGATGGTGGGTGTAGCTGAGGGTGGTGGGGGTGAGGCTGAGGGTGGTGGGGGTGATGGTGGGGAGGGGTGATGGTGAGGGTGGATGGTGGTGGGTGGTGAGGCTGAGGGTGGTGGGGGGTGGATGGTGGTGGGTGGTGAGGCTGAGGGTGGGGGTGGGGGTGATGGTGGTGGTGGGGGGTGAGGCTGAGGGTGGTGGGGGTGATGGTGGTGGGGGTGAGGCTGAGGGTGGTGGGGGTGATGGTGGTGGGTGGTGAAGCTGAGGGTGGTGGGGGGTGAGGCTGAGGGTGGTGGGGGGTGATGGTGAGGGTGGGGGGTGAGGCTGAGGGTGGTGGGGTTGATGGTGGTGGGGGTGAAACTGAGGGTGGTGAGGCTGAGGGTGGTGGGGGTGATGGTGGTGGGGGTGAGGCTGAGGGTGGTGGGGGTGATGGTGGTGGGGGTGAGGCTGGTGGGGGTGATGGTGGTGGGGGGTGAAGCTGAGGGTGGGGTGGTGGGGGTGAGGCTGAGGGTGGTGGGGGTGATGGTGGTGGGGGGTGATGGTGGTGGTGGGGGGTGAAGCTGAGGGTGGTGGGGGGTGATGGTGGTGGTGGGGGGTGAAGCTGAGGGTGGTGGGGGTGATGGTGGTGGGGGTGAGGCTGGTGGGGGTGATGGTGGTGGGGGGTGAAGCTAAGGGTGGTGGGGGTGATGGTGGTGGGTGAGGCTGAGGGTGGTGGGGGGTTATGGTGGTCGGGGGTGAGCCTGAGTGTGGTGGGGGGTGATGGGGAGCGAAAGCCTACCTTTCCCTGGTGGTCCAGTGGGCTCCCTGGTGGTCCGGTGGCCACTGCTCACGGTCTGCAGCTCCACAGAAAGAAGTGAAAGAAAATCAATGTTTAGTAGATATACCCCAAATGAAAACATGCATTTAGTCATGTATTTTTTTCATTGTGGATATATCTAAAAACAGCTTGCAAAAGTTCTCTTGTCTGCAGCCTTTGCAAGCCCTTCAGATTTGGGATAGTTGGACTGGTAGTTCAGCAAGGGGAATCAGATTTTTGAGGTGTTAAATTACATATTAATGTCATAACATGTACAAGCACCAACGAGAAATGATGCATGTCTGGATCTGGTTATGACAACAATGCTGATATTTTGACCAACTTTCAAGGGAGCACTTGGAAAATAGTGATTACAATATGGTCACAATATGTCCTTTGAAATAAACTCAAAAAAGCAAAAGCACATGGGTATACAAAGACATAATTTTAAAAAAGGTTAATTTCAATAAGATTAGGGCAGCTTTACAACATATTGACTGGCATAAACTATTAACAAATATTAGGAAGGTATATTTTTCAGTATGTACCAAATGTTAATAAAAAATAAAGAAACACATTGAAACCAATGTGACTTAATGGGAAAGTAAACCAAGAGATAAATAAGAAAATGGCATTTAAAGCATTTAAATTTGACAAACCAGAGTCACCCTATATAAGATATAAGAACGCCAATAATGCATGTAAAAAGGCAATACGAGTGGCTAAACTAGAAAATGAGAACTTGATAGCCTAAGAGAGCAAAACAGACCCCAAAACATACATAAATTAAAAAAACAAAAATAGAATTATGTTTTATTAATAGTTAATGAAGACATGGAAAAGGCAGAAATTTTAAATAACTATTTTCCTAAGTATATTTTAAGTATATATTAAGGAGGGTCCCATGCATAAAAATGTGATTGGATGACTCAAGCCAATATAAAACAGCAGCTAAAAAAAAAAGCTTGTGTAAATAAAGATCCAGGGCTGATGATATTTACCCATGAGTACCCACCTAGGGAACTAAGTGTGGAAATAAGTGAACCTCTGTATTTAACCTTTCAATATTCTTTAGTTTCAGGAATTGTACCACAGAAATGGACAAAGGTAGATGTTGTTCCTATATTCAGAAAAGGGTTCGAAATGTTTGCCTTGAAATGATAGACCTGTGAGCTTAACCTCTGTGCCTGGAAATGTATTTAAAGGGTTATTAAGGGATACTATTCAAAGAATTCATTTTGAATAACAGTGTTATTAGCAATAATCAGCATGGTTTTATGAAACATAGGTCATGTCAAACTAACCTGATTGCATTCTTCGAAGAAGAAAGTAGAAGTATCAATCAGAGTGTTGCAGTGGATGTGATCTACTTGGATTTTGCCAAGGCGTTTGATACAGTTCCTCACAATATGTTGGTTTTCAAACTAAAAGAAATCGGTTTACATGAAAGACATGGGTGCCAGAACAGAACCTTTGGGCAATAGAAGAAGGTTGCATAGTCTGATAATTTAAATTTTCTTGAAGAACAGGCAGATGACCAGGTGTGTGTGTAGTTTACATGGGGAAGAGATGGAAGCAGGAAGGCAAACATATTCAGAGGTCTTGTGGAGTCCATGCCTTAACAGATCAGAAAGAGCGGTTAGGGCCTACACGATTTTTAATGCTGTGGCTGAACACTATATATATATCCAAACAAAGGGTGTGCATAGGTGGTTTAGTGGCAGTGGTGTATCCTGGTTTTGTGCTGCCCTAGGCAGGACAAAACTCAGGCGCCCCTTCCCCCCCCCCCGCGCCACCCCCACCCAACCCCGCCGTCCCGCCTTCTAAATACACACACACATTCACTGACAGATACGCATACACTAGCTAACAGACACACACACTCACAGGCAAACACACTCACACTAACAGACACACACACAGTCAGACACATACACACTCACTAGCAGACACACACATACTCACTAACAGACACACACACACACACACACTCACTGCCACACACACACACACACTAACAGACACACACACACAGTCAGAGACACACACACACAGTCAGAGACACACACACACAGTCAGATACACACACTAACAGACACACACACACAGTCAGACACACACACACAGTCGGACACACACACAGTCGGACACACACACACACACACACTAACACACACACACATTAACAGACACACACACACAGTCAGACACACCCACACACACAGTCACACATACACACAGTCAGACACACACACACTAACAGACACACACACACACAGTCAGAGAGGCACACACAGTCAGATACACACACTAACAGACACACACACAGTCAGACACACACACACACACTAAGAGACACACACTAACAGACACACACATTAACAGACACACACACATTAACAGACAAACAGTCAGACACACACACACACACACACACAGTCAGACACACACACAGTCACACACGCACACACTAACATACACACACACATTAACAGACACACACAGTCAGACACACACACACAGTCAGACACACACACACAGTCACACACACACACACAGTCAGTCACACACACACACACACACAGTCACATACACACAGTCAGACAAACACACACAAAGCCATTTGGGCATACAGGAGTGATACACCCATAAAGGCAGCCCTGTGCCAAAATGTCAGCAAGTACTCTTGGCACGAGAAGTTCGATAAGCCCAAACTTGTCGGCTTGTTTGGGCTCCGGCGAACAGGGGGTCTGCATCTGGATTACGCTTTTTCACTTAGTCACATGTAAATAAGCCAAAACTAGAATTTATCAAAACAATGAGATCTCAACACTCAACTCTTAGATCTCAGACTTATATGCTAGACATTTTTTAAATATATATTTATATGTATCAGGTTTTTTTCCTAATATATCTATTTTACTATATTCCTCCACTTTTCTTCATTAATTTGACAAGTATGTACCTTGTTGCTATATGCCATCTGTATATGTATAATTTCAAGGTCTCTAGGACAAGAATGAAGTGTTATATATATATATATCTTGTTAGTTATTACACCACCACCACAACGCTGTACCCTGAGAACACTGATGGCTCTAACAAGAATGATTAATGTAATTTAATTTTCCACGTGTTTATACAATTTTATGCAATCTGCATCTCTCTTATACTCCCCCCCCCCCTCCCCCCCAATATGGCCCTACATACTGATATAATATGATTTGGCCCTATATATGGATATAATACCATTTAGCCCTATATACAGATGTAATAAAATGTGGCCCTATTTACGGATATTATAAAATGTGGCCCTATATACGGACACAGTCACATACACACAGTCAGACAAACACACACACAGTCAGACACACACACACACATTAACATATATATATATATTTTTAATTTAACCGACCCCCAGCCTCCTTACCTTTGGGAATGCTGGGGGGCGGTCTCTTCCTCCCTGGTGGTCCAGTGGCTGCTGTGCGCTGGCGGGTAGGCGGCTGGCGAGGGAGCTCTTCCTCTGAGCTCTCTGCTCAGCTCCCTCGCGCGCCGCAGAGTGAGGCTGGGAGCCGGAAGATGACGTCATATTCCGGATCCCAGCCTCACTCTGCGGCGTGCGAGGGAGCTGAGCAGAGAGCTCAGAGGAAGAGCTCCCTCGCCAGCCGCCTGCCCGCCCGCCCAGCCCATCCGCCCGCCCGCCAGCCCAGCCCATCAGCCCGACCGGCAGCCCAGTTAGCCGCAAGGCTAACAAGGCATTTGCCGTGGGCATTTGGGGGCGGCGTTTTTTGCTGCCCCCTGGAAAATGCCGCCCAAGGCAAATGCCTTGTTTGCCTTGCAGCTAATACGCCCCTGTTTAGTGGGTATATATATACACACACACACAGACACACACACACATACATATTATATTTATACACACTCATTATACCACTCATTATACCCCTATACACACCCTACAACCTCTAATGATACACACACTTCATCTCTTTATGCACACTATACCCAACAAGCATACACACACTACACATCTATAAACATACACACACTACACCCCTAAACACATACACTACATCCCTATATCCCCTTATACACATGGTGTATGGGATGCCCTGCAGTGTCATCATACTAACATACAAATTTTGGAGGAGTGTGTGCCCCCTCTCTGGCTCCACCCCTCCTATTGGGCTGCTACGTATTTAAATTTGCAGACCCTATTTTTGTCCTAGTCCATCCCTGATATTGTCAATCTATGCTGAACATTGTATTTAAAGGACCACTATAGTGCCAGGAAAACATACTCGTTTTCCTGGCACTATAGTGCCCTGAGGGTGCCCCCACCCTCAGGGACCCCCTCCCGCCGGGCTGGATGGAGAGTAAAACGTACCTTTATTCCAGCGCCGGGCGGGGAGCTCTCCTCCTCCGATCCTCCTCCTCTTCTCCCATTCGGCTGAATGCGCACGCGCGGCAAGAGCTGCGCGCGCATTCAGCCAGTCTTATAGGAAAGCATTATCAATGCTTTCCTATGGACGCTTGCGTGCTCTCACTGTGATTTTCACAGTGAGAATCACGCAAGCGCCTCTAGCGGCTGTCAGTGAGACAGCCACTAGAGGATTTGGAGGCTGGATTAACCCATTTATAAACATAGCAGTTTCTCTGAAACTGCTATGTTTATAAAAAAAAAAATGGGTTAACCCTAGCTGGACCTGGCACCCAGAACACTTCATGAAGTGGTCTAGGTGCCTAGAGTGGTCCTTTAAGAATATGTCT
Source organism: Pelobates fuscus (assembly GCF_036172605.1). Taxonomy (NCBI): domain Eukaryota; kingdom Metazoa; phylum Chordata; class Amphibia; order Anura; family Pelobatidae; genus Pelobates; species Pelobates fuscus. The sequence continues at coordinate 187,584,228 of NC_086321.1, read as the reverse complement.
AGCCAGACAGCTGTATGTTTTTACTTACTATCAGTGTATGATGCTTGGGTTTTAAATATTAGCATGTACATTTATTTTATTTTTTTTTCTATTGTAGTAGTTTGGTTTTAATTCCAGTCACAGGAAATATAGGTGCTTTTAGTCATATATAGCTATATTCTTATTGAGGTATCTTATCTTGGAAGAGATGAAAAGGTCTCAATATGCTTCTTTTAACCATAGGTTTGTGGGAGATACACATGTATGGTTTCTCATGCAACTATTTACTATTTACTATTCTCTTTGTTTTAGGAGGAACATTTGCAATTCTTTGTTCTTCAGTCCAGAACATCAAAGATGACTCATCCCATTGTTGATTGAAAAAAAAGGATAGATAGATAGACAGACAGACAGACAGATAGACAGATAGACAGACAGATAGATAGACAGATACATAGATAGATAGACAGATAAATAGAACATTGTTCAGCTGGAGGGAAACTGTTACCACATCACTAGAATGATTTTCCTTCCTCAGTTATAGACATAGTATGAGGTTTATGTAGCTGCTGTGCTCAGTCCTGACACATTGTGCGCTCTGCAGTGCACAGTGATATGTGGCTGAATCCTCTACCTTCAAGTCATTAATAGTCAGATCAGTAGTGTTTGAATCCACCTGAGTTGTAAATCTCTTCTCAGCAAAAGGAGCAGTATTAGATGCAGAGCCTTGGTTAGCTTTATATAGAATGTAATCTAGAGCTTTGTTTGGATAATGACGATACCAATACAGATAATAAGCTGAAGAATATTTTGTGGAATATACGCAAGTAATAGTAATAGTCTCTCCTTCTTCCCCCGACAACTCCAAATGTTTTGACCTAATGGAATCTTCAGCAACAACAACTCCTGAAACAGAAAATGGTCACTTGTAAAATGGATTTAGAGATTCACAATTTTAGAGCAGAAACATAAAAAGGGACTTAGAAAGGAATACACAAAGATATAGAAAACCTCAAAGACCAGTTATCACCATACAATGTAAACAAATAGTTTGAATGTTTAAATGCTTTGTGTCTCTTTATCTGACTTTCAAGAAACAATGATGAACAAACAGTTAATGCCACTATGCCACTGTACCTGAACTCAGACTCAACACACACAAGATAAGATGACTGGCTAGCTTCATGGTTTATAATTTTGCATATGAGAAAGTAGAAATGATGGATGTTTCAGTATGAAATGCAAGACAGTGTCTGTATTATATAGCTAATGAGCCCTGAAGGTTTAGTTGGTGTAGACAACAAAAAATGTAAAGTAACAGCCCAACCTTCTCCTAATCTCCTCCCTCTACACACTTGGTTGTGGTTTCCACCTGCATTTCTTCTTGAACATATTCCAATACTAAAGCACTTAAAGTGTATTGCTCAGTCAACGTTATGTGTTCTAAGGAATAACAAATATTAGGTGACTGAGTGGACACTGCCGTGTTCTTTATGAGATTTTTCCTTAGCTATCATTGAGTATGAAATTGCAGACATTATGTGTTTGGTCCTTTTGGTATCTGTCTTATCTCACAGTGTGCAAAATGCACATATCACAGAACACTTGCCATTGAACTTTGGAGGTGATTTGTTGCCTTGAATTTTTGTTTTCTTTTTTCTAAACGGGAGCATATATAATGTAGACTAAATCAATATCTTTCTAGAATACTGTGGCCAGCTTTTGCACAAATCTCTTAGAATATCATTGCTTAGGATCCAGTTTCTGTTAACCTTTCTACAGAGGTAATTTTCAGTATTGATACTTGCCAAAATTTAAAATGGTGAATTAAAGATGCAGAGATATCAAAAGTGAGAAAGAGAAATGCACACATACAGATACAAAGGGAACTAGAGAGCTACTTCAATACATTGTTCTTCTCGTTTTAAAGTTATGCCACCTAATGGTAAGTAGTAAAATTGTACTTAAAACTAAAAAAGTACAGACATGTATAGTATTGAATTATCCTACATCACAAATGTAAGCTTTTCTATATATCATAAACCGGAATGTATATGGGGAGTCACAAGTCTTCTCATTGCAATAAACAAAGCTTATACTTTATTCCATGTTACAACGAGGCATGTTGAAATTCCAGACCTCCAATGGCCCTTCTCAGGGCTCATGTCCTCCCTAACAGTGCACAGTATATAAGACACAGGAAAGCCTCCATTTGTCACAGGGCCAGTGGCAAAGATATCTCTAATGAGACGAAGAGGGATATTTTTTATATACACTCCTATATACTTATTAACCCTTAATAGGGAACACATGGGCTGGGCGGCAGCATTGTAACAAAGCTGTGTGATACAAAAAGTGAATGCAAATACAAAAAGATAAGTCCTGCGCTCACTCCCATCACTCCTGGGCAGCAGCAACTACCACAGTACACATTTTTTTTTTTTTAAACTTGCACAATCTTCATATCAGATGATAATGCAATTGTCAATGTAAAGTTTATTCAGTGACATGTGGTCACCAAAAATATTATTCAAATAAGTACGCCTTAAATTGCATCATAAACAGATTTATATATGAGGACACTATAACCACCACATCACAGTTTAAATCAAAATCGAAACTGAAAATAATTTAAGAATTTGAAAGACTGTTTTGGGACCTTGATAATATGGAGAATTACTCACCGATATTAATAAAAATTGCCTTAATACCTTTTTTATTGCAACAAAAAGACCCGTGAGTGCCCATATTCATTTCAGTTTACTATTTATATATTGTTATTGATACTTTGAAGTATGAGGACAGGTAAAGAATACATATATGGTTAAAGACAGTGTCATTGCATCCTTTATTGTGTGTATATATATATATATATATATATATTGTAGCGGAGCTGCAATATTAAATCCCAAGATCTCCGCTGGTATAGAAGGTAATCCAAAGTAAAGCGCTGGAAAAGAAGGCAATATCCCAAATCCCCCACTGACAATATTATTCACGGCTCCAGGAGTCAACTGACAATTTTATTCACGGCTGTTAGCCTATGCATGCTCTCTATTCTAAAACCCACAAATACATTTTTACACCAGGTTAACACAGCTATTTCAGACAACCTTTAAATGTTCTGCAATATAACCTAAAGTGGCTAGGTTTGCCACAATGCTCCCCCAGAACCAAGCCGGCATACACAACGGATCGGCTTGGGGATGTCCGGAGTACTACCCATACAAATAGGATTGGAGCTTTTTAAGGGCCCACCCCACGCTGATCTCTAGGACACGGCTGAAGGTCCAGGTGAACAAAACCTGGAAGTAGGTGTGCTAATGTTTTCCCTGTGCCCGTCTGGGCGATACCAATAAGGTCTGTTCCCTGCAGTATAACTGGCCACGCTACCTTAGCCTAAGAGTGATCGGATGGAGCCGTGGTGTAGGCTTGCTGTCGAGTAACAGGGTATGCTTCTTGGACGGTGGGTTGGGAAACAAAGGCGGATGTGAGCTCCCCCAAGTCGTTGCCCAAGATCACATCAGCTGGCAAATCCTGCATAATCCCCACCTCCACATTCCCATTCCCCACTCCCCAATACATATGTACCTTGACAGTGGGGACTTTGTAAATTGCTCCCCCTGCCACTCGTACGGCCACACAGTCCCCAGTGAGATTGTTCTTTGGAACCAGATGATTCTGAACCAGAGTCAAGGTGGAACCAGAGTCACGTAATCCTTGTATACTCTTTCCCTCCATGTGTACCACCTGGCGGTGCCCCTGTCGGTTGTCTGAGGCGGCTTGTATGGGGTTCACTTCGTGCAGGGTTCCCAGGGGTTCTTCTATGGATATGGCTGTCGTGTGTGGGACAAAGGGTTCTTTTTGGTAACAGTGTACCGCAGCTCGGTTATGGGGTGGTGGCCCCTGGTTATGCCAGGTTGGTCGGTTCCTGTTCCGTTGGCAATCTTTTTGAATAAATCCCTTTCCTCAGATGCTGAGGTTAGGACTCTATCAAACATTCTGTACTCTGCCCTTGGGTTTTTATGTCCAAGATGCATTATCTTGCACTTATCCACATTAAATGTCAGTTGCCAGAACCATTTTTCTAGTTTACCTAAATCATTTGCCATTTGGCTTATCCCTCCTGGAACATCAACCATGTTACATATCTTAGTATCATCAGCAAAAAGACATACCTTGCCATCAAGTCCTTCTGCAATATCACAAATAAAAAATATTAAAGAGAATGGGTCCAAGTACAGATCCCTGAGGTACCCCACTCAGGGATCACTGGTGACAAGCCCAAGCTTCGAATATACTCCATTGACTACAACCCTCTGTTGCCTGTCACTCAGCCACTGCCTTACCCATTCAACAATATTGGAATCCAAACTTAAAGATTGCAATTTATTGATACGCCTTCTATGTGTAACAGTGTCAAAAGCCTTACTGAAATCTAGGTAAGCAAAGTCTACTGCACCACCATGATCTATTATTTTAGTTACCCAATCAAAAAAATCAATAAGATTAGTTTGGCATGATCTCCCTGAAGTAAACCCATGTTGTCTCTGGTCTTGAAATCCATGTGTTTTTAGATGTTCAACAATCCTATCCTTTTTACATGGTTCCCATTACTTTCCCCACTACTGAAGTAAGGCATACTGGCCTATAGTTGCCCGACTCCTCCCTACTAACTTTCTTGTGCATGAGCACAACATTCGCTAACTTCCAATATTCTGGGACTACTCCTGTTAACAATGATTGGTTAAATAAATCTGTTAATGGTTTACTAGTACACCACTAAGCTCTTTTATTAACTTTGGGTGCTTTCCATCATGTCCCATTGACTTATTTGTCTTTACTTTTGACAGTTGAAATAGAACCTCTTCCTCTGTAAACTCATGTAATAAATGCCTCATTTGTCCTTTTTCCTAACTGAGGTCCCTTTCCTTCATTTTTATCTGTCAATACTGAACAAAAATATTAATTGAGACAGTCAGCTAGACCTTTATCCTCTTCTACATACCTTCCTTCTTTTATCTAACTAGCTATTTTCTCTTCTATGTGTGATTTGGAAGCTTTGATAACTTGCTTAGCCTCTTTCTGCCTAATCTTATAGAGCATTCTGTCTTCCTCACTCTGTTTTTTTTTTTTTAATTACTAAATGCTAACTTTTTGCTTTTTACTATTTTCGCCACATCTGCGGAGTACAGTGGAAACGTTAGTGTGATGTGTTCAGTATTTAAAGGGTTTAAAACCAAACTTAAAGAACAATTTTCAGTGACCTTGCATCATGTTGCCTAGATGACTGATGTTAGCCTGGGCATGCTTTCAGGATTTCGTTAGAGTTAACTACTAGAATGATTTTCTTTCCTGAGTTTGAGATTTTATACACACTATGAGGTTTATGCAGCTGATGTGCTCAGATCTGTCACATTGTGCTCTCTGTAACCCACATAGATACATGGAAGAATCCTCTATCTTCAAATCAGTGATGGTCAAATTTGTAGACTGTTCATCCACCTGAGATGTGAATCTTTCCTTAGCAAAAGAAGCAAAATGATAAAATGAGTCTTTATTAGCTTTATACAGAATATAATCTGGAGCTTTGTTAGGATAATGACGATACCAGTATAGGTAATAATTTAATGAATAGCCAGTGGTGTATGTGCAGGTGAGAGTAACACTTGTTCCTTCTTTCACAGTCAACTCAGAAAGATTTGACCGAATGGAATCTTCTTTAGCAGCTCCTATAACAAAGGAATATAGAGAGTCACAGTAAAAAAAAATTAGATGGTGTAGAAATACAGAGAAGGAGCAATACAGCACAAAAATAGAGATATTACAGGGTGACGTATAAGAGATAAAAAATGGGATATTCAGAAAAATATAGAGCAATTAGTTGATCTATTGAAGAAAAGCACATTTTGTATGTTTAGTTTGTAACTTTGTTAAAAACTACATTAAGGACCTGTCATTATCCCACTAACTGAAAAACACATTCACTGACTGAAGTCTCAAAATATTTTTACATATATTTTTACCTTTCTTGCTATTCTACTCATCTACAATAGTGTCACAGTACCTGAACTTAGACTCAACATGCACAGGATGAAGTGACTTGTTAGCTTCATGGTTTCTCACTTAAATCTTACACACACGAGAAAGCAGAACTGAAAGGTTTACAAGTGTAGAATGCGAAGCTCTGTTTGAAAGTATGACTTATGAGATCTGAGGAAAGGTAATTTAGCATAGATTACAAAAATGTAAATAGTCAACCACTCCTTCCTATCCTCCCCTTACCCCTCCTCCTCTCCACATACATGCAAGTCAGGAGCAACCTCTAATTATAATTTCCAAAGCACATACATTGAATGTTTATTTATTTATTGCATCCAGCTTGTATTCATTTGACATTTGTGCAGGATCCGAAACTGTGACTGACTTCCAGCACATACTGTATAAAGTATATATGAAATTGTGCTCTGGTCCTGCCAATGCCTAAGATATAACATGGTCATTTCTATCGAGGCTAGCCTAGGCTACCTAACCCAGAAGTATACCCCTATGGTGCAGAAGCCAGCATGCACCCACAATCTAATCTATATGACATTATGAGCACACAGAACAGTTTGTCTCATTGAGGTGGTCTGGGTGAAGTGCCCCTGTCCTTAATACTGCAAGTGGAAACATTGCAGTTTACATTGCAGGGCTAAGACATTTTCTAGTGGCTATCTTTCAGGGAGCTACTTTATAAAAAAAAATAAGTTTGCCCCTTCCCGATTCTGGTAATGCAGTTGGTGGCAGTTTACTGCACAAGTTAATGCGGCACTGAGCATGGCAGGTGTTTATTTTTAACTCTTTTTTTTTAGAAAGTGTTAGTGTGTTCAGTCTAATAAGTGCTATGCAAGTGTATGCGCAGTGTAATGTTTCTTAAAGTTAAATACAATAATGTTACAGTAGTGATAAATCCACAAAGCAGCAACCTATTTTTTAACATAAACATCAATTTTGGCTTAATAAAGTTGCATTAGTTTACACAATACACATTCACACCCTAATTTATTTTAATAATAAGAACAGGCTTGCCATCATGAATGGTGTGTCGTAATGAAGAAACTGAGGAAGAGAAAGGCAACGGGTTGTGTTCCCCAAACCACCATCAGCAGTAGTTACATGTTCTATCAGAGTCTTAACATTTCTTCCTCTGCCATGTGGACTGCTAACACTTCCTGCACCCCTGCCACCACCACTATAAGTACCACCACTATTTGTAGTATTTAGCCTTTAGGATAATGGGACTAGAATGTTAGTTACATCTGATTCAGCACCCAGGGAGCGAATTGTTTCTTCCTCAGCCTTTTTATGTTGCAAACGGTGACTCTAAAGTACCAAAATAATATGTAGTTGCAGCAGCAGAGTCAGCTGGCCAACAAGAGACCACCAGCTCCACAATAGCTTCTGCTGCCACATCCATTGGCTCTGCAGGTCCTTCTAGCACAGCTAGTTTAAGCGTTTTACCTTGTATGTTTTATAGTCAAAGTAAAAGATCAGTGAAACCAGTAAACGTGTTATTTCTAATGTTACCCCCTCATTCTTGTTGGTCCTCCAAGAAGCAACAAAGTGAGGGCTCAGCAGAGCCTAGCTTCTCCATGCCATCAGAGACAACCCGTACTAAAGAGGTAGAGCAGAGTACCCAGGTAGTGTCCCCAATGTATGGTCTTGTTGGTGGTGGTGGTAAATCTGGTGATGTGGCATTGTGTTATTATCACACTGAAGATAGTTTCTGAACATACAAACTAGATGTGTGGGAAAGCTTTTTTCTTCTCAAGGTGGAAGGGGTGAGTTGGTTGCTAATTGCCCACTCACTTTTTCATTACTTTTTTTAAATATCCCCTTTTTAAAAGTAAAATTACTCCTACTACTACTGATCTGATTTTATTTAATTTATAGAAGACTGCAAAAAGGTACACTATCATTATAGAACTAAGTTCTGCCACTTACTTTTTTGATAAGCCCCGATATAATTTTGACTCACAAATGGCATTGCAAAAATGACTCATATCGCCTAAGCTAGGCATATTGTAGCTATTTTTAAAATTTACTATATTAATAAGTGCCTTTTTTTTACCTCTTTATTATTTTTCAGAATCTTTTGCATAGACAATATTAGCCTGTGCCCGTGAACAACTTTTAGACCATGTGAACTAAATGTATTTTGCCATTCTCAAGAACAGCAGTTAGTCGTGACTGAAATCATAGTTCTGGAGACATCAAATGATACCAGGAAGTCAAAAGTTTAGAAATGGCTCCAAAACCTATGCATGACATTATTTATCATCATATAACTCTCACTTCTCTGGAATATACACCATTGAATAAAGCATTGAAAATCACCTATACTTCGTGTTAACCTTTTTCATGAGTTGTTCAATTTTAGATTAAATTTATATTAGAGATTTAGCAAAAGGGATCACAAAGCAATTTATTCAAGATAAAGAGAGGTGCTTTTCTATATTTAAGTTTATTTTTCACATCTCACAAATACATATTTGTTAAATACAACATTAAAAATCCTAGGAAGAGACAGTTCCTCTTTAATACAAGCTTCATCATTATGTATATTTTATATTATGTTGTTTTTTTACTGGTTGAGGCTAGGATTAATTAAATTTTTAAGCATATATAATCTGGTCTGTCACAAACATGCAGCATCACATTCAAAAAATGTTATTTCAGCTGTCACAATTAATCATAGGGTTATTCACTAAAGTCCAATCAAATGGGTCAGAGCAATTCAATATAGGGGCCATTCAGACTTACAAATGTGGACATTGTTTGTAGGATTTATCAATGTCTAGATTTTTTGCTGAGCATGCTCTAAATGAGCCTGCATTTAGTCTGGATGTCAGTCGGACTGAAATCTGTCAGGTGGCTGAAATCCATATCCAAATGCTTAAAATCAGGGCCATAATTTTAAAAATTTAAATTACAGTTTTTGCAATATAGTTGAAAGAAAACCTTGGATGAATGAGGGTTAACTATATGGTAGTTAGCCATCCATCACAGCTAGTGATGTACTGAACTTTTCGCAGGCGAATAGTTCCTGGAGAACATAGCGTGTTCGCGTTTGATACGGTGGGCGAACACATGCGCGGTTCGATCCGCACCCTATTCGTCATCATTGAGTAAACTTTGACCCTGTGCCTCACGATCAGCAGACACATTCCAGCAAATTAGCAGCAGACCCTCCCTTCCAGACCCTCCCACCTCCTGTACAGCATCCATTTTAGATTCATTCTCAAGCTGCATTCTTAGATAGAGGAGGGAAAGTGTAGCTGCTACTCATTAAATAGGGAAATTGATAGCTAGGCTAGGGTATTCAGTGTCCACTACAGTCCTGAAGGACTCATCTGATCTCTGCTGTAAGAACAGGACACCAAAAAGCCCTTTTTAGGGCTAGAACATCAGTCTGCTTTTTTTGTGTGTGTGTAATTGCAGTTGCCTGCCTGCCAGCTTCTGTGTCAGGCTCACAGTGGATACTGTGCCCACTTGCCCAGTGCCACCACTCATATCTGGTATCACAATAGCTTAAGCTTGACATTTAAAATGAAAAAATATTTTTTCACTGTAATAGATTGAAGAGCAGTTAGTTGTCTGCCAGCTTCTGTGTCAGGCTCACAGTGGATACTGTGCCCACTTGCCCAGTGCCACCACTCATATCTGGTGTCACAATAGCTTAAGCTTGACATTTAAAAAGAAAAAATAGTTTTCACTGTAATAGAATGAATAGCAGTTAGTTGTCTGCCAGCTTCTGTGTCAGGCTCACAGTGGATACTGTGCCCACTTGCCCAGTGCCACCACTCATATCTGGTGTCACAATAGCTTAAGCTTGACATTTAAAAACAAAAAAAATTTCACTGATTGAATAGCAGTTAGTTGTCTTCAAGCGGGTGTCAGGCCTTCAGCGTGTACTCTGCCAACCTCAGCAAGTGCACTTTGCCACTCATATCTGGTGTGACTATAGCGTGCCTTTAAAAACAAAAAAAGTTTTTCACTGTAAGCGAATAGCAGTTAGTTGTCTGCAAGCGTCTGGGTGTCAGGCCTTCAGCGTCTACTTTGCCAACCTCAGCAAGTGCACTTTGCCACTCATATCTGGTGTGACTATAGCATGCCTTTAAAAACAAAAAAAGTTTTTCACTGTAAGCTGATAGCAGTCAGTGTCCTTAAAGCGGGTGTCAGACCTTCAACTTGTACTCTGCCAACCTCTGCCAGTCCACTTTGCCACTCATATCAGGTGTGACAATAGCGTGCTTTTAAAAAGAAAAAAAGTTTTTCCACTGTAATAGATTGAATAGCAGTTAGTTGTCTGTCAGCTTCTGTGTCAGGCTCACAGTAAATACTGTGCCCACTTGCCCAGTGCCACCACTCAAATCTGGTGTCACAATAGCTTAAGCTTGACATTTAAAAACAAAAAACATTTCACTGTTATAGATTGAATAGCAGTTAGTTGTCTTCAAGCGGGTGTCAGGCCTTCAGCGTGTACGCTGCCAATCTCAGCAAGTGCACTTTGCCACTCATATCTGGTGTGACTATAGCGTGCCTTTAAAAACAAAAAAAGTTTTTCACTGTAAGCTAATAGCAGTTAGTTGTCTACAAGTGTCTGGGTTTCAGGCCTTCAGCGTGTACTCTGCCAACCTTAGCAAGTGCACTTTGCCACTCATATCTGGTGTGACTATAGCGTGCCTTTAAAAAGCAAAAAAGTTTTTCACTGTAAGCAAGTGCACTTTGCCACTCATATCTGGTGTGACTATAGCATGCCTTTAAAAACAAAAAAAGTTTTTCACTGTAAGCTAATAGCAGTTAGTTGTCTGCAAGCGTCTGGGTGTCAGGCCTTCAGCGTGTACTCTGCAAACCTCAGCAGGTGCACTTTGCCACTCATATCTGGTGTTACTATAGCGTGCCTTTAAAAAGCAAACACGTTTTTCACTGTAAGCTAATAGCAGTCAGTGTCCTTCAAGCGGGTGTCAGGCCTTCAGCGTGCACTTTGCCACTCATATCTGGTGTCACAATAGCGTGCCTTTAAATAGAATAAAAGTTTTTCACTGTAAGCTAATAGCAGTCAGTGTCCTTAAAGCGGGTGTCAGACCTTCAGCGTGTACTCTGCCAACCTCTGCCAGTCCACTTTGCCACTCATATCAGGTGTGACAATAGCGTGCTTTTAAAAAGAAAAAAAGTGTTTCCACTGTAATAGATTGAATAGCAGTTAGTTGTCTGCCAGCTTCTGTGTCAGGCTCACAGTGGATACTGTGCCCACTTGCCCAGTGCCACCACTCATATCTGGTGTCACAATAGCTTAAGCTTAACATTTGAAAAGAAAAAATGTTTTCACTGTTATAGATTGAATAGCAGTTAGTTGTCTTCAAGCGGGTGTCAGGCCTTCAGCGTGTACTCTGCCAATCTCAGCAAAAGCACTTTGCCACTCATATCTGGTGTGACTATAGCATGCCTTTAAAAACAAAAAAAGTTTTTCAGGGGGGGCGGGGCCTGACCGCAGAGCCGAGCGGTCGACATCCTTGTGGGCTCCTGCATGACTCCGCTATTTAACCGGTTCCCCCGACTCAAGCGTGACTTAAGCGGGCCGATAGAGCCAGCAAACGATGGGGAATGCCGAGAGGAACAGAATGTTACCCTTCAAGCGGCGAAACGAGACTTTTATGCCCGACGACCATCGGAGGCCTAGTCAGCAAGCGGGAGCAGGAGAGACGGCCGCTCTCCCCCCGCCAAGACTGAGGGCTTCACTGCGAAAGGGCCCCTGTCCCCCCCCCCCTGGACCGGTGGGGGTCATCCCGGTCCTCCAGCATAGGAAACATACCTCTGGGACACAGACCCAGGCCACGCCGCCATGACAGCACCACGAGGCCTGGCCTGGCCAAGATGGCCGCCGACAGAGCGGTACCTCTGCAACAGCAGAGGGAAGAGGACTGGGCGGCGGCATTCAAGGCCAAGTTCGACGCAATCTGCCAGCGCTTCTGGGACCGCATCGAGGCTGGGTGCCCACGTCCTGTAAGGGTGCCTGCCTCACAGGCAACGAACCGACGCACACCCCTAACCACTCAGAAGGGTCACCCTCGTCAGCACAACCACCACTCACCACAACCTCCGCGAAAGCGGGAAAAAAACACGGAGACCAGGTGGATAAAGCGAAGACCGGGTGCATCCAGCATGAATCTGCCACGCAAAAGCCGGGCACAGGCGTCACAGAAAAAGGTGAGAGACTCTTGCAGACCGCCCATCACAAAGGGGGGCCCCAACAGACCGCAACCTCTAGGGCTCCACCGCCAAACTAAACCCCTGCCGACATCATTCGCCAACCGCACAGCCAGCCCCATTGGAACAGACCTGAAGGGCAGAGACACTCGTCCACTGGGTACACACCTGGCAAGAAACAACTCCTTGCCACAACCAGGACCGGAGAAGACAAGGCTGACTAGCACCTACAGGGACAAGACTCATCTCCGGCTGCTGATGCCTCTGAACACACTAGGGTGCACTAATACTCTACCTGTAAGCACAGGGTTCCTGCTCAACCCCAAGCTGGAGAGGTCGGTTCACCAGGTGGGTATAGGCTGAAGGGGCCCACTTAAAGGGACATTATCACCGCTGGCAACGACCCACAACTCGGACACCCACCTCGCACTATGTGTTCCTATTGAACATAATATTGTCTGTCACTATCGTGTTATTATGTTTGAAGATGTTGTGGTAGGATTAGCATGTTGGCTCAGCATATTAGCTCAGCATATTCGCAATTTAGCCCAGCATTTCTATAACGAGCGTAACAAGCTTGACTACTTCATTATTTTTTCTTTTCCTACTTGACATGAGACCAGCATATTTCAATGTAAGCAAAGGCGCACTCGTCTAGGATACTCGAAGCTCCGTGCATACTCACCCTAGAAGGTCATGTAATTCCAAGATACTCGGTTATATGCCTACTAATACTGTTAATGTGTTCACACTGCTAATGTTTTTAGCTTTAATCTATAACAAGCGTACAAAGATCTACTATTCTACCAGTCTTGTCTTTATTCATATTTGTTACTCTAATGTATAACATGAGACTTGCAACGGTTATCAAAGTTATATGTATTCTTACTCTAGCTTGTCTTATTATAAAAATGTGCAAATTATCTACAAGCCATGTTTATGTTCAACCCGATGAAAAACCGCGCTTGTGAAAGCTACTGTGGCTATACAAGCACTGCTGTAACCCCTTTTGCACAACAAAAATAAAGAATTTAAAAAAAAAAAAAAGTTTTTCACTGTAAGCTAATAGCAGTTAGTTGTCTGCAAGCGTCTGGGTGTCAGGCCTTCAGCGTGTACTCTGCCAACCTCAGCAAGTGCACTTTGCCACTCATATCTGGTGTGACTATAGCGTGCCTTTAAAAACAAAAAAAGTTTTTCACTGTAAGCTAATAGCAGTTAGTTGTCTGCAAGCGTCTGGGTGTCAGGCCTTCAGCGTGTACTCTGCCAACCTTAGCAAGTGCACTTTGCCACTCATATCTGGTGTGACTATAGCGTGCCTTTAAAAACAAAAAAATGTTTTTCACTGTCAGCTAATAGCAGTCAGTGTCCTTAAAGCGAGTGTCAGGCCTTCAGCGTGTACTTTGCCAACCTCTGCCAGTCCACTTTGCCACTCATATCTGTTGTGACTATAGCGTGCCTTTAAAAACAAAAAAAGTTTTTCACTGTAAGCTAATAGCAGTTAGTTGTCTGCAAGCTTCTGGGTGTACTTCAGCGTGTACTTTGCCAACCTCAGCAAGTGCACTTTGACACTCATATCTGGTGTGACTATAGCATGCCTTTAAAAAGAAAAAAGTTTTTCACTGTAAGCCAATAGCAGTTAGTTGTCTGCAAGCGTCTGGGTGTCAGGCCTTCAGCGTGTACTCTGCCAACCTCAGCAAGTGCACTTTGCCACTCATATCTGGTGTTACTATAGCGTGCCTTTAAAAAGCAAAAAAGTTTTTCACTGTAAGCTAATAGCAGTCAGTGTCCTTCAAGCGGGTGTCAGGCCTTCAGCGTGCACTTTGCCACTCATATCTGGTGTCACAATAGCGTGCCATTAAAAATAAAAAAAGTTTTTCACTGTAAGCTGATAGCAGTCAGTGTCCTTAAAGCGGGTGTCAGACCTTCAGCTTGTACTCTGCCAACCTCTGCCAGTCCACTTTGCCACTCATATCAGGTGAGACAATAGCGTGCTTTTAAAAAGAAAAAAAGTGTTTCCACTGTAATAGATTGAATAGCAGTTAGTTGTCTGCCAGCTTCTGTGTCAGGCTCACAGTGGATACTGTGCCCACTTGCCCAGTGCCACCACTCATATCTGGTGTCACAATAGCTTAAGCTTGACATTTGAAAACAAAAAATGTTTTCACTGTTATAGATTGAATAGCAGTTAGTTGTCTTCAAGCGGGTGTCAGGCCCTCAGCGTGTACTCTGCCAATCTCAGCAAAAGCACTTTGCCACTCATATCTGGTGTGACTATAGCATGCCTTTAAAAAGAAAAAACGTTTTTCACTGTAAGCTAATAGCAGTTAGTTGTCTGCAAGCGTCTGGGTGTCAGGCCTTCAGCGTGTACTCTGCCAACCTCAGCAAGTGCACTTTGCCACTCATATCTGGTGTGACTATAGCGTGCCTTTAAAAAGCAAAAAAGTGTTTTCACTGTAAGCTAATAGCAGTCAGTGTCCTTCAAGCGGGTGTCAGGCCTTCAGCGTGCACTTTGCCACTCATATCTGGTGTCACAATAGCGTGCCTTTAAAAAGAATAAACGTTTTTCACTGTAAGCTAATAGCAGTTAGTTGTCTACAAGCGTCTGGGTTTCAGGCCTTCAGCGTGTACTCTGCCAACCTCAGCAAGTGCACTTTGCCACTCATATATGGTGTGACTATAGCGTGCCTTTAAAAAAAAAAAAGTTTTTCACTGTAAGCTAATAGCAGTTAGTTGTCTGCAAGCGTCTGGGTGTCAGGCCTTCAGCATATACTCTGCCAACCTCAGCAGGTGCACTTTGCCACTCATATCTGGTGTTACTATAGCGTGCCTTTAAAAAGCAAAAAAGTTTTTCACTGTAAGCTAATAGCAGTCAGTGTCCTTCAAGCGAGTGTCAGGCCTTCAGCGTGTACTTTGCCAACCTCTGCCAGTCCACTTTGCCACTCATATCTGGTGTGACAATAGCGTGCCTTTAAAAAAAAAAAAATCTCACTGTAAGCTCATAGCAGTTAGTTGTCTGCAAGCGTCTGGGTGTCAGGCCTTCAGCGTGTACTCTGCCAACCTCAGCAAGTGCACTTTGCCACTCATATCTGGTGTGACTATAGCGTGCCTTTAAAAACAAAAAAGTTTTTCACTGTAAGCTAATAGCAGTTAGTTGTCTGCAAGCGTCTGGGTGTCAGGCCTTCAGCGTGTACTCTGCCAACCTCAGCAAGTGCACTTTGACACTCATATCTGGTGTGACTATAGCGTGCCTTTAAAAACAAAAAAAGTTTTTCACTGTAAGCTAATAGCAGTTAGTTGTCTGCAAGCGTCTGGGTGTACTTCAGCGTGTACTTTGCCAACCTCAGCAAGTGCACTTTGACACTCATATCTGGTGTGACTATAGCATGCCTTTAAAAACAAAAAAAGTTTTTCACTGTAAGCCAATAGCAGTTAGTTGTCTGCAAGCGTCTGGGTGTCAGGCCTTCAGCGTGTACTCTGCCAACCTCAGCAAGTGCACTTTGCCACTCATATCTGGTGTTACTATAGCGTGCCTTTAAAAAGCAAAAACGTTTTTCACTGTAAGCTAATAGCAGCCAGTATCCTTCAAGCGGGTGTCAGGCCTTCAGCGTGCACTTTGCCACTCATATCTGGTGTCACAATAGCGTGCCTTTAAAAAGAATAAAAGTTTTTCACTGTAAGCTAATAGCAGTCAGTGTCCTTAAAGCGGGTGTCAGACCTTCAGCGTGTACTCTGCCAACCTCTGCCAGTCCACTTTGCCACTCATATCAGGTGTGACAATAGCCTGCTTTTAAAAAGAAAAAAAGTGTTTCCACTGTAATAGATTGAATAGCAGTTAGTTGTCTGTCAGCTTCTGTATCAGGCTCACAGTGGATACTGTGCCCACTTGCCCAGTGCCACCACTCATATCTGGTGTCACAATAGCTTAAGCTTGACATTTAAAAACAAAAAACATTTTGACTGTTATAGATTGAATAGCAGTTAGTTGTCTTCAAGCGGGTGTCAGGCCTTCAGCGTGTACTCTGCCAACCTCAGCAAGTGCACTTTGCCACTCATATCTGGTGTGACTATAGCGTGCCTTTAAAAACAGAAAAAGTTTTTCCACTGTAATAGATTGAATAGCAGTTAGTTCTCTGCCAGCTTCTGTGTCAGGCTCACAGTGGATACTGTGCCCACTTGCCCAGTGCCACCACTCATATCTGGTGTCACAATAGCTTAAGCTTAACATTTGAAAACAAAAAATGTTTTCACTGTTATAGATTGAATAGCAGTTAGTTGTCTTCAAGCGGGTATCAGGCCTTCAGCGTGTACTCTGCCAATCTCAGCAAAAGCACTTTGCCACTCATATCTGGTGTGACTATAGCATGCCTTTAAAAACAAAAAAAGTTTTTCACTGTAAGCTAATAGCAGTTAGTTGTCTGCAAGCGTCTGGGTGTCAGGCCTTCAGCGTGTACTCTGCCAACCTCAGCAAGTGCACTTTGCCACTCATATCTGGTGTGACTATAGCGTGCCTTTAAAAACAAAAAAATGTTTTTCACTGTCAGCTAATAGCAGTCAGTGTCCTTAAAGCGAGTGTCAGGCCTTCAGCGTGTACTTTGCCAACCTCTGCCAGTCCACTTTGCCACTCATATCTGTTGTGACTATAGCGTGCCTTTAAAAACAAAAAACGTTTTTCACTGTAAGCTAATAGCAGTTAGTTGTCTGCAAGCTTCTGGGTGTACTTCAGCGTGTACTTTGCCAACCTCAGCAAGTGCACTTTGACACTCATATCTGGTGTGACTATAGCATGCCTTTAAAAAGAAAAAAAGTTTTTCACTGTAAGCCAATAGCAGTTAGTTGTCTGCAAGCGTCTGGGTGTCAGGCCTTCAGCGTGTACTCTGCCAACCTCAGCAAGTGCACTTTGCCACTCATATCTGGTGTTACTATAGCGTGCCTTTAAAAAGCAAAAACTTTTTCACTGTAAGCTAATAGCAGTCAGTGTCCTTCAAGCGGGTGTCAGGCCTTCAGCGTGCACTTTGCCACTCATATCTGGTGTCACAATAGCGTGCCTTTAAAAATAAAAAAAGTTTTTCACTGTAAGCTGATAGCAGTCAGTGTCCTTAAAGCGGGTGTCAGACCTTCAGCTTGTACTCTGCCAACCTCTGCCAGTCCACTTTGCCACTCATATCAGGTGAGACAATAGCGTGCTTTTAAAAAGAAAACAAGTGTTTCCACTGTAATAGATTGAATAGCAGTTAGTTGTCTGCCAGCTTCTGTGTCAGGCTCACAGTGGATACTGTGCCCACTTGCCCAGTGCCACCACTCATATCTGGTGTCACAATAGCTTAAGCTTGACATTTGAAAACAAAAAATGTTTTCACTGTTATAGATTGAATAGCAGTTAGTTGTCTTCAAGCGGGTGTCAGGCCCTCAGCGTGTACTCTGCCAATCTCAGCAAAAGCACTTTGCCACTCATATCTGGTGTGACTAAAGCATGCCTTTAAAAACAAAAAAAGTTTTTCACTGTAAGCTAATAGCAGTTAGTTGTCTGCAAGCGTCTGGGTGTACTTCAGCGTGTACTTTGCCAACCTCAGCAAGTGCACTTTGACACTCATATCTGGTGTGACTATAGCATGCCTTTAAAAACAAAAAAAGTTTTTCACTGGAAGCTAATAGCAGTTAGTTGTCTGCAAGCGTCTGGGTGTCAGGCCTTCAGCATGTACTCTGCCAACCTCAGCAAGTGCACTTTGCCACTCATATCTGGTGTTACTATAGCGTGCCTTTAAAAAGCAAAAACGTTTTTCACTGTAAGCTAATAGCAGCCAGTATCCTTCAAGCGGGTGTCAGGCCTTCAGCGTGCACTTTGCCACTCATATCTGGTGTCACAATAGCGTGCCTTTAAAAAGAATAAAAGTTTTTCACTGTAAGCTAATAGCAGTCAGTGTCCTTAAAGCGGGTGTCAGACCTTCAGCGTGTACTCTGCCAACCTCTGCCAGTCCACTTTGCCACTCATATCAGGTGTGACAATAGCCTGCTTTTAAAAAGAAAAAAAGTGTTTCCACTGTAATAGATTGAATAGCAGTTAGTTGTCTGTCAGCTTCTGTGTCAGGCTCACAGTGGATACTGTGCCCACTTGCCCAGTGCCACCACTCATATCTGGTGTCACAATAGCTTAAGCTTGACATTTAAAAACAAAAAACATTTTGACTGTTATAGATTGAATAGCAGTTAGTTGTCTTCAAGCGGGTGTCAGGCCTTCAGCGTGTACTCTGCCAACCTCAGCAAGTGCACTTTGCCACTCATATCTGGTGTGACTATAGCGTGCCTTTAAAAACAGAAAAAGTTTTTCCACTGTAATAGATTGAATAGCAGTTAGTTCTCTGCCAGCTTCTGTGTCAGGCTCACAGTGGATACTGTGCCCACTTGCCCAGTGCCACCACTCATATCTGGTGTCACAATAGCTTAAGCTTAACATTTGAAAACAAAAAATGTTTTCACTGTTATAGATTAAATAGCAGTTAGTTGTCTTCAAGCGGGTGTCAGGCCTTCAGCGTGTACTCTGCCAATCTCAGCAAAAGCACTTTGCCACTCATATCTGGTGTGACTATAGCATGCCTTTAAAAACAAAAAAAGTTTTTCACTGTAAGCTAATAGCAGTTAGTTGTCTGCAAGCGTCTGGGTGTCAGGCCTTCAGCGTGTACTCTGACAACCTCAGCAAGTGCACTTTGCCACTCATATCTGGTGTGACTATAGCGTGCCTTTAAAAACAAAAAAAGTTTTTCACTGTAAGCTAATAGCAGTTAGTTGTCTGTAAGCGTCTGGGTGTCAGGCCTTCAGCGTGTACTCTGCCAACCTTAGCAAGTGCACTTTGCCACTCATATCTGGTGTGACTATAGCGTGCCTTTAAAAACAAAAAATGTTTTTCACTGTCAGCTAATAGCAGTCAGTGTCCTTAAAGCGAGTGTCAGGCCTTCAGCGTGTACTTTGCCAACCTCTGCCAGTCCACTTTGCCACTCATATCTGTTGTGACTATAGCGTGCCTTTAAAAACAAAAAAAGTTTTTCACTGTAAGCTAATAGCAGTTAGTTGTCTGCAAGCTTCTGGGTGTACTTCAGCGTGTACTTTGCCAACCTCAGCAAGTGCACTTTGACACTCATATCTGGTGTGACTATAGCATGCCTTTAAAAAGAAAAAAAGTTTTTCACTGTAAGCCAATAGCAGTTAGTTGTCTGCAAGCGTCTGGGTGTCAGGCCTTCAGCGTGTACTCTGCCAACCTCAGCAAGTGCACTTTGCCACTCATATCTGGTGTTACTATAGCGTGCCTTTAAAAAGCAAAAATGTTTTTCACTGTAAGCTAATAGCAGTCAGTGTCCTTCAAGCGGGTGTCAGGCCTTCAGCGTGCACTTTGCCACTCATATCTGGTGTCACAATAGCGTGCCTTTAAAAATAAAAAAAAGTTTTTCACTGTAAGCTGATAGCAGTCAGTGTCCTTAAAGCGGATGTCAGACCTTCAGCTTGTACTCTGCCAACCTCTGCCAGTCCACTTTGCCACTCATATCAGGTGAGACAATAGCGTGCTTTTAAAAAGAAAAAAAGTGTTTCCACTGTAATAGATTGAATAGCAGTTAGTTGTCTGCCAGCTTCTGTGTCAGGCTCACAGTGGATACTGTGCCCACTTGCCCAGTGCCACCACTCATATCTGGTGTCACAATAGCTTAAGCTTGACATTTGAAAACAAAAAATGTTTTCACTGTTATAGATTGAATAGCAGTTAGTTGTCTTCAAGCGGGTGTCAGGCCCTCAGCGTGTACTCTGCCAATATCAGCAAAAGCACTTTGCCACTCATATCTGGTGTGACTAAAGCATGCCTTTAAAAACAAAAAAACGTTTTTCACTGTAAGCTAATAGCAGTTAGTTGTCTGCAAGCGTCTGGGTGTCAGGCCTTCAGCGTGTACTCTGCCAACCTCAGCAAGTGCACTTTGCCACTCATATCTGGTGTGACTATAGCGTGCCTTTAAAAAGCAAAAAAGTGTTTTCACTGTAAGCTAATAGCAGTCAGTGTCCTTCAAGCGGGTGTCAGGCCTTCAGCGTGCACTTTGCCACTCATATCTGGTGTCACAATAGCGTGCCTTTAAAAAGAATAAAAGTTTTTCACTGTAAGCTAATAGCAGTTAGTTGTCTACAAGCGTCTGGGTTTCAGGCCTTCAGCGTGTACTCTGCCAACCTCAGCAAGTGCACTTTGCCACTCATATATGGTGTGACTATAGCGTGCCTTTAAAAAAAAAAAAGTTTTTCACTGTAAGCTAATAGCAGTTAGTTGTCTGCAAGCGTCTGGGTGTCAGGCCTTCAGCGTGTACTCTGCCAACCTCAGCAGGTGCACTTTGCCACTCATATCTGGTGTTACTATAGCGTGCCTTTAAAAAGCAAAAAAGTTTTACACTGTAAGCTAATAGCAGTCAGTGTCCTTCAAGCGAGTGTCAGGCCTTCAGCGTGTACTTTGCCAACCTCTGCCAGTCCACTTTGCCACTCATATCTGGTGTGACAATAGCGTGCCTTTAAAAACAAAAAAAAAAATTCACTGTAAGCTCATAGCAGTTAGTTGTCTGCAAGCGTCTGGGTGTCAGGCCTTCAGCGTGTACTCTGCCAACCTCAGCAAGTGCACTTTGCCACTCATATCTGGTGTGACTATAGCGTGCCTTTAAAAACAAAAAAGTTTTTCACTGTAAGCTAATAGCAGTTAGTTGTCTGCAAGCGTCTGGGTGTCAGGCCTTCAGCGTGTACTCTGCCAACCTCAGCAAGTGCACTTTGCCACTCATATCTGGTGTGACTATAGCGTGCCTTTAAAAACAAAAAAAGTTTTTCACTGTAAGCTAATAGCAGTTAGTTGTCTGCAAGCGTCTGGGTGTACTTCAGCGTGTACTTTGCCAACCTCAGCAAGTGCACTTTGACACTCATATCTGGTGTGACTATAGCATGCCTTTAAAAACAAAAAAAGTTTTTCACTGGAAGCTAATAGCAGTTAGTTGTCTGCAAGCGTCTGGGTGTCAGGCCTTCAGCATGTACTCTGCCAACCTCAGCAAGTGCACTTTGCCACTCATATCTGGTGTTACTATAGCATGCCTTTAAAAAGCAAAAACGTTTTTCACTGTAAGCTAATAGCAGTCAGTATCCTTCAAGAGGGTGTCAGGCCTTCAGCGTGCACTTTGCCACTCATATCTGGTGTCACAATAGCGTGCCTTTAAAAAGAATAAAAGTTTTTCACTGTAAGCTAATAGCAGTCAGTGTCCTTAAAGCGGGTGTCAGACCTTCAGCGTGTACTCTGCCAACCTCTGCCAGTCCACTTTGCCACTCATATCAGGTGTGACAATAGCCTGCTTTTAAAAAGAAAAAAAGTGTTTCCACTGTAAAAGATTGAATAGCAGTTAGTTGTCTGTCAGCTTCTGTGTCAGGCTCACAGTGGATACTGTGCCCACTTGCCCAGTGCCACCACTCATATCTGGTGTCACAATAGCTTAAGCTTGACATTTAAAAACAAAAAACATTTTGACTGTTATAGATTGAATAGCAGTTAGTTGTCTTCAAGCGGGTGTCAGGCCTTCAGCGTGTACTCTGCCAACCTCAGCAAGTGCACTTTGCCACTCATATCTGGTGTGACTATAGCGTGCCTTTAAAAACAAAAAAAGTTTTTCACTGTAAGCTAATAGCAGTCAGTGTCCTTCAAGCGGGTGTCAGGCCTTCAGCGTGTACTCTGCCAACCTCAGCAAGTGTTAATTTGAACTATGGGGCACAAGAACTTGAATCGAAAACATCTTTAAGCGAACTATGTTTTCTCTAAGCTTAGTGAATAACTAACATTAACGAGTCGGATTAAATGCACTCTGCACTCGAGGTATGATCTGTGTGACAAAACCAATCTCGCCACATTGTATTGGAGGAGCCTGGTTGCCCGCCTGCTGCCTTTGGATTATGGACCGACAGCTAAAGGGTTAATTTTACTGTGCAGAAGGATTTATTTCTCCCTTTCTGCACAGCAGTTCGGTAGATTCCATCTACCGAACAAACAGCCGTTCACCAACCTCCCCAGAGCCGTGGGAAGCCGGCCGGCGCTGTTAATTGGCCACCCAGAAGCTGGAGTGTGCCCTCCATTTACCTCCCTGAAGCTGCGGTTAACCGCAGGTTAATTGCTTGTTAACTGTGTGGCCGCTGTTACACTTAGCGGCCGCTAGGTGGCGCTGTTCTGGAGCTCCCCGGGCAGCCAGCACTTTTCTGCCCGGCTTTCATGCACCAAAATCAGACACTTTTACGTGCAGGCACCGCTGAACCTCCAGCCCCTGGTTCTCATTCGTATGGATTTGGTGAATGCAGGGAAATTCGGTATTTTATGTTTTATGTGAACTGTAGTAACCCAGATAGCCTGCCATGGAGCCTGTTCGTATACATTTTCGTATACATTTTAATTGGCTCCATGGCAATTAAAATGTATTTGTGTGATCTGGGTGCCATTCACCTAATAATGTGCACCCATTCCTGAGCTATCTGGGGATATGTTACATGTCTGTGTTTTATGTATAAAATATGTCTGTATGTATTTTAAAGTGATAGTCTGTTTCTGTGTCACCACGTGCATAATGGAGTCTGGCCTTTGTCCTAGGAGATAATTGAATTACTTCATTAATTATCTCCAGGGCAGGGAGGAGGAAACCAAGATGCATGGTGGGAAGGTATTGTGGCTGTATGTACTAATCTGATACATGTCTGTCTGCTGTTTCAGTCTTCCATCTGGTCCCCTAGGGGAGTGTCCACCAGGTGGGAGACCTGCATAAATACAGGGGCAGGTAGCCCTGAATAAACAGACCACTGCTTGACCCTCAACACGGAGCCTTGTCTCGTTCTTGGGGGGATTCACTGTATGCTGATAGGGACTGACTGCCAGGAGTGTAAGCCGCTTGGGAGCTTTTCCTGTTCGTCTGCTAGCAGCAATTCGTGAGGTTCCAGTTCGGGAGTTTGGAGTGCTACCTTATTCCCTTGTATGCAGTTCGGGAGTTTGGTGCATTCACCTATATCCAATTCGTGAGTTTTGGTGCTTTTACAGTAGCTGTGCCTTTTTGTGAAAAGGGGATTATCGCCTAAACGGATTTTTCCCCTTTTATGCTGAAACGGTCCGTAACAATCTGTTTAAATGACCCCACTCTGGGCCCTAAATGGTAAAACGTTTCACATGGGCATACGAAAGGTACACATGGCAATTAAAATCTGAAAATATGTAAAACATTTTTAGATATACTGGAAATTAGTACACCAATACGATTAAGCACGTTGATTAATAAAATAAAGAAATATTAATCTATCAAAGCGGCTTGAGAAAATATATGTTTAAAAAGATACAAAAATTTCAAAATCAGCTTATAAAAAAGAAATACTGCCTTAAAATTCAAAATGCAAGTATGAATATTAGCACACACAAGCTATCTACCAAATGTGAAAAGTATTATTTAGCTTTTCTGGCAACTAAAAGTAACATACTACAGAGTTTACTATATTCAGTGCAATATCTAAAGGAAGTACTGGCTAAAAAATTCAATGCAAAACTAGCAAAGTTGTCAAAAACTGTATTAAGTCGGTTGTTTTCTTTTTATCTGGTGAGTACAATGTTTCTACATTATATCACACAGCTATTTGTCGTCTTCAAAAAATTCTTCTTGTGGTTTTGTCTTTCTGTACTTCCAGGATTCATGTTTGCACGTTTTTTTTTGCGAATTTGCCAGGAATCTATTTTTGAAGTTGTTCCCCTCCTCTTGACACGATCAATGACCTGTGAGTCTCCGTAAGCAGGGTTGACCTGTTACTCCCGTTTTCCATTCAAGTTGCACATGATGTCCCGGCTAGGTTTCTAGGGACAAATGTTGGAGCCTCGGCGTTGCCCCAATATGGAGGGAGGGTGGAGTTTGTTGGAGGCTTCGATGTGAGTAGCGAGTCCGGGGGGAGACCCAGTTGCCCCAGGATTCCCTCTGCCTCCTGCATGTTGCGTACGGTATGCCGGGCGTACGCATGGCGACTTCTCGCTTCAGTAGTTAGGACACGCCCCCCTAGCCTGCCAGCTTTTACCATACAAGCTGGTGGAGTCTGAGGCGTTCAAAAATTTTTTAGCTATTGGGACACCGCAGTGGAAGGTACCCGGACGAAATTTATTTTCAAAAAAGGCAATCCCCAACCTGTACTCGATTGTGCAAAAGGAAGTAATGGCATGTCTGGCACACAGTGTTGGGGCAAGGGTCCATCTGACCACTGATACCTGGTCTGCAAAGCATGGTCAGGGCAGGTATATCACCTACACTGTGCATTGGGTAAACCTGCTGACGGCTCCCAAGCATGGAATGCGTGGCTCTGCAGAGGAGTTAGTGACACCGCCACGACTTGCAGGCAGGCCTGCTGCCACCTCCTCTACTCCTCCTACTCTATCCTCTTCCACAACCTCCTCGGCTGAGTCCTCTTCTGCTGCTGTGTCTTGCTCCACATCAACGGTACACCCCCAGCTCCCCAGGTGCTATTCCACATCCCTATTCTGCTTTGTGTCAGTGTGTATCATGGTCTCTTAGGACAGGTGTTAATCCATATCTGCCAAGTGACCCAATGTAGGGGGAACAGTCTCTATTCTGCTCTCTGTCAGTGTGTATCAGGGATCCTTAGGATAGGTGTCAATCCATATCTTCCAAGTGACCCTATGTAGGGGGAACAGTCTCTATCTTGCTCTGTTTCAGTGTGTATCAGGGTCCCTGAGGACAGGTGTCAATCCATATCTGACAAGTGACCCTATGTAGGGGGAACAGTCTCTATTCGGCTCTGTGTCAATGTGTATCATGGTCTCTGAGGACAGGTGTCAATCCATATCTGCCAGGTGACCCTATGTAGGTGGAACAGTCCCTATTCTGCTCTGTGTGAGGAGGAGGAATGGGAAATGAGCAGCTCGGCATCCAACCTTGTGAAAATGGGGTCTTTCATGCTGTCGTGCCTGTTGAGGGACCCTCGTATAAAAAGGCTGAAGGAGAACGACCTGTACTGGGTGTATCAGGGATCCTTAGGATAGGTGTCTATCCATATCTTCCAAGTGACCCTATGTAGGGGGAACAGTCTCTATCTTGCTCTGTTTCAGTGTGTATAAGGGTCCCTGAGGACAGGTGACAATCCATATCTGCCAAGTGACCCTATGTAGGGGGAACAGTCTCTATTTGGCTCTGTGTCAATGTGTATCATGGTCTCTGAGGACAGGTGTCAATCCATATCTGCCAAGTGACCCTATGTGGGGGGAACAGTCTCTATTCTGCTCTGTGTCAGTGTGTATCATGGTCTCTGAGGACGGGGAACAGTCTCTATTCTGCTCTGTGTCAGTGTGTATCAGGGGCTCTGAGGACAGGTGTTAATCCATACCTGCCAAGTGACCCTATGTAGGGGGAACAGTCTCTATTCTGCTCTTTGTCAGTGTGTATCAGGGGCTTTGAGGACAGGTGTCAATCCATATCTGCCAAGTGACCCTATGTAGGGGGAACAGTCTCTATCCTGCTCTGTTTCAGTGTGTATCATGGTCTCTGAGGACAGGTGTCAATCCATATCTGCCAAGTGACCCTATGTAGGGGGAACAGTCTCTATCCTTCTCTGTTTCAGTGTGTATCATGGTCTCTGAGGACAGGTGTCAATCCATATCTGCCAAGTGACCCTATGTAGGGGGAACATTCCCTATTCTGCTCTGTGTCAGTGTGTATCAGGGATCCTTAGGATAGGTGTCAATCCATATCTGCCAAGTGACCCTATGTAGGGGGAACATTCCCTATTCTGCTCTGTGTCAGTGTGTATCAGGGATCCTTAGGATAGGTGTCAATCCATATCTGCCAAGTTACCCTATCTATGGGTAGCATTCTCTATTCTGCTCTGTGTCAATGTGTATCATGGTCTCCGAGGGCAGGTGTCAAGCCATACCTGCCAAGTGACCCTATGTAGGGGGAACAGTCTCTATTCTGCTCTGTGTCAGTGTGTATCAGGGATACTTAGGATAGGTGTCAATCCATATCTGCCAAGTGACCCTATGTGGGGGGAACAGTCTCTATTCTGCTCTGTGTCAGTGTGTATCAGGGATCCTTAGGATAGGTGTCAATCCATATCTGCCAAGTGACCCTATGTAGGGGGAACAGTCTCTATTCTGCTCTGTGGCAATGTGTTTCAGGGATCCTAAGGATAGGTGTCAATCCATATCTGCCAAGTGACCCTATGTGGGGGGAACAGTCCCTATTCTGCTCTGTGTCAGTGTGTATCAGGGATCGTTAGGATAGGTGTCAATCCATATCTGCCAAGTGACCCTATGTAGGGGGAACAGTCTCTATTCTGCTCTGTGTCAGTGTGTATCAGGGGCTTTGAGGACAGGTGTCAATCCATATCTGCCAAGTGACCCTATGTAGGGGGAACAGACTCTATTCTGCTCTGTGTCAGTGTGTACCAGGGATCCTTAGGATAGGTGTCAATCCATATATGCCAAGTGTCCCTATGTAGGGGGAACAGTCTCTATTCTGCTCTGTGTCAGTGTGTATCAGGGATCCTTAGGATAGGTGTCAATCCATATCTGCCAAGTGACCCTATGTAGGAGGAACAGTCCCTATTCTGCTCTGTGTCAGTGTGTATCAGGGATCATTAGGATAGGTGTCAATACATATCTGCCAAGTGACCCTATGTAGGGGGAACAGTCCCTGTTCTGCTCTGTGTCAGTGTGTATCAGGGTCTCTGAGGACAAGTGTCAATCCATATGTCAAGGTGTCAATATGTCATATGTCAGGTGTCAATCCATATCCATTGTAATTTAGGAATGTTAGGTGATTTATGCCCTTTATGGATTAAAACCAAACTCTGCATCAACTGTGTAATTTTCCATGGGAGTTTTGCCATGGATCCCCCTCCGGCATGCCACAGTCCAGGTGTTAGTCCCCTTTAAACATTTTTTCCATCACTATTGGGGCCAGAAAGAGTCCCTGTGGGTTTTAAAATTCGCCTGCCCATTGAAGTCAATGCCGGTTCGCCTGGTTCGCTGGTTCGCGAACGTTGCGGAAGTTCGCATCCACCGTTCGCGAACCGAAAATTTTGTGTTCGCGACATCACTAGTGATGTATACTTAAGCTGATATATCTAGATAATTAAGCTGTTCCCTTGAGCTGAATGTGCACTATATGAAAAAACAAAGAACTGGACTGCCCAGTGACCTTAGGAAAGTTAAAATATAACTTTTAATGAAATCTCGATGTATTAATAAAAATAAACTTTTAATAAATTGATTTAATAAGAGCTGAATAGATATCAGGCTCTAGACGGACATAACATAAAGGAAAAGAAAACGTTAATAAACGTATATGTCCCTACTAGAATAGTAAGTTTCTCAGACTGCAGGTGCAGACTAATACTGAGTGTTTATACTGAGAGATAATAGCTGGTCTCAATGTTAGTAGGGGCAAAGTGAAAATGATATATACAATGATATATACACAAATAAATAGTCAGACATGTGAAGCCAAAGATATAATGAGGTGAGTATTATGTCTTAGTCCCACACAGGGGGGGAAAATTATTGGATATTTTGATAAGTATCAAGTCTGGACCTCATAGATTGCCCAGAGCAGGCAGATCATGCCACTACTCTGGACTGGCTTATACTGACTTTTAATAGTGTAGCTTAGGTCGGCTAAAGGTCCCTGCCTTTGCCAGACAACATATGGTAATGTGGACAAGTGATGTAAAAGCATAGATGTCCCCAAAGTAGAGATATAGATAGGGAGAGCTGAACGAGGTGTCTGTCTACGAGAATCAGATAGTATAGTGCTATATTTCTGATTCCTGCTAAATAGCGAGTCTGCAGTACCTGAGGGTCTAGAGAATTACTGGTATATACTGCATTAATTCACGAGGGTTTCAACAGATATACTAAATTTAGAGTCAAATAGTCCGGCTGGCATCCCAGCAGGTCACTGAGATTATAATCAGCTAGTGGACTCAGTTATTATACACAGCTTGTCAGTATGTGATTGTAAAGAACCGCTGGTAAAGTGCTCAGCCTGGGTTAAATGATTTCTATAGATAGGAGTCAGAGGACCCACTAGTATGTATTGCAGAGATAGCTGAAAATAACTTTAGATAGCTAGAGCTTTTTAGAAATGAGCTCAATTAATCTGGCTTAAATGGAGTTAGTACGGCTGGTCCAGTGCGACTGCATGAAACAAAACTCCGCAGGATCAATGTAGTCTGGTCAGTACCACAACCGATAACTAATTTACTTGATAGACTGGTCTTGTTTAGAAAAAGTATAAGCGGCTCGTTAGCACCTGACTGTGAGAGACCGCTAGTCAAGTTGCTGGTACTGACTAGATAACGCCTCATCAATTGGTCGGAGTCCGAAGACCCACTAGTGAATACTGCGGAGATTGCTAAGAGTAAAAAATTCCAGAGTTAACTAAAGAGCAGTTCAAAATAGTCTGGTATTGTCTATATGATACCCGTTAACCAGACCCGCTAGATAACACTGCAGAGATTGCTAGAGATAACTGCCGATTACCAAAAATTTCTAAGATACCAAAGATTTCTAAAGTTCAGCTCTAATGATCT
Organism: Pelobates fuscus; assembly: GCF_036172605.1. NCBI lineage: Eukaryota > Metazoa > Chordata > Amphibia > Anura > Pelobatidae > Pelobates > Pelobates fuscus. The sequence goes on along the minus strand of NC_086321.1, from coordinate 187,555,389 downwards.
AGTTCAATAGATTTAGAATTTAAACAGCTTGTCCAAAACAGCTACACGAAACGGAACAAAAGCCCCGACGCGCGTTTCGCCTGTAAGCGGCTTTTCAAGGGGTAAGTGAAAATCTCGTGTGTCCGATTTTAAATAGGGCGCCATGCGTCCTGATTGGTTGGTGGGAGGAGCAACGAAAATTAGGTCCGGTTAACTCCTGCCCTGCTGGATAAGATGGGAATCAAAACAGTGTATAGGATTCATACACTGGAATAAACTGGATGCTGACCATAAATATACACGATGAAGTATGATGATGTGTATTTATACCCAATGGGACATGGACTTCCAGGGTATGGTGATGTGTAGTTATACCCTGAGGGACTGGGTGTAAGTTTGATAGATTACTGTCCAATCACTACTTGCAGGGTATAAAGGGTTGCCAAGCTATGAACTGGATGCAATGACAATAAAAAGAGATCATAGTTGCAAAGTTATAATTTGCAACATGGTATCAATTGCAGACTGGTGTGTGCGGATGGTCCACCATGACAGTGGATGGGCCACCATGTCTAATATACTATCCAAGAACTGGCCAATCTTACGCCACAACCCTATACTCAACAAACTACTACCAGAGCATCCAGAACTAACTGCCCGGAGAGCGGTTAATCTACAGGACATGCTTGTCCATAGTCACCTGGCATCCCCTCTGGCCACTTCAAACTGGCTTACTCAAACCAAAGGGACATATAGGTGCGGACATTGCAAAGCGTGCAAACACATTTTTCCATCCAAATCAACTCAGTCTAACTGCTCTAAAATCACAGTGTATACCAATGCCCTTGTTAACTGTAGCACCACCAATATCATCTATTTGATAACTTGTGACTGTGGGCTACAGTACATCGGCAAAACCTACCAGCAGTTTAGACGTAGAATCCTGCAACACATCGGTTCCGTCAAAAACAACATTACCCCTACCCCAATTGCCAGACACATCCAGAATTTTCACCATGGCAACGCAGACTGCTTGAAATTTCAGGCAATCGAAAAGCTTCTTCCTCACCCCAGAAAAGGGAATCTAAATCGACTTTTATTACAAAAGGAGTCACAATGGATCTTTAAATTTAAAACACTAACCCCTTGTGGCTTGAATGAAGAATACAACTATACCCCCTTCATTCATAAATAATGTCAGTCCATTCACTGATGGCACTCCTTCATACAGGGTTTTTCCCTTTATTACCTATAATTCTATATTTGACCGTGTAATAACTGGGTATTTTACCCACCATCTCTCTTTGAACTCCAATTATTATTATCTTTTAGCAACCCTTGGTGGGACCCTCACACTCTCCCATATTTGCCATACTGGGCTCTGGCACGATATTCTGTACAGAACCCCCTAATGATTGAAAAACATGGCAATTACTTGTATCCCTGGTAAGACCATTTTTTTGCCAGTCTGCACCATGCTGGATTATAATCCTTATGGTTAGCATTCATTATGAATCTGGAAATTGCAGAAAAGTTTGTGCTACTCCATCCTATACACTGACATTGCAACAGCCTTGCACTACTCAGCAGGCTCTTGATAATTTATAGCACTGTACCCCCGCACACACCAGTCTGCAATTGATACCATGTTGCAAATTATAACTTTGCAACTATGATCTCTTTTTATTGTCATTGCATCCAGTTCATAGCTTGGCAACCCTTTATACCCTGCAAGTAGTGATTGGACAGTAATCTATCAAACTTACACCCAGTCCCTCAGGGTATAACTACACATCACCATACCCTGGAAGTCCATGTCCCATTGGGTATAAATACACATCATCATACTTCATCGTGTATATTTATGGTCAGCATCCAGTTTATTCCAGTGTATGAATCCTATACACTGTTTTGATTCCCATCTTATCCAGCAGGGCAGGAGTTAACCGGACCTAATTTTCGTTGCTCCTCCCACCAACCAATCAGGACGCATGGCGCCCTATTTAAAATCGGACACACGAGATTTTCACTTACCCCTTGAAAAGCCGCTCACAGGCGAAACGTGCGTCGGGGCTTTTGTTCCGTTTCGTGTAGCTGTTTTGGACAAGCTGTTTAAATTCTAAATCTATTGAACTAGATCATTAGAGCTGAACTTTAGAAATCTTTGGTATCTTAGAAATTTTTGGTAATCGGCAGTTATCTCTAGCAATCTCTGCAGTGTTATCTAGCGGGTCTGGTTAACGGGTATCATATAGACAATACCAGACTATTTTGAACTGCTCTTTAGTTAACTCTGGAATTTTTTACTCTTAGCAATCTCCGCAGTATTCACTAGTGGGTCTTCGGACTCCGACCAATTGATGAGGCGTTATCTAGTCAGTACCAGCAACTTGACTAGCGGTCTCTCACAGTCAGGTGCTAACGAGCCGCTTATACTTTTTCTAAACAAGACCAGTCTATCAAGTAAATTAGTTATCGGTTGTGGTACTGACCAGACTACATTGATCCTGCGGAGTTTTGTTTCATGCAGTCGCACTGGACCAGCCGTACTAACTCCATTTAAGCCAGATTAATTGAGCTCATTTCTAAAAAGCTCTAGCTATCTAAAGTTATTTTCAGCTATCTCTGCAATACATACTAGTGGGTCCTCTGACTCCTATCTATAGAAATCATTTAACCCAGGCTGAGCACTTTACCAGCGGTTCTTTACTATCACATACTGACAAGCTGTGTATAATAACTGAGTCCACTAGCTGATTATAATCTCAGTGACCTGCTGGGATGCCAGCCGGACTATTTGACTCTAAATTTAGTATATCTGTTGAAACCCTCGTGAATTAATGCAGTATATACCAGTAATTCTCTAGACCCTCAGGTACTGCAGACTCGCTATTTAGCAGGAATCAGAAATATAGCACTATACTATCTGATTCTCGTAGACAGACACCTTGTTCAGCTCTCCCTATCTATATCTCTACTTTGGGGACATCTATGCTTTTACATCACTTGTCCACATTACCATATGTTGTCTGGCAAAGGCAGGGACCTTTAGCCGACCTAAGCTACACTATTAAAAGTCAGTATAAGCCAGTCCAGAGTAGTGGCATGATCTGCCTGCTCTGGGCAATCTATGAGGTCCAGACTTGATACTTATCAAAATATCCAATAATTTTCCCCCCCTGTGTGGGACTAAGACATAATACTCACCTCATTATATCTTTGGCTTCACATGTCTGACTATTTATTTGTGTATATATCATTGTATATATCATTTTCACTTTGCCCCTACTAACATTGAGACCAGCTATTATCTCTCAGTATAAACACTCAGTATTAGTCTGCACCTGCAGTCTGAGAAACTTACTATTCTAGTAGGGACATATACGTTTATTAACGTTTTCTTTTCCTTTATGTTATGTCCGTCTAGAGCCTGATATCTATTCAGCTCTTATTAAATCAATTTATTAAAAGTTTATTTTTATTAATACATCGAGATTTCATTAAAAGTTATATTTTAACTTTCCTAAGGTCACTGGGCAGTCCAGTTCTTTGTTTTTTCATTCAGTTCTATGGGTTAACCCCTTCATTCACTGTCCAGCTACTCTATCTAGCAGCTTCATTCTATCCTTTACGTTTGAATGTGCACTATAGATTGAATAGTGTTACTTATTAATTAAGACTCTGTTAGTCAATAAAAGTTTTTATTGATTATTTACAAGTACTTGGTGTCAGTGTCTTTCTTTTTCTCCAATACTCAGTTCACTTATCTAGAATAGGGTTTTGGTGCCCGCCAATATCTTTGAAGACCTTAGGGTAATTGATTATTGCTTTCTGATATTGGTGCATCATGAATTTAATGATTAGGCACAACATTGTTAATATAAAGCTAAATAACTACTACATTGCTACAGTGGGGAAAGTTACTTTCATCATCCGTACTCAGAGAAATTAAAGGATACTGTTGCCATTGAGTAGTGTTACAAAATATGAATACTGTTATACATAATATTGCTACAAAGTATGTATAGACATACTGATACGCTACCCTAAGGTTTCCCTAACATGCCTACCTGAAGGACATTTATCTACACTCTTAGTCAGCAGCTGATTATATATAAATCCCTAGGTGAATGAGCTCATGTTGCTCTCCCCTCTTTATAGTATTATTTGCTTTAGTATTAGACTATTCAATTCATATTTAGGGGGACACTATTATATTGTTGAGTGCTACTGTGGGGTCAGTTTAAGTAGTGATTTTCATTCACTCAGGAATGGTACAGCTCAAACTTTATGTTATACATCGTTCTTTATCCCTGACCACAAATGTAAAGGTGGTAAAGCTGTGTGAGGGGTTTGGAGAAGGTGGGCCCTCTTTATTTAGGCCTACCTGTTTGTTGTGTTTGGCACACCACAAATGACTCTTACGGGTACAGCTCAAACTTTGTTATAAATTCCCCTTTGTCCCCCAACCACATATTGTTTTTTAATATTTTCAAAATTTCAAAAGTTTATCCTAAAATATTAAATAATTTTAAAAGCTCATCTTCAAAAATATTAAATCAAGGCTGTAGTATCATTTGGCAGTGATAACACGACTTTAAATCTATATTTTTAATATAGATACACTGACAGGGTTATTCACTACAGTCAAAACTCAAAGCAAATTAAAATTGAATTTGAAATTTAAGGTCAGAGTAACTGAACTGAGAACATAGCTGTCTTAGTATGCAATACCCACAGTATCTCTTACACTAGGCTTAAACCAAATACCTACCCTTAACCTTAACACTACATTATCCCTACATTAACCTGGAAACAACCCTACCCCAACATTTTGCCTTAACTTACCATAACATTGACCCTGTATAATGAGTTTTACCTGTGGGGGACACTAGGTCCCCCTGTTTAATAATAATTAACCTCCACCAAATGACCAGACATAGGATAGGAAATCATAAGAGGACAATTAGGATACACCCATTTTTTTTAAATTAGTAGCTCCACTTGCCACTGGTGGAGGCAGCAGGTGGACAATAAACTTCCCACCCCCTATTATTTAATTATGATAAAGTCCACCACATGATGGGATGGACCCTTTTTAGCAACTGGGCCGCAGTGGTCTTTATCAGTGGTTCCCAGTCCAGTACTCAAGTACCCCCTACCAGTCCAGGATTTAGGGTCTACCCAGTGCTTTTTAGAAAAAAAAAAACACTTTAGACATGACAGGGCAATCCCTATCTACTGGACTGGTAGGGGGTTTGAGAACTGGGCTGTGAACCCCTGGTCTATATCTTCCCTAACACTAATATGGGAGTCATAATGACTCCAATAGTTTTTTTTTTCTCTTTTTTTTTACACTTTTTAGATTTTGGCAGTGGACTAAATGTCAGCAGCCACATTAAAATGAAAAAAGTGTAAAAAAGGATTATTAGTTATTTGCCTGCTTGCTGCTAGCACTTCCAGTGAACCAGAGATTGAAGGTCAGCAGAAAGTTGACGAGTAAACTAATATTTTACCCAATTTAACTCAAACCAAATATCTATACGGCAGAATATCAAATTAACTTTTTTTTTTTTTTTTTTTTATTCTGAAAAGTACCTAAAATGATTTATGTGCACATCTATAGATGTTAGTTGTTTTCCAAGTTTCCCTACCAAGAGAATTTGAAATTGCGATAAAGGAAGAAGTGAAAATCACTAGAATGACTTCCCTTCCACGCTCTGAGCTGTTATAAACTCTATGAGGTTTATGCAGCTGCTGTGCTCAGATCTGTCGCATTGTGCTCTCTGTAGTCCACATAGATACATGGAAGCATCCTCTATCTTGAAATCACTGATGGTCAGATTTGTAGACTCTGCATCCACCTGAGATGTGAATCTTTCCTTAGCAAAAGGAGCAGCATTACCAAATGTTCCCTGGTTAGCTTTATGCAGAATGTAATCTGGAGCATTGTTAGGATAATGACGATACCAATGCAAATAATAAGTCGATGTATAGCTGGTGGTATATGAGCAGGAGAGAGTGACACTCGTTCCTTCTTCCACAGACAACTCAGAAAGCTTTGACTCAATGGAATCTTCTCTAGCAGCTCCTGTAACGAAGGGAAATAAAAAGTCACAGTAATAAAGCAAGATGGTGTTGGAATATAGAGAGATACAGCATAAAAAGAGAGGTTTCATGGTGGATTATAAAGATATAAATAAAGGGATATACTGTACAGGAACACACATGGCAATTATGATGAGTGTAAAAAAAAATCACATTTTTGTTGTTTAGTTTGTAGATCTCATCAACTTTTTTTATTTTTTTTATTTACGTAAGTACTATAAACACTTACAGGTTAAATACACAGACTGTGGTTTTACATGCATCTTTAACTTTCCCAGCAATCTAATGAGCTATCATCACATCACTGTACCTGAACTCAGACTCAACACGCACAGGAGGAAGTAGCTAGTTTTCTGCATAGTTTTTAATTTAAACCTTGCACAAACGAGAAAACAGAACTGAAGGATCTACAAGTGAAAGATATAATGCTCTGTTTATATGGCACTGTTGCAAACCTCTGAAAAAGCTTCAGGTGGTATAGACAAGAAAAATGTAAAAATAGTCAGCCACCCCTTCCTATCCTCCCCCCACATTCTGTCAGAGTTCCATGGGAGTGTCCTAGTTTTCAGATGTCTTCGATCTGGTGCAGTACCACATAGTGCCACTAACTTAGTGTGATGCTGTTGCAGACTAAAGAGATCTGATTCTGCTGCCAGCTTGTCCCACTTTGTTACCCTTTACTCTTTTTATTAGATAAGATTGCCATCCTGTCCTGTCATGCTAATTTGCATAATTATATATGCCTGACATCACAGGACACGACATCACAGGGTGCGACACAAAAGAAAAAAAGAGAAAAGATCCGTAAATCATGAAAACCCTACTTACAATTGTTTTTTTTTTTTTTGTATATTTTTTTTTATACAGAGAAATTTCAATGCAGTTTGGGGAGATCTAGCTGAGGAGCCTGTCCTCCTGTCTGTGTCATATCCCTTTCTTCTGTGGGCAGTGCATTCAAGAATTGTGCACTGAGTTCAGTAACTGAAAGGGAAATAGTGCTCCAGTTCTCTAATTCCTGAGATCTCTGTGTTCATTCTGAGGGGATGGGGACATGCATGGATTAGGCTCTCACAAACAGAACAAAGCAATCTAATAGACCAGCAGAGCAGGTGCCTGGATTTTTGCCATGCTAGGCCAAAAAAATATTTTCTCACCCTTATCCTGCCCCCACTTCAGAGACTCTTTTCACACCTCTTATATCTCTTTATTCCCTTTAATGTACTTTTTCCATAAGTTTTTTTTTTCTTTTTTCACATAGCTCTTGTCTGTCTTTTTCACCAGTTTCCATTTTTTTATTACAGGTTTTCTACCAATCTTTTTTCATTACCTTTCTTTTCTCGCTCTTTTATCCCCAAGGCTTTACCACATAGACAGGACTGCCATGGTGAATTTTGGAAAGCTTCAAGGCCCCGGGGCCTGCCATTGAATTCTGCCCACGAGAATGTGTGCATAATTGATGCAGTGTGTGTAGAGTGGATGTATTGTGTTGGTGTGTGTAGTGGATGCAGTGTGTGTATAGTGGATGCTGAGTGTGTATGTGAGTAAAGTGTATGTGTGTCTATAGTGGATGCAATGTGTGTGTAGAGTCGATGTAGTGTGTTGGTGTGTTTAGTGGATGCAGTGTGTGTATAGCGCATGCTGAGTGTGTATTTGAGTAAAGTGTATGTGTGTCTATAGTGGATGCAATGTGTGCGTAGTGGATACCAAGTGTGAGTGTGAGTAAAATGAATGTAGTGTGTGTGAAAAGTGAATGCAGAGTGCGTGTGTAGTTTATTAAATATGTGTATTGTGGATGCAGTATTTATGTAGTGAATGCAGTGTGTGTGTAAATGTGTGAGTATAGGGGTTGTGGGGAGCGAGCAGTTTTAAAAAAAATGATATTTAACTTTCTGGTCGCATCCCTGCCATATTCCCTGGTGGTCCATTGGCACAGTGCAGTTTCCATGCAGCTTGTTGGCTTTTATAGTGAAGATGGGGCCCAGGAGATTTCAGGTTTCACCTCTGGCAGTTCCTACCCCTCTCTTGTCGGAGCGTGCCCATGGTAACCCACAGCAACGCTTTTACAGCCAGGGTTTGTGATTGTTAGAGAGGACCTGGAAGTTGGAGTTTCCTTGGTCCCCTCTTCACTATTCAAGCCAGAAAATAACCCGGAGGCCAGAGATACTTGCTCTACATATATGTACATTGGGAGTAAAGGGCATTGGCCCGCTTGGCACCCTGTGCAGCCTATTCTCAATACAGCAGTTTAAGCTGTACCCTCTAGACGGTGGCCCTGTACATGGGTCTCCTGTTCTTTTTTTCTCAAACTCTCGTGCCTACCTCGCCTCTGTAGCATGCTGTCTCCTGCTTAAGTCTCTTTGTCTGTGTACGGGATTAAATATATTGGAAACAATGCTGTATGTGTGTGATAAGATTTGCATGTGTGTCCAGCTGCATGTTTGTACTTGCAGTTGTGTGGGGAACTTTTTGTGTTATGTGAGGAGCAGCATGATTGTGAAATATGCCCACCCAGATTCCCTTGCAGCAGTAACATCACTGCAAATTTGAGATATCTGGGTGAAAAGCAAGTCTTATGGCTTCTGTGTTTAACAATGTTTTAACTATAAACTGACTTCAGGTGGAAGGGATTTTCATTAACTTTTTCCCCCACCATAACGTTCTTGGTCTGTGCTCCGTAAGTAACGCCAAGCCTCAATAGCAAGCCAATAACCAGCCTCATGCTGATGAGTTACATTACCAATGAAACAACTGTCCATAAGTGGTTCATTAGATTTGCATCTTTTCCTGAGCTGTGTTTCACAGCTGTTGTATACCGCAAACATAAACTTCAAAAAATCCATGTTTAAATGGAACAATGAGGCAAAAATGCAATGCTTTGTTGAACTTATTTGCATATGCCCACCCAGAATCCCTTGCAGTAGTAACATCATAGCAATTTGAGATTTATGTAGGGAAAAGCAAGTCTTATGGCTTGACTGGTGTGTTCAGATCTGTGTTTAACATTGCATTGACTAGCCTATGAATTATTATAAGGTTTAAGTTTGCCACCTACTGGTAAATAGTAACATTACATTTAACCTGTTGGCTTCCTATGTTGTCTATAATTATTATGCTTAATATGAGTAACTATTATCATTTTAGCCAGATTCCCACTGTGCCATTCCACGTCTTGACATTAAGCTAGCTTTAAATAGTTTTGCACATGCATGGATCCCCCAAGGGACCAGCGATCTGTCCCTTTTCACAGATATTGTTAAAGTAGAGGGTCCTCATTAGTGATATCAATATAAGCCATCTATTAAATTGATATATGTAATGCAATGTTGTATCTGTGAACAATGGACTGTGGATACCCAGCTGACCCGCATATTTGTCAACCGTGTGACATTTTTTGACTTGTAATCATCTCGTAGATCTCATTGCACGTCCTACATTGAAATGCAGCAAGCACCCCCAATTACAACCTTAACACACCAAGCTGACTCGGTACATCAAAAAATAGCCCAAAACGGGGGTGGGGTCAGACCGCCATGCTGGCTGACCGCAAGTCAGAACAGCTCCAGATGGTCTTGGCTTATATTCGTTGATCATTCTGGGAAAATCTCAGCCAGGACTAAAAAAAGTGATTACCTGGGCTGCAATTGTGCCCTGAGGTGTTTTCTCTGAAGCTCTGGAGGCGCAATGGATGGCCGCAACTCTGCTCACAGGCCTGATCATGCGACGGCATCCCCACTCACCAAGGGGAATGCCGCCGTTCTCTTACCTGCCTAGTCGCCGCCAATCACTCACCCATGGTGGTGGCTCCTTCTCTCACAGCGGCCGGGTCTGTAATCATTAGAGACGCCGGCCGCTGCAACTTTGAATAACTTAAGGGTTTCCTGTTTAACCCTTAAAGCGCCAGATCCTTAAATTATCATGTGGGTGTATTACACACATGCCCATGATCACATGTTTCCTTGCAGCCAATCAGGGAACACCTTAAGCTATTCAAGCCTATTTTGTCCATTTCTCTGTGCCCTGTCGTGATTTCCATATTGGTTATCCGAGAGGGCATACCTTGTATTGATTCTAGTGTATTTGACCTTGGCTTCCCTTTTTGACTATCCAATTTCTATATTCCTTGACCTTTGGCTTTGGCCAGCCCATGGACCATGCAGACTTAAGTAGACAGGTGCCGTCTTGTGAGTCTAAACTGGAGAAACATGATCACCGTATGGATCAGTTTGCCCAGGCCTTCCAGACTTTATTGACTCGCACTGCACACCTTCAAACAGAGATACCCTCTGTTCAGGCTTCACAGCATGCCACTGTGGCAGCAACCAGTGGTCAGAAGGCTCTGACTATGAGCTTATCCCTTCCACCTAGATTCAGTGGTGATTCCCAGGAGTGTAGGGGTTTCATTAACCAGATAGAGTACCACTTTGTGGCATCTCCTGGTTCTTTCCTTTCTGACAGGGCTAAGATCATATACTTAATGAATCAGCTATGCGGTAAAGCTCTAGCCTGGGCTAATCCCTTATGGGAGAGTGGGATATCCATAGCTTACAACTACTTGGAGTTCATCACTGAGTTCAAGAGATCTTTCCCCTTGGGAAAAGGGCCAAAATCAGGACATGGACTATCCGTACCCCTGTTCCCTCAGCTCCTCGCATGACTCCATCTGCTCCTAGAGTTGTTAACAAACCTGAACCTATGCAACTGGGAGTTATGAAGCTGTCAGAAGCTGAGAAACAGTACCGTAGGGCTGAGGGTCTGTGCCTGTATTGTGTGAAAAAGGGGCATCTGCACCTAAATTGCCCAATACGTCCAGAAAACCTCGGCACCTAAGCACCGTTAGGCCTTAGGTCCTCTTATGAAATCGTCCTCTATCTTGCCTCACAACCGATTCCTCCTATCTATAGTTTTATCTTGGGGTGCTCATAATATACCATATAAAGCTCTAATCGATTCAGGAACTGCTGAGAATTTTATTGATAAGAAATTTGTTAATTACCTTCTTGTCCCCCTGAGGGAGAGATCCACACCTTTGGCCATTGAGGCCATAGATGGTAGACCCCTTCTTACTCCTCTTATAACCCATGAAACCCTTCTGTTATCCCTGTCCATTGGAATACTGCATAGAGAGAATATAGCTCTACAGGTTATATCAACTCCTTCATGTCTTGTCATTCTTGGGTTTCCCTGGTTGGTGAAACATAATCTGGTCTTAGATTGGGTTAAGGGTGAGATTCATTCATGGGGTACTACCTGCAAAGAACATTGTCTTCTCACAGTTGAAAACCTATAGGTCATATTAATGTACCCACTGCGGCTCCCTTATCCAGTGATCCCTCCACAATACATCCATGTTAAGGAAGTAATTAACAAAACCAATGCTGAGACGTTACCCCCGCACCGACCTTATGATTGTGCCATTGACCTTCTTCCAGGCACTATGCCGCCTTAAGGAAGGGTGTATCCTCTATCCCCCCATGAGAGTGAAATCATGGAAGAGTATATCCAAGATGCTCTTGCCAAGGGTTTCATACGCAGGTCTTCCTCTCCTGCAAGTGCAGGTTTCTTCTTTGTGTCTAAGAAAGAGGGAGACCTAGGACCATGCATCGACTATAGAGGTCTTAACAAGATAACTATAAGGAACGTCTATTTGATTCCTCTTATCACAGAACTATTCAATAGACTTAAGGGGGCCACTGTTTTTACAAAATTAGACCTCAGGAGTGCATACAATCTGGTCAGAATCAAAGAGAACCATGAATGGAAAACCGCATTTAATACAAGGAGTGGACATTACGAATATCTCGTAATGCTTTTGGATTGTGCAACGCTCTGGCGGTTTTCCAAGACCTGATTAATGATGTTGTAACAGAACTGTCTGTATATGGATTACAATTATTTTCCCTCCATTCGTCTGTTTGTTTGGTTTATTTCCCTGCCTTTACAGTCCCTATGTGTTCCCCTGTTAAACTACCGAAAGCCGCACGAAGGCGCGACCACCGGGAAGCTGGCGTGTGCCTCCAATTGAGCTCCCTGCAACTAGCGTGTGCCGTCAATTGACCAACCAGTAGCTGTGGTTAACCGCAGCTTAATTGACTGTTCCCGAGAGGTCGCGGTTACACCTAGCTGCCACACGATGGCGGTGTTTTGCAGTCTCCGGCACAACCAGCAGTGCTCAGCCCGGACTCAGTGAGCTGAAAGCGGACACTTTCACTCACCAAACACCGCTGAACTTCCAGCCTTCCTTGTTTCCCGCGCCAGTTATTCAACCGTATGCCGGCTTTCGGGACTTGGTATTATATGAATGAGGGTACCCAGATAGCATGTCATAGAGCCTGTTCATGTAAGACTTTGGCTCCATGGCAATTAAACTGTATTTGTGTGGTCTGAACACTATTCTGTATTAATGTGCGCTCAGACCTGAGCTATCTGGGGATATGTTACATGTGTATAATTGTTGCATTATTGGTCACATCGTAAATTGTATTGCCTTTTTCTGTATCATTGTCCCCACGTGTGTAATGGCGATTTGCCTCTGTCCTGGGAGATAATTGGGTTACTTCCCAATTATCTCCCGGACAGAGAGGGAGGAGTTGTGGTGCATTGTGGGAATATTTTTTATCTGGGTGTCAGGATTTGCTACGTGTCTGTCCCTTGTCACAGTCTCCCAACTGGTCCCCTAGGGGAGTGTCCACCAGGAGGGAGACCTGCATAAATACTGGGCAGGTAGCCCTCAATAAACCAGAATCCTGTTTTACCCTCAAATCGGAAAAATTTCTTCATTCCTTGTTTTTAAAATTGTATTATATTTAAAATAATGTGTGAATCTGCAGCAGCAGGCATGTTAGGTTGAGGTCTTATATTAGTAGATTCTGATACAACATGGCTGCTCAGTTAGAAATAAATATAAAAAATATATATATTATATTTGGGGGCGGAGTCTGGACGCAGAGCGGATAAAACGTGCATAGCCTGAGCTCCACTGACCGGGACCGATAAACGACAATTAAACCGGGCTGCTTGCTAATCCCGACTGATACGTGCGATCACCCTGACAAGGGGACAACGGTGCATATAGGAGATACAAAGTTTCAGCTATTTCATTACCAGAATGCCCACAATAAGGCTTGCGGCCTACGCAAGCGTGGTCAGAGGAGAGACGTCCGCTCTACGAGTCCTTCACCCGGCAGAGTGAAACTTGCACCAACCTGTCCCCCCCCTCCTCTGCACCGGTGGGGGTCATCCCGGTCTACCCTTGACATACTCCTCAAAAAGCTGTCCTGATGCAAGCTCGAGCTGCTGCTATTACTCCTAAAATGGTAGATACTTCTACTCTACAAATGCCTGGCAACACACAAACTGCGACCACCCTTCAAGACATGTTTGAGCCTCTACACCATAATGTTGATATGCTCTTTGCCATCTTTTGGGCAAAATTGGAGGGCCGTGGTACGAAGACACCGTGCCAGAACCAGGAGGAAGAATGCAGCAAAGAGCAGCAGGAGTTGAGCGGGCCCCCTCTGGCCACTAGCCCTCGTCAAGCACCTGGAACTGCTCAATTAGGCCCACAGGGGCTAAAGACCACTAGGGATATAATAACCCCGCACCTGCCATGGAGGCTGAAGAGCCACTGCTGCTGGCAGCAAGTTACCACCAGGAACTTCTGCTGTCCCTTGATTGGGAGAGACCTGACCTCGAATCAGAGAACCCGAGTCTGTGGCCCCACGATACTGGTATTTTACAAAGCCCGGGGCTGGAGGGTTTCCATGCTCAACTCCTGCCTTGCACAACCCATTGACAGACTCCACACATCCCCATGCAGGGGAATAGGATGGCACTGGACTTTCTGGCCAGGGTCACATTCAATCTGATATTGACATGTACAATGCAGCTATAATTCAAGGAGTATAGCCTTGGGGGTTACCTTAATTTAAAAGCTATGCGTAGTGGCACAAACAAATACTCAAAGAGTTTAAGGTGTCTAGGCGCTTCAGGACACTTATAGGGTGTGTATAGATATAGGTGTTCCCAATCACCTTACAATAGAACAACAACTCTGGTAATTATAACACTACCACAAATGTATACAACACCCAGTGTAACACTTATAGTGAGAAACATATATATACTTCACAGTAGTCACTTTCTGTAGTTACAACATGGCATCTCCCATAGAATTTACAAGAAATAAATGTAACCACACATAGTGAAATCTGTATGTGCACTTTGTATCTGTATTTTATATTAAAGGACAGCTTAATGAAGTGGTCTGGGTGCCTGGTCCAGCTAGGATTAACCCTTTTTTTTTATAAACATAGCAGTTTCAAAGAAATTGCTATGTTTATATTTGGGTTAATCCAGCCTCTAGTGGCTGTCTCATTGACAGCTGCTAGAGGGGCTTGCGTGCTTCCCACTGTGAAAATCACAGTGAGAAGACGCCAGCGTCCATAGGAAAGCGCATGCGCTTTCCGCCGAAGAGGAGGAGAGGAGACGGAGAGGAGGAGGAGAGCTCCCCGCCCGGCACTGGAAAAAAAGGTAAGTTTAACCCCTGCCCCTCCATCCAGCCCGGTGGGAGGGGGTCCTTGAGGGTGGGGGCACCCTCAGGGCACTATAGTGCCAGGAAAACGAGTTTGTTTTCCTGGCACTATAGTGGTCCTTTAAGCACTTATTGCATATTGTGGTAGTGTAAGTTTTTCCTTTGCACACTGCTTACATATGTCCTGATTTTATTGCTTTATACCAATAAATGTTTTTTTTTCTGGAATTGCTGTGGATCTTCATCTGAAATATCTCCGTAGCCAACCATTGGCACCCTTATGCTGATTGCATAGAGCCTGGCACGGCTCTATATTTGTAAATGAAATTTTATATTTTATTTCCTTTATACTGTTGTTATACAGATTTCACTATGTGTGGTTACATTTATTTCTTATAGATTCTATGGGAGATGCCATGTCGTGACTACTGGGAAGTCACTGGGAAGTATATATATGTTTCTCACTATAAGTGTTACACTGGGTGTTGTATACATTTGTGGTATTGTTATAATTACCAGAGTTGTTGTTCTATGTGTAGTCGAGCATGTTTCACTAGATATCTACGTAACTATAACCTGCAACAGGTGGATTCAATGTCCCTTTAGCCATAGCTAACTGCTAATTACTATCCACCATGTAACTGTGACATTAACTGCACGTCAAGCTTTCTACCAATACCTGATACCATTGTTCTGCAGTAAGCTATTTCCTATCTGCTTAGCACATTACATATCATAAAAAGTGCAGTGTCTCTCAAATGACACCATTTAGTTAAACTGCTCACATTCATTCTCGTACTTATCTGCTGAAATGTCTTCTCCGCCTGTATGAACCACTATGCATGCAAAACCTATTATCATCAAAAAATGTGCTGTATTATTGTCTGCCCTTTACTGGTTAACTATATATATTAATTCTATTGCCACTGCTGTTGGGGAAGGACAAGACTGTTTGTTCCTCGGAAGCACACACAAAAAAAAAAATGTGATTTTTTATTAACCGTAATAAACTTAAAACTAATAGTACGAGAAGTGAAAATGTTATTACATTTATCCTCAGGGGCGGACCGACCACTCTGGCAGATCGGTCCTGGACCGAGGGCCCGAGGCAGTCAGGGGCCCGGCAGCACAGCCATACTATGGCTGGGGAGATCAGAGATCTCCTCAGCCAGAAAAGCATGATTTCTGCCATATTACAGTGATATGTTGCAGGGCCCCTGCAACATATCACTCTGTAAATTACCCTCCTCGCCCCCTCCCTCACCCTTTTCTCTTCTCGCAGGGAGACCTGGCAGCGATCCTCCTGTTCATGCTGCCAGGTCTCCTCCTCCTGTGCGGTTCTGTGTGTGAGGAGGAAGAGGCGGGGCCGGGAAGTGAAATCCCTTCCTGCCCTCGCCTGAAGAGAATAAGCTGCAGCAGCCTGGCAGACAGCGCAGATAAGCTCCTTATAGATTTTTATTTTTCATACTCACCTCAGCACCCCCTGTCTCCTTGCACCCACCACATCTCCCCCTGTACCCACCTCAGCCCCCCTTTATCCATCTCAGCACCCATTTACCCATCTCAGCCCCCCTGTATCCACCTCAGCCCCCCTGTATCCACCTCAGCCCCCCTTTATCCATCTCAGCCCCCCTTTATCTATCTCAGCCCCCCTGTACCCACCTCAGCCCCCCTTTATCTATCTCAGCCCCCCTTTATCTATCTCAGCCCCCCTGTACCCACCTCAGCCCCCCTTTATCTATCTCAGCCTCCCTGTATCTATCTCAGCCCCCCTGTACCCACCTCAGCCCCCCTTTATCTATCTCAGCCTCCCTGTATCTATCTCAGCCTCCCTGTATCTATCTCAGCCCCCCTTTATCTATCTCAGCCCCCCTGTACCCACCTCAGCCCCCCTTTATCTATCTCAGCCTCCCTGTATCTATCTCAGCCCCCCTGTATCCACCTCAGCCCCCCTGTATCCACCTCAGCCTCCCTTTATCTATCTCAGCCCCCTGTACCCACCTCAGCACCCCTTTATCTATCTCAGCCCCCTTTATCTATCTCAGCACCCCTTTACCCATCTCAGCCCCCCTGTGTCCACCTCAGCCCCCTGTATCCACCTCAGCCTCCCTTTATCTATCTCAGCCCCCCTTTATCTATCTCAGCCCCCCTGTACCCACCTCAGCCCCCCTTTATCTATCTCAGCCCCCCTTTATCTATCTCAGCCCCCCTGTACCCACCTCAGCCCCCCTTTATCTATCTCAGCCCCCCTTTATCTATCTCAGCCCCCCTTTATCTATCTCAGCCCCCCTTTACCCACCTCATCCCCCTGTACCCACCTCATCCCCCCTGTACCCACCTCAGACACCCTGCACCCACCTCAGGCTCCCTCCCTACCCATCTCAGACCCCCCATACCCATCTCAGACCCCCCCATACCCATCTCAGACCTCCCCTGTACCCACCTCAGCCCCCCTGTACCCACCTCAGACCCCTGTACCAGCCTTAGGCCCCCTGTACCCACCTCAGCCCTCCCCCACCTACTCACCCTCAGCCCCTCTTTATCCCCCTCACCCCCCGGTACCCATCTCAGACCCCCCTTGTACCCACCTCAGACCCCCCCTTCATCCACCTCAGCCCCCCCCTTCACCTGCCTCAGCCCTCTGTACCTGCCTCAGCACCCCTGTACCTGCCTCAGCCCCCCCTGCTCCCGCCTCAGCCCCCCCTGCTCCTGCCTCAGCCCCCCCTGCTCCCCCCTCAGCACCCCCTGGGAACCTCAGCCCCCCTCTCTACCCACCTCAGCCCCTCTTTGTACCCACCTCAACCCCTCTTTGTGCCCACCTCAGCTCCTCCTCCACACACCACATCTCCCCTTGCACTCACCTCAGTTCCCCTGAACTCACCTCTGCCACCATTCCTCCCTACACTCACCCCAGGATCTTCCTAAGCCCCTATGTACCCACCACAGCCCCTATGCCACCTCCACCTACCATAGCTCCTATGCCTTCCAGTACCCACCACAGCCCCTTGTCTACCCGCACCCACCACCCACCATAGTCCCTATCCCTTTCAGTACCCACCACAGCCCTTATGTCCCTCCTGCGCTCACCACAGTTTCTATGTCCCTTCCTGTGCTTACCACAACCTCTGTCCAGCCCCGCACCCACCTCAGTCCCCGTGCCTCCCCGTGCCCACCACAGCCCCCGTGCCTTCCTGCACCTACTTCAGCATCTACCCCCTATGCACACACTACAGCCACTATACTACTTTTATTATTATTATTATTAATACTATTATCCAAACACGCACACACTACAGCCCCAGTAAACACCAGATGCCTACTACAGATTATACCCCACACACACTGCAACACAACCAGCCCTGTCCACTCACATACTGCACTGCAAATAGCCCCATTAACACCCACAAGGAGCCTCACTGTATAGACACAATCCCACATGCAGCCTCCCTACAGATACACATCACAAACAGCATACCCACCACTGCAATACTGCACACAGCTTCCATACACACAATTATTACAATCACTTATATAGCGCCAACATATTCTGCAGCGCTGTACAATAGGTAAAACAAGAGTAACGATTAATTCACAACACTTTGACATACAGGCACACAACATCACTAGCAGCATCCCCACACACGCAACCCCACAAGTAGACTCCGAACACATGTGGCTACTTGTATGGTTGCAAATGTGGGGACGCTGCCTGTGATGTCCTCAGCAAAATCAGTGGAAGTGTGTCATTAAATTTGCTTTATTTTAATTGCTGGGGAGGCACGTCAGCAAGGGTTACTCCATCTAAATACAATGTTTATTAAAAAAAACAGTTTCTGGTTGGACTAACCACTTAAAAGTAAATCTAGCCATTTTTGGGGGCTCCACGGGCGTGGGAGTCAGGGCTGTGTGGCTCTCACACAGCTATTCTGTGTGCTGGCCAGCCTACACATAATATATGTGTGAAAGCAGCAGAAAGAAGGGGGAGAAGAGTAGTAAGGGACCAAGAAACCTTGTACCAGGACGGGGGTGATCACCCACTGCCCGAGGGCCCTGTGAGTGGTCAGTCCGCCCCTGTTTATCATTGATGTTCTCTAATGATAGTACAGTCACTATGTATAACTATTTTCAGTGTATTCAGAACTAAAAGCTTTGTTCTCATATTTATACACTTGAAAAATACTGTAAAGATCAGTGTGTGAAACAAACATATTTTATGTTTCAAGAAAACAAGTTTCCTTTCATCATTTACAACCTGCAATGTATGAATGGATTTAGTTTGTGCTTTGTTGTTACACCGTCTGAGATCACTGTGTCTCTCACTGCACAGAAATATGTGGCAGTATCTTCAGGCTCCGCTCGAGTCTTCTTCAACTCTGTGGACCTCTCATTAGAATTATATGTTGCTAGAAATGTTTTTGCCTCTTTAGGGCCATCAAACCCACTATCAAGAAACTCAAATACCCCATCCAGGGGCTTTTTATACCAGAACATTGTGTTCTTGCTTGTAATATTCTGCTGACACTGGATACTGAATGGGTCTCCTTCTTTCACACTGACCTGGCGAGGCTGAAAAACCTGGCAGTGGGAAAATCCTAAAACTGAGAAAAAGAGCTTATAAATAAATAAAATCAGTGTGTGCCCATAATGTGGGCTTTATTTTATTATGTATCAGTATAATTTAATATTTTAATAAAATCATTATGTCTATTTTCATATATATATATCTATACTAGGATTAACTTGAAAACCGCAGCCAGTGACTAGAAAATACAATACTCTATCAATTTACATTTATAGCACATTTATTATTTATTAAACCTAAAGTTTAGTATATAGTGTTTGTAATTTTCTTCACTATAAAACATATTGTAAATAACAGCTCACCAAGGGTGAATGAAATGAACAATGTTCCGATCATAGCTGGTCTTTGTACTTTACAGTTCTCAGTGTTCTGTTTGTCTAATAAGCAAGGGTTGTGCTATTTAAGCACAGCTTCCTGTCACCTGCTCTCAGTGGAGAGACATCAAACAATCATCTTAAATCAGAGCTTGTATAACTATATCCTGCTTCAAAACATACAGCAATAAGGACATGTTCCCCATCAGAAAAGAAAGCTATCTTTGGCTGGTGCACACCACTTGTGCTTCTCTATCTCGTCTGACACTTTTCCAGCAATTCACAACACTGACATGGTAACTCGCCACAATGCTCTGACTCCCTGAAAATCATGAATCAGAAGAGAGTTACAAGTGGTCACACTGCACCCATTGGGAGTGCAGACCACAGGTTCCCTTAAGCTCTTAGGGTAGCACTCTGTTATAGCATGTTATAGGGAGATCTTTTGTAAGCCATTTGTGTCAAACAAAGGCACATTTAATGCAATGCATAGTATGAGTACCATAAGTTGCCAACCCCTTGCTGTAGAATACACCTCAGTAGTGCGTACTAGTTTATCTTTTGTCTTTTACCACTGAAAAACACAGTTTACTAAACTGCAAATGTGACCTAGAGATGCTAAATCCTGAAATAATATTTAACTCAAAATCACATTTAACTCAAAATCACATTTGACTCAAAATCACATTAAGAATGTTTACTAAAGATGATAAATTTAAAATATACCAGTTCAGGCCACTTTGGTGTCTGATAAAAAATAGATATAAAGCTAAAAAAGTCAGAATTTAATTTGGAATATGGGAAATCTGATATGTACCCAGCACAAAGGTTGCATCAAAATCAATATTACATTTGTCACAAATACTGCGTGGACCCAGGACACCTAAAAAACCAAGCTCTGAACAATATCTGTCTTTTACCTCTCTCATGTGGGGAAAATGGGTGGTTAAACAATATGAGTTACTCAATCTAGGACCTGTGGAACCACATTAGAGTTACTTAATCTGTGGGCTCTTCTCCTTCTGCACCAAATCTAAGGACTGTCTTAGTTCTGCACCCTGTGTTGTGGGATAGAACAGGAGAAAATGGGTTCCTTACACACCATAGGCAGTTGTATGAGAGTTAATGATCTGAACGTGATCACGTACAGTTATAGTTAGATCAGAAGCCAGTAGGCACACATTGCCACACAAGATATAGGAAGCAGAAAGGAGCGAAAGACCACTACCGGCATTGGGGTATACTTTGTGTGGTTGCAGCACAGGCAGTTTCGTACCTACCACGGTCGCAGGGGTCGCAGCTGCAACCGGGCCCCTCACTGCAGGGAGCCTGGCCGCAGCAATGACCCCTGTGACGGTGGGCCTTCTAGATATCGCCCCCCTCCCGGATTCCCCCTGTCATAGGGGGGCCTCAAGAGGTGGCCCGCTGGCCACCTAATGGACCGCCGGAGGGTGACAGAGTTCATGTGATATGCGGCGAGGGAGCTGTGATCTCTCTGCTCTGCTCCCCCGCACACCGTTTGCTGATGCCGGGAGCCAGAATATGACATCATATTCCGGCTCCCGGCATCAATAGACAGTCCGCGAGGAAGCAGATCAGAGAGAACACAGCTCCCTCGCCGCATATGACAGGAACTCTGCTGCCCACCACACTGAAGCCCCACTGGACCCCAGGGACCGATCCATGCCAGCTCTCCAGGTAGGGAGGTTGGGTGGACATTTTATATGAATAATGTGTGTGTCTGAATGTGTGTGTGTCTCTGAGTGTATGAGTGTGTCTGAGTGTGTGTGTGTGTGTGTCTGTGAGTGTATGTGTGTGGCTGTGAGTGAGTGTGTGTGTGTGTGTCTGAATGTGTATGTGTGTGTAAGTGTGTGTGTGTCTGAATGTGTGTGTGTCTGGAGAACATCCATCATGACGGGGACACCCGGAGGAATCACCCGATACCAAAATCAAGCATGCAACCCCCTGGGGACCCGACAATATATCCCGAGGCCTACCGGAGATCGAGCAGCGGGGAGACAGCTGCTCCACGCGCTGACTGACCTGGACGTGGATACCTCAGGGGTATCACCTCCTACCCCCTCCCTATGGACCGATGGGTCCATATCAAGCGACTGAAGAGGCAGTGAAGAGCCGCAGCAACAGGGCAACCGTGCACATGGCATACCCAAAATGGCGGGGGTGAGCGTGCCGAGCGAATCATCAGAATGCCACACAGGGGTGCTGGACTACTCAGCCAGGCTAAACGCTATATTTGAAGCCTTCTGGGCAGACCAAACTTTGCGCATACCTGAGGAATGAAATAATCGAGCAACCCAGCTGCAAATGAACGACTCCTCACCCACACGGTGCCCCAAGATGGTGCAGCAGAAGGAAATTTTCCTACACACATAAGCCACCACAAAAGAGGTAGCCTTTCCCCAAAACAAAAGCACAGAGTGCTTCGAGCTCCCCACACACCCAGTGCTCACCCGCACTCTTCATCCGAGCTGGGAGCTCATCTGGAGGTGGCTCTCCACCGCCACCCATACACCCATGGAGATAGCCGGGACCCGGTGGAACCCTGGGCCCATGACCCTGACGATGGGGTCAATGGACACATGGTAAGGGCCCCCGCTAAGGCCTCGGCCGAAGACATGTGGCACTTCTTTGGAGGGACAGGAGGAGTACCGTGGCACGGAGGATGGTCGGAAACGGCAAGCAATGGAAGTAGGGCAATCTCTCACCCGAGTTCAGGAGCAAGGAGGTTTCCCCCCACAGCCTGACGGACTGGCTCTCTTACCCTGCAATGCCATCTCACCTTGTGGTGTGGGCTGATTGCTCAAGTGGTCAACTGCAGTGCTCATCACCCTGGTTTCCTGCTAATAATTGCAAGCATAGAATTTACCGTAAAGGGACTTTGCTCAGCCCATACAGGGAATTGGCGGAGTGAAGCATGGGGTCCAGGACTTAACCTCTGGTATCACACATTATCACTCGCCCATGCCAATACCTTTTGAACACTTGTTTTGCTTATTGTCATAATTTTAAGTTTTCAATTACTGAGACACATTTTGCAAATTATCCTTGTATTAAGCAAACCACACAAACTGCTAAAAGGTCTAACCATGCTCTGCAACACACTAAAGCAGGTTCAGTCAAAAAATGAAAACTCTGCAATTGACTAACTACTCGAGCATGTGTGAATTGTGGCAGCACCATAGACCTGGTAGCTGTTAATACCTTGTATTATCTACCCACCTGCAGACCAAACAGGACCTAATATAATATTAAAGCATGACCTAATATAATGTTTAAGCATGACCTCATATATACTACTTGAGCATGATACCTTACTCAGGCCAGCATAGTATGTATTCATGATCTAACGCTCTACCAGTTAAGCTCGTTTGCATTGAAGCTTCACAGTTGCTCTTAAAATTTTGCTGACCTAATCGACAGGACATGTTAAGCATGACCTAACGCACTACTAGTTAAGCGAGATAGCATTGAAATTGCACCGTTGTTGTTAAAAAAAATTTGCTGACCTTATCGACAAGACATAACTGATCAAACTTGTATGTAACTTATTGTATCAACCTTTACCTAATAATACCAAAAATTGTGCATGTTTCTCTTAAACCCAAGTGTAAACCACAAATATGAAACGCTGGAGGATTGTCTTTGGGGTACCTCACATGCGATTGTTACTTGACTATGCAATGCAAAAATAAAGATTTTAAAAAAAAAACTTACCATTTGATGTCTTCTTTTTTCTAAAATCTTCATTTTTGCAGCCCCCAAAAAAGGCTAAATAAAAACCATAATACCCGTCAAACTTGTAAAAAAAAAAAAAAAAAAAAAACCTGAGCGCAAAAAAAAATAAACCAGTGTCTTTTTCCTCTGATTTTTTTTTTTGTGCTTGGGTTTTTTATTTTATTTTTTACAAGTTCGACTGGTATTATCGTTTTTAATTGGCCTATTTTGGGGCTGAAAAATTAAGATTTTAGAAAAAAGAAGACATCAAATGGTAAGTTTTATATTGTTTTAACAGGTAGTTTGTTCTTTATTCCCCACTCACTATTTTTAGGGTGAAGGGGGTATGTAGGGGATTATTTTTATTTGAGTGGGGGGGGGGGGGGGTGACTAGGGGCTTGGGGACACCTAGTCACCTTGGAAGGGGTGGGGGACGAGGGTGAGGACAATAGGTCCCCCCTCATTTTCCTTTATGGCCCCCACCCACCACTCAGGGGTGGGGGCCAGGAGAAGGACAATAGGTGTCCCCCCTCATTATCCTTTATGGCCCCCACCCACCGCTCAGGGGTGTGGGCTGGGGGGAGGACAATAGGTCCCCCACCTTATTGTTACTTATGGCCCCCACCCACCGCTCAGGGGTGGGGGGCAGGGGGGAGGACAATAGGTCCCCCCTCCTCATTTTCCTTTATGGCCCCCACCCACCGCTCAGGAGTTGGGGCCGGGGGGTAGGACAATAGGTCCCCCCCTCATTATCGTTTATGGGCCCCACCCATACACACAGACACATATGCACATACACAGACACACAGAATGACACACTTTGAGATACACAGAATGACACTCCTATATAAACAAACACTGACACAAATACAGATACACAGACACACATGCGGATACACAGACACACATACTGACAGATACACAAACACTTAAGGACAAACATTCAAATACATAGAATGACACTCCTACAGATACAAACAGTGACACACATACAGATACACAGGACACACAATAACATACAGATATGCAGACATACATATACAAAAGCAGAAAAACAGATATACATACAGACACACACACATTCATACAGAGACACATACATACAGAGACACACTCATACATAGACACACAAACATAGATACATACAGAGACCCACACAAACATAGACACACACATAAAATACATACATACATAGACACACACATACATATAGAGACACACACATACGTACAGACACACACACACACATACAGACACACATACACAAACACACACACGTGCAAAATGTTTTAGTCACCCTCCTGTTTCCCACCTTTTAGGTGCAGGAGGGTGACTTCCATGGGGTCCACTCTGACTCCCTACTCTCCTCCTCTGCCTCCCATGTGGTGTAAGCTGGGAGGAGTGACCAGGGCAGTTACTTACTCCCAGACTTTCACTTCATCATAAATACATAGTCCCTGAAAGCGCATCTGGGTTCTACCGCGCAGGCCCGTGCGGGCAAGGGCACCAACCAGTGGCGTATATATAGGAGTCGCAGGGGTCGCAGCTGCGACCGGGCCCGTCACTCCATGGGGCCCGGCCGTCCTGCGAACCCCTGCGACCGGGTACCAGCCTCCATGTTTTGCGGCCCTGGCGCGCGCAGCAGACCGCCTGGGCCGCACGTTCAAAGGGCACATCGGGTGGCCCATGCTGTTAGGGCCACCGAATGGGTATGGGTTCCCAGGGGGACCGGTCAGCGTGAACCGGGCCCCCTGTGATTAGATCACTGCTGGGAGGAAGTGACTGGCCCGGTCACTCTTCCCAGCCAGGGCCAGATTAAGAAATGAGGGGCCTAAGAACAGAATCTTTGAAGTAAATCTATACCCCCTAACAGCAGTGTCCAGTGAAGCAGGAAGTCAATGGACACTGTAACCAGAACTTCGGAAATGGCTGAAAATGCCCAAAAAGGCATAAATGCATGTCAAGCTGCCTGCCAATCATGCATGCTGGCCAACAGCATCCTGAGCTTGGCAGAAATGCGTCTAATGATGCGCTCGCTCCATGCTTTTTATTTCATCCCTTGAAATTTTTGTATTTATGAAAATTGGGTTTCAGTGAATCGCAAAAATCCAGTCTGTAGCCTTCTTGAACAATACTTTGTACCCAGCAATCTTTAATGGTATCTTCCCATATCATTGCAAAGCCTAATAGTCCTGCCATTGCAGACAGATTTTGTGGATAGTCACATGTCCATGAAAGGACAAACAAGATTTTTCTCTGTAACCCCAGACAGATGTGGACTGACCTCCAGTCCAGCTTTGAGACCTTGTATATTTCCTTTCCAGTCTATATTGTCTGCTATCTGTATTTAGAACCAGGTTCCCAGAAGGATCTGTAAAGAAAGAAAACTTTGCAACCTTCTACTGACTTCTTCAAAATGTCTTCAAAAGACCATTTGAATAGCATGTCGCTCTGGAAGGGAAGGGCACATGGCTTATGTTTAGAAAGTGTGTCTGCGATACAGGAACTTAGCCACAATGCTTGACTTGCAACCACAGATAGAGCCATTGAACAGGATAGGAGCTACAAAATATCAAAAGAGGTTTCTACAAATAATTCAGAGGCCAAATGAACATATAGAAATAATCCAAATGTTTAGATCTTCTTACATTTAACACCAGAGCTGAATGCTTCCTGTACATCTGAGATCCACTACTTTAATGATGCTAAAACAGAAGATATTGCTGCAACCTGAATACAGGCCACTCCAGAAGCTAGGTGGCTTTAGTTAAGTTAGTATCCATTTGTCTATACATCGGCTCTTTACACTGACCAACCTAATATCATATAGGTCTCCTTTGTGCTACCAAAATAATACTGGTGCACCAAGGCAAGGACTCTACCAGATCTCTAAATGTGTCTTATGGCATCTGGTATAAAGACATTAGCAGCAGATTCCTGCAAGTTTCAAGGCTGGGTCTCCATGGATCAGCTTTGTTGTTTCAGCATATCACAAAAATGCTCAATCGGATTGAGATCTGGGGAATTTGGAAGTCAAGACAATACTTTGAACTCTTTATCATGTTCCTCCAACCATTCCAGAACAATTTTTGGTGTCTGGCAGGGTAGATTATCCTGCTGAACTAGGTCACTGCCATCGGGGAACACAATTTCCATAAAGATGTGTACATGGTCTGCAACTAGGTAGGTGGTACATGTCAAAGTAACATCCACATGAATACCAGGACCCAACATTTCCCAGCAGAACATTGCCCATAGCATAACACTGCCTCCACCTGCCTGCCTTCCTCCTCATGTGCATCCTGCTGCCATCTCTTATCCAGGTTAATGATGCACATACACCCGTTCATCCACCTGATCTTAAAGAAAGCGTGATTCATCCTATCAGGAAACCTTCTTACTTTGCTCCTGACACTCACGCCCCCATTAAAGACACTTTTGGGTGGTGGACAGGCATTTTGATCAGTTTGAGGCTACTCAGACTAATATGCAAACTAAGATGCACTGTATGTTATTGCTGTTAAGGTGGATCTACAAGCTATTGAATCATAAGGTGTACTTGGTTTTTAACACATGGATAACACATGCCACATCTCTAGGTAGGTGATACGTGTCAAAGTAACATTCAGATGAATGCCTGGACCCAAAGGTTTCCAGCACAACATTTTCCAAATGCCTCCAACTGCCTGCCTTATTCCCATAATTTATCCTGCTGTCATCTCTTCCACAGGTAAATGACACATACCTGGATATCCACCTGATACTATGAAAAGCATGATTAAGCAGACCAGGCAACTTTCTTACATTGCTCCATGGTCCAGTTCTGATGCTCACAGCTCCATTGAAGGTGATTTCAGTGGTGAACTGGGGCACTCTGACTAGCCTGCAGAAACATAGATTATTTGTTTCAGCAATTTGAGCTACATTAGCTCTTCTGTGTGATCGGACCAGACAGGTTAGCTTCACTCCCCACGTGCATCAATGAGCCTTTGGTGACCATAACCCTGATTAAGGTTCACCATTTGTCCTTGCATCAATTTTGGTAGGTGCTAACCACAGCATACCGGGAACACCCCACAAGCCTTGCCGTTTTGGAGATGCTCTGAACCAGTCATCTAGCCATCAATTTTTGACCCTTGTCAAAGTCACTTGCCCATTTTTCCTGATTCCAACATATGAAACTTGCTGCCTAATATGTTCCACCTCTTGACAGGTGCTGTTTAAATAATACAATCAATGTTATGCACATGCACATCACCTGTCAGTGGTTTTAATGTTGTGGCTCATCAGTGTAAAATAGGCTGCAAATCTCTGAGGATCTGTCAGGTGGGCTAAGAACACACACAAGCAGAGCCATAAGACTCCCTTAAGGTGTACTGTCCTGGGGGTCGCAAGATTAAGTGCACATCGCACCCTCCTGCCAATTACTCAGTGTACTGTGGCCGAGCGGAGCGGACCACTGTACAGAAGCTTCAGTTTCCTGTACCTGGCCAGACTGACAGGAAGTGCTCTTTCATGGAAGCTCCTGTACCGCAGTTCGCTCTGCTCGGCCACACTACAAGATAGGTAGGAGGCACACCAGGGAGGGGACCACTTAGGGAGTAGGGGACACTCCAAGGGACAGGGAGGGGAGAGAAAATTGAAGGGACAGTGTTATGTATTGAGGTTTATGCAGTCCACCTTCCAGTAGATGGCAGCATAGTGAAGTTATGCACTTGTTCTGTTGTGTTTAGTCTCTTTTGTGTTATGTCATTATGTGTGTGTACTGAAGTAAAGAGAAGTTCTGTTTTACTACAATGTCTGAGAGCCATTTGTGAATATATAACATGCTAATACACTAAACTGGCGACGAGGATGGGATTCCAATAAATGGACACTGCAGAATATATCAATATCTACTCATCAAATTCCCCAGGATACCCATCTTCTACCACTTACCCAAAATACATAAGCGATTAACGAAACCACCAGGAAGACCTATTATCTCCGGAATCGGCTCCCTCACATCTAATCTCTCTGAATATGTTGACCAGTTTTTACAGAATCTAGTGCCTCACCTCAAATCCTATCTAAGGGATTCCACACAGATTTTAAACATTTTAGCAGATTTTAACTGGACAGAAGATATGGTTTTAGTCACAGCAGACGTCACTTCACTGTATACAGTTATAGAACACCTACAAGGATGTGAGGCTACACAATACTCACTGGCAGTATACTCCGATCTAAAAAACGACCAAATTGATTTCCTGATTCAATGCATCGCCTTCATCCTCACTCATAATTATTTTTGGTGTAATGAACAATTTTATCTACAGATGGAGGGCACCGCCATGGGGACACGATTTGCGCCGAGCTACGCGAATCTATTCATGGGCAAGTGGGAGGAAGAATTTATATGGAACAACTGCCCCTTTGACGCAAATCTGTCCCTATGGCGGAGATACATAGACGATTGCTTCTTCATCTGGAAAGGAGACTTGGAATCCTTGGAACAATTCAAGAATTATCTCAACACTAACCCATATCACCTGGAATTCACTTTTAATCACTCACAACAACAGATCGAATTTTTAGACTTGAATGTACATGTTGAAGACAACGTAATACACACCAAGACCTTCAAGAAATCTGTGGACTGTAACAATTTTATTCCTTTTAACAGCCATCACAAACATACCTGGTTGAAGAATATTCCATACAACCAGTTTAGGAGAATTAGAAGGAACTGCTCCAAAATGGAATCCTGTAAAGAACAAATGGAGGAGATGGAACAGAGGTTTTTAACTAAAGGATATCCCACCACGTTACTGACGGATGCCCGAAAAAAAGCACTGACCATCCCAAGAGAAGATACTCTGAAGAGCAATAAGAAGACTACAGATATGCTCCAATTAAAACCTGCCTTCATAACCAAATTTAACCACCAATCTCGTACCATAGAAAGGATTTTACACAGACATTGGAATATACTCAGGAGCGACCCCACACTCACTGACATTCTAGACCCCAAACCTCGCATTATCTTCACAAAAGCACCTAACCTACAACTGATGTTAGCACCAACTCTTAAATCCTCCCACGTTGCTCAAGATAGGACTAGAACTAGAAGTTTTAAAAGATGTACCAAGTGTACAGCATGCAAAAACAATCCCTCCTTGGAATTAGAAACTACCAAATTCAAGTCTACACACAACTCAGAAGAATATAATCTACATACCGATATGAGCTGTGACACAGTAGGGGTCATCTATCTTATCACCTGTCCTTGCTCCAAGCAATATGTAGGACGAACAAAAAGATCTCTAAAAACCAGAATATCAGAACACATACGTAACATCAAAAGGGGACTACAGACCCACAGTCTCTCCAAACACTATCAAGATTTTCATGGGGGAGACCCCACAACACTGAAATTCCTACCTATTGAAAAAGTGGATGTTCATTGGAGAGGTGGAAACATTGAAAGAAATTTAGATCAAATCGAAGCAAAATGGATCTTTGATCTGGAGACCCTGGCTCCTAAAGGTCTAAACATAGACTTTGAACTTAACGCATTTTTATGAAAAACTTTTCTCCAAAGAATTTTTTATCCTTCAGAATTTTTATCCTCCAGAATTTTTTATCCTCCAGAATTCTCTATCCTCCAGGATTTTTTATCCTCTAGAATTGTTTATCCTCCAGAATTTAATTCAATTTAACCCAATTTTATCCTTTCACAAGAAGACTTTCTATTCTTTTTCAAATATTTTTACCCTCCTCCCTCTCTGTATTATTGGTTGAATTTATATGTTATCTAAAACCATTCACTTATGCACTTCACTTACTACTAGCTTTTACTAACATATTGTTCATTAATAGTATAGTCCATCATAATGACTGAACCCATAATTATTCCCATATGCACTATATTTATTCGCATATGCACTTTATCTATTTATATCTATTTATATATATCACTAAATCTTTTCATACACTTTTATATTCTCAATACTATTCATTACCTCATATTACTCCAAATTACATTATATATCTACATATCCAAATGTTTCACGGCCAAACTTATAAATAATTCACATATGCACTATAACTCTCTCTGTGCATATTTCTATTTATTTTATTCTATTTATTTCACTTTATTCACATCTATCTAAATCAGTAGCCTCTACTATCTTACCATTTTTAGATTTATATCCCTACCTAAGTGTCTACCAGCAGCATAGTTCACAATGGCTGAACTTACATTTATTAACCACTAGCTTTCATCAGACCTTTTGATTATTATTCATACTATATATTTATGCACATAACTAAATGCATTGTTCATGCCAGTTCACTCATAAGACTGGACTCGGGATTGATCCACATATGCACTTTATCTCCCTCTGTACAAGTTCATTAATTTACTTTTTTTCATATAATCAACTGTTATTTTTACATATATTCTTTAATCAAGCGGTATTTAAAGTGTATAATTTATTCAAATATATTTTATGTGCTTTATGGATTATATGTATTCTAATTTTATCCAATTTTATTTAATTAATTAATCTGATTCATTCGGTATTTAAAATTTATTAAAATATATATTTTATGTGCTTTACGGATTATATGTATTCCAATTTTATCTAATTTTATCTAATTTTATTTAATTAATTAATCTGATTCATTCTTTACATATTTTAAAAGTATTATAGTTATGTACTAAATATGTGTTCTTTCTCATGTGTAATCTCATAGTATATATAACAATATAAACTTTATCTGTAGTTCAGACATTTCCCTCAGATAACATGTAATGTTCTAAATGTTCTAGATCTTCTTGTTTATGAATGGTTCACAATTTAGTGTTCACCTTATATTATATACATAAAGATTATATGTGTATTTCCCTATTTCCTTTGAAGCAATCATCACACCAATGCAATTAATTATAACTGATTGGGACTGTATATAAACTATGCCACAGTGAAGAACTGTCATCTTGTCTCTGATGAAGTGGGGCTGACACCCACGAAACGCGTAAGGCAGAAATCGAGCGGGACGCAGAATACACACAGCTGACTATTGTGCTCTCTTCCATCGAGCACAGAGCACTCCGAGATCTGAGGACCGACCGACCGGCTTGCAGCGTGCATCACCCAGAGTGAGGTCTGGGACGCACGCCAACCTCACAAGCAGCCGGCAGCAAATGATACATTTTTAGCAATATTGTATCCACAGCCATCCTGATCGGTCCTAAGGATTTTCTCTGAAATACCAACACAGACTTGCTGGTAATATTCTTGCTAATCATCCCCAATTGATATTTTTATATATATTTTTATATTTTTTGATATACATATTTTTAAATTTTTCGTTGTCACTCTATATTAGTTATTATGGTTTGACACAGTTATTACTATTATCATTATTTTTCTTCTAATAAATTCTTTATCAATTTTAACCTATTGGATTCTGGTAATTTTTTTATATAGAATACAGTCATCCATATACTTTGAAGTTTTATCTTCATGAGCATACTGTTTCTAACATATACAGATTTAAAGGGATATACACTAGATATATGCTTGATGTTGCACTAATTCCACACCAATATAGGGAACAGTCTTTTATACTGTTCCTTTGTATACAAAGTCTTTTTTCTTTTCACTAAATATAAGCAATTGGTGTGTTATAACCCTATCCTGTTTTCTGACAGATTTAAAGGTATACACACCATATATATAACAGTTGCTTGGTATTCACACTGCATATCTATACTGGTGACTCAAGCCTTTTTAAGTGGAACTAGCTCCTGGGTTTACCTATATCATTGCACCAACAATGATATAAATTGTACTGCAGAATATATATACAGGAAATGAAATCAGCCTGAGTGAGGAAGTAAATCTTTTTTTTGGAATTCTTTTATCTACAAATATTTCCAGCATGGCTTCTCTGGGACACATGGAGGAATTTGATCTGGCTAATCCAGCCTCATGGGACTCATATGCTGACAGGTTAGTGTTTTTCCTGGAAGCTAATAAGGTGGTGGATGCTATTCAGAAGAGAGCTGTGTTACTGAGTGTTATTGGATCCAAAACATTTGATATTGTTCGCTCACTGATATCTCCTGCTAAACCACAAGACTACTCATTTGAAGAAATACTGGCACTGTTAAAACATCATTTAGCACCCACCCCATCTGAAACAGTGAGGCGTTTCCATTTCAATAGAAGAAATCAGAAACCAGGTGAAAGCATTGCAGCATACATTGCAGAACTGCGCAGGCTGTCTGAAAATTGCAATTTTGGTACCAGCTTAGAATCCTTGTTAAGGGACAGGCTTGTGTGTGGGGTGCAAGATGAAGCACTTCAGAGGAGACTGCTTGCAAGACAGAATTTAACTTTTATTATTGCACAAGAGGAAGCGCTCGCAAATGAGGCTGCATATGTCCATTCAAAAGAGATACAATCCTCCTCCAGCAAAGATAACTCACCTGAAATAAATCTAGTGAAGAAGACTGATGTTAAATCAAAACACTGTTCACCACACACTGATGTCACAGCTCCATTTAAAGGAACTTGTTATAGTCGCGGTGGAAAACACAGGCGTAATACATGTCGTTTTCGAAATGCAGTTTGCCACACATGTAAACGTACAGGTCACATACAGACAGTTTTCCAAAGTCAAGCCAGTGGAATTCAGACCAAATATAAGAATGTGAATAAAATACAAACCACAGCGCACTCTTTTAATACTCCACAAACCGTTTCAGATAGTGAAATGACTGCAGGTGTTTACTCAAATGACTATGTGAATAAAGTGGAAAATTCACCATCAGGACTGAAGGTTTACACTGAAATTGTGCTTCAAGATGTTCCGTGCAAAATGGAAGTAGATTCTGGGTGCGCATATTCTTTGATTTCAGAAGAGACATTTACATTGTTATGGCCTCATAATTCTCCTTCAATAGTACCTTGTGATATTCATCTCGTGGACTACAACAAACAGGCTGTGGATGTTAAAGGGGCTTGTTTTATACCAGTAAAATATGGTAAATTCAGAGGACATTTACGTTTAATAATTACTAAGGGACAAAGAGCAAGTTTGCTAGGTAGAGAGTGGTTTGAACCCTTAGGAATTTCATTAACTGGAGTTAATAATGTATCCACAGATATTCTACAGAATGTGATTGATAAATTTAGTGCAGTTTTTGAAGAAGGTCTTGGCATGTTTAAAGGCCCTCCTGTTTATTTTGTATTAGATTCAAAAGTACCCCCAATTCGTATGAAGCCTCGCAAAATTGCATTAGCTCTCAGACCAAAAATAGATGCTGAGATTACACGTCTTGTGGAACAAGGCATACTTGAACCCATAACACACCCAAAGTGGTGTACACCCATAGTTCCGGTCATGAAACCAAATGGTGATGTCAGAATCTGTGCTGACTACAACTGTACAATAAATAAAGCGTTGCAAGAGCATCCCTATCAAATTCCAGCTGTTAATCAAATTCTTACTACTTTGGCAAAAGGAAAAGTATTTGCCAAGTTGGATATGGCTCAAGCCTACCAGCAGTTATCTGTGGATGATGAGGCTGCTGATGCACAAACGATAATAACACACAAAGGAGCTTTCCAAGCAAGATGTTTGCAGTTTGGAGTTTCCATTGCTCCTGGCATATTCCAGAATTTAATGGAGGACCTCTTATCTGGAGTTCCAGGTGTAGTGCCTTATTTTGATGACGTTCTTATTGGAGCAGATTCTATACAGTCATTGGCTGCACAGCTACAACTTGTTTTACAACGTTTTCTTGATGCTGGTCTAAAACTTAAAAAAGAAAAGTGTGTTTTTGGTGTAAGCAGCGTGGATTTCCTTGGGTACCGAGTTGACGCACAGGGCATTCATCCAACTGACTCTAAGGTTGAAGCTATCCATAGAGCTCCGGTTCCAACAAACAAACAAGAACTGCAAGCTTTCCTAGGGTTGCTTAATTTTTACCATTCTTTTCTGCCTGATAAAGCCACTGTTGCTGAACCTCTGCATCGTCTACTAGATAAAGATGCTCCATGGAAGTGGACTGACGTTCATACTACCGCTTTCAGCGCTGCTAAAAAACTGTTGTCTTCTGACAGTTTGCTTGTACACTATGATTTGGAGAAACCGCTCAGCCTCACCTGCGATGCTTCTCCGTATGGCATAGGGGCTGTATTAAGCCACACTTTGAGAAATGGGGTTGAGGCTCCTATTGCATTTTATTCACGGACTTTATCAACTACAGAGAGGAATTACGCCCAAATTGACAAGGAGGCTTTAGCTATTGTGTCCGGTGTAAAAAGGTTTCATGACTATTTGTATGGGCGGAGGTTTACTATTATAACAGATCATAAACCTTTACTGGGTCTGTTCACCAGTGATACTCCCACTCCTCAAATAATTTCACCACGCATGCTCAGGTGGTCCCTTCTGCTGAATGCCTATGATTGTGAGTTCAAGTATCGTCCTGGCAAGGATATCACACATGCTGATGTATTAAGCCGATTACCTTTGCCTTCTCCTGACTTCTTTGTTCCTCCTATGTCTGAGGTCCTCATGTTGGAATCCATTCCAAACCCTCCGTTACATGCAAGTGACATTGCTTGTATGTCTGCCAAGGATCCTTTGCTGTCCCGTGTGCTCAACTGGGTTTGGAGGGGGTGGCCAAAATCAAAAGTGGAAGACAAGTTCAAACCATTTGTAGTCTGCCTATAAAGGGTGCCTATTATGGGGAAACAGAGTGGTAATTCCAAATGCAGGACAAGCTCGAGTATTGCATGCTCTTCATGAAGGACATCCTGGAATAGTTCGCATGAAAGCTTTAGCCAGAAGTTATGTTTGTTGGCCTAAAATGGATGAAGTTATTGAAAAGTGGGTGAAGAACTGTGTACCATGCCAATCTACTCGTCATGCTCCACCTAAAGCCTCAGTACATCCTTGGGAAGTGACTAGGTCACCTTGGTCCCGTTTACATATAGATTTTGCTGGCCCTTTTCACGGACAGATGTTTTTTTTAGTTGTTGACTCCTTTTCAAAATGGTTAGAAGTTGTTCCAGTTACATCTGCTACCTCAGTCACAGTCATAAAGATTCTAAGGAGGCTGTTTGCTACACATGGGTTGCCAGATACAATTGTGTCTGAAAATGGAACACAATTTACCTCATCAGAATTCAAAATGTTCATGGCAAGTAATCTTATTCGACATGTTACTATTGCACCATTTCACCCATCATCAAATGGTCAAGCTGAGCGTATGGTTCAGACTACCAAAGACTCATTAAAGAGAATTATTGAAGGAGATTGGAATCGTAGACTTGCAAATTTCCTTCTGCAACAACATGTGACACCTTGCTCAAGCACCGGTAGTAGTCCAGCAGAGCTCCTTATGAACCGGCATCTTAAAACTTGTTTGGATCGTTTACATCCTGATTTGACAACTGAGTTACAAGAGAAGCAAGAATTGCAATTCAATAAGAACTATAATGCTTCTACTGTCAGAGTATTTTCACCTGACAGTGATGTCTATGTCAGGAACTATGTTTCTGGGCCTAAATGGATACCTGCAAAAGTACTTATGGCCACAGGACCTTTGTCATACAAAGTACAAATTCCTGATGGTAGAATATTATGAAGGCATGTCGATCAGATTCGGGAACGGAGTGTGGAGATTGTGCCTGCTGCCGGTCCCAGTCATACTGGGTTTCCTGGGATATCAGATGATGTGGAACCACTGGATGATACAGGTCTCAGTTCTCCAGGAGTTGTTATTGAAGAACCAGTTCTGTGTGGTCCATCTGACAGAGCACAGGAAGAAGGGATGGGCACAACTGAAGGTCCAGGTGAAGCAGTTCCAAACATGGTTTTGGGGCACCCAAGACGAAATATTAAACCTCCCAGTTATCTCAAAGACTTTGAGGTCTAGGGGGGATGAGTGTTATGTATTGAGGTTTATGCAGTCTACCTTCCAGTAGATGGCAGCATAGTGAAGTTATGCACTTGTTCTGTTGTGTTTAGTCTCTTTTGTGTTATGTCATTATGTGTGTGTACTGAAGTAAAGAGAAGTTCTGTTTTACTACAATGTCTGAGAGCCATTTGTGAATATATAACATGCTAATACACTAAAGACAGGGAAAGGAGGGAGAGGAGCACTAGGGGACAGGGAGGGGAGAGAAACACTAAGGGACAGGAGAGGAGGGACTTACTTGTCACTATCAGAGTGGACAGAATAAAAGAACTGGGGGGCGAGACTTATTGGGGCCTATTTAAACATTTGCCTTTTTTCATATCCTATCAGATAAGGGAGGAGTTTCCCATGCCAATGTTATAATAAACAGTCAGAAAAATATTTTAAAAAAAAGCTTATTTATATTTTCTGTCACTTATAAATACTTTGATTTTTACATACACAATGCTACACAATTATTTGTGTTGTATATGGTATATAAATTTTAATAGTTAATCCCAACACAGCTGTAATTTTGATGTTACATTTTTGTGTATTTTACACATTGTCTCCCAGCAGGGAAGAACTCTATATATCTATGTTCGTAAATCAGGAACTGCAGCCACCAGCCTTGAGAAGACTGTTGCAATATTAAACAGCATTTTAGGCCCTTGCCTCAATCCATTCATCCACACCTTGAGGAACAACTTGGTCAAGAAGACATTGAGAGATATGTGTTGATAGGGTTGCCACCTAGCTAGTATTTTACCAGCACAGCTAGAATTTGTGACGGTTACCAGTATTTTCTCTGACGGGACTGTAGTAGAGTGATGAGAGTAATGGACCTGTAATACCTAAATCTACTATACATGACAGGAATACACATTGTTATATACACACAATTACTCCAGACACACAGAGGCACGCATTGCCACACACATGCTAAAAGTTTAAACAATGACGCACACTCGGACACAGTATGCACATACTGTTATACACATGCTTAGACAATGGCACACTGCTATACATACACTCATTTAGACAGTATACACACATTGCTTGACATACAAAATACTACATACACAGTCAGACATATTATATGCATAGTAAGTCATTTATCAATGATTTAGGAATTTTCCCCCTCCAAATGTATTTGTTTTTTTTCTTATGTCACTCAATGAAATGTGTGAAAACATACCGCCAATTTCTTATGTTTTGCCCTCTTTTGTGTTTTTTCCCTTTTCCGTTCGGGAATTGTTATATACTCCTGAGCCACATTAGAACATTCACACCAGCAATTTAAGTGAGAAACCGCAAGGTAAGTAATTAATGAATGCTTACCCTCGGTGGCGTCATTTCATATAACCAAATGCACATGGTCGACAAAAGAATGGTGGCCATTTTGTCTCCCAAAAGTGGACAGCGGCAATTGGTCATCGAGTGGTGGAGCTCTTTTCAGCTAGACACTCACACGAACCCCCGATAAAGATTAGACCGCTGCCCGTTCTTCTTCCCGACCAACTAAGCAAACGACGTTGGGAAGATATGAACTACCGAACAAGGGGAGCATTCGTACCCTGAAAATAAGAGAATCTCTTACATGGTGTTCGCACAGGAACCCCCAAACA
This sequence comes from Pelobates fuscus, assembly GCF_036172605.1. Taxonomy (NCBI): domain Eukaryota; kingdom Metazoa; phylum Chordata; class Amphibia; order Anura; family Pelobatidae; genus Pelobates; species Pelobates fuscus. The sequence continues at coordinate 187,517,549 of NC_086321.1, read as the reverse complement.
AAGACCTGCCAAGACACCTGTAATAAGTGGGGGGATGTGATTAACAGCCAAACTGTATGCCAATGAAGTGTTATTGTGTTCTAATACAGGGATTCAAGCCCCCATTCTACCCTTAGGCAATAATGGAGTCCTCTGTGAAGCACATGGCCTTTCACCAGGCAAAATCAGTTGGGTTGTTGATAAACTCCTCCTCCATTCTTTTCCAATGCAAGCCCCCTTCCCCCAGGAGGCACTCTGGTTATGTTACATCCTAAGGGATTGACTAAGGGAGGTGTGCCCAGCAGAAGGAGGGGCTAACCTGTTTAAAGCCCTGTGAATAGCACATTTTCTCTCTCTTTGAATTACCTCTTTGAATTACCTCTTTTGAATGACCTCTTTTGAATTACCTCTTTTGAATTACCTCTTTTGAATTACCTCTCTTCACCTTCTCTCTCTCTCTCCCCTCTCCCCACTATACACACCCTCTCTCTCTTACTCTCAGCTGCTGATCGATGGAGTGGTAACTGTATCACGTGCCTATGTCTGTTATACTATGTTAGTTTAGCCTACTTTCCATTCAGTCAATGATTAGTTTTAGTAGCAACATATACTAGCCTATTTCAAATGTATATGTATTGATTATTTGTTTAATTAGCCTCTCTTAATAAATATTATTGAATTGCCGAAAGCAAGGAGTGTGGACTCTGACTTTACACTCGGTTTTTAAGTTATTATTTTAAGTTATTATTTTTAGTTATTAATGTTATTATTAATTCCAAGTTTATTCCAACTTGCGAGTTAAACGTTTATTACAACACCTATTTCCCTGGAACTGTTTTGGGCTAGCGCCTCATGTCCGGCCGGTCAGAACTTTGTCCCGATGGCATTGCCATTTCACCAAACCGATCTGAGTGATATTTTGATATGTTATACATTCCGATCGGGGCTATCCGGGGATATAATGTTTGTGGGGTTCTTAGTTATGGGGGGGGCACTTTTGGGGTACTTTATATTTTGTAAAGATTTTCGGTGCCTGAAAGATAATGGAATTTTAGATTTTATCATGCAATTTTCTCTCAGGCACAGAGGATCTTGGGGTTGAAACCCCTGTGTAATTGTATTGTAGATCCCATGCAGGGGGCTGGCTGCACTCACCTGAACATGCATAAATAGGGTGCTGCTGGGAGCCAATTTATATAATACAAATTATAAAGCTCACTCCATTATCCACTAAATAGCAACTTCGGTGCTGACAGATTTTGTTAGTTTTTTGTTTTTTTTTTAAATTCTTTATTTTAGGCGTGCAGTATTAAATACAAGCTTTTGTAATGTCTTATGACACGAGGTATAATGACAATGTTTAAACAGATAAGGTCAAGATATGCTGCACTTTTTTTTTTTTTAAAGAAAACAAGCTTATTCACAATAAGGCAATATATAACAGTGAGGTAAGAAAGACATGCAAATTGCCAATAGGTTAAACTAGTAGTAAATAAAGCAAGTAAGCATGCTAAGCCTATGAGCAACTTAATCTAGTTTTGTAAAAATTCCGCTGGGTATGAATTCAAGCGAGGGTAAGATAAGGAAACAACATAGGTAGCCTGCATCTCTGCCCACATATAAAATAAACGAGCAGGGGAATTAAACAACTCATGGTGTAACTAATAGAAGGCTGGGGGTAAGAGCCTAGACTTTGATAGCCCAGGTGATGTCATACTGAGTCACCCAATGCCACACAGGAGCCTGGAACAGAGGTCCAGTTTCACAGCCAGTGTAATGATATCTCTGCACCCCGGGTCTCCAGGCTTTGGTGTGGGCTAGTGCCCCATGTCCATTGATCCTCCGGTGCCAGGTAAGGTATCCCGTGTGTTGCCAGTCTGCCGGCAATCTGGTCCACCCTGGAGGGCCTCGGCGTCGTCTGGGAGCGGATCCCCGGCTGGCCCGGTGCCAAAAAGGAGGGTGGGTAACGGGTGGTCCCCTGTGCCGGACCCGCTTGCCAGAGCCTGTTCCGTTCTCAGTAGGGTGTGCTGCTTGAGGGCCAGACTTCAGCGGCCGCCGGGCTCTCGGCCCGCTGGTGCGTGAATTGCTGTGTTGTGGTCTCACCTCTATGTGGTCATTTAGCCCATAGAGAGTCGGCATGGCGGCTGGTCTGAGCAGCGGTGCGGGTGAGGTTGGTGTAGCTGTTCGACTGGCAAGTCGGTTCCAGAAATTCTGCCATATCTGCTCGAATCTCCTATCGAAGTTTTCCCGCCAGTTCTGTATACTTGAGCCCTCTAGGCTTAGGAGTTGTTGCGGTGCGGCAGCCATCTTGATGCTACCACGTGGCTGTAAGGGGTTCGGGTTTAGAGGTCCTCTGTTGCGGAGGTGTTGCTTTCCCCAGTGGGTACCGGGATATCCCCCCTGGTCCATGGGGGGGTGACAGGCATTGGCGGATCCAGGGGGGGCAATGGGGCAATTGCCCCCCCCCCCCGAGAATCCCCCCTGCCGGCTAATGCAGGGCTGGCATTGTCCAAGTGCCAGCCCTGCTATGTGCCTGTGGTCCGCAGGCACTGTGCAGGCAGCCGGCAGGGGAGGGAGAGAGGACCCGGGAGCTCTTACCTGCAGCTCCTCCGGGTCCTCCTCTCGCGAGCATGGAGCGTGGCCGCGGTTACCACGGCAACGCTCCAAATCTCGCAAGAGTTCACTCTAACCACTGGACCACCAGGGAATCCCACTTGGACTACCAGAGATGGAGAAATGTCCCCCCTCCTCCTCAATAAAGGTAAGAAGGGAGGGGGGACATAAATATATATATTTAAATAAATACATTTTTTTATTAAAAAGCTTCCCTACCCTCCCCCCCATACAAATACTGCCCCCCATACACACACTGCCCCACAAACATTGTCCCCATACACACACTGCCCCACAAACACTGCCCCATACACACACTGCCCCACAAACACTGCCCCCATACACACACTGCCCCCATACACACACTGCCCCACAAACACTGCCCCCATACACACACTGCCCCACAAACACGGTCCCCATACACGCACTGCCCCACAAACACTGTCCCCATACACACGCTGCCCCACAAACACAGTCCCATACACACAATGCCCCCATACACACACTGCCCCACATGCACGGCCCCATACACACACTGCCCCCATACACACACTGCCCCCATACACACACTGCCCCCATACACACACTGCCCCCCATACACACACTGCCCCACAAACACTGCCCCCATACACACTGCCCCACAAACACTGTCCCCATACACACGCTGCCCCCCAAACACTGCCCCCATACACACACTGCCCCACAAACACTGCCCCCATACACACGCTGCCCCACAAACACTGTCCCCATACACACGCTGCCCCACAAACACTGTCCCCATACACACGCTGCCCCACAAACACTGCCCCCATACACACACTGCCCCACATACACACACTGCCCCCCATACACACACTTTCCCACAAACACTGCCCCCACAAACACTGCCCCCATACACACACTGCCCCACAAACACTGTCCCCATACACACACTGCCCCACAAACACTGCCCCCCATACACACACTGCCCCCCATACACAGTCCCCATACACACACTGCCCCACAAACACTGCCCCCATACACACACTGCCCCATACACACTGCCCCATACACACTGCCCCCATACACACGCTGCCCCCCATAAACACACTGCCCCACAAACACTGACCCCATACACACACTGCCCCCATACACACACTGCCCCACAAACACTGCCCCCATACACACACTGCCCCCATACACACACACTGCCCCCCATACACGCACACTGCCCCATACACACACACACTGCCCCCATACACACAAACTGCCCCCCATACACACACTGCACACCCATACACAGACTGCACACCCATACACACACTGCCCCACATACACACACTGCACACCCACACACACACACTGCACACTGCACACCCATAAACACACAGACACATACAGTGCCCTACACACACTGCTGCACCCTCACACACACACTGCCCCCTAACACACACACTGCAACCCTGACATGCACTGCTGCCCTCACGCACTCACGCACACACTTCACCGCTCACACACACACTGCACCTTTCACACACACTTCACCCCTAACACAAACCACTGCTCCTATGCCCTATATCCCAGCAGACCCCAGGTAAGTTGTCAAACTGTTATTAAACGATATGACTACTTACTCTGGGGTGGGATCCTGGCACTACTGGCACCATAACTACTACACTGAGCTGGCACTACTGGCACCATAACTACTACAAGTGCCCCTCCCGAGATCAGGCTCTGGATCCGCCACTGGTGACATGACTGATTTTAGCTCGCTGTGAGTCAGTCGGGAGAGCGTCCGCCTCCCCCAACCGACGTGTTGTCGGATCCTGTAGGTCGCAAGCTCAGGATCTCGGGGTTCTACACCAGATCGGTGCCCACCAGTGTCAGCACTCGGTTCCCTGGCTGGTAAGTGCTCCGCAGTGTGTTTTTTTGCCGGCTTTCAGGTTGAAATTCAGCACTTTGTGTCAGCTTAATGGCTCTAGATCGCCGGAGCTATGGACAGACACGTCCGACCATCTTGCTGTGCAGGCCCCGCCCCCCTGTTAGTTTTTTAAAAACACATAATCTAGGCAAAAAATACAATGGGTGTTAAGTTACATTATATGATCATACATTGCATAAGCCTGCCACAACGTCAATGTACCCCATCTTTGGCAGATCCTACTCTAACAGACTAAAAACTAGCAAAATCTGTCAGCACCAAAGTTTACTGTTTAGTGGATAAGGGAGTGCGCTGGATCTTCTTTTGTATTGGAAATAAATCAGTTGCCTCCCAGAATTATATTTCATCTGGTTATTGGGGGAATGGATGTCTGTATGCTTTAATGGTTCTAGTCTGGCTGAGTGAAGGAATTAGCGGAGGTAACCAGTCAGGTTACCCGTGGTTTGCTACAAAATGTTAGATAACATCTGGTGATGCGGTGTCCTGTGATGTCATGCATATATAATTAATTATGTAAATTAGCATGTTGGGTATTATTTCCCATAAAAGGAGTCAACTCTGGTGTAGATGAAAGAATAGTAACAAACTAAACAGATAAATGACAATATAAAATCATATTATAACGACATAAATAGTTTGTATGATTTATCTGTATGATAAACTATAGATACACATTTATTTAACAGTTAATATTTAATAGGTAAATGTGTGCCATGTTACTTTAAATGTTCTATACTCTTCCAAATTACTTCTGTGAAATAGCATGCCTTATGCAATTGATTTATTTATATAATTTAGTTGCCAAAATATCTATTTGGTATCATATTAACTACTATCATTTTAAATGCAATAAATAATATATTCCCAAATCATTCACCAGCAAACATGTTACTTCCAGGAATGTTGACATATTTGTATGTACTTTTGAAGACAGGGCAATGGTAAATATTATATGTTATAAACATAACGTCATGTGAAAGATGTAGAAGCTTGAAATGAATGAACTGATGTCACTGATGCACTTGGCAGGCCCAAAATGAAGCATAGACCCATCAAGTCCATCTATCAAATTATAACTGTTAAAGCTGAAATGGTCAAGTCTTATATATGGCACTGTAGCTTCACATGGTAATAGTAGAGCTATATTTCAGGGATATTGTTGTACTTAGATGATGTAGCTAAACATATGGGGTTTTGTAAGGATTAGCACACATCAGGATTACAAAATATACATTTGGAAAAAAAACCTTGTTATATGTGTATATGTTAATGTGTCAAAATATTCTTAGGTAAATGCCCTGTGATGTCTACTAAATGTATACTTTTTGTGTGGCAAGATTGTTTTTGTTATGGATATTAAGCTGATAAAACAAGTATACTAAATTCTAAAATAATTTGACACTGATATTGCACCTCTACCAATATTAACTGAAATCTTAGCCATATGATGTACTCTGTAAATCAGGATAAATATATGAATTTGTTTTGAATACCTTTTCTAAGGTAGCTCGATTTATGCACACATTATTATTGTGAAAACTGTGAAAAAAATGTTTTTATTTATTTAGATTTTTTTTAAGTAAATGAGAATTGAAATATATGTATATGTCACATAAAATTAAAGCAACTGTGTCCTTTATAATGGCATTCTTGTGTTGGTGCAAGAAGTGAGAAAGATGGAACTTGCAGTTGAACACACACGTAGCAATCTTTCTTGGCCATGCTAGTCTGCATGATTTATTACATATGCGGGACTCCATAAGCAATTACATCACAATACGTAAGTAACATAAGAGTAAAAAAATACATTTGGAAAGGGGAAAATGCTGTGAATCACAAAAAAGAAAACTACAGTCTGATTCTGCTGTGTGAATGGATTGCTCTGCAGTTTGAGGAGAGTGTTTTTTTCTTGAGTGTTCAGTCAATGGACCCAGCAGCATATTGTCTATGACACATTCCTGTCTGCATCATAGACAATATAGGCAATATATGCAAATAAACAGGGTTAATTCAATAAACACCAAATTGTAATCAATTACAATCCAAATTACAAAATGTAATTCAAATAGCCAAGCTGTGCCGAGGCTTAATGGGAGATTTGTTATGTCTGTAATTTACAGTTAATATTTTAATTCACTACATTTCACAGTTAAATGAATAAACGTCTGTAGTTTTCCCTATCACTAAACAAAATTTAGTGCAAAGAATGGAAAACCAAACGCCAAGGTTAAGGCCAAGTAGGGAATTTGGAAAAAAAAATCATCCGTATGAGGCTGGTTACTGGCTTGCAATGGAGGCTTGGCGTCAGCATGAGGTGCATTAACAATGAAACAGCTGTCCATGAGTGGCTCACTGGCATTGCTCTTCTTCCGGAGTTGTGTTTCAAAGCTGTTGTATACAGCAGACACACACTCCAAGGCATCCATGTATCAAGTGGAATTATGAGGCAAAAATGTGGTTCTTTGTTAAGCTCATTTGCATACGCCTACCCATAATACCTTGTAGTACTGAGAGCATTGTTAAAGTGAGATTTCTGTGGGAAAAGCAAGTCTTATGGCTTGACTGGTGTGTGTTTTTGTGTTTAGCAATGTATTAACTATATATATATATATATATATATATATATATATATATATATATATATATATAAATTCTATTTGTATACGTATGTAATTATTTATGTAATTATATATATTTATATATATTTATATGTATATATTTGCAATTATTTTTATTTATAGATAGATAGCTAGATAGACATATAATGCTATTCTAAGTGTATTTTGTTACCAATATAATTTTTTTATATATATATATATATATCAAAATATAAAACACAGTTAGACTTAAATATGTATATATAATTTATTAGTTGTTTTTATTACTTTATTTATTTATTTATTGTTGTATTTATTTATTATTTTATATATATATATATATATATATATATATATATATATATATATAAAATGTAACTTCCTTCTAAGTGTATTTTAATATCCATATATGTATTTAAATTAAACTACACTAAGAATGACATTATATGTATATATACATATATATTAAAGATATATAAGAGATATGGGATGGGAATTTTTAGCGAAAGACCATGCACTTGGCTCTCAGTTTTCCTCAACACCACGGAAAGCCTACTGCAGAAATAGAAACATCAGGAACATATTGGTTAAAAATGACATACCTAGCCAATATGAAAAGAAAAAAGTTATTACTAAAAAGGGATGTTTCCGCTGCCCAGCTTGTGTCACTTGTGGCCACATGATCACGGGATCCACTTTTGCACATCCTCATTCAGGAAAACGATTTCATATAAGACATCATATCTCTTGTCTCACAGATCATATCATCTATTTAATACCATGCCCTTGCAGCTTATACTACGTGGGCAAAACCGACCTTACCTTGAGAGACAGGTTTTGTGGCCATAGATCCAGCATTATGATGGCTTACAGAGATGGAAAAACAAAAAAAAACAGTTGTCAAGCACTACTTGGAGGCATGTCATCCATTGCCGACTCTGAAATTCACGGCCATAGACCACATTACACCCTTATCTAAAAGAAGCGATAGATCAAAACTTCGGCTACAAAGAGAAACCTTCTGGATCAAAACCCTGGACACAGTCCACTCTAAGGGACTTAATGAAACTCTTTCTGGGACACCCGTTAATTATCCTTATTTTTTATATTCATTTATTTTATTTGTTAGATTTATCTTTGGCCTAGCTTTTGTGGCTTTATGTTTTGTTTTCATTGTCATCACTATTTTTAATTGCCATTTTTATTCACTCTTCATTTTTTATATATTTTTTACATTTTTTTATGTTCTATTTTTTTATTTTTTATTTTTCTCTTTTTTCCCTTTTTTTTCTTGTTCTCCACTTATTATTGTTAGCATTTATTATTATTATTGTTATTAATCTTTATTATTATTCATGATATATTATTTTTTCCTTATTTTTTTATGTTTTTTATTTATCATTCATTAATTATTATCTTTTATTTATGCATTGTTTTATTTTTCATTTTTCATTTTTTTACTTTTTATTTTTTTATTTTTCAGTTTATATTTTTATGTTAAGTCCCTCCATACCTTCCTTTTATGATTAGGGAGCAAACCCCCTGTTTCTATACGTAACATTGCAGTCCTGTCTTCTGTTCTCCCATTGTAGTCCTTATAGCAGCCATTAATCCCTTACTATCTACTAGCGTCGTTAAACTAGATTGTATATATTCTCTCCTTTATTCTATCAAGTAATTTTTATTTGTTAGTTAGAGAAAGAATCATTTCTCCTATACCACCAACTATTATTTCCTATTTTTATTTTTATTTTATATTCTTCAAGATGTTTGTTCTCATAGCCTCTGCATATAAGCTGTATTTGAAATTTGAAGATTTGACACACAAGCTCCTGTCTCCAACGCTTGTTTTTTATTGGGTGTCTTGACACGTATCTCTTATTTTCACTATGCACACTATTTCTGCACACACACACATTCTTCCTATCCTTTCACACACTTCTTTTCTCTTCTGTCTCTTTTTCCATTCTCCTTTTTCTTTCCCTTTTTCTAACACCCAGAGAACTAAATGAGAACATTGTATATTCAGTGCTTCTCTCAATATCTACCTGAATTTATGTTTAGATTCTCTTGCTAATCCAATTTTTTTTCTTTTTGTTCCTCCTTTCACTACATAGCACCGCTTATCCCTAATCATAATATTTATCGTTAGGTGATACATTGATATATCTATCTCCCTATTTAGAATAATAAAATGTTCCTTACGTTGTGAGTATTTTACTTTGGACACACTAGTATTAAGATATTAAAATGCTGCTGCCATTAATATCAATTTAATATCTCATTTAATTGTATTTAATTGAATCTCTTGGTTTATATCTAGGCAGCTACTATTTAACACAGTGCATGTACTATGTTCCTGTGTACTCCCTAGATGTGTGTGATTGTATATGATATATGACATACTAGAAATATGCCTCCTAGTGGTTCTCTTTAATTATTATTTGTGCAATAATGATTTGTCTTTCTCTTTTCACCATAGGGGGGACTGCCTAACAGCCATTGCAGCCATGTGATTGCTCTTTGATAGCGATCATATGGCCTGTGGTGGCCTGATTTTCCATAGGAGGACTGCCCTAGCTGTCAGGCCCTCCTACCGTAGCCGATTGATGGGAAGGTAAGGATGCCTGGCACTCTAGGGCTCAATGCCATTACGGCGTTCTATGGGGCCACAACGGCTTTCAAGCACATAGAATGATGTAACGGCGTTAAGGGGTTAAATTAATCATTGGGGGCTGACAGTTCACTTCTAGACATGGCCAATCCTATCCATGGTCAGAAAGTTAGGACAATTTAATAAAACAATATGGGGGACATTCTAATGTCTGTCCTGCTTCCATCTGTGGTTAGTGGGTGGTGGCTAATAAATGTATACACTTGTTTTCCTGACACTATAGTGATCCTTTAAGGGGGGGTTGTTAGGTGGTTCAAGGTAAAGGCAATTGGGGGGGAGTATGGCATGTTCTCCCTCCTCATTGTTTAATAATTTTGCGGTCCATCTGCCACCCATTGGTAAAGGCTTGGAGGATGGGCACTAGGTCCACCATGTATGTTGCACTTAGAGTCCTTACCTGCTGCTAATGGGTTGGGGACATTATCAGTTACTTTGTCCCCCTAACCCACTGATCATAAGTGGGGGAAGTGGAGAGTTTATGATGATCCTCTCCATTTTATTATATTAAATAGTATCAGTTTGGGCATGGGGTAACTATGTCCCATTTCCCCCTTATTTTAGAGGCCCCAATCCCCTCTGTGCCCCAGTCACTAGTTTCAAACATTTAGTTAATATGACCCCATCTGCCACGTGACAGAAGAGGGCATAGGGATGTTTAAAACCTCCCTTATAGTAATAAAGGGTTTCAGTTGAGAGTTTTTTTTTAACTATTTGCCTGCTAGCTGCCACTGGGTAAATAGTATTTAAAACGATCACATAGATAAAGAAAGTGAACAATAATTTGTGGCATGTGCATTTGGTCTCAAAATTTAGTAGAACTGGTGCTTTGTCAATCTTTCAGATCCTTTTTATAGTATTCAGGCGTGAAAGCACTGATTCTAAAAGGAACGCTGAATGCAGCTAGGCGATCCAGGAATGCTCAACCCTGGCGAATTCTGACTGGCATTCACTTTAGCTAATATCAGAATTGCCATTCTGGTCATAATTTGGTAATTTTAAAAATCTGGTGTTTAGTAAATAACCCTGCAAATTTTTCCAGAACTTTGTGATTCTCTAATTTTATCCTTTTATTTTTAACTTCTTCTGAATGAGACATCAGCACACTCCTTACATCAGTCAAATACCCCAATTTGAGAATTTACTATGAATTTAAACCTTTTTGTATTTCAGTCTGTTTTCTTTTACAGTACAAAACATGATTTTATCCTTTTATTTTTAACTTCTTCTGAATGAGACATCAGCACACTCCATACATCAGTCAAATACCCCAATTTGAGAATTTACTATGAATTTAAACCTTTTTGTATTTCAGTCTGTTTTCTTTTACAGTACAAAACATGAATTGAACTAGTTTGTGCTCTGCAGTAACACCATCTGACATCACTGTGTCTCTAACTGCACAGTAATATGTGGCAGCATCTTCAGGCTCTGCCTGGGTCTTCTTCAACTCTGTAGACCTGTCATTAGAGTTAAATGTGAACAGTAGTGCACCCGTCGCTTTAGTGCCATCAAATCCACTCTCAAGAATCTGTAATCCTTTATCCAGGGGCTTTTTATACCAGAACATTGTGTCTTTGCTAGTAGCATTTTGATAACAGTAGATACTGAATGGATCTCCTTTGTTCACACTGATCTGACGAGGCTGAAAAACCTGGCAATGGGAAAATCCTAAAACTGAGGGAAGCAGATGAAAATAAAATCTGTGTGTCCATTATATGGATTTACTTACACATGTATCAGTAAACTAATGTTATAAAATATATTAATAAATAAAACTGATTATATGTGAGTTTAAAGATATATTGCATGAGTCATATGTTAGAACCCATTCAGTTACAGTAGCTATCAGCAAGAAATATGTAAAATGCAATTCCCTCCATTAATATATATGCAGTACATCTCTTTTATATCGTGCATTAAATTTTAAAGCAAAACTAAATAAAGTCTGCATATTATATAGCGGGCAAATTACCAAGGAAGAATGGAGTGAAAAAAGCCCCCGTCATTGCTGGTGAGAAGTCTTCCCACTTCTGTATGGTTCTCAATGTTCTGTTTGATTCATGAGGATTGTGATATATATATACCTTGCTTCCTGTTATCTGCTCTCTGGGGAGAGATATTATACAACCTTCCTACATCATTAACATATAGCAATAATGTCATGCAGAGCTCTCGTCCAAACATGGGACCATGTAAAGTTTATATTAGTAATAAAAATTGAAATGGAAGTTTTAAATGTGGTTCCATCACAAGTGAATGAGTATACCCAAGGCAATCTGCTTTAAACATAAATATAGACAGAGCATACTCAATTAAACACATCCACAAGATTATCATTTTGCCTATATTGTGGGCTAATCAAGAAAGCTATAAAAGTGATTCTGAGTTGCAATATTCTGGAATAATATATTGGTTTTTATTAAAGATTTAGACGCAGATTTGAGAATAAATGTAGCCAGATGAGAAAGAAAGAAAATATTCAAATGAGAGTGAGCTCAAACGTCCATAAGGTGCCGATTCGTTAAAGGGACACTATAGGTAGGCACTATAGGTTGTCTGGGTGCAATGCCCCTGTCCCACTGATTCCTGCTATGTAAATATTGCAGTTTTTGAGAAACTGCAATGCTTACATTGCAGGATTAAGGCAACCTCTAGTAGTAGTCCACTTTGAGAAAGCCTGTTCTAGGTGAAACGCGTTAGTGTTTTATTATTTATTTTATACTTGATTTTTTGATATTTTTATTATCTCCAAATAAAGTCAATTATTTTACACCCCCTTTGGAGACTCCAGATTTATCTTTGCAGCTTTTTTTTATCCTGAAGACGCACACAGCGATATCCTTGGTGGGGATTATACCACCTAAACCATTTGGGATTGAGCAATACCTGTATTTGCTCTAATTTAATTTTTTTTATCCTGTTCAACACATACAGTGAGCACTATTGTCTGTTCTTATTTCTTCTCCTATACACTGAGGACATCTGACTGCCCATCTACGGTACAACAACTAAAAGCCTGGGATCAACACCTGCTAACAAGCACAAGGATCCACCACCATATCCAGAGACGGGGATTGTTCCATCCATTCATGAAAATCTGGAGCTGAACATAAGTTTCAGAATATGGTAAGTGCATTTTGTTCTTTCATATTTTACCAGGATTTATAACATACTACACTATATTATGTTCTCTCTGTTTACTTTATATACTACTTTGGATCTGAGAATAACTCTGCACTCTCTCCCTGCACCCTTCTCTGCATAGTTGACTTGGAGAATGTTTCCAGTTTGGCTATTTGTCAGAATTTGAAATTGACTTTGAAGTCATTATACATTTCTGTAATTCATTTCTGTAATTTAGTGAATAACCCTATAAAATGTTTTATAAAAAATGTCTAAATTAATGCCAGACTATTTTTTAATATTTGCCCCTCTAATTTAAGACTATGTCCTCTTGTTGTGGTAGTTTGTCTTCTTTTAAATATAGTCTCCTCCTTTACTGTGTTGATTCCCTTTATGTATTTAAATGTTTCTATTATATCCCCCCTGTCTCGTCTTTCCTCCAAGCTATACATGTTAAGATCCTTTAACCTTTCCTGGTAAGTTTTATCCTGCAATCCATGAACCAGTTTAGTAGCCCTTCTCTGAACTCTCTCTAAGGTATCAATATCTTTCTGGAGATGCGGTCTCCGGTACTGCGTACAATACTCCAAGTGAGGTCTCACCAGTGTTCTGTACAATGGCATGAGCACTTCCCTCTTTCTACTGCTAATACCTCTCCTTATACAACAATCAATCATTATTATTTTTTTTTAAATCAATTATTTCCTTTTCAGAATGAAATATATTTTGGTCACTTCTCAACTTGATCTGTGAAAATGAACAACACTTAGTGACTGTCCCTTAGCCAGCAATCATCTTTTTTTCATCAATTATATTTTTTGGGGGGGATTTTCTGCATTACTGGCGGAATTCAGAATCACAAATCAAAATAAGCATGTTTAGCCATTGTGTAGCTTGTTTGGAAATTAATTGGTGTAGATATTGTCACAGGTCGGAACTACGAATCATCACCAGATCAGCTCAAATCTGGATGAATTGCAGGACAGACTGAAACAAATCTCCAAGTCCAGTGCAAAGTGACACACACAATTTGAATATTCAGGAAGGGGGGTGCTAAAATACATTTGTACTGTGTCGCAAATGCCCTAAGCATGCCTTCGGCACTAGCAATATACATTTAATTTAGTTTAATCTGGAAGTGGGTGCCCTTATCTACATACTAACAGTGGCATCCTCCTTTTCTCTTGTATTGAAAAATACATCCTTTAAATAAAAAGATATCTATTAAATAAAACACAATACAAAGGAAACTGGAACTTTCTTGCTGTCTTTATCTTTGTTATCCTGAATTTCTATAAGTTGTCTGAGCTTATTCATATTATTTTGCAGGTCCCAGGATAACTAATTGAAATTGTTTAAAATTTAAAAAAAACAAATTGTCATCCTGTAGCATACCATGGAAAGTGCACAAAAAGGAGATTTTCTCACCATGAAAACTGTATTAAATAAAAATAAAAGTGTTATCTAGAATAACACAAAACATTAAACAAAAATACTGAGCTAATACAATATCATTCCTGGAAGAAAAGGCACAGGAAAAAAAGGATAGAGAATAATATTCTAAAAAACTAACCGTTCATTAAGGTACAAACTGACCTTTTATTATGCATGGTGGTAAGCACACAAGTTAACAAAACATGGTGGTAAAATACAGAGTACAGCACTACTGGTAAAGGAGTGAATAAATTGAGGAGGCCAAATCTACAATCCTCTCTCTTATTCACTCTACAAATATATTTACTAATTGAACTTGCTCATTTTGTGCCTGCCCACTCAGCTGCTTCAAGTTTGTCTAGTTTTCCCTGAGAAACAGAATGTTTAAATGAATCACTACCCTCCTAACTATATATACAATATGATTGCCTAAATGGGCTGTTTAAATTCATTTGGGAGGCAAGTAGAGTTAAAAACACAAATATGTGATCTTACCATTTCAATTCAATTTAACATATGTATCATATTATACTAAACACAAAATGACACATAAATAGTTATATCTTGCACTTTTAGAAGATACACATATAAACATATATTATAATCTATTAATACTCAAAGGGTGATTTGTATCAGCTTTGAAAAACATATCTCTCAAATGGACACAAATACAATAAAAATAAATAAATTATACATTTTTCAGATAAATGGGCACTTTACAAAGGCTAAAAGCAGGCAACCTTGTAGCGTCAGAGCAAGTATTTAAAGTCCCATGGAGTTCCTGTCCTTTGTTTAATTAACATGTGTTATGAATGGGTGCTCTACAGGGGCAGACTGAGCCAGGGGTGGGGTGAGAAATTGTCAAATGTGATTTGGTGGGGGCAGCATAGATGTGATTGTGATTGAGTGGTTTTGTGCACTACCCAGGCTGGGCATTAAAGACCTGTCTGAGCGCTCTCTAGTCATGTTACAACCAAGAGAACATGAGGGAGGGGATGGAGGCTGTGGGATCAGTGTTCACAGTGGGAGAATTTTGCTTACAGGCTGCAGCCAGGGATTCTGCTCTTCATGCCAGCCGCCAGCAGCCCCTCTGGACCCCAGAGTCTCCATGCCAGTACTCATAAAGGTAGGGGAGCAGGGTGGAGTAAAATGTTTTAAAAAAAAGTGTGTCTGTTAGGGCCTTTGTATGTGTTTGTGTGTTTTTCACTGATACTGAATGTGTGCTTGTCAGTAAGTGTGTGAGTGTATGTGTATAT
The DNA here is from genome assembly GCF_036172605.1 of Pelobates fuscus. Classification (NCBI taxonomy): domain Eukaryota; kingdom Metazoa; phylum Chordata; class Amphibia; order Anura; family Pelobatidae; genus Pelobates; species Pelobates fuscus. Next base: position 187,501,952 of record NC_086321.1, on the reverse strand, counting down.
CAGTGAGAACGTATCTGTTCTTGTCAATGAGAGTGCATATGTGTTTGTACGTTTGTCTGACAAAGAGTATGTGTGTTTGTCAGTGAGAGTGTATGTCAAAGAGTGCGTGTGTGTGTTTGTCAGTGAGAGTGTCTGTGTGTCTGTCAAAGAGTGTATGTGTTTGTCAGTAAGAGTGTATGTGTGTCTGTCAAAGAGTATGTGTGTTTGTCAGTGAGAGTGTATGTCAAAGAGTGTGTGTGTTTGTCAGTGAGAGTGTGTGTGTGTCTGTCAAAGAGAGTGTGTGTTTGTCAGTGAGACTGTATGTGTGTCTGTGTGTTTGTCAGTGAGAGTGTATGTCAAAGAGTGTGTGTGTTTATCAGTGAGAGTGTATGTGTTTCTGTAAATGAGTGTGTGTGTCAGTGTGTGTGTATGTGTCACTGTGTGTATCTAAGTGTGTGTGTGTGTGTGTATGTGCCAGTATGTAGCAGTGTGTTTGTATGTGCCTTTGTGTGTGTATCTGAGTGTGTTAGTGTGTATCTGTGGGTGCAAGTGTGTGTATGTCACTGTGTGTATCTGAGTGTGTGTGTGTGTGTGTATTTGTGAGTCAAGATGTGTGTATCTGAGTGTATGTATCTGTGTGTCAAGGTGTGTGTCAGTGTGTATCTGTGTGCCAGTGTGTGTGTCTATCTGTGTGTCAGATACATATACACACTGACACAGAGATACACACACTGGCACATACAAACACAGATATACACACCTTGACACACACTGGCACATACAAACACAGATACACACACCTTGACACACAGATAGATACATACATACACACACACACACACACACACACAGATACACACTGTGTGTCAAGATGTGTATCTGTGTGCCACTATCTGCTAGTGTGTGTATCTGTGTGTATCTGTGTGTCAGATTCATACACACTGGTACATACAAACAAAGATACACACACCTTGATACACAGACACGTACAAAAACAGATACACACACTTTGAAACATAGATACACACACCTTGACACACAGATACACACACACAGATAAACACTGTGTGTCAAGGTGTGTGTATCTGTTAGTGTGTGTATCTGTGTGCCACTCTCTGCCAGTGCGTCTATCTGTGTGTCAGATTCATACACACTGGCACATACAAACACAGACACACACATTGATACACAGACACATATAAACACAGATACACACACCTTGACACACAGATACATACACACACACACACAGACACACACTGTATGTGTATCTGTGTGCCAGTGTGTGTATGTATCTGTGTGTCAGATATACAAACACAGATATACACACCTTGACACACACTGGCACATAAAAAAACAAACTGCGCAATTGTAAAAAAAAAATTCTGGGAGGGCGGGAAGGGAGGTTCCACGATGTTGAAACATTATGTCAAAAGAAAACTAATTGGATACAGCCAAATAAGGTACACTAAGTACAGGGGGGTAACCCCTAGTGGAAATAAACTTGAGAATGGTGTACCTGAAACTGGGAAAGAACGTGTGCCTGTACTACATAATAACCAGAAGGTATCTAAAAATCTAAGGCACGAGTAAAAAGACCAAAGGTCAAAAAACAAAAAAAATGTATTGTATACTAAATAGTATCATTAAAATAACAATAACGGCAGCCGACCGGAATGGCCGCACACTAAACAGGCTCCGAGCAAAACGGGCAGAGATCGGAACCAAACGGAGGAATACAACTGAGATGGGGAACAATAGGAGGCAGCAAACCCCTCACCAACAACAGGGGAAACCGCCAGCGGGTAAACCGGGCTCGGTTACCCGTCTGTTTAAAGAATACGCCGACCGCGTGGGAGACACAGGGGAATCCAACATGGCGCCGGCGGCAACCCACACAGACTCCGAGCCACCAAGCCCTGCTCAGTCTGAAATCTCATCTGCGGATATAGACATCAAGGACATCCTGAAAAGCCTGCCATCCAGACTAGACCTAGCACAAATGCTAGGAAAACTAGAGAATACCTTCCAACTCAAAATGGAGGGCCTGAGCTCAGAAATCAAACAGGTAGGCAGAAGGGTGCAGGACCTGGAAGATGACAGGGGCTCATGTCAGACACAAATACAGGATCTCACCCAGGCACTTACCATCCAAGAAAGACATCTGACCATGCTACAGAGGTCCCTAGATGATATAGATAATAGGGGCAGGAGGAACAATTTACGCATTAGGGGGATGCCTGAGACAGAAAAAGAAAATTTAAAGGTACAGCTACCCACCTTATTCAACCTAATTCTAAACCGCTCCCCAGACGCCCCAGTGATACTAGATAGGGCACATAGATCCCTACGACCCAAAAATAGCACGGGCGAGACACCACGTGACGTGATATGCCGCATTCACTACTATACCCTAAAGGAGGATATCCTAAAGGCACTAAGGGACACGTCCTCACCGCTATTGTACCAGGGACACGAAATCCAGATATACCCCGACTTATCCTGGCATACCCTCCAGGCAAGAAGAGCGCTACGACCGATCACGGACCAATTAAGAGCACGTAACATACGCTACAGATGGGGATTCCCCTTCGCCTTGATTGTAGGCTTGAAAGGGTCGACTTACACGATCGCCACATACCAGGACGTCATCCCTTTCACCGAAGCCCTGAACCTGACAAAAGTCAGCATAGCAAACTGGTATGCCCCGGACCCGGCGGTCACGCTTGACGCACAACCATACGGCCACAATTGGCATACACCATCAAAGAGGCAAAGAATGGGACAGAATGGCCTTCCACAGAGGGACGACAGACGAACCAGAAGACCCAGGGATGAATAAGCAACGCATCTGTGAAACTCCCAGATGGACTACAAGCAACTCACAGGACACAAATAGATGGGACTAATCGAGAATATCACAACGTACAGCACTCACGCCAAGACCTCACGACTACACCCAGAGGGACAGTCCTAAAATTGTTGATATAAGCCAAGGGACACGCAATTCCCCATAGCAAGCAACAAAAACAGAACGGGACGTTAGAGCCTGAAAAAACTTGAAAATGGGACTCAGAGACTGAACACAACAAAAACATAAAAAAAAAAAAAAAAAAAAAAAAAACATAAAAAACATTGCTGAAAGATAAATTGAGTGAGGCTCCTGCACAGGTCGTATGATTTTTATAATTTATATACTGTCTCCTTGCATAAGTCAAAGATATTTAGGCTGTAGCACCATACTGGGTCTAATGCACAAGATTAAGTAAGACCATACTTATTTGAGCAGTATGACTCAGATGTTACACGCGACCTATGCACTCTGAACCAAAACCACGAGACATTCAGCTGTTCTAGGTCGACCCTCAAAGACGATACTCAGACACACAAAACAGAGACACTACTAAACTAGACCCTAAAGAGACGCTAGGCCCACACAAAGACGAGAACACAAATAACTACGCAAGACAACCACCTACAATCGTACAGCTCACAGTCCATCTGGGATTGCACAACAAACACACAGATAACCACACGCTCCCCACTCCCCACTACACCCACGCTATCCCACGCAAATATCCTAATCCAAACAGACAAACGGTCTCTGGTTTCATATGTGATTACTGTTTTAAATCATATTGTTTTAACTACTGTTTTATATTTATTGTTTAACAAACTTAATAACTGTACAGCTGTGTACTGTAGGTGTCTGTGTGAACTTGCTGAACATAAGGCTAAACACACAGAACACACACTCTAATTAAATCAGTCTACACTACAAGCCCACACAAACGTCATAAGGATTACGCAACAAGTCCTACAGCAAAACAATGACAACCATAAAAATACTTACACACAACACTAAGGGCCTCAACACACCCGAGAAAAGACACAAAGCACTGGCAGACTACCACAGGCAAAAAGCAGACATCATTTATATACAAGAAACACACTTCCGTAAAGACTCAGCCCCCACTCTCAGATCGAAACCCTACACCAATGGTTACTTCAGTAACTATAGTGGCTCAAAATCAAGGGGAGTTGCGATCCTACTCTCCTCACGACTACCCTTCACGTACAAAGAACATTTCTCAGATGAGGGAGGCAGATACATTTTCCTAAAAGGACGAATAGGAAATACTACCACAACCCTAGCTAATGTGTACCTCCCAAACAGGAAACAAGCCCCCACTCTACGCAAAATACTTCACAAGTTAGAAACATTCTCAGAGGGTCTACTAATATTGGGTGGGGACCTTAATGTCTCACTAGATGGGATACTGGATACCACTTCTCAAGCCCGATCCTATCAGACTTCAACGAGAAACCAAGTGCAAAAACTCCTAGACACACACCAACTATATGACACCTGGCGGGTACTCCACCCTAATAGCAGAAACTACTCATTTTACTCACACTCATCGAAAACATACTCAAGAATAGATATGCTCTTTACCCCACATAGATTCCTGAACCTTATCAAGACTTGCGAATATGCCCCTATAACATGGTCGGACCACGCCCCACTGTCCATGTCGATGACAATACCCACCCTACACCCCACTAGGGCTCAATGGAAACTAAACGACAACCTACTTAACGATCAAGTAATACGGACTCAAATAGATGAACATTTGGTTCATTACTTTGAAACAAACACTAGAGCGGAAACACCACACCCCATCGTATGGGAAGCACACAAAAGTACTATTAGAGGAACAATTATACAAATAGCATCCAGACACAAAAAACAACGTGAGACACAAGTGACACAACTAACAAAAGACATCAGAGAACTAGAAGAAGCTCACGCCCGAAACGACACACTACCCCTATACAAAAGACTTTTAGAGAAACGAACAGAACTCAACACAATCCTGAACGTCCGCACAAAATACGCAATAGCAAAGACACGTAGCCTCTACTATGCACAAGGAGGGAAAAGTGGGCGTTTATTAGCCAATGCACTCAAAAAACAGAGAGAAAACACTTTCATACCGTGCATAAGGGATAAAAAGGGGAACATCTCCCACCTTGTAACAGACATAGCCAAAGCATTTCAGGAATACTATCATTCCCTATACAACCTAAGACAAACACCCCCATCGACCCGGGACATTCAGAGCTTCCTCGAGAACAGAATACATACTACACTACCGACCAATTTGAGCGAAACTCTAGAATACCCAATCACAACGGAAGAATGCCGAAACACGATTAAAAACCTCCCGATAGGGAAAAGCCCAGGCCCTGACGGGTTTACAACGAAATATTATAAAACATACGCCACCACCCTCATCCCACATTTTACAAAATCTTTTAATTCCCTTCTTCAAGGCACCTCACTTCCCCCTCAAGCGTTAAATGCTACAATCACACTTATCCCGAAACCAGGCAAAGACTTATCCCAATGCGGTAGTTATAGACCGATCTCCTTGATAAATGTAGATCTCAAACTCTTTACTAAAATCCTGGCCAACAGGCTCCGCCCCCTACTACCGGGAATAATAAATGCAGATCAATCAGGCTTCGTACCCGGTAGGGAAGCAAAAAATAATACCACGAAAATCATAAACTTAATACACCAAGCCGCGCGCTCGGAAGAATCCAGTCTACTCTTGTCCATAGATGCGGAAAAAGCATTTGACAGAGTGGATTGGGCCCTAATGCTACACACGCTCCAATACTTGGGCTTTGGCCCTAACTGGCAAAAATGGATTAAAGCAATCTATTCAAATCCCACAGCCAACATTAGAGTTAATGGACAGTTATCAGATAGCGTGCCAATCTCCAATGGCACTAGGCAGGGGTGCCCCCTCTCCCCTCTCCTCTTTGTTATTGTCTTAGAGCCATTCCTCCAAGGTATACGGGATAACATCAACATTAGAGGCATTAATGCGGGTCAACAAGACCATAAAATAGCCGCATTTGCGGACGATATGCTCTTCTCAATCTCACACCCGCTAGAATCACTACCACACCTGATGGAAGAAATGAATAAATACAGTTACATTTCTAACTTCAAGGCAAATCTCACTAAATGTGAAATCCTTCCAATAAACGTACATGCAAACACCGCAACAGTACTGAAACGTGAATATCAATTTGAGTGGGCCCCACATAGTATAAAATATCTAGGAATACACATCACCAGAGATACAGCACGCCTATTTGACAGCAACTTCCCAAACCTACAAAAAGCAATCCAATCAGATCTTATAGCCTGGAATAAGCCACAATTTGGGTGGTTCTGCAGGCTAAACATTCTAAAAATGAATGTCCTGCCCAGGATCCTGTACATGCTTCAGGTACTCCCCATAACGATACCAAAGGCATGGTTCAGCACAATACGCAAATTATTCACGATCTTCATCTGGTCGCACAAAAGCCCCCGTTTAGCGCATACACTACTCACACGCCCAAAAGATGAGGGGGGCCTAGGCCTATCCGATATAGGCAGATACTATAAAGCGGTCCACCTGACCAGACTCTATGATTGGTCAAGCACTAACACTATGAAACAATGGGTAACCATCGAAGGCACTTTCTTCCGAGCACCCATATACACAATTCCATGGCACAAAACAGGACAACCTCTACTGATACAGGGCCCGCATCCCACGATTACACCCACCTTGCGCATTTGGGAGACCCTCAAGCCAAACGAACTTATCTCACCTTATCCGTCCCCACTCTACCCGATCTCACATAACCCACTCTTCCAACCAGGGGCAGATGGTAAGGCTCTAAAACCCTTTTGCACGAGCACATACCTCTCGTTGCAAGACATTCTAGAGGAATCTGGGGAACAGCAGATCAAACCAATACAGGACCTAATCGAATCCCCAACTGTGATACAAAAGTTCCATTACAACCAACTAAAGCACTTCGTACACTCAGGACCACTAACACAGAGACAGAGCAGGTCACAAACGGCATTTGAACACCATTGCTCCAGTCAGGATATCAAAAAGAAACACATCACACTAATGTACACTATTATCCAAGCAACAACTACCCACAATCTACCAACGTTTACCACCACTTGGGAAAGGGAACTACAGATAGAGATACCCAAAAACAAATGGAAACAGATTTTCAGACAAATACACAAAACTTCTTGAAATACGATAGCACAGGAAAGTAACTACAAACGGATAGCCAGGTGGCACTATACACCGTCAAAACTTCACCATCTTTTTCCCACAACTGTAGACAGATGTTGGAGATGCCAGCAAACCAAAAGCACACCCGCGCACATATGGTGGACCTGTCCTGAGATCCGCAAATACTGGACGCGTATCTCAGGGGCACTGTACAAGATCTTCAGGATGAACATCCCCCTACATCCAGACACATACATCTTTCTCCTACCACCCCTAGAAATGCATAAACACGAGAAAACACTTTTGATACATCTCATCACAGCAGCCAACCAACTCATCCCGGCCCTCTGGAAACAACCACAGACACTCACTACACGGGAATGGTTACAAAAGGTAGAAACTATTAGAAATCTGGAAGAAACATGCTACTCATTAACACACCAATACCAGGAATACACACATATATGGGACCCATGGATTCAGTACCTACGAAAACACTCCATCTGATAACTGAACCACGAAGTTCAGGCCGTTCGCAGACAACACCTTACAAATGTTTGACCATAGTATATATAAGACGCTGAAATGTACAGTACACAAATGAAAATATTTGATACCCTGTCATGTTGACTGAATGAACCACTATGCCTAAGAATTGTTATTGTACCATTTACAAAACTGAAATAATAAAAAAATAATAAAAAAAATAAATAAAAAAATAATAAAATAACAATAACCCAAACGTGCTGAATCAAAATACAAAGTGGAAAAATATTAAAAGGCAAAAAAGATACAGTACTTAATTTACTTAGGATGTATGTATTAATGGAATGATATAAGATTCGATGAATATATCAAAAAGAAAATATGTTAAAGCAGTATAAAGATCTGCGGGATTAACTCTAATGTCTTAAATAGTATGAGAGTAATGAGCAACAGCACACATCTGCGCTGCTTGGGGAAAGACGTTTAGCTGATAATAGCCATAGTTGTGGGGGAGTGAGTGGAGTATAAGAGGGTAGTCTAAATGCAAAAAAATATATACTAGACATATGACTCAAAGAACTGTCTGTGTTTATCGGTATAAAGACTGCAGGTCCTAACATATGATTGTTAGATTTAACAAAAAACATGTATAATGCCTAACGATGGTAGTGTAGTCCTGCATATATAACAGTAAGGCCTGAATGCTGTATACTATTAGGAGTTTCAGAGGTGGATTGGTTAGTGCCACCTAAATGTGCTGCCAACTATTGGCAATGTGTGGACTATTGGGTCCTGGTATATGGTAATTGACACGTAAGTAATATATAATGGTAACCAAGCCAAATACTGTAGAGACCGCTGGAATGATAATTGTAACTGCTCTGGATCTGTGCCACTGATAATAGGTGATCTAGTAGTGTGCTATATGTGCTGTTACACAGTTAATATTTTCGTTATTGTAGATGCAATTTACATAGCATATTCTGTGATTTATTTACCTTGTATTTTTCTATGGGTAGGTATTTGCTGCCACCTTCTGGCCCGTTTTGGTAATGCTCTTGTTCCTCCTGTGAGCATCTTACATAATTTCCTGGTATGTAAACTCCGCCCTGTTCTTGCTGTACTTCCGGTGCCATGGCGACTTGCATTTGCCTCATGTAACTGGGACTCTTGTATTCCACATGTTAAGCTAAGGAAAGCATCATCTTTTGACCGCATAATACTGAAATCCATTCATTCTGCTGTATTCCTGTTGTGTGATGTTCAGAATAAACCAGCTTTTGGATGAAACTAGTGTAACGGACCGTTTCAGCATATGAGGGGTTAAAATCCGTTTAGACGATAATCCCCTTTTCTCAGAAAGGCACAGCTACTGCAGAACATCAAAACTCACAAATTGGATATAGGTGAATGCATCAAACTCCCGAACTGCATACCAGGGAATAAGATAGCCCTCCAAGCTGGAACCTCACGAATAGCTGCTAGCAGATGAATAGGAAAAGCAGACAGCAGCTTACACTCCTAGCAATCAATCTCCAACAGCATGCAGTGAATCCCCCCAAGAACGAGACAAGGCTCCGTGTTGAAGGTCAAGCAGTGGTCCATAGTCCAAAGGCAAGAGGCGGGCAATCAGCCCCCTCCAAGGACACGTGGCGAGGTCGGTTTCGCCACACTTCTCCCCTTTACCCCCCAGACTAACAGGGTACTTGACCTCCTGCCGGTCAGTGCCCTTGTTAGTCCAGCAGCCCACCCACAAGACAGAAACAGCAGAGCAGCCCACCCACAATAAACAGTTACTACACCTGGGTGAGGGAGAATCTTGTCCAGGTTCAGGTGCCTCACCACGGCTGTGTGGGGGACTGGTAGGCTGCCTTGGTAGGTTGCTGAGGGGGCAGAGACCAGCGGTACTCTGTCCTGTTGCCAGCACTACCACGGGAGTAGTCTGGTTGGAGCCTGGTTGCTGGAGACCGACTGTCTCCCCTTTAAATACACCGCTCTGCTGCTGGAGACCGACTGTCTCCGCTTGAGTTACACCGCTCTGCTGCTGGAGACCGACTGTCTCCCCTTGAGTTACACAGCTCTGCTGTTGGAGACCGACTGTCTCCCCTTTAGTTACACAGCTCTGCTGCTGGAGACAGACTGTCTCCCCTTTAAATACACCGCTCTGCTGCTGGAGACCGACTGTCTCCCCTTGAGTTACACCGCTCTGCTGCTGGAGACCGACTGTCTCCCCTTGAGTTACACAACTCTGCTGCTGGAGACCGACTGTCTCCCCTTTAGTTACACAGCTCTGCTGCTGGAGACAGACTGTCTCCCCTTTGGCTAAACAGCCCTGTTGTGGGGGGGCAGGACCGACCGTCCCTACCCCCTGTGCTGGAAGTGCAGAGACCACGGTCCCATCTGCACAGGTGTGGGGCTTACAGTCTCCCCCTGGTACATTAAGCTGCCGCTGGGGAGAGGTGGTAACCAGCTCCTCTCCCATTAGAACACTCTGCCGCTGGGGAATGGAGACTGGGCTCTCTATTCCCGGTACATTAATGATCCGCCGCTGGGGAGAGGTGGTAACAATCTCCTCTCCCATGCATACTTCCCGTCTCTGCGGAGGGAGACCGACTGTCTCCCCTCCCAGCACAGAGTCCTGCTGTGGGGGAAAGGGGGCTGGGCTCTCTATTCCCTGCTGGATACTCTGCCGCTGGGGAATGGAGACCGGGCTCCCAATTCCCAACAAATCACACTGCCGCTGGGGAGGGAGGACGGCTCCTTCAGCTCCCTGTAACTTGGGCGCAGAGACCACGGTCCCATCTGCGCTGGTGTGGGGCTTACGGTCTCCCCTTGGTGGGTTAGGCTGCCGCTGGAGAGAGGGTGTAACAAGCTCCTCTCTCTGAACTGTAACCTGCCGCTGGGGATCTGGGCCGACTGCCCAGCATCCCTGTAGGGCCGGTAGAGAGACCTCGATCCCATCTCCACCTGCCATCTGTGGGTCTCTCCAGGACCAGTCTATGAGGTCCCCTACTTCTGCAACTGGTAGTGAAGCAGGGGGTACCTCTGCCGCGTTTTCCCAGCTATAGGCTAGCAAGTCTGGGTCTGCCACCCAGTTTTCCCGGTCTGCGTCCCTGCTCTGTGGCTGGCAGGAATTTAATAGTTCTACATAGTCCATCTCCAGCTCTCGTTCCATGGCAGCGAAACGGCGGAGGTCTTCTCCCAGTCCAATAGATCTCGGGCCCTGTATCATCTCACCTCGGTAATGATAGATAGCCCAGTACCGTGACTCTGCTGGACTGCCGAAGTCGACATCCTCCACTAAGGCTTTCCACAACAGGCCAGGGCTTGTGTAGTTCTTCCCCTCTGGCTGGATGCCCTCTGCCCTCCACGTCTCTGGCTGGACAGTGCACCACCACAGTGCCCGGTATGAGGCGTCCAGGCTCAGTTCCCTTTCCACGAGGTACTCGAGTTGTCTTACCCGCTGCCCTCCAGGTTGATCTCCCAGAAGTGGCATCCGCCAGGCCATTTGTTCCTCCAACTGGTATGCGACACCAGGAAGGCGCTGCTGCCGTTGATACTGGACTTCCTCCAGGGCATCGTACCATAATTCTTTCCGGGCATTATCTCTCCATTCTAATTCACTCTCTTCCTCAGGTGTGTGTGTTGCCCAGGGGTCTACGAACCCCATTTTCCCAAATCTTTGTGTAGACAGGGACGCTGTAGGCACACTAGCGTCGCCCTGAATTTGTAAATCCAAACGTACTGTGTCTCCGAGCTGCTTTACCTCGCACTAGGACGCCATCCCACCGCTTGCCACCAATGTAACGGACCGTTTCAGCATATGAGGGGTTAAAATCAGTTTAGGCGATAATCCCCTTTTCTCAGAAAGGCACAGCTACTGCAGAACATCAAAACTCACAAATTGGATATAGGTGAATGCATCAAACTCCCGAACTGCATACCAGGGAATAAGATAGCCCTCCAAGCTGGAACCTCACGAATAGCTGCTAGCAGATGAATAGGAAAAGCAGACATCAGCTTACACTCCTAGCAATCAATCTCCAACAGCATGCAGTGAATCCCCCCAAGAACGAGACAAGGCTCCGTGTTGAAGGTCAAGCAGTGGTCCATAGTCCAAAGGCAAGAGGCGGGCAATCAGCCCCCTCCAAGGACACGTGGCGAGGTCGGTTTCGCCACAACTAGTATTGGTGAGTTCAGCTATCTGAGGAGGATTGTCCGCAGTGACCATATCTGCTTATACAGGCCAAGCACAGAGGTCTCACAAGGGTTAGATCACTATCAAAACAATCCGAGTCAGAATACTATAGTTCTAATAGAAAGCACTAAAAAAGGGTTAACAGATAAAGGCTGTACTTGACCAATAGCCAAGAATATGAGGATAATAGAACAGAGAAAATTGTACTAATTATAATAAACTCCACGCTAGCAGCTCGACTCAGTACCTTCAAGGGTGCCTAAGTATTAACTGGCTAATGCTCTGTAAATACAGGGAGTGCAGAATTATTAGGCAAATTAGTATTTTGACCACATCATCCTCTTTATGCATGTTGTCTTACTCCAAGCTTTATAGGCTTGAAAGCCTACTACCAATTAAGCATATTAGGTGATGTGCATCTCTGTAATGAGAAGGGGTGTGGTCTAAGGACATCAACACCCTATATCAGGTGTGCATAATTATTAGGCAACTTCCTTTCCTTTGGCAAAATGGGTCAAAAGAAGTACTTGACAGGCTCAGAAAAGTCAAAAATAGTGAGATATCTTGCAGAGGGATGCAGCACTCTTAAAATTGCAAACGCTTCTGAAGCGTGATCATCGAACAATCAAGCGTTTCATTCAAAATAGTCAACAGGGTCGCAAGAAGCGTGTGGAGAAACCAAGGCGCAAAATAACTGCCCATGAACTGAGAAAAGTCAAGCTTGCAGCTGCCAAGATGCCACTTGCCACCAGTTTGGCCATATTTCAGAGCTGCAACATCACTGGAGTGCCCAAAAGCACAAGGTGTGCAATACTCAGAGACATGGCCAAGGTAAGAAAGGCTGAAAGACGACCACCAGTGAACAAGACACACAAGCGGAAACGTCAAGACTGGGCCAAGAAATATCTCAAGACTGATTTTTCTAAGGTTTTATGGACTGATGAAATGAGAGTGAGTATTGATGGGCCAGATGGATGGATTGGTAAAGGGCAGAGAGCTCCAGTCCGACTCAGACGCCAGCAAGGTGGAGGTGGAGTACTGGTTTGGGCTGGTATCATCAAAGATGAGCTTGTGGGGCCTTTTCGGGTTGAGGATGGAGTCAAGCTCAACTCCCAGTCCTACTGCCAGTTTCTGGAAGACACCTTCTTCAAGCAGTGGTACAGGAAGAAGTCTGCATCCTTCAAGAAAAACATGATTTTCATGCAGGACAATGCTCCATCACACGCGTCCAAGTACTCCACAGCGTGGCTGGCAAGAAAGGGTATAAAAGAAGAAAATCTAATGACATGGCCTCCTTGTTCACCTGATCTGAACCCCATTGAGAACCTGTGGTCCATCATCAAATGTGAGATTTACAAGGAGGGAAAACAGTACACCTCTCTGAACAGTGTCTGGGAGGCTGTGGTTGCTGCTGCACGCAATGTTGATGGTGAACAGATCAAAACACTGACAGAATCCATGGATGGCAGGCTTTTGAGTGTCCTTGCAAAGAAAGGTGGCTATATTGGTCACTGATTTGCTTTTGTTATGTTTTTGAATGTCAGAAATGTATATTTGTGAATGTTGAGATGTTATATTGGTTTCACTGGTAAAAATAAATAATTGAAATGAGTATATATTTGTTTTTTGTTAAGTTGCCTAATAATTATGCACAGTAATAGTCACCTGCACACACAGATATCCCCCTAAAATAGCTATAACTAAAAACAAACTAAAAACTACTTCCAAAAATATTCAGCTTTGATATTAATGAGTTTTTTGGGTTCATTGAGAACATGGTTGTTGTTCAATAATAAAATCAATCCTCAAAAATACAACTTGCCTAATAATTCTGCACTCCCTGTAGATAATAGCAATAGTGTAGAGAATACTGAAGATGATTAACTACACTCACACTACCATTTAGCCTTCTACCATTTAGCTAACTACCTGTGCCTTCAAGGGCACCTAAGTCTACCCCTGCTAGGTTATAAACTATGTGAGAAAAAGATAAGTAGAGTTGCTGTCATCATCTGATAAAAGACGGCGTGTATAAAGACCCTAAGCCCCTAAGCGTTTCGCCCACCTAGGGTTCCCCTCTGATGAGCTAGGTGGGCGAAACAGAAAACCACACATTTTGCCTGCACTATGCAAACATAAATACATTTGCCATTAGGGTTTCTATTCACTGTAGACACTCTTTGGTGAATCAACCATTAAAGTGGCTCTGTCGCTTCGTGTCCCTTTGTGAGTATTTCAGAAATATACAATATATAAATACTCAAGTTGGGTGTCTTGTAATTGCATTGACATTTCAATGGAAACAAAATAAATCATAACAGAACATAGACTAGTTTGTCTTATGGTGAAGCCAGAGGATGCAAAAGTTAACAAAAGGCAGAGCATACACCATCCATTATTGCCAGTTTCCTTTACAAGTTACAGCTGTGAAAAAGAGGCATCTTCTCACAAATTTAGTCCTCATTGTGGTACTCCACACTTGCACAGGAGCAATGACAGAAGCTTGTGCCAGAAGAAACATATACTTATGTTGTCTTGTGAGCACCATACACTACATTGGGGATGGCTGGATATACAACCAGTAGTGGCCACACCAACTGTCTTTATGTTTGAAAAACTGACATGATGGTGGTCTTAAAATAATTACCAGGTAGGTCTGTCATACTGAAAAGACACTTGTTTTGCTGTATTCTGGGGAGTGGTCATTCCCATGATTTCCTCTAAACTTGATACACTACAGAATACCCAAAACCTAGATGTCAAACACATATTGCTGTCATATTACTGTAGGTTGTGATTAAAAGGAATTATCACGAATGTTGTATTATTTTTTTCCTTTACTACAAACAAGTTATAGCATTAAAAAATAAAGTAGTTTTGTATTTGATCGTTGGCAAGAAAATTCCTTCCTAATAGACTTGTTTGTAGAAAACCAGGGTAGAAAAGGGGAATTACAAATAGATGTAGTCACACTGGTAAAAATAAAACTATGCAGGTCCTGATGGAATTTAAAACTGCTATGTCATAACATTTTGAGATTTAACACCTCAATCTCTGTAATACGTTTTTTTCTTACATTTTATTGCCACATACAACATTATACAATAAATTTGTATACAATAAACAATAAGCAGTGCCTAGCTGTACTAAGTAATATATAATACACAATGTGCTGCAAGAAGAGTATTTGGGTATTCACAAGGTAAATGAGACTGTGACACCATCTGACACATATAAAAGTTTGGGAAGTAACATTTTTTATTAAATAACTACCCATCCTTCCAAATGGATGTGAAGGGTTCCAAGTAGGGGTAAATGGTTTGTTTGAACAAGATCCGGGTAATCTAAGATTGACAAAGATATCTGTCCATCACTCAAAAGAAAAAGCCTCACTCATGGCATCAATTTGATGTTTCGACACATTAATAGAGTTATTGTGGGTTTTGTTAGTGTTCAGTTTGTAGTAAGAAATTAAACAAATTATTTCAACATGTTCATCACTTTTGGTAGCAATATGAAGGGATGGGTGAATGTCAATATTACATCATCAGCAAACAGTGACAGCTTTGGTAAATTTTATGATTTATAGTGATGCCCTGGATGCCTGGTTGTTGTCTTTTATATTGGGCCAGGGGTTCCAAGAAAATGATAGACAGTAGGGCATAGAGGACATTCCTGCTTCATTCCATTTGTAATCAGAAAGGGCGCCACAAGAGCGTTAGGCCATCCCCATAGGAAAGCGTGGGGATGGCCTATGGGGATTTTACTGACACTGGATGTTCTCATGCAGAGTGTGAAGACATCTAGTTTCAGGTGACCAAAAGTCACTAGCAAGCAGGAAGTGTCTCTAGTGCCTGTCTGATCGGCAGCTATTAGATTACTCCCCACATAATCAAACTCAGCCAGTCCTTAAACACAATCATAGTCAGCTAACTCCACACATGCACCCCTGATAAGGGCGTCCTTAAACACAATCATAGTCAGCTAACTCCACACATGCACCCCTGATTAGGGCTTTCCCTCAAAGAATGTATGTGTTATTCTAATGACAAAAAACAATGCTTTATCTCAAACAAAATAATTAATCCTTACCTCTCCATATTTAATGGATCACAATGTCACAGTTTTATTCATCCACCCCAGCAGCACAAAGGGTTGACCAAACAAGGCACTCCCACATGCCAGAAGGGAATTTATACCATAAGAAGCAAGGAAATGACTACTTTCTACTTGAATACCAAGATTTAAAAAAAAAAAAATTGCTATCTTTTTGGCCGGTACGAGAACTGTTCAGATAAGACTTGTGCATTTGGTTTCACACAAACTGAGATTCATCCAAATTTTAGGTAATCCCATGATCATTCAAATTCCATCATTCTGAAGAGCCATGTGGACATATCATAAACAAACGAACCAGACAATGGACAAGCAGGTTTGTTAGTGTCTTGATTCGGAGTTCTGTGTGTGGCGGAAAAATAAAAGAGATGATTGCTGGGAAAATAAGATGAATGATGGATGGAGGACAGACATTAAATGTTGATTTTATTCACAGATGAAATTGAAAGTGATTAATTGGGGGGGGGGAGAAGGTGCAGTAAAAAATCTATATTTAATTATTATATATGTAAAAAAACATTTTTTTTTTTACTGCTCCTCGTTTGTTGCTCGTTGTTGGCTACTTATTTGCACTTGATTGGTCAAACAAATGGTGGAAAACTATATTAATGTGGATTGTAAAATATATTCAGCTGATCCGAATATTTCTCCCGTTCAAGTGTATTTTAGTTGTCCCTTTTCTTGCCTCCTTGCTTCCATTACTCATCAGAACCAGGTCAGCAACCTTGATTATCTGGCTCCAAGTATTGTAATACCTGTTCAACACATTTACAATATTTCAATAAAATCAAACTATACATCCATTTATTAAAGGTTTACCATTTTAATAAAGTTAATGAAACAAGGCAAATACTTCTTAATCTGGATCTTTATGTATGTCCTTAACTTTATTGTGAATTGCTGATTTGGAGGACACTTTCACTTCTACAAGTTTCTTTAGAGCATTTTTCATATCTTGATTTCTTAGTGTGTAAATAGTGGGGTTTAGAAAGGGAGTCAAAACTGTGTAAAGTACAGACACCACCTTATCTACTGAGTAATTTACAGGTGGTCTCATGTATATAAAAACACAAGGACCAAAGAAAAATGTGACAACCATGATATGGGAACCACATGTTGAGAAAGCCTTCCTCCTCCCTTCTGGAGACTGAATCTTTAAGATAGTTGTAATAATTCCAAGGTAGGAGAACAAAAGCACTACAAAGCATCCAAGTGAAATCATCCCACTGTTGGCCACAATGAAGATATCAATAAAGAATGTGTCAGAACAAGCCAATGCAGACAGTGGATGAACATCACAAAAGAAATGGTTTATCTTGTTAGGACCACAAAAATGCAACTGGTAGGTAAGAAATGCCTGTGTAAACGAGTGTAGGAAACCAGCCAACCAGGTGTATGCAATGAGTCGATGACAAAACCTGTGGTTCATGACAATATGATACATGAGAGGGTTACAAATGGCTACATAACGATCATAAGCCATAGCAGTCAGCAAGAAGCACTCTGTACCACCAAATAAATGAAGAAAAAAGAGCTGAGACATGCAATGGTTGAAGGTGATGCTCTTGGTCTCAGAAAAGACATTGCTAAGCATCTTGGGTAGGGTGACAGTAGAGTAGCACATGTCTAGGAAGGACAAATTGCTGAGAAAGAAATACATTGGTGAACGAATGCGTGGGTCTATATATACAGCAGTCATAATGATAAAATTACCAGACAAAGTCATCAAGTACAAAATCAGAAAAAGGGTAAAAAAGGTAACTTGGAGTTTATATGAGTGAGAGAGTCCACTGAGAATGAATTCAGTAACTGAGCTTTGGTTTCCAGATGCCATTTCTTTACTGACCTTAAAATACAAAGTAGTAACATAAATAACAAGTATTTCCTACAAATTATAACCATAACAACACAACTATAAATATTGGTAGTTGTTTACAACCTAGCAGACCTCTTAACTTTGTAGTTATATGATTTTTCTCAGGTATTATTTGAAGGTAGACCTTGTTTCACAGATTTCACACATTAATTAGAAGTCTAATTTTCATATAATTCATGTTAACATATTTTTATTGCTCACTCTGCTTTATGTGATTGATTTTTTCAGTTGTACAGTAATGAGTTGATTTTTACATCGTTCTAACTGTTTCTAGCCAGGAGTTTTGTTTACACTCATCAAGATAACCAACATTTACACTCAATAAATACAATACAAATTCCACGCAAAAAATCAATTAAAGTCCTATGTTATCATTATAGTATCTGTAGCAAATCACCAATATACTGTAATGGAAAACCTAAAATATTAATAATTCAAAGTACTAGAGTTATAAGATTAAAGCTAAAAATAAAAATAAAAAACAATGTACCAATGCATTAGCTTGCAAAGTTTCAAAGCCAGGTTTTCATTGATCATGATATACAAGCTCACGAACAACCATTTTACAAATTTATAATAAATACAAAGAAAGGTAAAAAGGAAATGCAGATAACTCAACAAAGACATAATCTAAGTGCCAAATATTACATCAACATTAAGTCACTAGGATAAAGTACCTTAAGATTTTGCATAATAGTAATAACTGGAGCCCGAGTGCATAAAATGAAAAGGACAGACTATATTAAATTGGGGAGGGGTGTAAATATAGACATACATACCCATAAGGGAGCAGAGCACAAGATATATATGACATAACATTTTCCAGAAATCTAATATGAATAGCAACCTAAAATGAGCAAAATAAACAATAAATAATTAAGACAGTACAACATTTTATCAACCTTAATGAAATAATATTGTAATATATCTAATAAATAATAATATATAAAAAATTGTACATATAATACTAATGATTTAATACTTACAGTTTAAGGAGTTGAGTTCAGAGCTGCAAAGGGGGCATCACTCACTGGGTAGTAGTCAAACAACCAACTTTATTACTCCAATTGAAACAGTTCATTATAGTCATGGATGCTCATAAGAAATGCATATTGCAGAATAGAAATGTAATTTATTTTAATATATCATTTTTATATTTACGATAGCATGTCAAAATAGCTACATGTAGATGAGCAAGTCAGTTTCACTGCTCAGTTCTGATTATTATATATAGAATATAAATATAGGGTATAGCCTAATTTTCAAGTAAATTTTAAAAAGCCTATTTGATCCAATTTATGCTTTAGATAAAGGTAATGTTAATAGAACAACCTAACTTTTAATATAAATAGATTTATTTCTTATGTTTGGACTATATTTGGAGTGGCTGCTGAGAGGAGTCTGTGCTGGTACAGGTAAGCTTTAAGGGTTTTTTTTGTTTTGGCAGGTCCTGAATTTAAACAAAAAAAGTAACACTCAAAATGTTTTTGTTTAGATTCAGGAACCCCCAAAACAAAAAATTATTTAAAGCTTACCTGTACCGGCACAGACTCCTCTCAGCAGCCACTCCAAACATAGTGAGATTATCAAGATTCAATACAATGTTTCTCATAGTGAAGGTTTGGGGACCTATGACTCAGGCACGGCAAAAACCAAGCTCTGCCAATCCGGAGCTTCTCACAGCATTGACTCCTTGCATCTAAATGAGAAGCATTAACTGTGTTTTCAGACATTGATATTTCTAAGACAATTGGATTGTCTGTGAAAAAGAAAATACTCTGTGCACAAAAACCACTACATTAAGATGTATTAGGATGTCCCTTTAAATAATTACACACACTGAAATATAATAGTATGTAGTAAAATTAAAGAACCTCAATGTTGTAACGATAGCGATATCATGTTAATATAGTTAGCACATCCATATACATATACTAACACATGATTCAGCATGTGGCCCAAATATGACCACAATCCTCAGACTCCTGAATATGTAATCTAATAAATCATCTATAGATCTCTTACCAGCAAGGGAGTGAGCAAGTTCAAATCAGTGATGCTTCATGGATGATGTATAGCAGAGTTGCATCAGATGTTGGTGTAAAAGGTTACATATACTATTTAAGTCCCAACTGGTTCCAATGAGGTAGAAATCTCCAGTGAAACTAATGCCGAAAAATAAACAACACCATATCTAGTTAAGAAAATAATTATGGAGCAAATTCCCAAACACCATGATTTTGGCACACTATTCCCATCTCAGCCACTCTCTTCTCTGAATATATTGATTTCTGTCTAAAGTATATCCTAATTATTTTAAATATATCCATAAATGTATTGTTTTTTCTTTCTCTAAAGTAATTAATAGATAGGTGAGTTTGTTAAATGTAGATCAACTTTTCTTGTATAAATATAATAATAATAATAATAATAATAATGCAGGTTATATGAAACATTTAAATACAGTTCTGTTTAGTTTTGTATATTTTAGTGGGGTCCAGTAAGATATTAAGGTTCCATTTGACTTCCAGTATGTGCTTTTTAAAATGCGTCTCAAAATTTTTCACCAGGCTACATTTCGTCCTTAAACTATATAGATGAGGGAAATGTATCTTTCAAAACAAAATTATATCTTAAATACATTTGTATAACTCTTTCTTGTTAAGAAGTGTATAAGGTTTTTGAAGCAAATCATAGAAGAAAAAAAGTAAATAGAGTATCTTTCTAAATTAAACATACTCGCAAATGCCCCAAAAATATTTAAAGTGCAAACTCATAAGCTTTACATTTTAGAGCCAAAATTAGGTTTTATTTCAAAGTAAAACTGAAATATGCTACGTTCATATAACACATCATACTAATTTTTAAATGAGTTACCCTTTGCTGTAATACCAGCTTTAAGTATTTTGCGGTAAATATCTACCAGCTTTGCACACTGGCTGGGACTAATGTTTGTCCATTCTTCTTGGCAGATATGCTCCAGGTGGTTCAGGTTAGTTGGGTGATGCTTGTGAAACACAACTTTCAAATAGTGTTATCAATTCTCAGTAGTGCTACATATTATCAATAGTGCTACGGATTCTCAGTAGTGCTACATATTATCAATAGTGCTACGGATTCTCAGTAGTGCTACATATTATCAATAGTGCTACGGATTCTCAGTAGTGCTACATATTATCAATAGTGCTACGGATTCTCAGTAGTGCTACATATTATCAATAGTGCTACGGATTCTCAGTAGTGCTACATATTATTAATAGTGCTACGGATTCTCAGTAGTGCTACATATTATCAATAGTGCTACGGATTCTCAGTAGTGCTACATATTATCAATAGTGCTACGGATTCTCAGTAGTGCTACATATTATCAATAGTGCTACGGATTCTCAGTAGTGCTACATATTATTAATAGTGCTACGGATTCTCAGTAGTGCTACATATTATCAATAGTGCTATGGATTCTCAGTAGTGCTACATATTATCAATAGTGCTACGGATTCTCAGTAGTGCTACATATTATCAATAGTGCTACGGATTCTCAGTAGTGCTACATATTATCAATAGTGCTACGGATTCTCAGTAGTGCTACATATTATCAATAGTGCTACGGATTCTCAGTAGTGCTACATATTATTAATAGTGCTACGGATTCTCAGTTGTGCTATAGATTCTCTAAGCCATGATTGGGCCGCTGTAACATCATCATGTTTTGCCCTTGAGTCATTCCAAAGTTACTTATAATATGTGTTTGCCATCATTATTCTACTGAAAGGTAAACTTTCTCCAAGCTTCACCTTTTTAGCAGACTGAAAAATGTTCTCTTGCATTATTGTCCTGCATTTTTTTCCATGCATTCTTCCTTCAATTCCTACATGATTAACAGACCATGTGTCAGGATCGGGACAGGGATCCAACACGCAGAGTACAAACAGTAGAAAGGTACGTATACCGGGCCTTAGAATGGCCGGACTAACGTACAGAGAATAACAGAGAATGGTCAGAGACAAGCCGAGGTCGAGGGAACGAGAAGACAGGTAAGCGAGAGACAAGCCGGGTCAGAGGGATAACAGAGATAAGCAGAATAGTACAACAAGCCGGGTCAGAATCAAAGAGAATACTAGAATACAAGAGCACTGAGTGACTAGACAAGCTAGAACCACGACAGGGCAATGAGCTGACGAGAGAAGCAAGCTTAAATACCCTGAGTACGGAGAGTAGACACGCCTCCGATGGGTGCTGATTGGATAAAGCCAATAGAGTGACAGGTCGCTCGGGATAGCGTCAAGACGTCACGTATCGAGCGTCATGTTAGAAAAGGAAGCGGATCCCTTGCGGCCAGCGTTAGAATGACTGGATGGACCGCGAGGAACGGGAGAAATGGCCCGTCTAGACGGATAAACAACTAAGTCTCTACCCCTCTCAAAGGTAGAGACCTCAGGTACCCTGACAGTACCCCCCCTCTCAGATACGCCCACCGGGCGGAAGGAACCGGGACGAGATGGGAAGCGGGAGTGAAACGCCCTGCGGAGACGAGGAGCATGAACGTCCTCCTGAGGTACCCAACTCCTCTCCTCAGGACCATATCCCTTCCAGTTAACCAGATACTGTAATCTTCCCCGGGAGAATCGGGAATTGATAATGGAGTTGACCTCGTACTCCTCCTGACCGTCCACCTGAATCGAACGAGGTGAGGAAACCGTAGAGGAAAATCTGTTGCAAATCAGTGGTTTCAGCAAAGACACATGAAAGGAGTTGGGAATACGTAAGGCCGATGGCAGGGCTAGGCGATACGCAACCGGGTTGATACGAGACAAAACCCTGTAAGGACCTATGTACCGAGGCGCAAATTTCATAGAGGGAACTTTTAAACGAATGTTCTTAGTACTCAGCCATACTCTATCCCCAGGGACAAAAACTGGAGCCGCCCTTCTGTGCTTATCAGCGTGTTTTTTGAACAACATAGAATTATGCATGAGAATTTGACGAGTCTGATCCCACAACTTCTTCAGATTGGCGACATGATCATCAACCGACGGTACTCCTTGGGAAGAAGAGACCGAAGGAAAAATGGAAGGATGAAAGCCATAGTTCATGAAGAAGGGGCTAGAACGAGTAGAATCACAAACGAGATTATTGTGTGCGAACTCTGCCCAAGGAATCAAACCGACCCAATCATCCTGGTGTTCGGAAACAAAGCAGCGCAGATATTGTTCAATCTTTTGATTAATACGCTCAGCGGCTCCGTTAGACTGAGGGTGATATGCAGAGGAGAAGTTCAATTTGATACCCAATTGAGAACAGAAGGATCTCCAGAATCGTGAGACAAATTGAGAGCCTCTATCAGAAACGATTTCAGAAGGTATCCCATGTAAGCGAAAAACTTCTCTCGCAAAAATCTCCGCCAATTCAGGAGACGTGGGGAGTTTAGGTAACGGCACAAAATGAGCCATCTTAGTGAATCTATCAACCACCGTGAGAATAACAGTCTGTCTCTTGGAAGCAGGTAAATCCACAATAAAGTCCATGGCCAAACAGGACCATGGTTTCTCAGGAATGTCCAAGGGGAGCAACAAACCACAAGGAAATACGTGAGGCTGTTTAGTCCTGGTACAAGTCTCACAAGCTCCGACGAACTCCTTAATATCCTTTCGTAAGGAAGGCCACCAGAAATCCTTGGAGATCAGGGAATAAGTCTTGCGAATGCCAGGATGACCAGCCACCTTGCTTTCGTGGAAACACTGTAAGAGCTCCAGTTGGAGTTCAGGAGGGACAAATTTTCTTCCCTCAGGAGTCTGTCCAGGTGCCAGATGTTGTAAGTTCAAGATCTGGGCAAGCAACGGAGAATGGATTTTGAGACTTGTGTTAGCAATAATATTGCATTGGGGTACTATAGAGGACAGAACCGGTTCAGAAGAAGCCAAAGGTTCATATTGGCGAGATAGAGCATCGGCTTTAGAATTCTTTGAACCAGGCCTATAAGTAAGAACGTAATTGAAATGGGTGAGGAATAACGACCAACGAGCTTGCCTGGAAGACAATCGCTTGGCCTCTCCAATATAGGACAAGTTCTTGTGATCCGTTAAAATAGTAACAGGATGTAATGTCCCTTCCAATAAATGTCTCCATTCTTTTAAAGCCTTGATAACAGCTAGTAGTTCTCTGTCACCAATGTCATATCTGCTCTCAGCACCAGACAATTTTTTAGAAAAAAATCCACATGGATGTAACGGTTTATCCACACCTAGCCTTTGGGATAGGATAGCACCTATGCCAGTCTCCGAGGCGTCTACCTCAAGTAGGAAAGGAAGAGTGGTATTAGGGTGAACTAAAATTGGGGCGGAAGCAAAAAGCTCCTTGAGAGTTTTGAAAGCAAGGAGAGCTTCCGTAGACCAATTCTTAGTATCAGCCCCCTGTTTGGTCATATTGGTGATGGGCGCAATAATAGAAGAATATCCCTTAATAAAGCGCCTATAATAATTGGAGAACCCAATAAATCTCTGAACGGCCTTAAGACCCTTAGGTAGAGGCCAATCTAGAATGGACTGGAGTTTATCCGGGTCCATCTTAAATCCCTCCCCAGAGATCACATAACCGAGGAAGTTTACTTGGGATTGATCGAAACTACATTTCTCCAATTTGCAGTACAGACCATGTTGAAGAAGTTTGTGCAAAACCCTTCTGACTTGTTCGTGGTGAGTCTCAATCTCTCTAGAATGTATGAGTATATCGTCCAGGTATACAATGACACACTCATGCTGAAATTCCCTAAGAACTTCATTTATCAGATCCTGGAATACAGCCGGTGCATTACATAACCCAAAAGGCATTACTGTATATTCATAGTGACCGTATCGAGTATTGAACGCCGTCATCCACTCGTGTCCCTGCTGGACTCTCACCAAGTTATATGCCCCTCTGAGATCTAACTTGGTGAAAATGTTAGAACCCTTTAAACGATCAAAGAGTTCGGTAATCAAAGGAATGGGATAAGCATTCCTAATGGTTATCTTGTTCAAACCTCGATAATCAATACAAGGCCTAAGTGTACCATCCTTCTTTTTAACAAAAAAAAATCCAGCCCCGGCAGGGGAGGAGGATCTCCTAATGAATCCCTTTTCTAAATTCTCGTGAATATACTCCTCTAGAACTGAATTCTCTTTAGTAGATAACGGGTATACATGACCCCTGGGAGGCATAGTACCAGGGAGTAGGTTAATCTTGCAATCAAAGGATCTGTGTGGAGGTAAGGTATCGGCTCTCTTTTTATCAAATACTGCCTTTAAATCCAGGTACTGAGGCGGTATTTGTGTCTCTGAAGGATTAGAGGAGTTAGCCGACGTGTTAGCCAGGCAAAGAGGCGAAACCTTCCGCACACATTTCTCTTGACAATTCTGACCCCATGAAACTATCTCCCCTAACTCCCAATTAATGATAGGGTTATGTCTCTTTAACCAGGAGTACCCCAGGACTATGGGAATAGAAGGAGAGGAAATGATCAACAGGGATAGGTCTTCCTCATGCAAGATACCAACAGTTAAATTAACAGGTATGGTCTCACGGAAAATAACAGGCTCAAGTAAAGGTCTACCATCTATGGCCTCAACGGCCAGGGGTGTCTCCCTTAACTGGGATGGGATAGTATGCTTGTTAACAAAAACTTGATCGATAAAGCTCTCAGCGGCTCCAGAATCGATCAAAGCCATGGTTTTAACTACTCCCTTCTCCCAAGTCAAAGAAACGGGTAACAGAAGCCTGTGATCTTTATAATTGTGAACAGAGGACAAAATAGATACACCCAAGGCCTGTCCTCTAGAGAAACTTAGGTGCGAGCGTTTCCCGAACGATTGGGACAATTTAGGCGTAAATGACCTCTGACTCCACAGTACATACATAAACCCTCCCTTCTCCTGTACTGTCTCTCCTCCTCTGTGAGGTGAGTATTACCTATCTGCATAGGCTCTGGGAAACGTGAGGTTTCGATCTCAGAATTTTGAAATGCAGGAGCTAGTTTAAAGGAGGGTCTACGAGTCCTATCTCGAGTGTTCTGCCTCTCTCTTAAGCGTTCATCAATGCGAGAGATAAAAGAAATTAAATCCTCCAAATTCTCAGGGAGCTCTCTAGTAGCGACCTCGTCAAGGATTACATCTGATAACCCATTTAAAAATACATCTATATAAGCCTGTTCGTTCCACTTAACTTCTGCCGCCAAGGATCTGAACTCTAGTGCATAATCCACAAGTGTTCGATTTTCCTGTCTAAGGCGCAACAGTAATCTAGCTGCATTGACCTTCCTACCAGGGGGGTCAAAAGTTCTTTTAAAAGCAGCTACAAAGGCATTATAGTTATAGACTAACGGGTTATCATTCTCCCATAATGGATTAGCCCATCTCAGAGCCTTCTCAATGAGTAACGTAACAATAAATCCAACCTTCGCTCTATCTGTAGGATAGGAGCGGGGTTGTAATTCGAAATGGATGCTGATCTGGTTCAAAAAGCCACGACACTTCTCAGGAGAACCGCCATAACGTACTGGTGGAGTAATACGAGAAGAAGCACCTACAGTAGCTACTTCTAGACCTGAACTTACAGGAGAGATCGAAGGAGTACGTGTCTCCTCTGGTGGGTTACTAGCACGAGACAATAGCGCCTGTAGTGCTAGGGCCATCTGATCCATCCTGTGTTCCATGGCTTCAAACCTGGGGTCGGAAGAACCAAGCTGACTGTTTGTACCTGCAGGATCCATTGGCCCTGTCGTAATGTCAGGATCGGGACAGGGATCCAACACGCAGAGTACAAACAGTAGAAAGGTACGTATACCGGGCCTTAGAATGGCCGGACTAACGTACAGAGAATAACAGAGAATGGTCAGAGACAAGCCGAGGTCGAGGGAACGAGAAGACAGGAAAGCGAGAGACAAGCCGGGTCAGAGGGATAACAGAGATAAGCAGAATAGTACAACAAGCCGGGTCAGAATCAAAGAGAATACTAGAATACAAGAGCACTGAGTGACTAGACAAGCTAGAACCACGACAGGGCAATGAGCTGACGAGAGAAGCAAGCTTAAATACCCTGAGTACGGAGAGTAGACACGCCTCCGATGGGTGCTGATTGGATAAAGCCAATAGAGTGACAGGTCGCTCGGGATAGCGTCAAGACGTCACGTATCGAGCGTCATGTTAGAAAAGGAAGCGGATCCCTTGCGGCCAGCGTTAGAATGACTGGATGGACCGCGAGGAACGGGAGAAATGGCCCGTCTAGACGGATAAACAACTAAGTCTCTACCCCTCTCAAAGGTAGAGACCTCAGGTACCCTGACACCATGCTGATAAAATGAAGCCTGCCA
Organism: Pelobates fuscus; assembly: GCF_036172605.1. Taxonomy (NCBI): domain Eukaryota; kingdom Metazoa; phylum Chordata; class Amphibia; order Anura; family Pelobatidae; genus Pelobates; species Pelobates fuscus. The sequence goes on along the minus strand of NC_086321.1, from coordinate 187,474,848 downwards.
CCATCACCCTTCACTGTAGGGACACTGTTTTTTTTCCTTTGTTTTTTCATTTGTTTCACAGACATAAATTAATAAAAAAAAATACCCAAACGCTAAACATGCTTTAGAATGACTGGTTTTGAGTAATGACTCCTTTCCAACCATCCTTCTATACAGGCCAGTTAGATGCAAAGTTCTCAAACTAACTGGCTCACAATTACTCTAGCCTAAACTTTAACATCTGTAACTAATTTAAAGTGACCGGTGGTCTCCTCCTTTGTTGGTCTCTGTGTGTTTGAGGACAACCTATACTAGACAGTGGCTACAACTACCACCAGTGAATAAAGTGGAGCGCTAAACTTATTCACACTTACCCTTATGCAAAAAGGGGTAGGTATACAGCAGAGGCTAAACAAAAAGGGAAAAAACACAATATGGTGCAATATAGTCTATATGAAATTGTGTTTAAAAGATATGTACTGCACACTCACAAGATATAGAGCCAAGTCGGACAGGCTCAGATCACTTGGCCATGTATGCCCTTAGGTGAAACTGACTCTCTTCAGTCTTTGTCCAGGGAGACTCAGGAAAACATATTTCCTTAATATTGATATTGTAATATTGACATACTACACTAGGAGCTACTGCTTCTGTATATTTTGTCTCCCTTTTCCTGAGTCTCCCTGGACAATGACTCAAATCAAATGTATAAAAAATAAAAATGATATGTTTTTTTCTCTTTTATATATCATATCTCTTATTGGGAACCTATGATTGCCATTTTTTCTGAGACAAGTTTTCCTGTTAATAGATAGTAAGTTACCATTTGAACTTTCTATCACCTTTTCACTTGCAATTTTGCACATTGATTACATTAAGAGTGATTATATTGTATAGACACCTCATTTGCCCTATTTAAATGCACTCATTTGCACATAAAAGTTTTTTAAAGGTAAAGCGCACCTTTTTTTATCTTATATTCAAATCAAATGTATAATTAAACTTGAAATCCTTAACTGCCGGCTGTATGACTCTGGCCCATATGCAGGTATCATATAACCAAGAGTTTATTTCCTGTCAAATACGAACAACAGGAAACTCCTCTTCCATTGGTCTATTTTCCACTACTGTTAATCTGGGTGCAGGCCAGGACAAACTCCACCACTGCAACATGCTTTAAGGCCGTTGCTGCCTTCTCTAAAGCCTCCTCCCAAACCTGCTGCCACCAAGAATGAGAAAGCATATCAGCGTTAACATTAGAAAGTCCCAACAAGTATTATGCTCTAGTCTAGACACTTGAAAATCAGGTAATGTAACAGACAGAGCTGAAAGAACACTGACTAACGACCTGAACCACTCCTAACTTTTGAGACCAAAAAACAACCCTCTTATTCACTAAACAGTGGACCCAGAGCTCCATGGCCACTACGTTGGCGGGTAGCTCTAAAAAGGTGAGATTTCTGATCCCAATCATAGGATCAATCATGATTCCAGAACCATGTCTTCTGTATCAATGTCAATACCTAAAAAGGACAAGGTTGTAACCATCCCTTCCATTTTGTAATTTGCTACGGTAATGGCAAAATGCTCCAAAACCTCCTGGAACTGTCAGGGGTGGCGATCCAGTGACCGGGACCCAGTATGCCTGATCTTGGTATTAGGAGTCACTGTGTGGAAATGGATTACCAGGGCCTGGTGCAGGGTAACCACATGCCCCCTGGTGTTAAGCACCAGCGTTTGTGCGGCCACATACCAAGGCCCTGATGCAGCTACTGCAGATCCAGGTGACAGATGACAAGAAGCAGACCTCCCAGGAGCTGAATAGGGAGGCTCTGCATCAGATATGTATCCAGTACAGAAACAAGGCAAGGCTAGAATAGACACCAAACAAGAAAACAAGACAAAACTATGAGAACCCAGAACCGAAGCAGGACAGAAAGCAGAACCCAGAACATGTACACAAGACATGAGGAAAACAAGAACAGGGCAGGGCAGGACTGTACATGAACTGGGAATACAAGACAAAATAAAACAAGACAAGAGATACAAGGCAAAACAAGAGGAGACATAAGTAAGTACTATATATGTAAAACATTGAAATTTAAACATACATAAATGGCCAAGATGTATGCAGCCCACCAACTGCCGTGATATGCATGACTAAAAAAACAATAATAAAACACACACAGCACTTACCTGCAAGAAATGGGCAGATGACTTGCAACAACTGCCTGCAGGAACCAACTGAAACAAAAGGATTAATGGAAAAGGAACGGGTGTGGCAACATAAAACAAACCAGACATGGAATAGAAAACCAGAAAAACCAAGAAAAACTAAACAAGAATTGTAAAAAGAGTACTGGATACCAGAAGCCATTGCCAGAAATGATCCGCAGCCAGTAACAGGATGTGACATAACTCCTCTCTTAGGGAACGACCTCCGGGCGTGACTAGCAGCTCTCCAGCAGAGACCAGGAAAGGTGCAAGGATCCTGCAATGAAGTCCGCTTGACTTCCCGGAGGCAAGGATCCCCTGCCAGGGAGGTCTCCTGCAAAGGAACCATCAGTCACGAATGAAGATCCACTCCCGAACAGGAGCACTGCCACAAAACAGGAAGACACAACAGAGAACAGCCCATGGGAAGGCACAAGTGATAAAAGTAAAATCCCCTAAACAGGCACACTGGAAGGTTAAGACATCCGGGTGAATAGGAAGGAGGTGGAAAGCTGCTTTGATTTCCAAATTGGTAAGCAGGAAGCCCATGCCCGTTCTGGTATGCCATCATTAACTGTTTTCCCCCTAGAAAAGGTGATGAATCTGATACGAACCCAGTGCTTCGTTTTGGAACCAATCCAAATGGCTACACTTGCAGGTTCGAAAAGGGGAGCTCCGCAAAAGGTCCCTACAGAGCAGACCATAATTGCTGAGTAAGAACATTTCTCAAATTCTGCTCATTTCAAACTTTTAAATTTTTTCCTAAAACTTGCAATGTTTTTACAATTACCCATTTACAGATTACATAAATAAAATCCTTAATATAGAATAAGTATTAATATTTTCATATGCCAAAGTAAGTTGATTTAAAAAAAAAAAGACATGCTTTATGATGAGCTAAGTGACTATATTTCCCTGAGGGACAAAATAGGGAAATAATTTGTCAAATTCTTATAGGAATTGGTATAATATGTATTGTTCATATGTCAAACTCTTGCATCTAATAAATTAATACAAGGGATGGCATTTTTTAATTGAACTTACACGTAGATTTGGAGAGATTAAGAAGCCATGCCGTACACTGTTGCCTAAAGATGTCCTGCAATTGGGTGTTATAGAATTTTACAACATGACACCTTTATATTATTCTTCACCTCAATACTGTTACCGATTGCTATTAAGAATAATCTACATCTACTAGAACGTCTCAGTTTATTAACAAATAATTGAAGGTAAACCTAATTAAATATTTAATACATTAGATGATTTATTATATATATGAAATTAAGTTTGCTGTGCTTAGATCTGTATGACACACTTTGAATTTTACATTGCAATAAGCATTTCATAGTAATAATGTACACAGAACTAATTCAGTGAAAGAAGCAAGTGTTTGCAAAGGCTATTGATCACATTTAAACATTAACAGCAATGAAAATCAGCATGGAGACTGCATTATACTATATTTTCTAAGTAGCATGCTAATTCTACTGGAAGAGGCTGAAACAGACAAACAAGGTCCTTTTGATGCGAAAATGTTTCTTTGTAATGTAAACTGATTTGTGATCTACGAACAGTACACATGCTAGTATTTGTGCATTTACAGCAAAACTAGCATTGCATTTGTTTTCCTATACATGGTATATCATGTTTCTATTGCTTTTCCTAAAATCAAATTTCAAAAATCCTCTACAAGGAAAAGAAAAAAAGTAAACTGCATTGACATCTAGAGCATCATCTTTTAGAGTGCATGCCAGGAAGGTGACACATGGAATACCTTAATAGATAAACATTTAAATAAAATCAGTCTAAGTTTTTCAGTAGACAAAGTCGGTATAATGTATTATCTTTGTTGTCAAAATCTATTTCTTAAATGAGAACTTTCAATGTGCCAAGATTGTTACCCTAATTTTAACATGACTGTAACACTTGTGTAACTGAGCTATTTGCTCCAAGTGACTCTCCAATAATTTGTATGCTTTCTTGGACATTTATACAATTATATAGACATTATTTGTGTTCCATTTTTTTTTCTTTTAGTCTGCATTACATAATAATAAGAGAAAACATTATTTTGCAGTGCCTCTAACAAAATTGGTCTCTAGATCCACTCCTATGGGTATCATGACCTCCTTAGTCATGCATCACAACCAAGCATTTAAAACAGTAGATATGATCTCAGGGAATAATAAAAAGAGAACTGCCATCATATTCCTCCAGGTAAATCACTTTCTAAATATTTGAAATAATTTAACAAATGCATTAAACTTTTCTGTTATATCTTTCACAGGTTGTCTTAGTCTGCAACTTCTCTCCATCAGGATTTCACTACAGAAGCCTAGAACTATCTGCTTACCAATGGAAAACGCAACACAAGTGACAGAATTTGTTTTTAAAGCATTTGCATCCTTCTCGGGTCTCCCTTACGTTAACTCTGCTCTATTCTGTGTTTTCCTGTTCCTCTACTCTCTACTTTTCAGTGGAAACGTTTTGATTATGTTCATTATCTCAGCAAACCATCGCCTCCATACACCTATGTATTTCTTCCTTAGCAAGCTATCGTTTATTGACCTTTGCTATTCATCAGTAACTGTGCCCAAATTTCTAGTAGACTCCCTGTCTGGGAGGAAGGTCATATCTTTCAATTCGTGTATTGCTCAACTGTTCTTCTTCCACTTTTTTGGTTGTGCCGAAAATTTTATTTTCACTGTCATGGCTTACGATCGCTTTGTTGCTATTTGCAAACCATTGCAATACTCGAGAATTATGAACAGACAATGCTGTTTGTTGTTAATGGCAGCAACTTGGGCCATGTGCATTATACACTCTACCATCCAAAAAGGTTTGACCTCAGAGCTAACATTCTGTGGACCCAATGAAATACACAGTTACTTCTGTGACACTCCACCACTAATTAAGTTGGCCTGCACTGACATAACAATGATTAATATCATAACAGTGGCTAATAGTGGCATTGTGTCATTTTGCTGCTTTCTGACTCTTGTTATTTCATATATTGGCATTGTTAGGTCAGTCTTAAAAATTAAAACAATTGAAGGGAGACGTAAAGCCTTTTCAACTTGTGTCTCTCATCTCACAGCAGTGCTCTTATTCTTTGGTCCTTGTGTCTTCATTTACATGAGGCCATCCACTGAGCTCCAGGTTGATCAGGTGGTGAGAGTGTTTTATACATTCATAGCACCCACTATAAACCCTGTTATCTATACCTTAAGGAATGAGGAAATTAAGACATCCGTGAAAAACCTCTTAAGCAGGAAACCTGACTCCTGGTTTATTCTATAAATTGGGTATATGCATTCATTATTTTGTTTTATTAAATAATAGTTTTTTTTCATATCACAATACTGACTGGAAATATTTGTTCAACACTAATATAATTCTATGTAATATATTCAGTGGTTGATCTATGGCTTTTTTAAATTTTAAATTATAATGTTCAGTTCATATACATGGTGTCAGAGTATGAGGATATTAATAACATTCTACACTTAAAAAAAGTATTATATATAAAAGTAAATATATAAATACAGATAAAAAATAAATTTAACTATTGATCTTACTAACGATAATAAAATGTAGCACATTGTTGATGAATCATATTATTAATAACAAAATAAATTAAATAACAAAAAAAAGCAATACTGTCAAGTTCTTTAAATGAACACCATAGTTTTAGGAATACAAAGCTGTATTCCTAACACTATAGTGTCCTTCTGCACCCGCCCCCTCGTGGCATTGAAAGGCTTAAAAACCTTACAAAAACCATACCTAATTCCAGTACTGAAATCCCTCGGCAGTGGCTCCGTCTCCACCTCCTCCAATGTTATTGCGAGGGAGAGCCTAAAACGCATGCGCAGCAAGTGCCTCTTGAGCATTATGTCTCCCCTATAGGAAAGCATTGAATCAATGCTCTAAAACTGCTATGTTTAACATTGTAGGGTTAAGGGGACAGGAGCACTGCACCAAGACCACTTCAATGAGTTAAAATGGTCTGGATGCCCATAGTGTCCTTTAAAATACCTCTTTTAATTCTGTTAATCGAAAAGTAAAAAAAACAAAATTTCTTTTTTAAATTTGAAGTTTGTTTGGCATGACCCATCTTTCATAAAACCATCTTTAAAACTACTAATTACATTATTGTTCAAATAATTTCTCAATCACAGAAGTACACAGGCCAGTATTTGCCAGGTTGAACCTTTAAACCCTTTTCAAATATAGATAACATATCTGGTTATCTCCAGTCATGTGGTATGATTTCTGCAAGAAATGAATCCTAAAAGATTAAAAACAGTGGTATGGATATTTCTACACTAAGCTCTCTAAGTAGTCATCATCAATACCATCTTGCCCCAGAGCTAACTTTACACCCTGTTCCAAATTATTATGCTAATTCTATTTAAATGTCACAAAGATTAAAATTTAGTTTTTCAGTTTAACTCACGAATGGCATTGTGCCTCAGGGCTCTTTTGATCACTGAAAACAATCTTGGACACCTGTGATAATTAGATTGCCATTTGAGCCCAATTTAAGGAAAAACTACTAAAGGAGGGTGTTCCACATTATTAAGCAGAGCACCATTTTCATGCAATATGGGGAAGAAAAAGGATCTCTCTGCTGCCGAAAAGAGTGACATAGTTCAATGCCTTGGATGAGGTATGAAAACATTAGATATTTCACGAAAACTTAAGCGTGATCATCGCACAATTAAGAGATTTTTTGGCTGATTCAGAGCACAGACGGGTTTGTGCAGATAAAGGCACATTGAGGAAGATTTCTGCAGCTCTGGGAGGCTATTCTGACACCTTGCAAACAAATTCAAGCAGAAACTGTCCAAAAACTCACAAGTTCAATGGATGCAAGACTTGTGAAGCTGCTATAAAATAAGGGGTCCTATGTTAAAATGTAATGTGACCTGTTAAAATGTTTTAAAAGTTAAAATGTTGTTATAAGTTTGATTGAAATAGCTTTTGATTTCAGTAAATATGCTGCAAACACAACAAATGACAATTTTCAGTTCTTTACAACATATAAAGTGGTTTGAATTACTGTGTATTACTGTGCGTAATAATTTGGAACAGTGCATTGTACGTTTTTTATGTTTAAAAAAAATACTGTTATCTTTAGGAGGTTTGTTCAATAAAATTTTAATTGTACTCTTAATAGTTGATAACATGAGAATTATGCTGACTGTTATTTACATCAATTATTTAGGTAAATGAGAAAAATATAATTTGCATAATAATTTGGAACAGGGTGTAGATTCAATTTAATTAATTGATATAGCACTTTATCATGTCTTAATCAATTATCTGCTGTAAGGTTTTTGCTGTAAGGTTTTTTAACAGTGATTTGCACTGGAAGAAGCCCTTTGGCAAATCGCATTTTGTTTTATATATATGTTTTTAGCATTAAAGTATGTTTGGCATTTACGTATTTCAGTGTGTCTGTCCATTTATTATACTTTTTGTACTTTTAAAAATGTTTTAACTTTTTATTGTTCCTGGCACATCTATTTTAACACATGTATTCTGAGGAGGACCATTCCCTGAATAATCTGTTCTACATTATATCCTTGGTGGGGATCATACCACCTAAGCGCTAATATTTGAGACATGCTACTGCTCTACCAAATGTGAGTAGACCATGATTATTATTGTTTTTACTATTTTTATCACCGTGAACACTATTGTCTGATTTGAAATCCTGTTTTACAAATATACCTAGTATGCAAAGAGATTGACCTATAGAGGGGGATTGTGCCATTGTATGCTGTTTTACTGAAAACTGGTTTATAGCTCTATCAAATGTGAGTTCACATTTATTAGAGCCTGTAAGAACCGGCTCAAGTAAAAGGGCTTATGAAGTGTTGATGGTTTTCCAATCTCCAATACGGCAGATGACTTCTCTCCAAACACATAAAAAATGGAAAGGCACCAGATTAAATATAAGCATATAATTTATTAAACAAAAATTAAGTAACATCTTACATGGAAGTATATAGCCTTCAGCTACAGAGTTATCTGTGCAACACAATGCTTTTCGACCTCTTAATGGGTCTTCATCAAGTCATTAAAGTATGACCGTTCTGTTGGGAAATATATAGCCCTCTAAATTACCCCGGAACTATGTACACTTAGTATAAGAGCCCTCCCCTCTTTCCCATATATGGTCGGTGCTGGATGTGCTTTCCGCCACCTCTAACATGGTTGACCTTTCGGCCAGGAATATGGTACATCAATCCCACACAATATTGACACATACAACATGGCAGAATACTCGCCCTCTCATAATGCGCTTCCACCTGTATCCAAAATGACGTCGCAGGAACTTCCTGTGACGTGCTTCCACTTGGTGTCCTCCTTATTTTCATGTTACGTACTCCAGCCGAAATTCAAAAGGAAGTCTATTAAAAAGTCTGTACCATGGGGGGTTTCCATGGCAACGTGTATACAACTCAGTCGTTGCATTGTAATTAATACGAACAAGAAAAAAAAATACAGTATTTATAAAACCTAGTACTAAAAAATAGTATTAGTTCCCAGTAACAAATAAACTATATCTCATAGATACAGAACTCGTATATCATTTTAAATTCATCAAATATAAAATACATATGTTTTGCACATTATAAAAATATACATAAAACTATATAAGAAGTTTTATATATAAGCTCAATATAAAAAACATATAAAAAAATATATATAGGGGGGGCGGGGCCTGACTACTGAGCAAGCAGGACGCATGTTGAAGGAGCTCCTCGGCAAATACAGAGAAATTGGACCAAAACTTGCTACCTGCTATACAGTACCGGCAGAACCTGATCTCTGAAGGCACGGGAGAGGCCGAGCACCAATTTCTACTACCCTGCTGAGAGCTTTATGGGCTCTGACAGTCATTGCGGCCTACAAACTACACTGAGGCGGAGGACGCGGACGATCTACCGCCTCGCCTGCAAATCGACGACGGTCTGGGCCGCGCTTCCCCCCCTATGGGCCGGTGGGGGTTATCCCGGCCCCCACGTAGCAACAGGACACAAGCAACTGTTTAAAAGCACCAAGCAACTGAAACCGCAAATCGGCATGCTGGCTGTAAAGATTGTCGCCACACGAAACCCAGATCCCTGGGCTCCCCACGAAGGACAGCATATCAAGGGCATTTGATCGCTTTTGGGCACAACTCTGGGAGAAACTTGCTGAACAGGCAAAAGGACCTGAAACCACAGACCCAAAACAAAAGCTAGCGGCGACAAAAGCACCACAGCCTACACCATTCAGTGGCACCAAGAGGCTGATCATAATGAAAAGACGGAGGAAGGCACGGAGGATACCCCAACTCAGTACGAGTTGTCCCACTATCAGAGCTCACTTGCCTGAAACCCAGTCCGTGCGGGTGAGACCGCCCTCGCACAGCTCTCGGCCTCGGATGACGAGCACCCCACGGAGACACCGGCTGCCGGCTCACACAAACGGCGAGCCAGCCCAGACTACCCACAGCACGCACGCACGAGAGACACAGCCGGCTCATATGTGTCACCTACCAATAGACCCACATGCCAAACACCACCTTCCAGGGTCACTGCGCTTCCCGCCATCGGGAGTCGGCTGACCGGGGACTTACCTTCCACGGCGGAGGTCACACCAGGGCTGTCTGACCTACCGGACCCCCTGTGGACGCCACACGGTCTAAGGACAAGGTTCTATGTTTACCAGCTGCTCTCTCACTTAAAACAACTCTCTTTTATTTGCCACCCCACGCTTTGATGCAGAACCCACTTAACCTGACGGACTCCTGCAAAAAGCTTGCAGCCATGGACACACACCATTATTTGCCTTTGCATTGAATATGCCTATGATTAGCCAAGCATACTGCCTATTGATAAAGTGTTGTACACATAGCATGGCACACGCATCACTAAACTGCACTTGTAAGCCTTAGAGCACAAACACCCACTTAAAGCAGCGCAGCGTGTCATAATAGTTAGACATAAGATAGGAGATTAAGAGACTAAGATTTAATTGTTGAATGCACACAGTCTGATATGTACCCTATTGTAATGCAATGATTCCCAGCCCATTGAATAACAGGGCCTATAGCATACCCTAGTTTGAGTTGAACCATGGCTACACACTCCACCTTACAGTTCATGTGCTCAATTTGCTATGCCGACTTGCGGGTCTGAGGCCGGACTGCAATTTTTACCCTAAACAAAATGGCTAGCTGACCTGACCTTTAAATATCATACATTGAATCCTGAGTATCATGCTCTTGAGTATTATGTTTTGGTTTCCTTTATACTTTGCTTTATATTTCTAATATCTCTCTATATGCCATCTAATGACACTGCAGGGAGACTCACTGCCCAAACTGCGCCCTAGGGTGCATTAATTAGGTAGCGCGATGGTTTATAACTACACTTGTATATAATCACAAGCCTAGCAAGCTGTTTTGTTCCCTAACAAAAAACAAGCATAACAAGCCTGTTGTAATAACTCCGATATACACTATCTTAACCATACTGCTATTATGCAATCCGTGCCTATATACTATGACTTAGATAGCACAGCAGAACAGAATTGATAACTAATCGTTAGTACTTCATGGTATTTTAGTTCATCTCATATCGTCAACCTGTTTTGGTAACAAAAATGTGTGAATCCTCATGCCACTGTCAATCTGTATTGATCTATTGAAATACGCTGTTGTGGCGACTGTTAATATACTGTAATCATCTGCACATCAAAAATAAAGAATTCAAAAAAAAAATATATATATATAATATAATGAAGTGAAAAATAAGGAACAACAGAAAAAAAAGAGTAAGCGCTATTTAACAGATGTGCAGCAACCCTACAAGGGAGATCCCTCCAAACCCTTCTGAAACAAAGATAGAGGTAAGGGTTGCGTCAATTTCTGTAACAAAATATAACGAGCAGTGAAAATCACAACATAAAATAAATAAAAACCACAACACATAAAATGAGTAGAAAATCCAAATAGCAATAAAGTCCAATGAAAAAAGGATCTTACTCAGACCAAATATAGAATAAGGTGCTTAAACGGGAGTAATATACTCAGTGTCTCTTTCTGGATGAATCCACTTATATGAGAGGCAAAAAACAGATAAAAAGAAAACCAATAGTGCAGTATGAACGGTCCAATATATATATATATATATATATATATATATGAATAAACTATATATATGAATAAACTCCCATTTAGTAGAGCTATAACTAGCTCTAGTGTAAAGGGCGTCCAGCTGTATAATCCCCGCTTATGGGATATGCTGGGGGTTTCTTCCTTCAGGGGTATGGTCTACACTCAGGAAAGAGGGTTAAAAGAGACAGCTAATAGTGCTCACTGAAAAAAAAAACAACAGTATATAAAATAACTAAAATAGTACTCGCAAGCAAAGAGCAGGCTAACTGCTCCTTGGTAACAGCACTGGTGGTATGATCCCCACCTCTTGGATTTCTTGGAGTGCAGGATACTAAAAAATGCCAGGTAAAAAAAAAAAGTGTATAAACTAGAGAGTTGGCACAGGGGAAGTGACCAAAAAATCTTTATTACAATACACAATTAAAAATTCACAAACGTGTTTCTCCTTAGGGCCTTATCAAAATGGAATAACACATAATACCTGGCAGTATGAGTTTAAATAGGGATACAAATGATTAAAATTGGCGCCAAAACTAAGAACAGCCAATCACAGTACACATAGTGAAACACAACTTAAAATAGGCTAAAACATATATAGGTAGTAAACAGAGTAATTGTAGTACTTGGGTATTTGATTTCATGTAAAAATTAGGTGTCTATCACAGAATATAAGTGATTTATTGTGATCATGTGACTTTTTTTCCTCTCTCTTTATTAGCAAATCATACACAGATAACCTATATGAGGATTATATATATATATGAATGGTTAGAAATATATGTGAGGGCTATCATTGGTAAAGGACTATAACAAGATAAAATAAAAATAGATAAAACAATAAAAATAGCAGATGATAGAGATAAACAATTAAAACACTAAATAAATAAAACAATAAAACAATAAAAATAGCAGATGATATAGGTAAACATGCATACATCTAATGAACATATCACAGACAATTATGTAAATCCAAATCTGCATTAAGGCCATGGGGTATAAGGGTCTGTAGCTTGTATACCCATTCCATTTCTGTTTTACCAAGAATATTTTTTATATCCCCATCTCTCCAAGGTATAGTACATTTATTGATACCTATACACTTTAACAGTTTGGGGTCTTTATTGTGTTTAATAAAATGTTTGGATACTGAATGATTCATGTATCCATTTTTAATATTTCTGCAGTGTTCACTTAGTCTAATTTTTCAGCACCTTGTGGTCATTCCAACATGCTGGAAGCCACAGGGGCATTCAAGCAGATATATTACATTCTTTGTATTGCAATTAATGAAATCCTTTATCTTATAAACCCTTTTTGAGCTATTAGAAATGAATTGAGTTACTTTGGAAGGTACTGTGGGTTTTACAGACTATGCAAAATTAGCATTTGCAAAAACCTATGGTTTGGGGAAAAAAGAACAGATTTTGTTTGTTTGTAGTTTCTCTAGTAAAAGTGGTAGTTAAAATGGATTTAAAATTTGGTGCTCCTCTAAAAACTATATTTGGATTTTCGGGTATGATTTGGCTGAGAGACTCATCTTGTTTTAAAATGTGCCAATGTTTCTTTATGTTTTTACTTTTATTATTAAAATAAAAAATAATGGGGAGAGATAAAGATTCATTGGTTTGTTTTGGCTTATATATTAAAAGATAATTTCTATTCTTTTGTTTAATCGTATCAATAGTACTTTTTAGGTCTGAGTATTTTTTTTCCGGCAAATTTGTTTTTTAAAAATTCAGCTTGCTCATTAAAATCATTCAGTTCGGAACAATTTCTACGGAGATGTAGAAATTGGCTTTTTGGGGCACTATTAAGCCAGGGTTAATAATGGCAGCTTGATTTGTCTATTGCAGTGTTTACACAGCCTTTAAAAAAAAAAAAAAATTTTGTATGTAATTGTCCATTTTTATTAAAAATACTAAAATCTAACAAATTAATCTGTTCCTTACTATATTCGTATGTTAAAATGATGCCTCTATTGTTAGTGTTCAGATTGTCAATGAAGGGGATGAGGCTATCCTCTGAACCTTACCAAATAAAAAAGAGATTGTCAATATACCTAAAATATGAGACCATGTTTGCCTTCCAATCATGGTTTCCAAAAATGGCTTGAGATTCTCAGTCATCCATAAACAAGTTGGCATAACTGGGGGAAAACCTGGTTCCCATAGATGTACCTCTTTTTTGGAGATAAAAAGAATTTAAAAACCAGAAGTAGTTATTATTTAAATTGATGTTAATACCCTCTAATATAAAATTAAACTGTGTGTCCTGAATTTTACCTTCTTTAATTATGGTGTCTTTAATAGCTTGACAACCTATATTATGGGGTATGATGGTATAAATAGATTGTACGTCACAGATAACTAGCATAAAATTTTATTTCCTTTTAAAATTATTTAAACATTTTTTAATAACAACATGGAGTCTTGTATATAAGACTTCATTAGTTTGACAGATGGTTGGAGAAGGGTGTCTACATACTGGGAGAGGTTGCATAAAAGGGAGCCTATACCTGATGGTCTTCCTATTAGGATTCTGTGCATTTTTATGTATTTTAGGGAGGAAATATAGGAATTATACGATTATTTTTGTTTAAAAAATTGAACTCATGTTTGATTAAAATATTTTGTTCAAAACCTTTTTTTTTTTTTAAAGTGGGATAAAATATCTTGTATATTTTTAGTTGGGTCTGATGAAAGTGTCTCGTATACATTGCTATCACTGAGTTGCCTGTGTGGCTCTTTTATGTACATTGTACTAGATTGGATTGGATCGGATTTTATAACTATATCTGTGTCATCTTGAGTTCTTTAAGTGATGTTCTTTCTGCCCGTGTGAGATTGTAGGTCATATTTATTGCTTTTGATTTTTGCAAGATCTTTTGTAACCAATTTTTCGAACATACTGGGGCAAATGAGATGGATAAAATTTTGATTTTTCTCTTAGGTGTGTATTAATAATATGGTGATCTACTAGGGATCTACTAGGGAAGGCGGGGGAGATAACATTTGAGTGTCATTTTTGTCAATAAAAAAATCTTTTTAGTGTAGCTTTCCGGACAAACTTGCCAACGTCTTGAAAAAAAAGGGCATGATTGGGACACAAAAGGTGATATTAATATAGAGTTTAAATATAACTTCAAACTTCAAAATATATATTTAGCCATGAAGGGATTAAAGTTTCCATTTCAAATATCCCAATAAAGTGCAAGTATTTGAAGTCTCCATTGTGGGTTTGGGCAAAGTGCGCAGATACAAAGTGATTGAACATCTTGTTTTTTTATATGTGCTCGCATATTCTAATTCTTAAAGATCTAGTAGTCCTACCTATTTACTGGAAGCCGAATCACATATCAATAAATATATTATATTTTTGCATCACAGGAGATACATGAGTCTATCTTGTACATTTTATTAGTGATCGCAGAACTAAATTCTTTAGTCCCTTTTATTTTTGACAGTGGTTTCCTTGCAAGCCTTGCACCGACCACAATTATAGAATCATTTTATTTTACTCACTAATAAATCCCTATATTTTTTATCTGTTATTATTCAAGTTTTGATTAGGATTTGTTTCAAGTTCCCAGCCCCCGTACACAATTTTAGGTTTTTCAACAATATATTTTCCTATTTTTTTCATTTTAAGTTAAAACGGGCCAGTGTTTTTTTTATTAAAAAAAAGTATTATTATTTTGAGAATTGTAATTGCAAATGAAAGGAACTTGTTCTTGTACTAAAAGGTCCTTCTTTTTATATGTTAAAAGATATATTTATGATTGTTTATTGACATCCTCAAATTGGTTTTCAACCTCCTTTTTATCATATCCTTTTTCGTAAAAAATAGTTCCTTAAAAATTTGAGATTGTTCTTTAAATTTGCTACATCTGACAAACTGACCTTTTGGTATATTTCTTAACCAAGGTGAGAAGTGACAGCTGCGCATATCTATGTAGTTGTTCACATCTACCTTTTTGAACAAAGTACATATTTTAGGACCTAATTTTCCACATAGATTTTAATATCCAGAAAGTTTATTATTGAGGGACTCACTTCCTGGGTTAATTTGATTCCCCAGGTATTCATGTTTAAAAACGATCAAAAAGTATCCAATGAGGCACAGTCCCCTTTCCATATAAAGAATATGTCGTCGATATATCTCCTATATTGGACCAAGTTTGCCATCCAGCCATGCTCAGCAGAAATAAAAATACTTCTCCCAAAAAGACATAGAAAGGTTTGCATAACTAGGGGCTAACCCCATGGCTGTGCCTCTAATCTGAAGGAAAAATTCTCCCTCAAACCAAAAAACATTATTTTCTAAAATTAATCGGATTTCCTCTATAATAAAAGTAATCTGAATATCATTAAGATTCCCTGATTCTCTTAAGAAAAAATCTATTGCCTCACATCTCTTATTGTGCTCAATGATTGTATAAAGACTACCTACGTCACAGGTGACTAGTGTGTAGTCATTGCTCTATTTAAAATCATCTAAGATTCGCAAAAGTTCCACAGAGTCTTTCAAGTATGACGGATTTTTGATCACCAACTGTTGTAACTGTAGATCAAAACACTGTGACAGGTGAGACCACCCCCCTCCTCATCTCATTTAGTCATCCTATCTCTCTCTGTATAATTTTTTTATGCACGGAAGGATATTTCCCAGAGTTGTATCGGTTCTTATATTTTCCCTTTTAGGTCTGATATTCCCTTGAGGTAGAGATGTGTGGTGTCCTTCTATTTCTGACTTCTATCCACTGTTCTTCGTTCCTTCTTGTTTGATATTCCTATCTATCAGGCTGATTATACATGCCCCTAGGAGTACCTTAAAGGTTTCTTATGTTAATGAAAATTATCACTTTTAGGTCTTTCTTTATTTTCTTGTTTATGATTTATTTTAAAATTTCCTTTAGGGGCCTTCCTAATATTACCAGTCTGATAATCATCAAGATCCCTTTTGAACTTACTACATTTAGTATAAAGGACAACTTGTTCAATTTTATCACATTTTTGTTAATCTCTTCAAAATCCTTAATACGAACAAAAGGATCTAATTTTTCTTTTATCGCTTTTATGGCTATATCCAGTTTGCTCAGAGTGATCGTTCGCTGATCAATACATATTTTGATCATTGTCACTGAGAACGATTCCAGCGCTCTATGTCATATATCCATAAAGGATGAATCATCTTGATCAAATGTGGCAAATTTACTGAATCTCAAACCTCTTGGTGTTACTTCTTCTTTTAGGTACTTTTCTAATGTAAAAACTTCCCATCTAATTTTTAATTCTTGAATCAAAAGTTTTTCTAATTCATTACACATAATATCTAAATTATCACTAAGTTTTACAATGACTTCATTGATTTCTCCTTCATTAAATCTCTCTTTAATTTGTTCTGCCCATCTTTCTCTTCTCTTAAAGACACTGCCTATATTGCACTGGTGATTAAAATAAAAAATAAAAAATGTGAAATTAAAATGGCGCTAAGAAGGTGCCGCCAATCCCTAAATGGGAATTAATCACCCAATTCCCCAAATCTAAATGCAAGACAACGAAAAAAGTGGGTGGTGCACTCCACATGCAATCAAAAGTGCAAGTGCAGAATAAATGATAAAAGAACTAATACCTATTCAGGTTTGTTCTCCACAAATGGCTGTAAAGAATAAATAAACTTTTTTTTTTAATATTTATTTTATTGAATTATTCCTTTATAAAGCAATAATAAAATACAAAATAATAAGTAACACATTAAAAAGGATTATTATTAATTACACTACGTATCAAAGTAGATTACAGCCTTCATGAAAAATGGTCACTCTGAAAATTACATTATACAATAAAGTATAAAATTATTTTTTTCACCTCGGATGCCTATCATACATATATTACATGCTGTAATTAAATTATTAGTAGGTTCTCCTACATTCATTCTTCTATACATTTATTCATTCTTGGTTCAGATATCTTTAACAAAATACAGAAATCTTAAATTAAATTCTAATTTAAACCAATTTAGAGAGGGAGTAAACATCTAACAAAAATGCTATGCTATTCTCTTCCCCATCTCCATAAATTGAACATAATCATAAATTAAGCAATATTTAGGGTCTAGTAAAACTGTCCAAGCGGTACTAATTTATATCTTTTTATTTTCTTGTTCGTATTAATTACAATACCTCTATTTTTCTCACTATCTTTGTTTCAGAAGAGTTTGGAGGGATCTCCCTTGTATGGTTGCTGCCCATCTGTTAATTAGCGCTTACTCTTTTTTTTTCTGTTGTTCCTTACTTTTCACTTCATTTTATAATATACATGTTTTTTATGTTTTTTTATATTGTGCTTATATATAAAACTTCTTATATAGTTCTTATGTATA
Organism: Pelobates fuscus; assembly: GCF_036172605.1. NCBI lineage: Eukaryota > Metazoa > Chordata > Amphibia > Anura > Pelobatidae > Pelobates > Pelobates fuscus. The sequence continues at coordinate 187,457,093 of NC_086321.1, read as the reverse complement.
TTTGTATATGTTTTTTATAATGTGCAAAAGATATGTATTTTATATTTGATGAATTTAAAATGATGTACGAGTTTATTTGTTACTGGGAACTAATACTATTTTTTAGTACTAGGTTTTATAAATACTGTATTTTTTCTTTTCTTGTTCGTATTAATTACAATGCAACCACTGAGTTGGATTCACATTGCCGTGGAAACCCCCCCTGGTGCGGACTTTTTAATAGACTTCCTTTTAAATTTCAGCTGGAGCACATAACATGAAAATAAGGACGCCAAGCAGAAGCACATCACACGTAGTTCCCGCAATGCCATTTTGGATAATGACAGAATCGCATTATGAGAGGCCGAGCGCTCCGCCATGTTGTATGTGTCAATTTTGTGTTGGATTGATGTACCATGGTCCTGGCCAGACGGTTCGCCATTTTAGAGGTGGTGGAAAGCAAATCCGGCACAGACCATATATGGGAAGGAGCGGAGGGCTCTTATCCCATGTGTACATAGTCCTGGGGTAATTTAGAGGGGTATATATTTCCCAAAAGAATATTCAGACTTTATTACACCTGATGAAGACCCATTAAGAGGTTGAAACGCGTTGTGTGGCACAAAGAAATCTGTAGCTGAAGACTATATACTTCCATGTAAGATTGTACTTAATTTTTGTTCAATACATGATATGCTTATATTTAATCTGGTGCCATTCCATTTATATGTGTTTGGAAAGAGGTCATCTGTCGGATTGGAGATTGGAAAACCATCACCACTTCATAAGCGCTTTTAATTGAGATAGTTCTTACGGGCTCTAATAAATGTGAGTGGGATGTGAATATAGCTTTTCATAATATATACTATATTGGCTGTTCCTTGACTATACTACTCTATGTCAAGTTTATTTATTCCTTACAGCCATTTGTGGAGTACAAACCTGATTAGGTATTATTTATTTTACCATTTATTCTGCACTTGCACTTTTGTTTGCATGTGCAGTGCGCCATTGTTATTGCACATTCTTTGTTTTTCATATAAATCCACAATTATCTGAAGTCTGGGTGGTTATCAGCAAGAAAATCCTCAAGTACTCTTGGATTTATTGGACTTATTATTTGGCACAACTTGTATTTGTATTTTGTTAGAGGTAGTGAAATACAGTGACACAAAAAATAAGGAAAGGGTAGAAACGTGGGTTGCTGGAATGGGTTTTACTGAGGGCATAGTGGTTTTTCCTTGTTTGGATGACAGTTTCAGGAGAGGATGTAAGGTGTGGGGAGGGAAAGCTATTAACAGTTTAATTGATATGCTTTCCTGAAGAAGTGAGTTTTCAATATGTATTAAGTTTCTGTGCGAAACAATAAACCCTCTTGAATAAGATTGACATTAAACACGCTAAGAGACACTATCCCACTGATCAGAAACATGGAGGAGGAACCCTCATAGATATTAAACCAGGAGGGCTTACAAGGAGAATTTTCCATTTGAAGAAGCCAGGAATGGAGAAAACGAGAACTTCTTCCTATCCGAGAAAACTGCATCTTATATTTCTTACAAGCTGTGAAATAAGACTCATCTTTTGTCTTGACTCTCATCTTGGTCTGAAGTAAGATGCATTATATGTGAATAAAGTATACACTTTCATCTGTAACATACTGTGGCTATATGTATTTTAGGGGAAAGTCACCCTTATTGGACACGCTGTTTTGGTTACTCAATGCGGCTTTTACATACTCCAAATAAATGTATGTTAATTTATCAAATAATTAGATGTTTTATAAAGAGGATATTTTTTTCTTTTATGTACATCGGAAAAACTATGGCATGATCGGGCCTAAGGAAGATTTTAAGGGAGCAAAATTTAAAGGGATATCACATTTAGTTGAAAGATTAACTTTAGTGGTTGGATAGTTTTTCTGCAAAAAGGACAACATTGTTTGGTGCAAAGACACTGGTATTGCTTGATATTTCTGTATATATAGGTTATGAAAATAGCACTCCACATTTATATATATTTATTTTTTATTTATGTTTGAAGTGCCTCGTGTTTTATACATATCATGGAGGTGGGAGACACGAGAGTGCATGTGAGGCTCTACGTATAACACAGAGTATAACACAAAGTATAAATAATACTGTATACCTTAGAGTAGCCAGTCAAACAGTATAGAAGACAGAGAGAATGCCGAGTTCAAGGACAAGAGAGATACAGATAAACATTCTAACAAGGTCAAAGGATACCAGAGATCAAGAGAATTGAGTAAACAGACAAATTCTGAAAAAGGACCAGGAGATACAAGAAACGCGCTTTTGGGCTACTAGAATCACAACATGGCAGCAAGGAGTGGGAGAGGTAAGTATATATAGGCAGTACTTGAGTTCTATTGACCCACATCATTTTGTATGATTTGTGGGCGATAGAAAACTTCACTAGACTGATTAACATCATCTTTGTGCGTTGAATTTGGTAAATCTGCCATTCAGACCCGAATTCGTCTGCCCATAAAGCACCGCGGCGGATTCAGGTGAAAGGTAAGCAATCTGACATTGCAGCAGCTTTAAAAAACAAATTACATTTGTTGCAATATTTTATAAGCATCGGTTTATACAGCATATTTAGACCTGTTATAGAGATTATTGTGATAAATAGATTTGATGGGTCTATGTCTGATTTTGGTGCATTAACCCCTTAAGGACCAAACTTCTTGAATAAAAGGGAATTATTAGATGTCACACATGTCATGTGTCCTTAAGGGGTTAAAGCAGTTTGAATATTCAAATTCCCCTATGAATGCATACCATTTGTGAAAGTAGACAGCAGGGTATGTCATGTGGTATATTTTGAGCCTTATTAAACAGCCATTTGCACCAATTTCTTTGAAAGTTTATGGTTTTATTTCATTTCAAATGTTTATATATATATATATATATATATATATATATATATATATATAATGTGTGTATATATATATATATATATATATATATATATATATATAGATAGGTAGTAAAGGGAGCACACTAGGTCTTGAAAATCGTGCAAAAGTATTTATTGCATTCCAAGAGAATACAACGCTGTGGTACAACAAATCAACGTTTCGACCCTGCTGGGTCTTTATCAAGATCACCCAGCAGGGTCGAAACGTTGATTTGTTGTACCACAGCGTTGTATTCTCTTGGAATGCAATAAATACTTTTGCACGATTTTCAAGACCTAGTGTGCTCCCTTTACTACCTATCTATATATATAACGCGGGACTGCACCTAGGCCCAGAATATTTTGGAAACTAGAAGTACGGAGGAGTGCCTGGCTTTGGTATTTTGTTTATATATATATATATATATATACACATTGCAATTTTGTAAACTTGGTATGTGCTACTGTATTAAAAAAAATACTAAAATATTCTCAGTTATATCTCCTGAGTAAAGAATGACCTCCTTTGTATACTCCTGTCAGGTTTTTGTGAGAATAGATGAAAAAATATATACTGGCGCTTTGTGCAAAACCTTAATATAACAGAATATATATAAAACAAGAACTAGTAATAGCAGCTGTACCACCAAGTGTAATCCTTCCACATACACTAATTACAAAACACAAATACAACAAAAGGTGTAGCGCTACATACAGATATTAGATAAGTCCACATTCTTAATTCCAATCGTTTCTCACGATGTGACTAGAGCTCAAGCAAAAGATATATAGTGCAATATAGTCTAAAACCAATTTTGCGTAAAAAAGTAAAGGTATTAAATTCTTGAGTCAAATTCTTTTTGACTCAATACTCCTGTATCTAATCCCCTTTTTAAAAAAAATTCAGAATTTTTCTTGAATTTCCAGACCTGGATTTGCTGCCAATTTTTTATAGGTTTCTCCTTCTGTCAGAATTCTTATTGCTTCCTTATTATAGGATTCTTTAGTCATAATGACTATGCCCCCCTCTCCCCCCTTTGTCTGCTGGCTTTATAACTAACTCTTCATACACACTTCAGAGTGGGAAAAGATTGGAGGGAGGGGGGGGGGGGGATTTTAATCAAAAACTTAGTAAGGAGGAGATGAAATGGATCTTCAAATTAAATACCCTCACTCCCTATGGTTTGAATTCAGAATTTGACATTTGTAATTTTTTAGATTAATTATATTTTTTATTAATAATGTATTTTCATTTTTCTATTACTAATTTTTTTTTATTAATAATGTATTTTCATTTTTAGAATCTGTTTTTTAGAATCTGTCCTTTAAAGTAGGATGTCATAAGTATATATTTTTCTAAAAGATACACTCTCTAGCTTTCAGAATGTACACAGATATATTATTTCAACATAAAATGGATACATTTGTAAAAGTATAAGTAAGCATCCTTATAAAAATATTGTTACAAAAATTCTTGCTACATATATCTGTGATAAGAATATCTTTAGAGAATTGATACGGCAATTGGATTACATACCAGATTTTATACTGTATAAATTTATTATATTGTTTTATAACTATTAGCATATTGTACTTAGATTTGTTTTTGTAGCAGTAATACCTGCATTAAGTATTGCACTAAGACTGATTCTTACTTTTTAAGCCTCATTTAGCCATAACATAATTTTATATTTTTATATTTGTAATGAACATTCTCTTTTTGTCCTGTTGCTCTCTGTATGGCATTGCGAACCCGTAAGAACTCTCAATGTGAGAGATCGAGGTTCTGAGAGACCACAGGGTTAATAAGAATTTGTTTTGAATAATGGCATATGCGGAAGTGAACGGCAATGAAAACGAGGCTTGAGACGCATATGGAGCCAGCCGGGAAGGCAGGAAGATCAGCGCGCCAGAAGACAGCTGAACGCCGGACTCAAAACTATGAACAAGGTATAAGAGCAGGACTCCTGATAGAAGGAGGAATGTATTGAGAATTTTGCACCCAACTGAGGAAGCCGATAGTATTTTGCCGAAACGCATCCTGGGGATTGCAATACCATCACCTTTATGCCCTTTGTATATATATATATATATATATATATATCTTTTTATATTTTTTTGAAGTATAGTTGTTTTTATTTATTGTAATTGGTCATTACAATTTTAGATCCAGAATACTTAATAAATATTTTCCTAAGTCATATGGGCTATTGGTTCCTGCTTTATAGGAGTGTAGTCCTCAACTACACAATGTGCTGATATAGAGCCTATAAAGTGGCTCCTTACTTGCGAGTATAATACCTTTACTTTTTTATGCAAAATTGGTTTTAGACTATATTGCACTATATATCTTTTGCTTGAGCTCTAGTCACATCGTGAGAAATTATTGGAATTGAAGAAGGGGAAAGGTCGCCTTTACGGACCTCAAAGTGTTTACTCCTGAACTTGGCGATAAGCTCATTAATATGTGAGTGGTTCCATAGATAAATTTAATATACAAATATCGAATCACAGGTTTACACTATGAGGATTTAATTTCTCTTTCAGAACATTTTAAAAACATCACCCACTCTGTGACCAGTTTGGAAGTGAATACTATTAAGAATACAATAGGGAATTTAAAACCTACCCAGTGCAGGTTTTCCAAATAAAAAAGTAAAATTAAAGTGCATTTAGGTAAATTTTTAGTAGCTCACATATTTAAATTACTCCAGAAATGCATATTATTTGCAAATGTGGATTTATAGGGACTCTCCCATGACATCATTTGAGCATTATTGAGGTGCCATTTTTCCCCATTTTTATTTCAAAGTTTGTGGTATTATTTTTTATTTATTTTTACACACACATATACATTAATAAGCACAGTGATCTCCATGCTGCAAACAAATCTTTTCTTTTTTTTTTTTTCTTTTTTTTAACCCCTTCAGGATGGAGTCAATAGTGCACGTTCTGATCAAAACAAAACGTAAACAAAAACTAGAATTTGCGCTATATGTCTGTTCACCCGTAGTTCCCCTCTTTCATATTATATGCACCCACACTTATTATATATCACTTTGTTCAGGAGAAACAGGGCTTTAATGTATCATTAACTATTCATATATGAAACAATTTATTATGAATACAATGTAAAAAAAATGTGAGAAAATAAGATTTATTTTTTTTAAATTTGTATTTCCGTCTGACATTTTAGCTGTGAATGTCATAATACTGTTTTACTGCAGAAAAATGCACATATTTGTAATCAGCGATGTCTCACAAGTACAACAGTACACCACGTTAACAGGTTTTATGGTGTTTTGGAAATTTAAAGAGTCAAATATAGAACGTTCCCTTTTCAAATTGAAATTTGCCAGATTAGTAATGTTACCTTTGAGACGGTGTGGTAGCGCAGGAATGAGAATGACTTCCATAATGGCATACCATTTGAAAAAGTAGACAACCAAAGGTATTGAAAGTGGGGTATTTTTAGTCTTTTTTAGTAGCCACTTAGTCACAAATAGTGTTGTCGCGAACCCGAAATTTTCAGTTCGCGAACGGCGAACGCGAACTTCCTCAAATGTTCGCGAACCGGCGAACCGCGCGAACCGCCATTGACTTCAATGGGCAGGCGAATTTTAAAACCAACAGGGACTCTTTCTGGCCACAAAAGTGATGGAAAAGTTGTTTCAAGGGGACTAACACCTGGACTGTGGCATGCCGGAGGGGGATCCATGGCAAAACTCCCATGGAAAATTACACAGTTAATCCATAAAGGACAGAAATCACCTAACATTGACACCTGTCCTCAAAACCCCTGATACACACTGACACAGAGCAGAATAGAGACTGTTCCCCGTCCTCAGAGACCATGATACACACTGACACAGAGCAGAATAGAGACTGTTACCCCTACATAGGGTCACTTGGCAGATATGGCGGGGTCGTGGGAGGGGGAGGATGACTTTCACCTCTTCCCCTGTTACATTCCCGTTGTGCTGTGACATCACCCTTATACGCTGTGTAAAGCATACTATTTAATTTGATCAGCATGGCCACTTGAGCTTTTATAGTTTTCACGCTGCTTGTAGTTTATATATGGTTCACAAAAATCAAACAAACAATAAAGTAAACATGTAAGGATTCAGAATATTCTTTCAAACCCTTACACATTGTGCGTACATACTTTTTGTCTTAAGTTTGTGGTTTTAAAGAGGTTCACGTTGTTTCTATGATGTGCATAACATGTTCTTGTAAATGTTTGTTAAATTTTTCCTGGAATTGTAATTTTTGAATCTGAATAAAGATAGTCAAATCCCTCATACACACTGACACAGAGCGGAATAGAGACTGTTCCCCCTACATAGGGTCACTTGGCAGATATGGATTGACACCTGTCCTCAAAACCCCTGATACAAACTGACACAGAGCAGAATAGAGACTGTTCCCCCTACATAGGGTCACTTGGCAGATATGGATTGACACCTGTCCTCAGAGACCATGATACACACTGACACAGAGCAGAATAGAGACTGTTCCCCGTCCACAGAGACCATGATACACACTGACACAGAGCAGAATAGAGACTGTCCCCCCTACATAGGGTCACTTGGCAGGTATGGATTGACACCTGTCCTCAAAGCCCCTGATACACACTGACACAGAGCAGAATAGAGACTGTTCCCTGTCCACAGAGACCATGATACACACTGACACAGAGCAGAATAGAGACTGTTCACCGTCCACAGAGACCATGATACACACTGACACAGAGCAGAATAGAGACTGTTCCCCGTCCACAGAGACCATGATACACACTGACACAGAGCAGAATAGGGACTGTTCTCCCTACATAGGGTCACTTGGCAGGTATGGATTGACACCTGTCCTCAAAGCCCCTGATACACACTGACACAGAGCAGAATAGAGACTGTTCCCTGTCCACAGAGTCCATGATACACACTGACACAGAGCAGAATAGAGACTGTTCCCCGTCCACAGAGACCATGAAACACACTGACACAGAGCAGAATAGAGACTGTTCCCCGTCCACAGAGACCATGATACACACTGACACAGAGCAGAATAGGGACTGTTACCCCTACATAGGGTCACTTGGCAGGTATGGATTGACACCTGTCCTCAAAGCCCCTGATACACACTGACACAGAGCAGAATAGAGACTGTTCACCGTCCACAGAGACCATGATACACACTGACACAGAGCAGAATAGAGACTGTTCCCCGTCCACAGAGACCATGATACACACTGACACAGAGCAGAATAGGGACTGTTCCCCCTACATAGGGTCACTTGGCAGGTATGGATTGACACCTGTCCTCAAAGCCCATGATACACATTGGGGGGAGCTACTGTCCTCCCCAACCACTGCGCGGTGGGTGGGGGCCATAAATCACAATGGGGGGACCTACTGTCCTCCCCCTCTCGGCCCCCACCCCTGCGCGGTGGGTGGGGGCCATAAATCACAATGGGGGGGCCTACTTTCCTCCCCCCCGGCCCCCATCCCTGCGCGGTGGGTGGGGGGCATAAATCACAATGGGACGAACCTACAGATAGGAGTGGAGTATTGTTCATATCAGTTTAATACCTTCCGCGTCTCCTATCAGAGGACATGTGTATGGCAGCCATTTTAGGAACCGCACACCTGGGACCCGAGCAAGGTCACCTCTTTCAACAGGCGACATGATTTGGCCCTGTAAAACTATCCTGGATATTCTCTACAAGTTCTATGGATATGGCATTGATTTATGTAACAGGGAGATGGAAGAAGATGCTTGGTCGGTCCTCTTACTTGAAATTTGTGGCACTGCGCGGGCAAGCTAATGTGCCACCAGATAGGAGGGGTGAGTTTAGTATTGTTCATATCAGTTTAATACCTTCCGCGTCTCCTATCAGTGGACGTGTAAATGGCAGAGATTTTTAATTGTTGAATCACCTCCCCTTTTTAGGCCAAGGTGGGAAGATGCTTAGACCACTGGTATATTGGTGCAATCTTGGAGGATTTTTTTTTGGTTTGGTTTTTGAAGCCACAGTGCTGCACCAGTGGGCCTAAAAATTAGGCATGTACACATGCCTGAAAAATTTGGTATTGTTGCAGGCGCTGCTGTAGCAGCGGCCAGAAAAATTGATGTTTGTTTCACAGGCAGAAAGTGCCCTAAAACATGGCGGCTTGAACCCTAGTTGGTGGCGGATAAGTCACGCAAGTCAAACGTCATTCAGAGCTAAAATACAGCAGCGTGTGGACCATTTTTAGCCCAAGGCAGCTCATCTCATCAGGCATTTTTTATTTTTATTTTTTTATATAATCTTTATTGAAAAGTTTCCCTTTCTTTTCTCCCCTTTTTTTCTTTTCTTTTACATGTATTATTACAAACAGATAAAAAAGCATAAATTAAACATTCAACATTTACACAATAAGAATAACATGACATAGGGTATGTATAAATATTGTTACAGTTCAATCATAATTTGGCAATTTTCATTCCAAAGAGGATGAAGTTAAATATATGTAATAAATTCTAAGGGCCCTTTCCTTTTCTTTTCTCTTTCCTTCCTACTTCTTCTTCTCCCTTTTTCCCTCAATTCCCCTTTTCTCATTCCTCTTAGTTTTAAGTCCCTTCCTTATATATTTCTGCATTGCCCTGAATTTCCCAACTACCCTAGCCTTATATTAATGAAACCTAGACAGAGGAAAAAAAAAAAAATCAGGCCTTTTTTAATCGAATGTATCGCCCAGTGTCAGTCCCTTCGGGATCCATCCCTCATTCATCTTAATAAAGGTGAGGTAATCTAGACTTTTTTGACCTAGGCGACTTCTCTTCTCAGTGACAATTCCTCCTGCTGCACTGAAGGTCCTTTCTGACAGGACACTTGAAGCGGGGCAGGCCAGAAGTTCTATCGCAAATTGGGATAGCTCAGGCCACAGGTCAAGCCTGCACACCCAGTAGTCAAGTGGTTCATCGCTCCTCAGAGTGTCGATATCTGCAGTTAAGGCGAGGTAGTCTGCTACCTGTCGGTCGAGTCGCTCTCTGAGGGTGGATCCCGAAGGGCTGTGGCGATGCATAGGACTTAAAAAGGTCCGCATGTCCTCCATCAACAACACGTCTTTAAAGCGTCCTGTCCTTGCCGGCGTGGTCGTGGGAGGAGGAGGAGGATGACTTCCACCTCTCCCCCTGTTAGATTCCCGTTGTGCTGTGACATCACCCTTATACGCTGTGTAAAGCATACTTTTTAATTTATTTTGCAAATGCTGCATCCTTTCCGACTTGTTGTAATTCGGTAACATTTCCGCCACTTTCTGCTTATACCGGGGGTCTAGTAGCGTGGACACCCAGTACAGGTCGTTCTCCTTCAGCCTTTTTATATGAGGGTCCCTCAACAGGCAGGACAGCATGAAAGACCCCATTTGCACAAGGTTGGATGCTGAGCTACTCATTTCCCGTTCCTCCTCCTCACTGATGTCATTGAAGGTATGTTCTTCCCCCCAGCCACGTACAACACCACGGGTACCAGATAGGTGACAACGAGCACCCTGGGATGCCTGTTGTGTTTGGTCTTGCTCCTCCTCCTCCTCCTCCTCAAAGCTACATTCCTCCTCTGACTCCTCTTCCTCACAATCCTCTTCCAGCGTTGCCGCAGGTCCAGCAAGCGATGCTGATAAGGCTGTTTCTGGTGGTGATGGTGACCACAACTCTTCCTCTTCCTCTTCACGCTCATCTACAGCCTGATCCAGCACTCTTCGCAGGGCACGCTCCAGGAAGAAAACAAATGTTATGATGTCGCTGATGGTGCCTTCGTTGCGACTGACTAGGTTTGTCACCTCCTCAAAAGGACGCATGAGCCTACATGCATTGCGTATGAGCGTCCAGCAACGTGGCAAAAAAATTCCCAGCTCCCCAGAGGCTGTCCTAGCACCCCGGTCATACAAATATTCATTAACAGCTTTTTCTTGTTGGAGCAGGCGGTCGAACACTAGGAGTGTGGAATTCCAACGTGTAGGGCTGTCGCAAATCAAGCGCCTCACTGGCATATTGTTTCGCCGCTGGATATCGGCAAAGTGAGCCATGGCCGTGTAGGAACGCCTGAAATGGCCACACACCTTCCTGGCCTGCTTCAGGACGTCCTGTAAGCCTGTGTACTTATGCACAAAGCGTTGTACGATCAGATTACACACATGTGCCATGCACGGCACATGTGTCAACTTGCCCAACTTCAATGCCGCTATCAAATTCTTTCCGTTGTCACACACCACTTTGCCGATATCCAGTTGCTGCGGAGTCAGCCACTTTTCCACCTGTGCATTCAGGGCGGACAGGAGTGCTTGTCCGGTGTGACTCTCTGCTTTCAAGCAAGTCAAACCCAAGACGGTATGACACTGCCGTATCCGGGATGTGGAATAGTACCTGGGGAGCTGGGAGGGTGCCGTTGATGTGGAGCAAGACGCAGCAGCACAAGAGGACTCAGCCGAGGAGGTTATGGAAGAGGATGGAGTAGGAGGAGTAGAGGAGGTGGCAGCAGGACTGCCTGCAATTCGTGGCGGTGTCACCAACTCCTCTGCAATGCCACGCATTCCTTGCTTGTCAGCCGTCAGCAGGTTTACCCAATGCGCAGTGTAGGTGATATACCTGCCCTGACCATGCTTTGCAGACCAGGTATCAGTGGTCAGATGGACCCTTGCCCCAACACTGTGTGCCAGACATACCATGACTTCCTTTTGCACAATCGAGTACAAGTTGGGGATTGCCTTTTGTGAAAAGAAATTCCGGCCGGGTACCTTCCACTGCGGTTTCCCAATAGCTAAACATTTTTTGAACGCCTCAGACTCAACCAGATTGTATGGTAAAAGCTGGCGGGCTAATAGTTCGGACAAGCCAGCTGTCAGACGCTGGGCAAGGGGGTGACTTGGTGACATTGGCTTCTTACGCTCAAACATGTCCTTGACAGACACATGACTGTGGGCAGATGAGCGGGAACTGCTCAAGGCGGGAGACGGAGTGGCGGATGGTTGAGAGGGGGCAAGAAGGACAGCAGTGGTTGACGTGGCTGAAGATGCTAGACCAGGAGGAGGATGGCGGCTTAGAGTAGGCGTGCTGCTTGTACTCATGTGTTGATCCCATAGGCGTTTGTGATGTGAGATCATGTGCCTACGCAAAGCAGTTGTACCTAGGTGGGTGTTGGACTTCCCACGACTCAGTTTCCTTTGGCACAGGTTGCAAATGGCATCGCTGTTGTCCGAGGCAGACACACAAAAAAAATGCCACACTGATGAGCTCTGCAATGACAGCATTCTGGTGGTGGACACAGCATGCGTTGATTGGCGTGCTGTCAGGCTGACCCCGGGTGCCAATGCATGCTGTCTGACTGTGCCACTAGCTCCTTGCGACGACCCCCCCCTGCTTCCAACTCGTCTCCTCCTCCTCTCTGTCTCCCCATCTGAACTTTCGCCCTGTTCTTCTTCTTGCCGAGCGGGCACCCACGTGACATCCATGGACGCATCGTCATCATCAACCGCTTCGCTTGTATCTGACAACTCAGAAAAGGAAGCAGCAGCGGGTACAACATCATCATCACACCGTACCTCCATGTGTTTAATGCTGCCTGCCTGATACATATCCCTGTTATCTACATCCTCTAGCAATAATGGTTGCGCATCACTCATTTCTTCAAACGGGTGTGTGAATAACTCCGCTGACATACCAAGTAAAGCGGCTGTGGTGCTAGTTTTGGTGGTGGCGGCAGGCGGGTGAGTGGTATCTTGAGAGGTGCCTGAAGCTAAGCTGGAGGAGGATGGTGCGTCAAGGTTCCGAGCGGAGGCTGTACAAGATTGGGTGTCCTGTGTTAGCCAGTCAACTATGTCCTCAGAACTTTTCAAGTTCAGGGTACGTGGCTTCTGAAAACTGGGCATTATTCTAGGGCAAAAGGGAATCACAGCACCATGACCACGACGGCCCCTGCGGGGTGGCCTGCCTCTGCCTGTCATTTTTTTTGGGATCAGTGGTACTATAAGTGCAAGCTACTGTGAGACCAGATATGATTGGCAATGTGAACTGTAAGAGTTCTGCAGAGCACACACTGTAGGCCTGAGACACCCGCTTGAAGACAAGTAACTGCTATTCAATCTATAACAGTGAAAAACAAATTTTGGTTTTAAAAGCACGCTATAGAGACACCAGATATGATTGGCAATGTGCACTGGAACAGTTCTGCAGAGCACACACTGTAGGCCTGACACACCCGCTTGAAGACAAGTAACTGCTATTCAATCTATAACAGTGAAAAAAAAATTTTGGTTTTAAAAGCACGCTATAGAGACACCAGATATGATTGGCAATGTGCACAGGAACAGTTCTGGAGAGCACACGCTGAAGGAAGGACTGACAGAGCCGCTTGAAGGACACTGACTGGCTGCTATTAGCTTACACTAGAAACCTTTTTTCTTTGTAAAAGCACGCTAAAGAGACACCAAATATGATTGGCAACTGTCAAAGCACGCTGGAACAGGTCTACAGAGCACACGCTGAAGTAGGCCTGACACCCAGACGCTTGCAGACAACTAACTGCTCTTCTATTACAGTGAAAAAAAATTATTTCTTTTAAATCTAAAGCTTAAGCTATTGTAAAAACAGATATGAGTGGTGGCACTGGGCAAGAGGGCACAGTATCCACTGTGAACCTCACACAGAAGCTGGCAGGCAGGCAACTGCTCTTCTATTACAGTGGAAACAAAATTTTGGTTGTAAAAGCACGCTATAGAGACACCAGCTATGAGTGGCAACTGTCAAAGTACGCTGGAAGGGTTGTGCAGGGCACACGCTGAAGGAAGGCCTGACAGAGCCGCTTGAAGGACACTGACTGGCTGCTATTAGCTTACACTGGAAACCTTTTTTCTTTGTAAAAGCACGCTATAGAGACACCAGATATGAGTGGCAATTGTCAAAGTACGCTGGCAGGGTTGTGCAGGGCACACGCTGAAGGAAGGCCTGACAGAGCCGCTTGAAGGACACTGACTGGCTGCTATTAGCTTACACTGGAAACCTTTTTTCTTTGTAAAAGCACGCTAAAGAGACACCAGATATGATTGGCAACTGTCAAAGCACGCTGGCACAGGTCTGAAGAGCACACGCTGAAGTAGGCCTGACACCCAGACGCTTGCAGACAACTAACTGATCTTCTATTACAGTGAAAAAAAATGATTTCTTTAAAATCTAAAGCTTAAGCTATTGTTAAAACAGATATGAGTGGTGGCACTGACTGTGCAAATGGGCAAGGCATCCAACCTGACACAGAAGCTGGCAGGCAGGCAACTGCTCTTCTATTACAGTGAAAAAAAATGATTTCTTTAAAATCTAAAGCTTAAGCTATTGTTAAAACAGATATGAGTGGTGGCACTGACTGTGCAAATGGGCAAGGCATCCAACCTGACACAGAAGCTGGCAGGCAGGCAACTGCTCTTCTATTACAGTGAAAAAAAAGGATTTCTTTAAAATCTAAAGCTTAAGCTATTGTTAAAACAGATATGAGTGGTGGCACTGACTGTGCAAATGGGCAAGGCATCCAACCTGACACAGAAGCTGGCAGGCAGGCAACTGCTCTTCTATTACAGTGAAAAAAAATGATTTCTTTAAAATCTAAAGCTTAAGCTATTGTTAAAACAGATATGAGTGGTGGCACTGACTGTGCAAATGGGCAAGGCATCCAACCTGACACAGAAGCTGGCAGGCAGGCAACTGCTCTTCTATTACAGTGAAAAAAAAATGATTTCTTTAAAATCTAAAGCTTAAGCTATTGTTAAAACAGATATGAGTGGTGGCACTGACTGTGCAAATGGGCAAGGCATCCAACCTGACACAGAAGCTGGCAGGCAGGCAACTGCTCTTCTATTACAGTGAAAACAAATTATTTATTTTAAATCTAAAGCTTAACCAATTGTTAAAACAGATATGAGTGGTGGCACTGGGCAAGTAGGCACAGTATCCAATGTGAACCTCACACATAAGCTGGCAGGCAGGCACCTGCAATTACATTACACAGGAAAAAAAAAAAAGCAGCCTGATGTTATAGCCCTAAAAATGGCTTTTTGGGGTGCTGTCCTTACAGCAGAGATCAGATGAGTCCTTCAGGATTGTAGTGGACACTGAATACCCTAGCCTAGCTATCAATTTCCCTATCTAATCAGCAGCAGCTAAACTTTCCCTCCTCTCACTAAGCATGCAGCTTCAGAATGAATCGAAAATGGATGCTGGGAGGGAGGTTGGAGGGTGTGGAAGGGAGGGAGTGCTGCTGATTGGCTGGAATGTGTCTGCTGACCGAGAGGCACAGGGTCAAAGTTTGCCCAATGATGACGAATAGGGGGCGGATCGAACCGCCCATGTGTTTGCCCGCGGCGGCGAACGCGAACACGCTAAGTTCGCCGGGAACTGTTCGCCGGCGGACAGTTCGGTACATCACTAGTCACAAACACTGGCCAACGTTAGCGTTCACATTTGTTTTTGTGTGAAAAAAGCAAAAAACTAATTTTTGGCCAGTGTTTGTGACTAAGTGGCTACTAAGAAAGACTGAACATACTGCACTTGCAGTACCTTGGGGTGTCTACTTTTACAAATGGTATGCCATCATGGGGGTAATTCTCATTCCTGGGCTACCATACCCTCACAAAGGCAACATAACCAATCTGGCGAATTTCAATGTCAAAAAAATAGAAAGCAAGCCTTATATGTGACTCTCTAACTTTCCAAAACACCATAAAATCTATACATGGGGGTACTGTTATTCTCAGGAGACTTCACTAAACACAAATATTAGTGTTTTAAAACAGTAAAACATATTACAACAATAATATAGTCCATAAAAGTGCCGTTTGTTTGTAAAAAATGCAAAAAACTTCACTTTTACTTAAACTATCATTGTTGTAATACAATTTACCATTTTGAAACACTAATATTTGAGTTCAGCGAAGTCTCCCGAGTAAAACAGTACCCCCCATGTACAGGTTTTATGGCGTCTTGGAGAGTTACAGGGTCAAATATAGTGCTTGCGAATTAAATTCTCTGCACTTTCTCCCTGTGTTGTCAGGCATGTCAGCAGATAGCAGGGTTAATCCAACCTCTAGTGGCTGTCTTCCTGACAGCCGCTAGAGACACTTCTGCGACGCTGGATGCGAAAATCGCATCCAGCGTGCAGAACGTCCATAGGAAAGCATTGAGAAATGCTTTCCTATGGACTGTTTGAATGCGCGCACGGCTCTTGCCGCACATGCTCCTTCTGCTCCTTCTGCTCTGTCGGCGTGGGAGGAGAGGTCACCACCTTCGAGGGAGCCTGGTGCTGGATTAAGGTGGTGGCTGAAGGGGTTTTAACCCCTTCAGCACCAAGGGAGGGGGCCCTGAGGGTGGTGGTGGGGGGGGGAGGGGGGGTGTGGTCCTAAGGATGACATAGTGTCAGGAAAACAAGTTTGTTTTCCTGACACTATAGTGATCCTTTAAGGAGTTAACAAATACAGATGCAAACTCCATACATGCTATAGAATGACTAGGTTTGGACTAATGGCTTATTTCCAGCCATCCTTCCATACAGGCCAGTTTGATGCCGAGCTCTTGAACTGACTCACTTACTCCAGCCTCATCCATGAACATCTGTACTCCTTTAAAGTGACTGGTGGTCTCCTCCATTTTTGGTCTCTGGATTTTTTTCGGACAGCCTATTCTAGACAGTGATTGAGTGGCATAATGTTAATTTTTAAATAAAACCAATATCAACATAAAATAATTTCCGATAAACTATCACACACAACAAGGTCCAATACATATATTATTTCATAGTAGAATGTGAGATTAGCTGAAAAACTGAACAATTTTACATGATATCCTTGGATCTAGAATCACTGCTATGGTGTGGTGATAGACAGAGAAGATTTTAAGAGAAGTAGAATGTCTTCTTGCAGCAAATATTCTACTTGTAGAAGCTTGTGCTACAATCACTTAATAATACAAGCTTTTCATGGAGTCTCTGCTGAACAAGAAAACAAAGGAATGCATATTTGGGATATAAATTGTCATTTGTCTGCTATCAGTTTTGGTTTTAGACAGAAAATTAAGTATTCAATAGCATAACTCACTTGATTTTATTCAATAATTATGAGACCACTGTAAAATGGAAATATATTTCAAGATGTTCTTCACATTTATAGTCATTATTGTGCTTAAACATTGTATATGTTTAGCTTGCTTCACTCTATATAGGACCTCATTCAGATTCCAGGATAATATAGATACTAGATGATGTGTTTGTGCACTAAGAATCTGGAAAAGAGAGCATTTGAGAAGCCATGGTGTTGGATGGTGTAGCAAACTAATAGAAATAAAACATGTTAAATCATATGTTGTAATGTGATTTTCGAAATGAAAAATGAACACCAATCCCAGTGTAGCCATGGACTATGGATAGCTTCCTGCTGCAAAGCAATCATTATATGGCACTTCAGCATCAGGAATGCAATCATATTTTTCTAAAGCTATAGTGCTTGACTACATGTTTAGGTTAACGCAATCCCTAACCCCTTCCAATAATGGAATAAGAAAAGAACCTTTACTCACCTTTTTTACCTCGTTCTTTCCACAGCTTGCCCTGCCTACTTGGCTGAGATCATCAATCAGAAGAAAGCAAAGGGTGGCTAATGCTCATGCACAGCATAGTGCTGCGCTGTGCCAATCAAATGGTCTCTATGAGACTATCTGATTGAAATAACAGAGTTTTACTGCAGAATAAAAATGGTTTACATTGCAGGTTATAAACAGGAGAATGGAACCCAGACCATTAAGGTGAAGAGACACTTGGGATAAATTTTCTTCCTCTACAAACATAAATTGATGTTGTAGTTTCAAGTAACGAAACAGCTGTTTTATGTGACTGTGGGACTCAGAGCACAGAAATACACAGCTGTGTCTTCTATGAGAGCTCCTGTCAGACTGAGGGTTGATGTCTTGTTGTTTGTAAACATCTTCATAGACAATTTCTTCTTATATTCGTTTGGTACATATTCAGTACGAGCATAATCACCCCGTGCCAAGTACTGCAAGGACTGACCATGATTCTGTTTATACCAGAATACATATAGATTGAGCTTAGTTTCATAGCTACAGTGGAAAGTCGCAAGCTGTCCTTCAGGTGCCGTATGCACAGTGGGTGTCTGAGTTACAATATCTTGACAAAATGTTTCTTTGACTGAAATCAATAAGAAAATATACATATAAATAAAAAATAAAGACCATTAACAATACACATTTATAATTGTATAACATTTCATAATGTCATAAAATCCCTTTACCTGATAGTGTGATCCAAAAACCCACACAAAACCAAAGCATCATGTGTGTGATTGGGTTCCTCTGAAAATAATTACTGAACAGAGGTTTTGTTCTGTAATATTAAAACTGCCAGCTTCTCTAGGGGGGCGGAGTCCGTGTAAGAGTCACAAATCTCTCTACCTTATGTAGATTTATATCAGTAGAACTCAATAATGGTTGGTTGCTTAAAATATCTAATTTTTTATTATTATAGTTATTCTGAGCTCTTCTTTTGTAGGAGTTCATCACTGCTCAATATTAACTGAAAAGTGAAATGCTGTGATAATTTTGATCACATATGTTAGTGTTCTAATTGTGATCTAAAAAGTGCTGATTTTCTCTCAAGTAAATTCCACCTGAACTTTCCATTTTAGAAGACTACCAAATTTAGGGTGGGGGGGACAAGACTTTGTCCAAAGAATGTATGGATTTGTTATGTTGCCAATAGAATAGTGTGTATTTAAAAAATGACAGCTGGGGGGGAAAATGTCAATTCATTCTGCTCTAGTAAAAAGCGGTCTAAAGTACTAAAACTGGGGCAATCACCATGGAAACCAGTGGAACCATCAGGCGTATCTCTTTTGTAGTTTTACTCTACTTTTTAGAACAGAACACTTTGTTCTTTCCCACTTAGGGCACAAAATAAGCAACAGTTGAAAAAAAACAAAATATTTAATAATATGCAAAACAATAAAAATGTTACACCCTTTTACAACCTATTTGCATATTAATTGTACCTCTCACTGCAAGATAAATTTTACCTTAGCAATAGCCAATTTTATAACATGACAGGAGGCTTCATATTTGCTTAAGTCTATCTTTACTAGAACTCCACAGCAGCACATTAACATAGAGAGAAAAACACCAAAGACAAAAACATAAGGAATCCATAAAAGGCTCTTCCCAACCAACTATCCCCTCTTTCTTTGCTGCTCTGCAGTCAGTACAGGTCAGAGTACCACTGCCTCCTGTTTTATGGGTGGCTGTGTGTTTTATTATCATATTCATTGGAGTTACTTGTAACTTGTGCATTATTCCTTACAGTTTATTTACTGTTTTTCTTAGGCAGTGTCTATTTATATGCCATTTTGTTATCCCTTGCTTGTGCATGCTTAGGTGTTTAATATGTGTATTTTTTTCTCTGCTTGTTATTGGCCTTGCTATCTGTAGACGGTCGCCGTGAAGCGGTTGTCCGACCGCCTCCCGTGCCGACCGTCGGGACCGCGGAGTAAGACTCCGGCGGTCCCACGTGTTCCTCGTGTTGATTCCCACCCGACGCCTTTGTCTGCCGAGCGGGAATCCTCTTCCTGCCTCCCTGTCCTTCCCACGTCTCCGCTCGCTTTTTGCTTCTACCTGAGTGGCGTGGGTAAGGAGCAGGGAGCTGCACTGTTACCGCGGCAGCGTCTGACCTAGGACTGGTCTGGCAAACTTCTCCCTTTTACATCTCTACCCTGCACACCCTCTCAGTCAAGATTGTATCTGCATGTGTACCAATAAAGGCTTTACGCTCCTGCTTGCGTATATCACTGGGCCGGTGCTACCCTTGCCCATATACTGGCCTGCTTAGTCTGTGCCCCTATGATTGGCCTGCTTTGTCTGTGCCCCATGATTTGGCCTGTGCTGTCTGTGCCATACTGCGCATGCTCCTGGGCTGGTGGTTCTATACCCTGGACCCAGACCCGTCCTGCTGGACAAGGTGGCTACAACAGCGGAATTTGATCCCCTTGTGGCCACATACATGACCCGTACGGGTCGGGACCCCAAGAAAGGGGTGGAGCGCAGCCTCCACTCAGCTGGATATGCTGGGCCCCCTGTGCAGGATGTTGGCGCTGGCAGACCTTCGGGCCGCCATAGATCCAGTGGACCATCCTTCTTCCCATCATACCAGTCCAGACCATTCTACACTCACAGGTCAGATAGGGATCGAGGGAATCGTGCAAGAGGGCGTGCAAGATTCTCAGCAGGTGAGAACTACTCCTGCCATTTCTCCTTTTCCCCTACTGCATGCGGGCAGAATGTTTCACTGCAGGGACAGGTGGCGGGAGGTGTCTTCAGATGCATGGGTCCTTTGGACCATTCGGGGATATGTCATAGACTTTCACTCCCCTCCGGAACAGGTCGGACTCCCAAGGGTTCCCGTCATCTCAAGGGAACAACAGGTCTTTATAGATGCGGAAATCCAGACTCTGTTCGACAAGGGCGCAGTCCAATGGGCCCCGGACACAAAGGGTTTCTTCAGCTCGATCTTTCTTGTGAGGAAAAAGTCCGGAGAATTCCGTCCAGTAATCAACTTGCGGGAACTGAACGCCTTTGTGGTCTACCACCACTTCAAGATGGAGGGCATCCATCTTCAGCAGGACCTTCTCGGGCCAGGAGACTGGTTCACCACACTGGACCTGAAGGATGCTTACCTCTCCGTCGGTGGACGACGAATGTCACAGATTCCTCCATTTCTTTTGGAAGGGCAGCCTGTGCCAATTCACTTGTCTTGCCTTCGGCCTCAGCTCGGCTCCATGGTGCTTCACCAAGCTCCTGAAGCTGGTGGTTGCTCGCCTCAGGGCAGTGGGCATCCGTTGTATAATATGCTTAGAGGACTTGTTGATCTTCTGCGAGGACCCGTCCAGACTCAAGTGTCAGACACACTCTGCGGTCTCCTTATTCGAACACCTGGGGTTCATAGTCAATCTGGAGAAGTCAGCTCTCGACCTTTCCCAGACAGTGGAGTTCTTGGGTTTCGAGGTGGATGTGAAAGACTGCGTTCTCCGTCTGCCTCTGACCAAGATAATGACCATTTGAAAGGAGATAAGGAGGATCCTACAGCAAGACTGGAATGTCGAATGTTAGCTCGCGTGGTGGGCCTCCTCTCGGCCTCTATACAGGATATCTACCCAGGCCCTCTCCACTACAGGGCCATGCAATGGCTGAAGGCTCATTTTTTACGCAGGATGCCCTCATACGACCAGTTGATTACCCTGTCCCCGGACGTGAAGACCGAACTGTGCTGGTGGCTCCTGCATATGTCAGCCTGGAACGGCAAGGCGATATTCAGACCGACACCGGACTTCGTGCTGGAATCAGATGCCAGTCTGTGGGGCTGGGGTGTCACCTGTGCGGCCGGATCCACAGGTGGCCCATAGTCGAACACCGAATCGGAGTTCCACATCAATTGCCTGGAATTGATTGTGGGTTCGTTTGCAATTCGGAGCCTGGCAAACCATCTCTCGGACTGCTGCGTCCTCCTTCGGATGGACAATGTCTCAGCGGTACAGTACATCAACTGCTTGGGTGGGTGCTCGGTCTCGAACACTGTCCGAAGTGACGAAGGAGATTAACAGCTTCTGTTTCCAATGCAATATCACCCTACAAGCGGAATATCTTCCAGAGGAATCGAATCTGACGGCGGACTGGTTCTCCAGACATTGAAGGGATGCCAGCGATTGGAAGCTCCTTCGGCCCATCTTCCTCGAACTCGCGAATCAGAGGGGCCCATTCACGGTAGATCTATTCGCCTCCAGGATGAACTACCAGATCCAGACTTACTTCAGCTGGCTCCCGGACCCAGCATACTCGGCGGTGGACGCCTTTCTCCAGGTGTTGCCTTCGCAGGGAGCGTATGCTTTTCCTCCATTCGCTATGATTCCCAGGGTATTGCTACAAGTTCAACGTCAACGTGTGTCCTTGGTGTTGCTGACTCCACTATGGCAGAGTCAAGCCGGGTTTCTGGAGCTCCTGTATCTCTCCCATCGGGATCCTCTACTCTTACCGTCTCCTCGAATGCTCCTCTCGGACTCCCGGGGCAACCCGCACCCCCTAGTGAGGGACGGCCACCTGCACTTGATGGCCTGGACTCTTTCAGGGGTACCTGGAATGTCGAAGCGTTATTGCAATCAGCTAAAGATCTTCTCTGGGATTCCTGGGCTCCCGGGACGAGGAGATGCTATCTGTCAGCATGGGGTTCCTGGTGTCCTTGGTGTCTGGAACGGGATACCGATCCCTTTACAGGCCCTGTAACTAGTGTGTTGAACTTTTTGTCTCACCTCTTCGACTTGGGATGATCGTATCGCTCGGTTAACGTGGCTAGGTCAGCTATCTCAGCGGTGCATGTCCCGCTTAGAGGTTTTCCCATCGGCCAGGATCCGCTAGTCTGCAGACTTCTTCGTGGGATGAGGCTGGCGCGTCCACCGTTGCCTAAGTACTCCTCCCTCTGGGACGTACGCATGGTTTTAGCGTTCCTTCGGGATTGGCCGGATAACCAGGACCTTTCCCTTCGCCAGCTTTTGGCCAAATTTGCCCTCTTATTGTGTCAGGTCTCGTTCAGACGTGTTTCTGATGTCCGGGCCTTTGATGTCGACGCTTTCGCGTTCTCTCCAGAGGTGGTCACCTTCAAGGTGGTTAGACGTACCAAGTTGGATTTGACGGCTGTGTCGTACCCTTACTTCAGGGATTCGCCTAAACTCTGTGTGGCGAAGGCGCTAGCTCGTTATGTAGCGGTTACCGCTCCACTTCGCTCTTCTCATTCTGGCCAGTTGTTGATCTCGTATGTCAGACCTCACAAACCGGTCTCGTCCCCTACCATGGCTCGATGGATAAGATGGTTATTGACACTGGTGGGGTGAATGCGACCTTCAGAGCGCATTCAGTTAGAGGCGCCGCAGCTTCTGGAGCTTTCATGGCAGGCGCTTCCCTTCAGGACATTTTGCGTTCGGTGGACTGGTCCCGTGAAGATACTTTTCGCCAATTCTACTTTAGACCATGCTTCTTTTGCTTTGCTGTCGGAGCGTTAAAACAGCAAATATGAAGCCTCCTGTCATGTTATAAAATTGTAGATTATACTAGCTTTAGTGTAAATATAATCTTAATTTTATTAATGACATGAGGCGAATATTTCCCGCCCGGTTTTTCTTTCCCCCCCCTTGTTTGGATTGATTGTTTTGACTGATTTTTTGTTTATTTGCCTGGTCTCCTAGGCTAGATTTGGTAGTCTGCGGTGATATCTAGGGAAGTTGGGGGAGGTATCTGGTATATTGTATTGCCGGTAGTTTATGATGGGATTCATGTTATTGTACTATCAGTACTAGATGATGGGATTCATGTTTTTCTCAGTACATTTCGTTCACTAATCAGTGTTTTCGTTTCAGTTTAATGGTTCGACTACAGTTCATAGAACCGACTGTCTTGCAGGATGAAGATCAAGATCCCATCCATTCTTCCAGATAGCATTCATCGTTATGTTATGTTTGTTCTTCCTTTAATTTGTTTATTGGCATTGCTATGTACCTTTTTTTGTCGCAGCGTGAAAGAGGAAATAGTTGGTTGGGAGGAGCCTTTTATGGATTCCTTATGTTTTTGTCTTTGGTGTTTTTCTCTCTATGTTAATGTGCCGCTGTGGAGTTCTAGTAAAGAGAGACTTAAGCAAATATTCGCCTCTTGTCATTAATAAAATTAAGAATATAGTTAGTTACACTAAAGCTAGTATAATCTACAATTAATTGGGAGTATATTAGTTGTCTCGCCCTCTAGTGTTGTTTTTCTATGTTGCACACAGAAATGAACTTGTGAAGATATTTAAATATGTTGTGAAAAAATACATTCAGAATTCAAAGAACAATTTTTGTTCACACAATGGCATGGTGTAAAATTAAGTATGAATGTGTTATTTCTTCAATATTTTGTGTGACTAAAAGTCAGGGTGGTAGTACTTTGGGACCGGAGAAGAAAATATCTGTTTAGGAAATGCACTCATTTCAAACTGATTGTCTTTGTGTGGGATACTAAAAAATGTCTAATTAATCTCCCATAAAGAATCAGGACTCGGAAAAAGACACCCATAACTTATGCTGACCTATAAACCATTTTCATGGCAATCAAAAATGGCATCCCCATTGCCAGCTATGGTGTTTATGGTATGTATTTATTTATTACTGGTATTTATAAAGCTCCAACAGATTCCGCAGCACTGTACAATTAGTGGAGGACGTACAATGTACACACATCAATACAGAAGGTAGAGAGGGTCCTGCTCGTCAGCAGATAACTAGCCATTGAAGCTCTTTTATACAAAGTGCTTAGCTAGATTGCCCGTGAGCTTACAAACTAAAGGATATAGTGGGGATTTGAGACAAGAGGTAGCAGGGGAAGTTTGGAAGTGATGGCTAAAATAAGTTCACAGAGAGTTGCAGCTATTGGTAAATTGTAAAGGGAATGAAGAGGTAATTGAATGAGAATCTCAAACAGCTGGAGGAGCATGCTATATATACAGGGGGAAAATGGGTGGGTAGTACTGTTTATAGTTTTTACACTCCATGGAATATCAAACAGTATATCAAATGCTTACAGAGATATTCACTGCAAATTGAAGGCCTAAACAGATGAACAGGAAGCATAGCTGGCTTGGGTAATTTTTTAAGTTTGGCCATATTGGCCTTAAATTTACAATTCACTTTGAATTCTTACTTTAGTGAATAATTATAGATTATCTGACTAATACCTTAAATCATGTCATTATAAATAGAAAGCTCCCTCATGAGATGTTGAAGGCAAATATTTTGCCAATTTTAAAGCCAGGGAAGGATCCTATGAACCTCAAATGTTATCAACCAATATTTCTTATAAATGTTAATGCCAAACTGTTCACCTCTATCATTGCAGGCTAACTGATAGGTTTTGTCTTTTGTCCCAGAAAGAATGGTCAGTAATGATTTAAGAAGATTGAATGGCATAATCGATTGATTGGGTCAAAATGTTAAGGGTCCTGCTGATCCTGTCTCTTGATACCGAGGAGACTTTTGACAGCCCCCTTACAAAATTTGGCCATTCTGCCTGGATATACAATGCAATCACATCATTATATAATATACAAACAGACAATTGGTCCTTATAAATGTTCAACGTGGTTCAAATTAAAGGATGGTACAAGAAAGGGTTTCCTCTTTCCCCTCTTGTCAAAACTCTCACTTTATGCAGATGATACAATATTTATTTTGGTTAACCTAGCCTCTTCTCTACCTTCAGTTCTGAAATAATTAGAATTGTGACAGATTCATCGGTCTAAGTACTGTCTGCTGGTTCGTCTGTTTTGTTATGCATTCATGGAATTACCTGCCCGTTCGTCCCTGTTTGTTTATTTCAGTTTATACCGAATAAAACTACCGAACGGACGGCCACCCAGATTTGAAGTGTGCTGCTGGTTAACCTATTGGCCTCAATTAGAACGTTGTGGTTAACAGCAGACACCTTTTAATTGGAACCGTATTCAGGGTGGTCATCGTTCGTGTGTCGACCACGAGGCGGCGGCCATTTTAAACACGCAAATGAACAGTGGTGTTCGACGATGGAACTCCAAATGGATACTTTTTCTACCGAAAACCGCAAAAACTGCCGCCCACCCTTCTTATCATCGGGCATACGAATGCCGGTCCGTTCGGGACTTTGTATTGTACAAATGGACTTAACCCAGATAGCCATCCCATGGAGTCATTCGTATAGCGAAAGAACAGTGTGAAAGACTTTGACTCCATGGCGATTGAACTGTGTGCATTGGATCTGAGTGCTATTCGGTAGTAATGTGCGCTCAGATCTAGGCTATCTGGGGATACGTTATACGAATTAAATGCATTCAGTAGTTTTACATTTATGGATTTTTATGTGTTTTTATTATACCATGTAAAATGTCGGTTTGCCTCTATCCATGGAGATAATTGGATTTCTTCCCAATTATCTCCTGGATAGCGAGGAGGGGTTTACTTGTACATAGGGGAGTGTTTATACCTGAGCCATTGTGATTGGCTACTGTACTTCATTTGTCCCAGTCTTCCATTTGGTCCCCTAGGGGAGTGTCCACCAGGTGGGAGACCTGCATAAATACCAGGCAAGCAGATTCCTGTTTTACCCTCAAGACAGAGCTTGGTCTTGTGTTTGGGGGGGGATTGCTACTTGGGAGTATTATTTCACCTGTTCTAGAGAGGAGGAGTTCGGATGATTCTCTGTTCGGGAGTTTGGAGCATTCCCTTATATTCCGTTCGGGAGTTTGGCAGTCTACAGCAACAGTGCCTGTGTCTCTAAAGGGGGAAAGTCTACTAAACGGCGGTTTCACTCATTTATGCTGGGAGTGTCTTAACAATAATTATATAAGTGTCTGCAATTATAAATTAAGCAAGTCTAAATGAGTTGCACTGCATATAAACATGGAACAAATTGATATAATAAATTTTCAGCAAGAATATGGTTTTCTTCCTCCTAAAATATTCACTTACAGTTGTGCTCAAACGTTTGCATATCCTTGGAGAATTGGTAACATATGTACCATTTTAAAAAATGAGTGAGCATATTTCTTTTATTTATTGTGGGATTGATATTCAACTGTAGGTTATAACAGAATGAACACAATCATAAAATAAAACATGGCAACAAAGTTGTTGTGTGCATAATGAATATATAAATAAAGTTGAAAAAATATATATTATTATAGGTAAAAAAAATGTGAGATGTATCGCACTTAAATACAATTCCTATGTATATGGGTTTTATGCTTGAGGATGGTAGTTTGACACAACTTTAATCCCTGACAGCCATTAGAGGTGTGCTTAACACTACAATGTAAGTGCTAAAGTCTCTAAAAAACTGAGGTAAAGTAGTCTGGGTAACTTTAGTGATCCTTTAGAGATGCTTGGGCAATGCCCCACCTGACATGTTGGGCTGTAGCCTTTTAACCTCATATACTCAACCCTGACCTAATGAGATGCCATGCCCTCTTCAAAAGCGACAGCATATCTAATCATCAGTAAAAATGGAGTATGAAAAGTGCAGATATGACAAACATGTTTCTTATCATTAGTCCTTACTATGCCAATAGATTTGATTTGATTTTTCTCAATTGCATCAAAAACTGGGTGTATGGACAATGCTCCACCTGCCCCTATGGATCAGCCTATACTGAAGTTATCTCTGATTAAGACCATAATTGCTGAGTAAGAACATTTCTCCAATTTTGCTAATTTCAAACTTTTCCATTTTGCCCTAAACGTTGCAATATCTTTACAAATGCCCATTTACAGTTTTCATGAATAAACTCCCTAATATAGAATAATTAATTATATTTTAATTTGCCAAACACAGTTTTTCTATAAGCTGACTTAGAAAAACACAACAACAAAATATGCTTCATGATGATCTAAGTGACTATATTTCCCTACTGATGAACGGAAGGGCAAAACAGAGAAATAATGTCATATTCCTATAAGAATTGGTATACTATTTATTGGTCCTGTGTCAAACACTAGCATCTAATACATTAATAAAAGGTATGCCATTTTTTCATGGACCTTACGTATATATTTGGGGAGATTAAGATTAAGATTAAGATTCCATACTGAACAAAGTTGTCTAAAAAGGTCCTACATTTGGGTTTTATAATGTTATATCATTACACCATTCTATTATTCCTCACCTGACAAAACTAAAAAAAGAAATTCAGTAAAAATTCAAACAATGAAGAAAAAAAGGTAAGCTGTATTGATTTCTGGAGAGTCCTCTTTTAGAGTACTTGACCAGTTCCAGGATGTTGACAACTCGAATACAGTAAAGATATTTAGGAATTATTATTAATCTAATTTTTTACCCTAATAGATGAACAATTAAATTAGTTTACGTTTTGGGTAGACAAATTCGATATAATGTTTTTTCTTTGTTAAAATTTGTTCTTAAAAAAGCCTTCAATATGCCAGGTGCGTGGCAAGTCATACAAGAAATAGAGTACAGCATAAACACAAAATATACCGTGTCATATGTTTCATGTTTCTTAAATTCACCTGTCTCAAGTATAAGATGTCTAGTTTTATCACACCATATGGCTATACTGCATTAAGCCAACCACTAAGTCAAAATACCCCAATGTCAGTAGATTGTTATCCTAATTGTAACATGACTGCAACACTTGTATAACTGAACTATTTACTCCAAGAACTGACAGCAATTGTATAGACATTTTCTGTGTTTGTTTTTGTTTAGTATGCATTATATAATAATATTATTGATAATATAATAATAATAATAATAATAATTGTTAGCTAAAATACGTTTGCAGTGCCTCTAACAAAATTAAGATTTAGATCTATTCCTATGAGTATAATGACCTAAAACAGTACATGTGATTTCATAATCCCAGGACATACTTGAAAGAGATATTTCAACATATTCTTCCAGGTAAAACACATTTTAAATATGTGAATAAAACAGTTTTAGTGTATAGATCATGCATCTGCAGTCTCACTGCTAAATTCTCTGCCATTTAGGCGTTAAATCACTTTGTTCATGCAGACTTAGTCACACCTCCCTGCATGTGACTTACATAGCCTTCCTAAATACTTCCTGTAAAGAGTCATCTAATGTTTGCCCTTCCTTTACTGCAAATTCTGTCTAATTTAGAACTTCTTATCTCATGTACTGATAAAACAGTTTGCTCCTCTTGTATGTTATTACATTTAAATTTATAGAGCATGAGACAAAAACTAAGTTACATCTGATTTAAAATGTAAACTATTTTTTTGAATGCAGGCTGTGTCAGTCACAGTCAGGGGAGGTGTGGCTATGGCTGCATAAACAGAAACAAAAGTGATTTAACGCTTAAGTGGCAGTGGCTTGAGCAATGAGACTTTAGAAGCATGGTCTATACATAAAAACTGCTTAATTAAGCTAAAGTTGTTTTGGTGACTATACATTTAACAAATGTATTCAAATCTTTTGTTATATCTTTCACAGGCTGTCTTAAGCTGTAACTTCTCTCCATCAGGATTTCACTACAGAAGCCTAGAACTATCTGCTTACCAATGGAAAACGCAACACAAGTGACAGAATTTGTTTTTAAAGCATTTGCATCCTTCTCGGGTCTCCCTTACTTTAACTCATCTCTATTCTGTGTTTTCCTGTTCCTCTACTCTCTACTTTTCAGTGGAAACATTTTGATTATATTGACCATCTCATCAAGCCATCACCTCCATACACCTATGTATTTCTTCCTTAGCAAGCTATCATTTATTGACCTTTGCTATTCATCAGTAACTGTGCCCAAATTGCTGTTAGACTCCCTGTCTGAGAGGAAGGTCATATCTTTCAATTCATGTATTGTTCAACTGTTCTCCTTCCACTTTTTTGGTTGTGCAGAATGTTTTATTTTCACTGTCATGGCTTACGATCGATTTGTAGCCATTTGCAAACCATTGCAATACTCGAGAATTATGAACAGACAATGCTGTTTGTTGTTAATAGCAGCAACTTGGGCCGTGTGCATTATACACTCTACCATTCAAAAAGGTTTAACCACGGAGCTGCCATTCTGTGGACCCAATGAAATACACAGTTACTTCTGTGACACTCCACCACTAATTAAATTGGCCTGCACTGACATAACAGTGATTAATATCATAACAGTGGCTAATAGTGGCATTGTGTCATTTTGCTGCTTTCTGACTGTTGTTGTTTCATATGTAGGCATTGTTAGTTCGGTCTTAAAAATTAAAACAATTGAAGGGAGACGTAAAGCCTTTTCAACTTGTGTCTCTCATCTCACAGCAGTGCTCTTATTCTTTGGTCCTTGTGTCTTCATTTACATGAGGCCATCCACTGAGCTCCAGGCTGATCAGGTGGTGAGAGTGTTCTATACATTCATAGCACCCACTCTGAACCCTGTTATCTATACCTTAAGGAATGAGGAAATTAAGACATCCGTGAAAAACCTCTTAAGCAGGAAACCTCACTCTTGCTAAAATCAATTAATACTGTATATAATCTGGGTATATGCACTATTTTATTATTAAACAAAAGAAACCTATTTTTTTTCTATGTAACAATCCTAACCAGAATAGTTTGAATCATTTCTCATAAGCTTTGATAAATTCTCTTCAGTGGTTGCTCTTTGGCTTTGGTAAATTTCAAATTATAATCTTATATTCGCATATACGGTGTCAGAACATGAGAAAAGCAATATCAGGCTACACTTAAAATAAACATATTACATTAAAAAGCAAATTGTGAATAAGGATACAAAATAATATGAATTATTGATACATCTTACAAAAAATAATAAAATTAAGTGTGTCGTTGATGAAGCATGTCATTAATAATAAAATTGACAATGTGGGTGAATTATATTATGAAAAATAATGGCATGTTATATAAATATGAATATTATATATATATATATATATATATATATATATACACACACACACACAACATACAAGATACAGCACACTCACTTATTCACTAAATAGCAATTTCAAAACTCACAGATTTTATTTTTATTTAATACCACCTAATTTAGGCAAAAACAATGGGGGTATAGTTACAGTAAATGGCATGTAAGCCTGCCACAACGTATGATCATATACTGTAATTAACCCCTTAAGGACACAGCTTCAGAAGCTGGACATACCCTTAAGGACTCAAGCTATTTTTGCATTTTTTGCTGTTTGTGTTCAACTGCAATTTGCATTGCTCTCATTTATTGAATCAACACATATTATATATCGTTTTTTAAAGGACAAGATGGGCTTTACTTTGATGTGACTTATACATATATAAAATCTAATTTATTATTAAAAAACATTAAAAAAAGAAAAAAAATATACCGTATTTATCGGCGTATAACACGCACTTTTTCTCCCTGAAAATAGGGGGAAAATCATGGGTGCGTGTTATACACCGATATCCCACATTTACTTACCTGTCTTGAAGCGTGGGCCGGCTTCACAGCGCGCACCGCGGTACTGGAACTTAAATTTCAGGTTCCGGTTTCCGGGGGGACTGAAAGGAAGTGTGCACACTATTGTGTGCACACTTCCTTTCAGTCCCGCCGGTACTGGAACTTAAATTTCAGGTTCCGGTTTCCGGCGGGACTGAAAGGAAGTGTGCACTATTGTGTGCACACTTCCTTTCAGTCCCGCCGGAAACCGGAACCTGAAATTTAAGTTCCAGTACCGCGGTGCGCGCTGTGAAGCCGGCCCACGCTTCAAGACAGGTAAGTAAATATGGGACAAGAGGGAAAGTGCACTAGGGGACACTATGGGAGGGGGGGGGGACACACTATGGGGGGTGGAGAATACTATAGGAGGGGGGAAGAATACTATGGAAAGGGGGGGACACTATGGGAGGGGGTGGAGAATACTATGGGGGGGAAGAATACTATGGGATGAGGGGGGGAACACTATGGGAAGGGGGGGGAATACTGTGGGAGGGGGGAGAATACTATGGGAGGGGGAAAATACTATGGGGGGGAGAATGCTATGGGAGGGGGGGAGAATACTATGGGAGGGGGGAGAATACTATGGAAAGGGGGGGAACACTATGGGATGGGGGGGGAATACTATGGGAGGGGTGGAAATTTCCTTCTGAAAATGAGGTGCGTGTTATACGCCGGGGCGTGTTATACGCCGATAAATACGGTACATATTTTTCACAGTTTTGGCAATTATAGTGTGTGCATAATATGTCCAGCTTAGGAAAAGTAATTCAAAATAAATTCATTTAGGTGTCTTGTTTTTCAAAGTGCATTATTTATTTATTATTTATTATTGCCATTTATATAGCGCCAACAGATTCCGTAGCGCTTTACAATATTATGAGAGGGGGATTTAACTATAAATAGGACAATTACAAATAAACTTACAGGAACAATAGGTTGAAGAGGACCCTGCTCAAACGAGCTTACATTCTATAGGAGGTGGGGTGTAAAACACATTTGGACAGGAATTTACAATCAAATAAGGTGGGCTGCCCTTTAGGAGAGGGCAAGAGACAGGTATGTGAGGTAAGGGTTAGTCTTGGAGGCCATAAGCTTTCCTAAAGAGATGGGTTTTAAGGCACTTCTTAAAAGATGCAAGACTAGGGGAGAGTCTGATGGCGGTAGGCAGGCTATTCCATAGGAAGGGAGTCGCCCGTGAGAAGTCCTGCAAGCGCGAGTTGGCCGTACGAGTGCGGACAACGGACAGGAGGTGGTCACAGGCAGAACGGAGAGACCGAGAAGGGACATACCTATGGATCTGTGAGGAGATATAAGAGGGGCTAGAGTTGTTCAGTGCTTTATAGGTGTGAGTTAGTACCTTGAATTGACTCCTATAGCATACAGGAAGCCAATGTAAGGACTGGCAGAGTGGTGAGGTGTGAGAGAAACGACTAGAGAGGAAAATCAATCTAGCAGCAGCATTCATTACGGACTGTAAGGGTGCAGTACGGCTATTGGGGAGACCAATCAGGAGAGGGTTACAATAATCCATGCGGGAAATTACTAGAGCATGGATTGGTAGTATCTGGTGCAAGAAAGGGGCGGATGCGGGCTATGTTTTTAAGATGGAATCTACAGGATTTGGCAACATGCTGGATGTGAGGCTCAAAGGTGAGACCAGAGTCAAGTATGACGCCAAGACAGCGCGCTTGCAAGGATGGACTGATGTTGGTACCACAAACTTGGAGGGAGAGCGAAAGAGGAGGATCAGTATTAGGAGGAGGAAAGACAAGGAGCTCAGTTTTTGAGAGATTGAGTTTCAGAAAGCGGGAGGACATCCAGTCAGAGATGGAAGAAAGGCAAGCAGTGACACGTTGCAGGACGG
The DNA here is from genome assembly GCF_036172605.1 of Pelobates fuscus. Taxonomy (NCBI): domain Eukaryota; kingdom Metazoa; phylum Chordata; class Amphibia; order Anura; family Pelobatidae; genus Pelobates; species Pelobates fuscus. Next base: position 187,424,250 of record NC_086321.1, on the reverse strand, counting down.
CAGGGGAGAGGTCCGGGGAGGAGAGATATAGCTGGGTGTCATCAGCGTACAGGTGGTAGTGAAATCCAAAAGAGGTAATAAGTTTGCCAAGAGAGGCAGTATAAAGAGAAAATAGAAGGGGACCAAGGACGGAGCCTTGGGGAACTCCAACTGAGACAGGGCAAGGGGAGGAGGTATCATTAGAAAAGGCATAATATGTAAAGGATTTCAGCTTATTTTAAAAGTTACAGGTCACAAAATACAAGGAGTAATATAAAATTTAAATGTGAATTTTTTTCGAAGTTGGTATGTTTGACTTGTAAGTTTGACAGCTGTCACAGAAAACAAAATTGCTACACAAAAGTACCGTATATACTCGAGTATAAGCCGACCCGAATATAAGCCGAGGCCCTTAATTTTACCCCAAAAAACTGGGAAAACTTATTGACTCGAGTATAAGACTAGGGTGAGAAATGCAGCAGCTACTGGTAAATTTCTAAATAAAATTAGATCCTAAAAAATATATATTAATTGAATATTTATTTACAGTGTGTGTATAATGAATGCAGTGTGTGTGTATGAATGCAGTGTGTGTGTATGAATGCAGTGGGAGTGTATGAATGCAGTGTGAGTGTATGAATGTAGTGTGAGTGTATGAATGCAGCGTGTGTATGAGTGCAGCGTGTGTATGAGTGCAGCGTGTGGGTATGAGTGCAGCGTGTGTATGAATGCAGTGTGTGTGTATATGAATGCAGTGTGTGTGTGTATGAGTGCAGTGTGTGTATGAATGCAGTGTGAGTGTATGAATGCAGTGTGAGTGTATGAATGCAGTGTGAGTGTATGAATGCAGTGTGAGTGTATGAATGCAGCGTGTGTATGAATGCAGTGTGTGTGTATGACTGCAGTGTGTGTGTGTGTATGAGTGGTGTGTGTGTGTGTGTGTGTGTGTGTGTGTGTGTGTGTGTGTGTGTGTGTGTGTTGCAGAGCCTTGGTGGGGGGTGGGAATTTTTTTTTTTATTATTATTATTTTTTTAATTATTATTTATTATTATTTTATTTATTTAATTTAATTATTATTATTTTTGTATTATTATTTATTATTTAATTATTAAAATTTTTTTATTATTACTAATTTTTTTTTTTCCGTCCCCCCTCCCTGCTTGATATATAGCAGGGAGGGGGGCTCTTTCCCTGGTGGTCCAGTGGCATTGGCAGTTCAGTGGGGGGAGGGGGGGCTGGCAGAGCTGTAACTTACCTGTCCTGCAGCTCCTGTCAGCTCTCTCCTCCTCCGCGCCGTCCGTGCAGCTCCCTCTGTCAGCTCACAGTGTAAGTCTCGCGAGAGCCGCGGCTCTCGCGAGACTTACACTGGGAGCTGACCGAGGTGCTGAACGGACGGCGCGGAGGAGGAGAGAGCTGACAGGAGCTGCAGGAGAGGTAAGTTACAGCTCTGCCAGACCCCCTCTCCCTCCAGTCTGTATTATGGCAATGCAAATTGCCATAATACAGACTATTGACTCGAGTATAAGCCGAGTTGGGGTTTTTTAGAACAAAAAATGTGCTAAAAAACTCGGCTTATACTCGAGTATATACGGTATACATTTATATAAAGAAGACATCACAGGCTATTTATTTAAGGGTATTTTGACACTTTTTACATAGCCATTTTCCCACCAATCTCTGCTACATATTGTAGTAAAATTGTGTTTTGCAGGGCTTATGTTTCAATTTGGGCCATTATAGCAGTTTGACTGTTTCAATAACCGCAAAAAGGCCTACCATTTGTGAAAGTAGACACTCCAGGGTATCTCATATGGCATATATTGTGCCTTAACATGTCGCCATTTTTTTACTATTATATGTCAAAGTTTGTGGTAAAAAAATATTTTCCGCATTTTTTCCTTAAGCATTACATTTGTGCTGGGCATTTTGTATATTTGATATGTTCCACTATGATCAAACACCCCTAATTATGCTCAGCTAAGTCTTCTGAGTAAAACAATACCCCCAATGTATGTCTTTGACACTATTTGGTGACGCTACAGTGCCATAAAGGAGACCTGACCATTTCAGTTTTTAGAGTAGAATTTTGAGAGACGAATTTGCAGGGCTTATGTTTCAATTTTATCACATGACAGGAGGCTTCATATTTTGCTTTACTCTCTTTACTAAAACTCCACAGCAGTAAAGAAAGTGAAAAAACGTTTTAACCAATCAAAATGCAAATAGGGAGTATATTATCCCAGTCAACAGGCTCCTCCCCCTCTTTCTTTACTGCTCCATCGCAGACAGGTCAGAGTTTTGGCTCTTCCCTATTTTTACCTCATGTGAATGTTTTATTTTACTTATTCCCATATATATATTATTTTATTATCTACTTTTTCCATTATCTATATAATTCTGCTATTTTTCTGTAATCTCTAACTGCTTTTATCCTACTATCTATCCTGTGTTTAGTACCACCAGGGTTACTTCACCCTAGTGGTAGTTTATCTCTTTCTTTGCTGCTGGGTTATTTCCCTGCATCTTTTCCCTTTCCCCACCTTGCCGCCGCTCGGCGGCTCTTTTCCGCCGCGATTTCCGCGGCCCTATTTCAGCCGCGGCTTTCTCCTCGCGGCGGCCATCTTTAATCCCGCGTCTCGCGAGATTACGGCCGCCATCTTAGGATCGTCGCAAATTGCAGCGAAATCCACAGAACGGCAAGTTCAACGGACACTGCAAGCCTTCTACAGTCTGCTACAAGAGGTCAGTCACACAAGCTGTTTAAAGGCACATCAGGTATTAACCTGTGCCTGACTGGGGTGCTGCCCTATATTGTGCTGCTAAGGAGGTCGCTTTGTGGCCACCTCTGTCATACTGGGTGAGGCCCAGAACACATTTTAAATCCCAACAAGTGGTCTATTTGCCCTGCTGGGGCCAAGTGGTTACACACCTGTTACAAGCCTATTGGGCATTATACACCCTGCTGGGGTGATTATATAAATAGGATTACTATCCTGCTGGAGCATACTCTCCAACATACCACTACTCTTACCCTGCTGGGGTATAATTTTATTACAACCCTGCTGGGGTTATCTGGCTTACACTGACCAGTTACTATACCGTCTAGACCCTGCTGGGGTACTCGGTTTTATTATTATATATCTAATAACCCTGCTGGGGTTCTGATTGTACTCTATACTCTATACAAATTTTTTTACACGTTATTGCACCCTGCTGGGGTCTTGCATAGCGTTATTAATACAGTCTATATCGACTGAAATACAGCAGACTGACCTCTACCACGCCCTGTGCCAATCATATACCCAGACACCATGGAGACCTCTCAAACCACAGATCTCCAAAATATGGTGAACAAGGCCGTTTCTGCCTCAATGGAGAAAGTCCTCTCCAAGATGATGGCCTCTGGTTCCGACAAGAGGAAAACATCTAAAGCCCACCCATCCCGCCATGACTCCGATTCTGATGCACAAGAATCTCATAAAAGCCCCGAAACTCTCACGGGCAAACGCCAGTGGAAAGGCGAAAAGGGCCACCCACATAAAGGCAAAAACCCCGCTAAACGCTCTAAACCCATTTCTGCCACCATCACGAATCCTCAAACGACTACTCTTCGGATGAAGAAGAGTCCCAAACTAAACCCATGGCCATTTTAGATGAGTGGCAAGCGGACGACTCAGACTCCAATGAAGATGTTTGGGGCTCAGACTCCGGATCCCAATCATTTTTTCCGCAACATACATTCATGGGAGAACCCCAAGACCAAGACAACGCGGAAACCCCGCAAGAGGATGAAGACACCATCCTTGACCCACTGGAACAAAAACTTTTTGACCCAAGAAAAATTAGACACCCTCGCTCAAGCGATTGGACACCACCTGACCACCTAGCGAGGTTTATGCACCTCTGGCTACGAAAGTCCATGGACAAGACGGTCCGCAACCGTTTGAGGTCAGAATGCCCACGGCCTTTTCTACCCGACCACGTGGCGGACACGCCAGAATTTGACCAAGTGATGACAACTTTTATGTCACGAGGTGGCCGTGACCCACGAAAAGGTGTGGAAAAAGGGTTTAGAGGGGTACAAGATAAACTTCTGGACTCGGTGGGACCACTATCCAGAATTATGTACTTGGCTGACGATGCCCTAGCCAAAGCCGATCAATTTGACCCTACTATGGTGCGCGAATGGGCGCATGACGTGCGGGAATGGGCTCAAAGGTGCTTTTGTTTTGTGGGTAATGCCAATGTTGCCTTATCATCTGAGCGACGCAAAGCAGCACTTCTCCGCATTGACGGGAAATTGGTGGAGTTGGGCACCAAGGAATTAGGTCTTATGGCACAGGGCAAGCTTTTCGGAGAACCATTTCTTAAAGAATTAAGCAGACATGTTAACGTCTACACATCCCTGAACAAGGCTCAGTCATCAATGAGAGTCTTTAGACAAAACCCCTCTAGGGGTGTTTTTGGACGGGCTGGCCGCCAAAGGGGCCGTGCTGCCAGCCGCTTCTGGCCCTCAGGCCCCAGAGCTACAAGACCACAGCCTTTTTACCCAGAGATGGGATACCGACCATCTTCCTACACACGAGGCGCAGACAGAGGTCGCGGACCACGCACTCGAGGCAGAGCACGTTTCTCCTCAGGTAAGCAACCAGTTCACTCATGTTTCCCTTCCAATGCATACAGCAGGTCGCATATCTCTTTTCTTCCAGAAATGGACCTCAATCTCCACGGACGCATGGATCCTACAGACAGTACGAGGCTACGTCATAGACTTCGTAGACCAACCCCGACAGACGGAACTACCACGTCCCATCAACTGCTCAAGAACAGACACATCTCTCATCAACGACGAACTACAAACCCTATACTCAAAAGGCGCGATAGAACCCGCATCCGAACCTCGAGGTTTCTTCAGCAACATCTTCTTAGTCAAGAAGAAAACGGGCGATCTACGACCAGTCATAAACCTACGACAACTCAACCAATACGTCACTTACAACCATTTCAAGATGGAAGGCATACATCTTTTAAGAGACCTCCTACAAGACAAGGATTGGTTCACGAGACTAGACCTCAAGGACGCGTATCTATCAGTACCCGTCCATCAATCCTGCAGACAATACCTTCGTTTCCACTGGCAAGGCCGTCCCTGGCAATTCACGTGCCTCCCCTTCGGCCTCAGTTCGGCCCCATGGTGTTTCACCAAACTGCTGAAACCCGTGGTCGCACATCTTCGAGCTCAAGGCATTCATTGCATTATATACCTGGACGACCTCCTTCTGTTCTGCTCAGACAGACTCAGACTGATACAACACACACGCTACACCACGGATCTCCTATCATCCCTGGGCTTCACAGTGAACTTTCAAAAATCAGCTATCTCCCCATCACAAACAGTTCAATTTTTGGGATTCGAGATAGATTCCACCTCCAGCACTCTACGGCTACCGACAGCAAAAATCTCAGCCATTCGCAAGGAATTCCGCAGGGCCATCCGCTCCCACACTATTCCACTCCGCACCCTCGCACGCATCGTAGGGCTGCTCTCTGCCTCCATTCAAGCTATATTTCCAGGTCCACTTCACTACAGGGCAATGCAACGCCTCAAAGCTTCCTTTCTCAGGGAAAACCCCTCATACGATCAGCCGGTCCCGATGACAGAGGAAGTCAGAGACGAACTCAGATGGTGGCTGGACAGCATGGAGGCATGGAATGGCCGAGCCATCTTCGGGAAAGCTCCCAACATGATATTAGAATCAGACGCCAGCCTCTGGGGATGGGGAGCGACGAGCAAAAATGTATCGACAGGAGGAGCTTGGACATCCCAAGACCTCAACTTACATATAAACTGCCTAGAACTCCTAGCCGGGTCTTTCGCGATCCGAAGCCTAGCAAAAGACAAGTCGGACTGCTGCATCCTACTCCGGATGGACAACATCTCCGCAGTCCGTTACATCAACCGCCTAGGCGGAGCCCGCTCACGTCTCCTATCAGAAATAACGAAATAAATTTTCGACTTCTGCCTACCCCGCAACATCTCCCTCACGGCGGAATACCTCCCAGGAGAGACAAACCTCACAGCGGATTGGTTCTCACGCCACTGGCGGGACACCAGCGACTGGAAACTAGATCCACAAATCTTCAACTGCATTGCGGAACGCCTAGGTCCACTCCACCTGGACCTGTTTGCGTCCCGCAACAACAGACAAACGAAATTATACTTCAGTTGGCTCCCGGACCCGGAGAGCGCAGCAGTGGATGCATTCCTACAACCTTGGCCGATCACAGGAGCCTACGCCTTCCCTCCCTTCGCCATGATAGCGAGGACCATACACTATCTGAAGAATCAGCAAACCTCACTAGTACTCATCACTCCACTATGGAGGGGACAACCATGGTTCCCAGATCTCCTAGCTCTATCATGCTACGATCCCCTTCTACTACCTCATCATCAATACATTCTAACAGATCCAAAAGGCAACCCTCATCCACTAATCCTAGACAACCATCTCCATCTGGTGGCTTGGACGCTTTCAGGGGCTCCTGGCAAGTCGGCGAACTATCGCAGGCTGCTAAAGAACTGCTATGGGACTCATGGGCCCCCGGAACCAGAAGATGCTATTTATCCGCTTGGAATTCCTGGTCCACTTGGTGTCTGGAACGGAACTTCGATCCATTTACGGCCCCTGTTTCAGCCATTTTGAACTTCCTATCCCACCTTTTCTCATTAGGTCGGTCTTACAGATCACTTAATGTAATTCGATCAGCTATTTCAGCGGCACATGTCCCCATACAAGGGATTCCGGTTGGCAAAGAACCACTTGTATGCCGACTCCTGAGAGGCATTCGATTACAACGTCCCCCACAGGGCCCAAATATTCTCAATTCTGGGATTCGACGTAATCCTCCGATTCCTGAAAGACTGGCCAACTAACAACAGACTCTCCCTCCGTCAATTATCAGCAAAACTCACAGTCTTGCTCTGCCTGGTCTCCTTCCGCAGAGTATCAGACATTCGAGCACTGGACATAGACGCTTTTTCAATCTCTCCAGAAGGAGTTACATTCCGGATATCTCGCTGCACTAAGACGGACTCCACATCTGTGTTTTATCCTTTCTTCCCCACAGAACCACAACTCTGCGTTGTCTCCACACTACAACAGTACGTGGAAACCACCCTACCTCTCCGGTCTACACCATCAGGTCAACTCCTAGTATCATACGTCAGACCACATGTCCCCATCACTTCCACCACCCTGGCAAGATGGGTTCGCTGGTTACTATCGCTAGCCGGTGTGGACACTACATTCGGAGCCCACTCAGTACGCGGAGCAGCAGCATCCTCAGCCTTCATGGCGGGTGCTTCCTTAACAGATATCCAACGCTCCGCAGATTGGTCTAGGGAATCTACATTCCGCACCTTCTATTTCCGTCCGAATTCCGGTGCTGCCATGTCTCTGATTCTACAGCGTTAAAAATGCAAAATATGAAGCCTCCTGTCATGTGATAAAATTGAAGATTATGCTAGCGCTAGTGTACTTATAATCTTAATTTTAATAATGACAGGAGGCGAGTATTTTCCCACCATTCCCACCCGGGGAGGAGGGGAACCACTTTATTCATGCTCTAATCATACTTATCTACATTTCTTCATTCTTCTGTTTCTTCATAACTCCTTGAATCACATGTTGACATAAAGTATTCACTGTTGTCATTAGCCTATTTAACTACCAGTAGTCTATACACTGAATATACAAATTACATTTATTGCAATGTAATCAGATGGATCACTGTCATGACTACAAACAGTTTCAAGACCGGTGCCTAACCTTTCTCATATTCTCTTTTCAGTTTAAGTGTGAAAGAATTTGGAACATCTACGACATGACCATAACTTTATTGTTCATCATATAAAGACCAAGCATCGGATGTTCTCCGGTTGGTGCCTGTTTTCCTACTCAACCCAAGAAGTTCATCATTCCCGTTGGATTCCATTTCTGATGTTCGTTACAGACTTTATCACTATTTTCTTCCCTGTTCCGATGTTCGCTTCCGAAAGAGGGGGAGGAGCCTGTTGACTGGGATAATATACTCCCTATTTGCATTTTGATTGGTTGAAAGTGTTTTCACTTTCTTTACTGCTGTGGAGTTTTAGTAAAGAGAGTAAAGCAAAATACTCGCCTCCTGTCATTATTAAAATTAAGATTATAAGTACACTAGCGCTAGCATAATCTTCAATTTGGGCCATTATAGCAGTTTGACTGTTTCAATAACCGCAAAAAGGCCTACCATTTGTGAAAGTAGACACTCCAGGGTATCTCATATGGCATATATTGTGCCTTAACATGTCGCCATTTTTTTACTATTATATGTCAAAGTTTGTGGTAAAAAAATATTTTTCGCATTTTTTCCTTAAGCATTACATTTGTGCTGGGCATTTTGTATATTTGATATGTTCCACTATGATCAAACACCCCTAATTATGCTCAGCTAAGTCTTCTGAGTAAAACAATACCCCCAATGTATGTCCTTGACACTATTTGGTGACGCTACAGTGCCATAAAGGAGACCTGACCATTTCAGTTTTTAGAGTAGAATTTTGAGAGACGGATTTGCAGGGCTTATGTTTCAATTTGGGCCATAATAGCAGTTTGACTGTTTCAATAACCACAAAAAGGCCTACCATTGGTGAAAGTAGACACTCCAGGGTATCTCATATGGCATATATTGTGCCTTAACATGTCGCCATTTTTTCACTATTATATGTCAAAGTTTGTGGTAAAAAAATATTTTTCGCATTTTTTCCTTAAGCATTACATTTGTGCTGGGCATTTTGTATATTTGATATGTTCCACTATGATCAAACACCCCTAATTATGCTCAGCTAAGTCTTCTGAGTAAAACAATACCCCCAATGTATGTCTTTGACACTATTTGGTGACGCTACAGTGCCATAAAGGAGACCTGACCATTTCAGTTTTTAGAGTAGAATTTTGAGAGACGAATTTGCAGGGCTTATGTTTCAATTTGGGCCATTATAGCAGTTTGACTGTTTCAATAACCGCAAAAAGGCCTACCATTTGTGAAAGTAGACACTCCAGGGTATCTCATATGGCATATATTGTGCCTTAACATGTCGCCATTTGTTCACCATTATATGTCAAAGTTTGTGGTAAAAAAATATTTTTCGCATTTTTAACTTATGCGTTACATTTGTGCTGGGCAGTTTGTATATTTGATATGTTCCAATATGATCAAACAACCTAAATTATGCTGAGCTATCTCCTGTGAGTAAAACGATACCCCCAATGTATGCCTTTAGTCGTATTTCCTGACGCTACTTTGCCATATAGGAGACCTGACCATTTTAGTTTTTACTAGAATTTTATAGGTTTATGACTCATTTTGGGTTCTAATAGCAGGTTGCTTATTCAAACTTCCCCCACAAAGACCTACCATTTTTTAAAGAAGACACCCCAGGGTATTTCAAAAGGCCCATTTTGAACCTTAGGGTGGGATAATTTTTTCGCTAGTGAATACCAAGTCTAGTAGTAGTAAGCATTTTCTCTGCCTTTTTGACACATACTTTGAGATTTTACTGCATAGTTTACAATACTTAGGTGTGCTACGGCAGTATAATGCTTCATATGTCACTCAGCTATGTCGTCTGAGTACAGCAATACCCCCGTGTGTACCTTTCCCAGGTATATGTGGATGTTGGAGGGGCAAATTTGAGACTCGGCAATTTCAGGTCTGTTTCAAACTTTGAATTTTTACGCTGGGTCCATGTCCCATTTTGGGGCATTTGACAGGTTGAGAATTCAAACTTCCCCCACAAAGGCCTACCGTTTTTTAAAGAAGACACCCCAGGGTATTTCAAAAGGCCCATTTTGATCCTTAGGGTGGGATCATTTTTTCGCTAGTGAGTACCAAGTCTAGTAGTAGTAAGCATTTTCTCTGCCTTTTTGACACACACTTTGAGATTTTACTGCATAGTTTACAATCCTTAGGTGTGCTACGGCAGTATAACGCTTCATATGTCACTCAGCTTTGTCGTCTGAGTACAGCAATACCCCCGTGTGTACCTTTCTCAGGTATATGTGGATGTTGAAGGGGCAAATTTGAGACTCGCCCATTTCAGGTTTGTTTCAAACTTTGAATTTGCATGCTGGGTCCATGTCCCATTTTGGGTCAAACTCTGAGGCACTCTCTGTCACCTCTGAATCCGCTGTCAGAATTCTCTAACTGTACTTCCTAAGCATTTTGAACTTTTTACACAAGAACTTTAACAAAACAATGTTATAATAATGTTATTTTTTTTGTTTTTTTTTTTGTATTTTTACCCCTAGCATACGCACTAAACTCCCCAATTTCCCATGAACTATCATCCACCCCAATTAACTAAATAAAAGGTAAAAAAAAAATATATATATAGTCAGTGGTTAAATACCAGAACTGACAACAAGAATATTAATTGTATTGAGAATGTATTGGCACTGAGTATGAAATAATTTAAAACAGTTCCCAATACAAAGACCAGGCTGAGAGGGACAATCAGGGCAGTAGAAACTGGTCTCTGTTCGAATCCCTCTCTGGTAACACAGCCTGCACCTTTTCTGTGGGGCCTTTTTTGGGGGGGTTGGTGGTATCCGAAAGCAGAAGTGACCTGTCTGAATATCTCTGCTGCTAGGCCCTGCTGATGGCTCCCCACTGTGGCACTCAGTGAGCAGCACGGAAATTAGCTGGAACTGAAATGTAAGAAATGTACATTTCAGCTGAGGATTTGCCTTTTTGAAAAGGATGAATGCATTGTGAGTAGCCATTTGCATTAAATAAATGCCCACTTTCTTATACCAGGCCCTGGTCTTTCTCATTATAAGATATGGCTGCAGCAGTTGATCAGACAGGTCAACTCCCCCCATGTGTTTATTGTATTGCTGTCTTGTTTCCTGTCTGCCACGGACTGCGACCCTGCGTGTGTGTTCACTGTGCATGGTAGTCAGTATGAACACCTCCTTTTTGTCTCTGTATTTCAGAGCCAGCAGTTCGTCCTGGCATAGAGCAGCCGTTTCCCCCTTTTTAATTTTTTTCTCTGCCAGAGTCTTGGGGAAGCCGGTGCGTGTCTTGCGGATAGTGCCGCAGACCACAGTCTCAAAACAATATAGCATTTTTTGGAGGGGTATGCTATTGTAATAAGTATCAAGGTAGAGGTGGTACCCCTTGTTCAGTAGCGGGTTCATTAGATCCCAAACTATTTTTCCGCTAGTCCCAACTACATCAGGGCAACCTGGGGGATCCCGGTGGCTATCTTTACCTTCATATACTCTGAAGGTATAAACATACCCACTGCTACTTTCACATAACTTGTATAGCTTGATGCCATACCGGGATCTTTTGGCTGGGATGTATTGCTTGAAGCCCAGTCTACCCTTGTATTTCATTAGGGACTCGTCAATACATATATTATTTTGGGGAGTATAAATTATGCCAAATTCTTTATTAAAATGGTTAATTAGGGGGCGGATTTTATAGAGTTTGTCATACTGCTGATGATCTTTGCGGTGGCACTTCGAATTATCATTGAAGTGCAGAAAACACAGTACTGATTCGTATCTGGGCCTACTCATGGTCTGAGAGAAAATGGGAGTATTGCATACTGGGTTTTTGGACCAGTACATTCGGATGCTGGGCTTTTTTATAATTCCCATTAGCATGGTTAGTGCCCAGAACTGTTTTAACTCTGGCACACTGGTGGGGTACCAGCTCCCTTTTGTGGCAAGGTAACTTGTTGCATTTTGTGCCAGATACTGCGCTGCATAAATATTTGTTTGTGTAACTATCTGCCCTAAAAAATCATCCCCAAGGAACAGCTCCATAAAATCCTGGGAGTTATAGCTGGTCACGTCTCCCTGAATACCAGGAGTCGCAGTGAACAGAGGGATGTCGGGGACCTTTTCTGATCTTTTTTTAATATTTTTTTTTAACTTTTTTAAAACTCTTAAAACTCTTAAAAACTTTCTTAAACCTCTAAAAACTTTTTAAAAAATTAACCCCTGTGGGTAAAAACAGAAATCAGATCACCGCTAAACACAGTGCTTACACCTATCAAAGCAGAAATGCTTTGACTTAAAATAAACTACTTTTTTTTCTCTTTTTTCCTTTTCTCACTTTTTTTTATACTTTTATAAACTTTTAATAACTTTTACAAATTTTTAATAAGTTTCTAAAACGTTTCCGCTTCCTAGCTACACTAATGCTAGATTCCCCAATTCCCCCTAGCTTCAATCCACCCCAGCTAACTAATTAACAGAAAATAATAGTAAAAAAGAAAATTATATTTAACCCCTGAGGGTTAAAAAGAAAATAAAGTTAACCCCTGAGGGTCAGGGACACAAAATTTCAAACGATCCGTCTCTCTCCACTTCTAATCACACACAGAGGTGGAGGGAGGAGGATCAGAAGTCCCAGCAGCACTGTGATCGCTGTGACTGGCTGTCACAGCGATCACATGTGCTGGGACAGCGCTATTGGCTGTTGCTGGGCTTCCTCAAACGCTGAGGCACCCAGCAACAGCGTTAACCCCACGATCGCCGCGATCGTGGCGATCTGGCGTTAACTTTAGTAATTGACGGAAATTTTCCGTCAAGCGTCCTTAAGGGTAGGTCTGCCTTAACGGAAAATTTCCGTCAAGCGTCGTTAAGGGGTTAAACCCTTTATTTAACCTTCCACTACAGAGAGTCCCAGGAGGAAGCAGTGTTAATTTTGTTGACTAACAATTGTCTACAAGTTTTGAAATTTAGTCAACTAAAACTCGACTAAAACTAGAACAAATGAGATGACTAAATACCGACTAAAACTAAAATGGCTTTTTAGTCAAAATTAACACTTCACAAAGGTGCTGAGATAGGGGCAAAAGAGACAGGCCAGGGTTTTGGAGAGAGACGCCTAGAGAGGCTGAGAGGACACAAAGAGACACAGAGGGGTTGATGAAGGGGCAAAAGAGGCTTTAGATAAACCCATTATATTATAGTCGTGTTGACTAAAATCTCCAGTAGATTTAGTCGACTAAAATCTACTGGAAATTTAGTCGACTAAAACGAAAACAATTCAGATGACTAAATACCGACTAAAACTAAAATAGCTTTTTAGTCAAAAGACTATGACTAAACTAAATTGAAATGTGCCGCATAAATTAATACTTGGAGGAAGCATTTCCCAAGTAAGTTGATTGATCTCATAAGAGCAGGCATTAGGTTGTTGGAGTATGACCTGCCGAGAATAGGGTACATTGATGTTGTGACAGGTTTATGCAAAATATGATCATAGACTGTAACTAAGCCCCCATTATTTTATGCCTAGGTGAGGTGTTTTTAAATAAAACAATTACACAGCACCCTCATAAGTATGCATGTTCAGGTGAGTGCAGGCCTTTTGGGGTATATATATATACACACACACAGTATCTCACACAAGTGAGTACACCCTTCACATTTTTTAAAAATATTTTATTATATCTTTTCATGTGACAACACTGAAGAAATTACACTCTGCTACAATGTAAAGTAGTAAGTGTACAGCCTGCATAACAGTGTAAATTTGCTGTCCCCTCAATATAACTCAACACACAGCTATTAATGTCTAAAATGTTGAGGTAAAATGGCTAATTAGGACCAATTTGGACATTTCCACTTAGGGGTGCACTCACTTTCGTTGTCAATCGTTTAGACATTAATGGCTGTGTGTTGAGTTATTTTGAGGGGGCAGCAAATTTACACTGTTATACAGACTGTACACTTACTACTTTACATTGTAGCAGAGTGTAATTTCTTCTGTGTTGTCACATGAAAAGATATATATGTTAAAAGGCCGTTTTGCCCGAATCTGTGGGAGGAGTTATGACCCCTATTTAAACACCTAACCCTCTACTTACCTTTGCCGTTCAAGCTGTTTGTCCCAGCACTTCCGGTCCATAGTTACGCCAAAATTCCAGCCTCCAGCAGCAGTTTGTCGCCAACAGCTCTCCTGCCTCCGACCTCTGTGCCTGCCAACCGGCTTCTAACCAACATTGCTACCCGGCTTCCGATCACGAAACCGGCACGTCCACCCCCAACGTGGGTTATAATCTTCTAAATGGGCCAGGGCTAAGATTCTTCACTACGATTTCAACAACAATCATCTAAACCTTACACCACTTTGCTACTACTAATTTTAACAGTACATTGCTTGTCTCTCATTTCTACATATCATTACTTAGACCTGCGTCATTACCGCAGTTTCGCCAAGTTCTACGCCATCAACCACCAACAGAAAATTTGGCCCGGGCATTTTTTAATTACAGCGGCCCACTAAAAAGGGGGCGGGGCCAGACAGGGTGTGTTTTGTCATCACCAATGACAAGCCCGCCCCATCACAAAGTGAGCATGTTGGTTCAATGCTCTTCCAGGGTAGACCATGCGCAGAGCTCTGCTGAAGAGCTCTGGCATGAGAAAAATACCCTGTATTTGTTCTGCACAGCACAAGCAAATTTAATAACATGCTTGCACTGTGTTTGCTTGATATTTGTCTCTGGTGTCTCCATAGTTGGGATACTAGGAGACAAAAATGCTAGGAAAGCATATTGTGCAGTGTGTGTGAGGGTGCTCTGTGTGTGTGTGTGTGTGTAAGGGGTGTAGTGTGTGTGCGAGAGGGGTGCAGTGTGTGTGTGAGTGATGGGTGCTGTGTTTGCGTGAGGGTGCTATGTGGGTAAGGGTGCAGTGTGTGTGTGCTGTGTGTGAGTGGGTGCTGTGTTTTCGTGAGGGTGCTATGTGCGTGTGAGGAAGCTGTGTGTGAGGGTGCAGTGTATGCATGTGAGGAAGCTGTGAGTGTCAGGGGTGCAGTGTGTGTGAGTGAGGGTGCTGTGAGTGTCAGGGGTGCAGTGTGTGTGTGTGTGCTGTGCGTGTTGGGGTGCAGTGTATGTGTGAGGGTGCTGTAAGTGTTAGGGATGCATTGTGTGTGTGGTGTGAGTGTCAGGGGTGCAGTGTGTGTGTGTGTGTGAGGGTGCTGTGAGTGTCAGGGGTGCAGTGTGTGTGTGCTGTGCATGTCAGGGGTGCAGTGTGTGTGTGAGGGTGCTGTGAGTGTTAGGGGTGCATTTTGTGTGTGCTGTGAGTGTCAGGGATGCAGTGTGTGTGTGAGGGTGCTGTGAGTGTTGGGGTGCATTGTGTGTGTGCGGTGCTGTGAGTGTTAGGGGTGAATTGTGTGTGTGCTGTGAGTGTCAGGGGTGCAGTGTGTGTGTGTGTGAGGGTGCTGTGAGTGTCAGGGGTGCAGTTTGTGTGTGTGTGCTGTGTGTGTCAGGGGTGCAGTATGTGTGTGAGGGTGCTGTGAGTGTTAGGGGTGCATTGTGTGTGTGCTGTGAGTGTCAGGAGTGCAGTGTGTGTGAAGGTGCTGTGAGTGTCAGGGGTGCAGTGTGTGTGTGTGCGTGTCAGGGGTACAGTGTGTGTGTGCGGGTGCTGTGAGTGTTAGGGGTGCAGTGTGTGTGTGAGGGTGCTGTGCGTGTTAGGGGTGCAGTGTGTGTGTGTGTGTGTTAGGGGTGCAGGGTGTCTGTGAGTAAGTTTGGCTGCTGTGACTTATTATATCCCCCCTCCCTGCTTACCTTTAGCCTGGGAGGGGGGATCCTGCTGCTGGGGCTGCCATCCATCCCTGGTGGTCCTAGATGTTGGGCTAGAGTTCACTCTCTCGAGACCCGGAGTGTTGCCATGGCAACGCTCCGAATCTCGTGAGAGGAACCCGGCGGAGCTGTAAGTTAGAGCTCCTCCGGGTTCCTCTGCTGGCAGGCTGGCTCCCTCCCTCTCTCCCTGCCGGCGGCCGCAATATCCTGCATGTGGGCCTGTGAGGGAGATCTTTGATCTCCCCACTGGCCTGCTGTGGACTACTTCAGGGCCGGCGCTCGGATAGTACTGGCTCTGCAAAGACCGGCAGGAGAGATCCTGTGATCTCCCTGCCGGCCTCGGCCCACGGCCACCGCGGCCCACCGGGAATTTGCCCGGTGGGCACGATGGCCAGTCCGGGCCTGATAGACAGTGTTTCAATTGAGCTTTTAAATAATAGATATTGCTCAGATTTCTGATCAGGGCTTGTCTTCCAGGCTGGTGAATTTTCTTGCAATGAAGAAATAACTTATATTTTTATTGTCACAATACATTTCTGTATTACAAAATGTGCAAACATTCAAAAAGAGGGTTTTTATAAGGACACTATAAGCACCCATAACACTCCAAATCAATTAAGTGGTCTGCATGCAGTGCCTATATCATTGTCACCCTGCAATCTAAAACATAAAACATCACCATTTTGGCTTTCTGACAGCCATGAGAGGTGCTTAACCTGCGAGAACCAAGTGTTATAGAAAGCATTTAACTAATCGAGAGCAGTGTTTTACTTTTTTCCAATGATTCTCTTTTGAAAGCATTGGATTGGATATGAACTCAGAACAGAGGGGGTGGCTGCAGCAGCGCTGTCTTTGCACTGGAAACAAGGTAAGTAAGCTTAATTAAACGTAACTTTTTATCCAACATAGGAGGATGGACAGAGGTCACAGTAATAAAAGGAAACGTATCGTCCTGAAAAGAAGATTATTATTTTCGGGACTGTAGGTCCTATATAACACTAATGCAAGTAATACCATGAAGCCCCATGTCATCAATATGTCTATCAAAATGATGCTATAGTTATCTGCAGAAACAGCATATAGCTTATAAAATTAAAATCAGTTAATTCCCCATGCTGTTAAATTTGTATTTCCTTTTTCTGGATGAAATGTAAAAAAAAATATTTCTGGACATCCTCTCTAGCATCCCACATGTAATAGACAAGCAGGTGTTACACTTACTGGCCTATGAATCCCAAGTGGCATCTCTTCTCCTCAGAATGCATGTCTCGAGGGACTGCATGGGAGGCATCAATCAAAGATAAAATATATATGGGATGATGAAAAGCAACCAAAATGTCATTTTAAGAGACTTTGTGAGACATGACATATAAGTGCATGCTAAGCGAGAAGACAAAGTACAACTGTGAAACCCAACCTGTGGACATTCGTCTCTGCACATCTAAGGTAACAAAATGACTTTGAACAGATTGCCCTTCATTCTGTGCCTGGATTTCACAAAGAATACCTTTTTAACCGGAACTAACTGTTCATTAAAAGTGGCACACTCATGCCAATGCTAAAATATATGGTCATATAATATGGTGGTGCTGATGTGGCAGAGGAACTTAAACTCGCAATACAAAATTTTTTTAGTATGTAGTTCTTCTTTGTGTGTTGTAAGGTACATTAATATATACACTTTGTGTTAATTTACTGAATGCTGATACAACATTATACGTAATTACATAGAACTAATTGGTGTTATAGATGTAATTTTACAACTGTGATGAATTGCCATTTTGAAATACACATAACCATCTTTTTTTTAATTATTATTCTTTTTTTATTATGAAGATGGCTATAGATCCTGGCAAACAGAAAGAGCCCAAGAGACATGCGTGCACAATTCCACACATGCATAGATACAGGCAGATATACAGAAACAAAACAAAGAACAAGTAAAAAAGGCATACCGACAGATAAACAGGGTTTCTAAACAGTTAATTGTCAGGAATTCAATGTACATTTAATGTCACATTAGTTTTCAGTAGTCAGCAGTCAGCTATGTTTTCAGTTTATTCACTAAACCTTGTATTGAAGTAAATTAAAAATGTGAATGGCAACAGGTTCCCTCATTCAAAAACAAACAAAGTCCTATGGACTAACATCAATTTGAGAGTATAAAAATTCCACTGAGTGAATAGCTATATCATTGAAAAGTTCAGTTGAAGCCCGGATTCATTCTATTGCCACATCAAAAAAACTGCTCTCTTCCAGTACGATATACATTATCTACAACTTGTAATTTTACCTTTAGTTATAGGGAAACATTATTTTTTCAATTGTTTATATCAGAGACTAGAACTGACAAAATTCCATTTGCTATGTATCCTTTACTCTGAACTATATTCCTCCACCAAGCAGCTTCTTTTTCGGTCATCGACTTTTTGTTTCCTTTCCCGCCCTTTCTTCTGCTTAGTTTCCCTTCTGACTCCCTGTTTTCCTTACTTTTTATGATCGTATTTGTTTGCAGGACTTTTTAAATGCATGCTCTATGCATTTCATTAGGGTGTACATCAAGGGATTTATTTTTTAAAAAGGTGGACATTAATAGATCACACCGTTGTAAAGATTATTTTGTTTTATTTCTTAAAGAAAATCTTTACTTGAAAAAGGTATCAGCAAAATGTATTAATAAGAAAAAATTTTAATAGTTCAAAAACTACAGTTGACTTGACAAAAATTGGAGTGTGGATCGAAACATTGCTGTGTTTGTCGTGTTTCTCCAATAAAACTGTTGTTTGAATAAGTGAGTGCCTGGACTACATTGTCTTCACTATATGTTATGGGGTACATTCATATATACACTGCCAGCCAGCCCAAGGTACAGTGCACCGAGGTCTACAAGTGATTAGAGTGTGGATCCCTCCTTTGTCTGCAAACTACAGTTGTAGTGATGATGGCCCATATGATGATAATGTGTGTAAGACACTATTTTCCTTTTGGCATAGTGGATAATGATTTATTTATTGAATTAATTGCTTTTTTGTGCAGTGAGTTGTGGTACCTGTGTGAAACGTAATTATATATTAATAACACAAGCACATCATGGATTTGTACACGAACAATATTATCCCGTTGCTTTTTTAAATATCTAAAAATACATAAAACATACGTAAAATACAAGTAAGCTGGTAGCAACATTAACGTCACATCTAAATGGGAGGTAAGTTCACTTCAATAAAACAATATTTTGTTCCCACAATACTCTGCACGTGTTTGCTTTGTTAATATGTTGGAAATATTGTTTTAGATGTAAATGAGCAATTTATCTAGTAAGAAAATGTGATTTTTATTTTTTACAGAACTTGATGTTTTTCCCTTTAACCATACATTGAAATCTAGACACTAGTTACCACGCTGTGGAGAGGAAGTGAAATATAAAACATAACTGCAAGCTATTAAAGCAAAGGTTTAAAGAATTTTATTTCCCTCCGAACTGAGAGAAAGAATCTGGAAATCTCTCAAACAAGGACAAGCGTATTCTTGTGGATTTTTAAATAAAATTTGCATTGCTTTATTAACTCCACAAGTAGACAATTGCAGTGTATCAGTGTTTTTGTCTCAAAAGAAGACTTTTCTTAAGACCTAGTGTTACACAATGAACAAACTTAAGTTGATATCCCAGTTATCCAAAGTGAGGTGACTGTGAAAAGAAGGCTCTGTGTGAACACCATTAGTCAGTGAATGAATAACTAAAATAACTATATCAATAGCCTAGAGTAAGACAGATCTCAATTAGACAGTGCACCATACATATATAACAAAGAATTAAGAAATGGAGACTTGATAGAAACCTCCTGCACTCACGAAGAAGAAAAAAGCAGTTGGACCATACTGTTAGGTAGATACACCAGCACCACAGAGAAAGACATATACACAGCTACCAGAGAGTGCAGTGGGAGTGCCCACGAGGTGAATGGCCGAAAAGTTTGTTCATTGTGCAACAATATTTCTTGACAAAAGTCTCCTGTTGAGACTGAAACATTAATGCACCGTAATTGTCTACTATAATAAAGAGGGAAAAATTGTATTTAAAAATTCCCAAGAATACACTTTTCTTTGTTTGATATAACTGGATCTGGTTGTTGTACCAGGATAAGTACAGATTAACTAAACTCTGTGTTACCCTTGGTGTTTATCTGTAAATGAACACAAAGTGTATATATGAATGTACCTTACAACACACAAAGATGCATTATACACTAAACATTTTATTTGTGTTGTCAGCTTAATATATATAGAACTGAGCACACAGTTATATGTTTATATATATTTTTTGCAATATATTATAGTAAATGTGGTTGTGTTATTGCTATATACTTGACTTTAGTTATTGCTTATATAACATTGTTATGTATGGTAATTTAAAATAAATAAATAAGCGAGAAAACACATTGATTCTTTTTTTTTTTACAATATGGTTTGTCTACACATAGTGTGTGTACAATAATGCTTGTAACTTCAATATCATTTCTCAGTTGTTTTATCTAGTTGATTCTACAGGTTATATAGACTTTATTTATTTTTTATAAAGTCCCAATGTTAATGTACACTCTGATTGTTGTACCAGTTATTTCAAGGCTGTATTATTTCTAACCAATATCAGGTCCCTAGAATTCTACATAAAAATGTTAAATAAAATAAAATACTGTCATTCTAATATGTCAACAGTGCCATTTTTCTTGCCCTCTATCTTTCTCTGTCTCTTTTACTTTCTCTCTCATTGTTTTAAAGCTCCAGCTGGTTCATACACGGGTTGATATTTGAAAGATATGTGAATCATATATGATAATCATGGTAAATTGTAATATATCATCTGATCTTCCTGGGATCCCTGACAAATCAGGCCTCATTCACTCATCAAAGGAAAACTCAACAGAAGTAAAAGAATTTGTTTTTGTGGCATTTGCTTTCTCTCCAGGTCTTCAACATTCTGTATTCTTCATCTTCCTTATGATCTATTTTTTACTCTTGAGTGGGAACATTCTTATTATGATGACAATCAGAGCTGACCCTCGGCTCCATAGTCCTATGTATTTTTTCCTAAGCAAGTTGTCCTTTATTGATCTTTGTTACTCATCAGTGACTGTGCCAAAGATGTTGGTAGACTTCCTGTCTGAGAGGAAAGTTATTTCCTTTAATGGTTGCATCACACAACTATACTTTTTCCACTTTTTTGCATGTGCAGAATGCTTTATTTTCACAGTTATGGCTTATGATAGATATGTGGCCATTTGCAAACCTCTGAACTATTCTTTAATTATGAGCAAGAAGCTGTGTTTGTGGATGGTAGCAGCAACCTGGACCATTAGCTTTGTCCACTCCAATATACAAACAACTTTAACCATGGGATTACCCTTTTGTGGCCCCAATGAGATAAACAGTTTTTTCTGCGATATTCCACCACTTATCAGACTGGCCTGTACTGATACAACAATGATTGATGCAATGATAGTGGCCAACAGTGGTATCGTTTCATTGGGATGTTTTATCTGTGTCTTGATTTCTTATGTTGGCATTGTTTCATCAATCCTAAAAATAAAGACAACTGATGGCAGACGTAAAGCCTTTTCAACGTGTGCTTCTCATATCACTGTAGTGACATTTTTCTTCGGTCCTTGCGTCTTCATCTACATGAGGCCATCCACTTCTTTCCAAGCTGATCAAGTAGTTATAGTATTCTATACAGTCATAGCACCAATGCTTAACCCAGTCATTTACACCTTGAGGAACAAAGAGGTTAAGATATCAATTAAAAAAATGTGGGACGGAAAATCGTTTATTAAATATAATCCATAGAGGAAAATAAACAATAAATTCCATACATATGATAACCAATGACTTTTCATGACGTTGAATACCATGGCTGCTTCTGGTTGGTGGAAACAATCTTCCAGCATCTTTAAAATTGTGTTTAATTTTGTTATAGTTACATTATAGTTACATAGAAACATAACATATTCTCTGTGTATAGTGTTAGTTAATTATTTGCTTTGTAAGATGGGCTCATTTATTACTGATATTCCAGGCAAAATGCTGAATATGCTCTTAAATTATATTTGTGTTTTTCCAGAAAGCACCATGACCTTTTTTTTTTTAAATTTTTAAACCAATTTTTAGAATTTTTCTTTAAAATTAAAATAATACTTAATGGAAAAAGCTTTATTGTTATGTACCGTATTTTTCGCTCCATAAGACGCACCTCACCATAAGACGCACCTAGTTTTTAGAGGAAGAAACCCAGAAAAAAAATATTCTGAACAAACTGTCCCATAGTGTTTCTTACTATAGGACAGTTTGTACAGAATATTTTTTTTCTCCCCTGTCCCATAGTGTCCCCCCCTCCCATAGTCTTCTCCTCTCTCCCATAGTCTTCACCCACCTCCTCCCCATAGTCTTCACCCACCCCCTCCCCATAGACTTCACCCACCCCCTCCCCATAGACTTCACCCACCCCCTCCCCATAGACTTCACCCACCCCCTCCCCATAGACTTCACCCACCCCCTCCCCATAGACTTCACCCACCCCCTCCCCATAGTCTTCATCCACCCTCTCCCCATAGTCTTCATCCACCCCCTCCCCATAGTCTTCATCCACCCCCTCCCCATAGACTTCATCCACCCCCTCCCCATAGACTTCATCCACCCCCTCCCCATAGACCTCATCTCCCCCCTTCCCATAGACTTCATCCACCCCCTCCCCATAGACTTCATCCCCCCCCTCCCCATAGACTTCATCCCCCCTCCCCATAGACTTCATCCCCCCCTCCCCATAGACTTCATCCCCCCCTCCCCATAGACTTCATCCCCCCTCCCCATATACTTCATCCCCCCCATATACTTCATCCCCCCCTCCCCATATACTTCATCCCCCCCTCCCCATATAGTTCATCCCCCCTCCCCATAGACTTCATCCCCTCCCCCTCCCCCCATAGACTTCATCCCCCCCTCCCCATAGACGTCATCCCCCCCTCCCCATAGACTTCATCCCCCCCTCCCCATAGACTTCATCCCCCCCCTCCCCATAGACTTCATCCCCCTGACCATATTCTTCTCTCCCATACTGTCCCCCTCCCCTTGTCCCATAATTACTTACCTGTCTTGCAGCGTTGGCCGGCAGCATTGGGCGCACCGCGGTAGTGGAACTTGACTTTCATGTTCCGGTTTCCGGCGGGACTGAAAGGAAGTGCGCACTCAGCTTGTGCACACTTCCTTTCAGTCCCGCCGGAAACCGGAACATGAAATTCAAGTTCCACTACCGCGGTGCGCCCTGTGGTGCCGGCCAACGCTGCAAGACAGGTAAGTAAAGCTTCATATACGCTCCATAAGACGCACAGACATTTCCCCTCACTTTTGAGGGGAAAAAAGTGCGTCTTATGGAGCGAAAAATACGGTAATTATTTGACAATCTTTTTAGCTTTAATAAATCAGCATTAAATAATTTTTACAAGCCATTCAAAGTACACGGATGTTTCCTTTTATACCAGTATTTTCTTAAATGTGTACACATTTCTTCCTGTACTATTTATTTGCTTTATTTCTTACTGGAAGATAAACAGCATTATTTACTAAAGCGAGAATGCATGGTGAGTCCAAAGTGAATTTCAAATTTAAGGTCAAAATAGCCCACCTGGAAAAATTATCTAAGTCACCTATGCTTTGCAATCAGCTACTCTGGCCTTAAATTTGAAAATCACTTTCAATTCACTTTGAATTTTCACTTTAGTGAACACCACTGATGGAGGGAGTTGGGAAGAAAACAAACAAATATATATTTTAAGAGTAGTATAGGCTGTGAAAGTATTGTATCTACAGAAGAGTTATGTAACAGTCCTTTCCATTCACTTCGCAAGAAAGATTAAATTACATTTAGGGAAGCTAGTGACGTCAAAACATATTCATAGTAAGGTAACCCTATAAAGTCATGCAGGGTGATTCTGAGTAAATACCTGAGTACTTATATTCATAACCTGAATCGCTTTTTTGTGATAACCTCCTGTAGTTTACAGAGGCTTTCGAACTGTGGGGACTGGAATCCTTCACTTTCATGAGTATTCTCTTAAAGTGGTCATTAAGGGTCTCAGTTCCCACAATATTGTATTCTACAAAGAAAAAAAAGCCTACTACAGTATGTAGGCAAAATGAGGAAATTAAGATGATCAAAAGATATGGCCACACCGTAAGTTCAGCAACATGCTATAATGGCTGTTGCCTAATGTCAACAAGTAAATATTGGGAGAAATCTGAGTGGCACTATTTATTTTATCAGTCCTATAGGTCAGAATATTTTTTTTTACTATCACTACCATAAATACACATCACACATATCACACATAACCAACACACACTTTTCAGCACTTTATTGTGAGATTTATTAGTGTAATGCTGTCATTTTGCACATTACACTGTATTTTATAGTCGTGGAGCTGCGTGATATTCTACTATGCACATTACTGGGAAATGTTTTGAAGAGGAACTCCGTGATACAATAATGATACTAACTCAACAATAACTAATCTAAAGAATACAAATACCAAGTGTTCCCATTCATGAGGGATTTTCCCTATTTTGAACCCAAATACATCTGTCTCTCTTACCTATACTGAAGTCCCTGTTTTGTAGTAGCTCAGTATTCTTGTTTTTTTTTTTTTTTTGCCAGAGCTCCACAGCAATACAGTAATGTGTCTTTAAGATACAATATGTACAATAGAACATATAATACCGCACTTAATATTAGATATAAAGCAAAAAAGTATTATTTATTGTTCTGACGATTTTCAATCAGATATCTCTTAAAATCAGTGGAGTATACAAATATGGCAACATATAATAACTTCTTAGATTGTACCTATGTGATCACAACTAAACTTAAACAACACAAGGTAAATAGATAGATAAAATATCCCCAATCAAAAACCAACTCTGTGTCAGTGTTAATAGTGTTAATAGTGTTAATGAACACTTTATGGATGAGAGCCCTGTATATAATCAACTTGAATGCTTGGCAGAAAAAAGGGTAAAAAGGGGAAAAAAATAAAAATGTTGAAAAATGAAAAAACAAGAAAAAGGGAGAAATAATGACAACAATGGAAAAAAATTATATACAGTCCCAGTGTTTGCACACTAAAAGTAGCAAAAACAGGAATCCACTGGTGGATGGTATTGGATAGATCTCACCACTCTTGTTATTGAGGAAAGTCCTGGATGTGGTAAAATTGCTGAGTGTGATGGCTTGTCCAGGTCTGCAGGTGAGTAGTCTTGCGTGCCTGTGTGGATCTGAATAGCTGCTCCTTCATGCAGGTCGCTGTAATCACTTGTTCTGCCTAGTAGTGTATGGGGTGCCTGGGCTCCCTCTCTCTCTGTAGCTGAGGTGCCTGGGCTGCATGCTCTGGACCTGGATTGTCCCTTCGAAGGCCCTGTCATTATTTCTCACTTTTTCTTGTTTTTTCATTTTTTAATTTTTTCCCTTTTTTTCCTTGTTTCTGCCAAGCATTCAAGTTGATTATATACAGGGCTCTCATCCATATAGTGTTCATTAACATTATTAACACTGACACAGAGTCAGTTTTTGATTGGGGATATTTTATCTATCTATTTACCTTGTGTTGTTTAAGTTTAGTTGTGATCACATAGGTACAATCTAAGAAGTTATTATATGTTGCCATATTTGTATACTCCACTGATTTTGGCGGCCGTGGCTGTCTTACGTGGCGGGGCGGGGTGGGGGGGACGGGCGGGGGCGTAGCCCGTGAGGGGTGCCCCTCTACACCTCCCCCCACATCCATCCGCGCCCCTGGGCGAGTGGCACTTCATTACACGGAACACCTCGGTCCCGAATCTACCATGGGCACGACGAGGGTGCTCCTCTAGATCCCCCCCCCTTTTTTTCTCTCTCTCTTTCCTCCTCTCTCTCTTCCATATCTCCTTCTGTTATTGTGCTCTCCTTTCTACACCACTGGCTCTCTTTCCCTGACCCCACGCAATAGTCTGTCCCCATTGCCCGTGCACACTAGTCTCAACAACAGTCTAATAGGAGGGTATGGTGGGCTAGGGCCTCAGGTGCTATGCGGATGCTCCGCTAAACCGTCGCTGCCCTCTACTATAGACTAAACCTACAGATTTTACTGCCCGCACGACAAAACAGGGCCCGCGCGAGGCAATTGGACCCAATGGAAACCCACTATTCCTCAATAATATACATGACGACGAGTCCTCTCTCCGATTTATATCTTCAGGTCAGCCTTACCACAGACGTTATAATAGCCCCTATC
Organism: Pelobates fuscus; assembly: GCF_036172605.1. Lineage (NCBI taxonomy): Eukaryota > Metazoa > Chordata > Amphibia > Anura > Pelobatidae > Pelobates > Pelobates fuscus. The sequence continues at coordinate 187,398,312 of NC_086321.1, read as the reverse complement.
CGCTTCAAAGATACTCCTTGGCTGTACACAGCCATTATGATGACTGGCGTATCTTGACCATACACTACACAGTCACTACCTGGCTCACACAGAGTTGATAAACCTACCCCTTCCCCCTTCGCACCCGACTATAAGATACAGATGTTTGCATATTTACTACATGTACCGTAACAAAGTTAACAATGTTGCTACTGTACTACCTTCTAATTGTTAATATTATTTTGGTGTTCATTTCTTTATATTTATATGGCTGCTCCCGCTGTTGCGAGACCTGCGTGTCTCCTATTTTACTATCCTATCGCATTGTTATACATTTCCGGTGACACAAATAAAAGCCGTTTGAACACCTAGAAATCAGTCTGTTTTAATAAGCTACATTGTTTTTATTCTAAATAACATTTTACTTGTATAAATTATTATTAGTGAATTGTTTGTGTTTATGTAGCCCTAGCCACACCTCTCCTGGCTGTGAGTCACACAGTATGCATGAAAGACTTGGCTTAATTTTCAATCAGATTTTAAATTACTTTAGAAGTGTTTATATTCTGCTCTATACATTGAATCTTAATCATAAACTAGAGGCTCTTGCAAGATATAGCAAGCTATTAACAGTGCAGGAGATAATAAGTTCTACATTAAACATATAGTTCAATAAAGGAAGTATAAACATTAGATCTCTATTTACAGGAAGTGTTTAGGAAGACTGTGTAAATCACATGCAGGGAGTTGTGGCTAGGGCTACATAAACAAAGCTTTTAAACTCCTAAGTGGCAGAGAATTGAACAGTGAGACTGCCAGGGATTTATCAATACCAGGCCTACACAACCTGTGTAACCACAACTCCCATGATACCCTGGCTATCAGCCATGATTCCCTGGCTATCCGTTTCATTAAAAAACAAAAAAACATGGGCATTGGCTATCTGTTTCATTAAATGAATCATGGGTGTTGGCTATATGTTTTATTCAAAAGAATCATGGGCGTTGTAGTTCAAAAACATCTGGGGGGTCAAAAGCTAGGGTCATGCCAAGTGCTAACTGGCTACCTTAGACCCCCCACGAACTGGTATTTATTTCAGATTTAAAAAAAATATATGCAGGTAATTGACAGAATTTTTGGGGCCCCTAACTCAGCTCAGGGTCTTAGCCCCCGGGGGCCTGCCTCCTAGCCCACCCACAGGGACCGCCTCCAAATCCCACCCACAGGAATACACACACAGACACAAACACACGCACTGATACAAAAGGACACAGACACACACACACACACACACAAAAATACACACATACTGACACACACATACATACTAACAGACACACATACTGACACAGACATACATACTGACACACACATACTGAGACACATGCATATGCAGACACACAGAAATACATAGTGGCACACACACACACATACTAACATACATACAGACACACACACATGCATAAGGACATACAGCCACACACAAACATACATACTGACATACATACATACATACAAACACCCACAGGTTGTGTGCCCCCAGGCCCGGATCTACACATTGCCCATTCCCTGTAAACTTTTCCCAAATCTCTTATACATTAGATAAGGTAGGTAATTGCAGGTAATTGACAGAATTTTTGGGGCCCCTAACTCAGCTCAGGGTCTTAGTCCCCGGGGGCCTGCCTCCTAGACCACCCACAGGGACCGCCTCCAAATCCCGCCCACAGGAATACACACACAGACACAAACACACGCACTGATACAAAAGGACACAGACACACACACACACAAAGATACACACATACTGACACACACATACATACTAACAGACACACATACTGACACAGACATACATACTGACACACACATACTGAGACACATGCATATGCAGACACACAGAAATACATAGTGGCACACACACACACACATACTAACATACATACAGACACACACACACATGCATAAGGACATACAGACACACACAAACATACATACTGACATACATACATACAAACACCCACAGGTTGTGTGCCCCCAGGCCCGGATCTACACATTGCCCATTCCCTGTAAACTTTTCCCAAATCTCTTATACATTAGATAATGACTTCAAAGCACCCCTCACCCCATCACATGGGCAGTTAATTTATCCATCAAATAATTATCTTTGATTTTCAGAAGTACATTTTCAATGGGTGGCATCTCAGATTGAAGCAAAAATTGGGCTAGGGCTCTCCTGGCAGTCAGGGTGATTTTGTAAAAAGAGTTTCTGTTCTGTTATCGTTAAGCCATCTAGAGGCCTGGAAAACTCCAAAGACTCAAGGGTCCAATTCCACCCTTCTTTAAAACACTTGGGATAACAAGTCACGCACTCCCCTCCAGAAGGTGTTACCCTTTGGATAATCCCACCACATATGCCCATATGTGCTCCTGTTCCTGCATAATCGCCAACACAAATCATTGGCGTTTTAGTCATACAATACAATATGATACAATTTGTTACACATATCAATGTTTTATTAGCTTTCCATACAGCCTCTCAGTCTGTACTCTCTAGGACCTCTTCTAATTCTGCCTCCCATAGGTCTGTTTACTGTAGTTGCCCCCAGGCTGGTGTGTTGGAACTCAAATGAGAATATAATAAGATGATGAGACCTTATTGGTGTGATTCTTCTAGACATAGTTTCTCGAAAAAATTGTCAGCTTCTTTGATAAATGATTGGTTAGTGTCTCTTACTTGGATATATTTGAAATAATTGGTTGGTGTCAAGGATGTTCTGCCCTGAAGGTCCTCAAACTGGCACTTCTACCCACTTAGTAAACAACAGATTGATCCTTTGTATCCATACATACTCAATACCTCTAAATTCACATGCCTTAATACCCAGTAGTAATGCTGTATTTCCCAACAAGGGAAGGGGTCAGATGATGCTACCTAGAATTTTGTTATGCTAGTATCCCAGACACAGATAGCGTTCACTATTGATGGGCAATCCATTCGCAACAGCGTTCCATGTTTCTATTCAGGACCCATATAAAAAACTGAGGGAGGTCTGAATCCATCATAAGTCAACCCATATTCCATGAGGGTGTATGTCACAACGCTACCTGCGCCAGTTGGGATGCTAAGTAGTGGAGGTGCAAGTGTGGCAGACCCAGTCCCCCAGAATTTGGGGCTGTATAACATTTTCAGGCCACAGTGTCTTTTGTTTTGCCAAATAAGGTAGTCTATGCCCTTCTGTAAGGGTACTAGGTCCTTGTCTTTTGCTTTTCCAAATACAGTCGTCTATGGCCATGGGCGTCCGCAATAATTTTTCTAGGGGAAGGGGGGGGGGGGCATAATTGTAATGACATCCATGCTTGGTCCCTTTTTGACAGTGCCATGAAAGGGAAGGGGCATAGCCTTTATCACATAAAGCCAGGGTAAATAGCATTTTCACAACTATGGTGTCAGGAATACATGTTTGTATTCCTGACACTATAATGTTCCTTTAAGCAAATTAAAGAAACATTCTGGTCACCATAACAATTTAATCTAAATGAAAGTGTTATGATGCCAGGAAGCCCCTGGGTGCTCTCTTTCCTTTAAGGGGTTAAATCGCTCTCAAATGGTTTAACCCCAAAGGGTTCCTCCAGCTCCAGATCTCCAGGTCGCTCAGTGGTATTCAGCTTCTGAAACGGAGTGTCAGGAAGTGCAAATTGACGTCAGGCATGGGTGCTGCAGATTGGCTAGAGTGGTCAATTGACGCTCTAAGCTAATCGCTAGCTCCCGGTTTATAAAAATGTTTTAATTTTTTATGAATGGGGAGCTACTGATTGGCTTAGAGTGCCAGCTGCCCGCTCTAGCCAATCACTGACACCCCTACCCATCGGCACTCTGTGCTTCCTGACACTCAGTAAATAAAACACTTTTTTTTTTACCTGGGGTGATGAGAAGGTCCAAAGTTTCCCTGCCAGGCCCAGGTACCAAAGCCTAATGATGTGGTGTCCAGAATAAAGTGGAGGGTTCACTTCACTTGTCCTTTCTGCTCCAATCTCCTTTTCTTCTCCTTCATTTGACACAGTCTTCTTTTTCTTCTGACACTGTCTTCTCTCCTCCTTGGCTCCTTCTGCTCCTTTACCTTTCTGTTATTTTCTGCTTATTTTGCACCCTTCTGCTCCTTTCTCTTTCTGCTCCTTTTCTGCTCCTTGCAGACCCTTTCTGCTCCGTCTCCTACTTTACCTTTGTGCTCCTTGCTTTCCCTTGCTACCGTTATCTGCTCCTTCTCCTCCTTTACCTTTGTGCTCCTTCTGATTCTTTCTGGTCATTTACCTTTGTGATCCTTCTGTCCCTTTCTGCTCTTTGCAGACCCTTCCTTCTCCTTGCAAACCCTTCATGCTAATTTCTGCTCCTTCTCCTGCTTTACGTTTGTGCTCCTTGCTGACCCTTCCTGCTCCTTGTTGACCCTTTATGCTCCTTGTAGACCCTTCGTGCTCCTTGCTGCACCTTCCTATTCCTTTGTGCTCCTTCTCCTACTTTACCTTTTGTGCTCCTTGCTGTCCCTTTTAGCTCCTTGCTGCCCCTTTCTGCTCATTGATGTCCTTTCCTGCTCATTTCTGTACCTTGTCCTTTCTGCTCCTTCTCTTACTTTACCTTCCTGATCCTTGCTGACCCTTCCTGTAGGCTGTCTGCCCCATCCCTCACTTACCTGATCTGTAGGCTGCCTCCCCACTATTCCTCACTTACCTGATCTAAAGGCTGTCTCCCCCCTCACTTACCTGATCTGTAGGTGGATCCCCCCATCTCATACTTACCTGATCTGAAGGTGGATCCCCCCATCTCTCACTTACCTGAACTGTATGCTGCACCCCCCATCTCTCACTACCCTGATCTATAGGCTGTCCCCCAATGCCTCACTTCCCTGATCTGTAGGCTGCCCCCCATGCCTCACTTCCCTGATCTGTAGGCTGCCCCCCCATGCCTCACTTCCCTGATCTTTAGGCTGCCCCCATACTTCACTTCCCTGGTCTGTAGGCTGCCCCCCATGCTTCACTTCCCTGATCTGTAGGCTCCCGCTCCAGGCCTCACTTCCCTAATCATTAGGCTGCCCCCCATGCCTCACTTCCCTGATCTATAGGCTGCCCCCCATGCCTCACTTCCCTGATCTGTAGGCTGCCCCCCCATGCCTCACTTCCCTGATCTTTTGGCTGCCCCCCATGCCTCACTTCCCTGATCTATAGGTTGCCCCCCATGCCTCACTTCCCTGATCTATAGGCTGCCCCCATGCCTCACTTCCCTGATCTATAGGCTGCCCCCTCCATGCCTCACTTCCCTGATCTATAGGCTGCCCCATCCCTCACTTCCCTGATCTATAGGCTGCCCCCAATCCCTCACTTACCTTATCTATAGTCTGCCCCATCGCTTACTTCCCTGCTCTGTAGGCTGCCCCCCATGCCTCACTTCCCTGATCTGTAGCCTGCCCCCCATGCCTCACTTCCCTGATCTATAGGCTGCCCCCATGCCTCACTTCCCTGATCTTTAGGCTGCCCCCCATGCCTCACTTCCCTGATCTAAAGGCTGCCCCCCCATTCCTCACTTCCCTGATCTATAGGCTGCTCCCCCATGCCTCACTTCCCTGATCTCTAGGCTGTCTCTGCAGTTGTTGGCTGCATGTGCTGCTCCCCTGCGGATTCAGTCAGGAGAGAGAAGCAGGGATAAGATGTAGCTTCCTATCCCTGTCTCTCTCCATACATGGCGCCGGTATTGCACTGTATTTTCAATCACACACAAAAATAGCACAACAAGCTGAAAAATCCAGGGAAGTATAAATTTTAACAGAATGTACCCTCCCCACCAGGAGATCGGTTTGTCAAACCACTGCTCCATATCCTCAAAAGGGGTTCTAAACATTGGTATGTAATTTAGCTGGTACAGTTTTAAACAGATCTGTCATTATCATTACTCTTAAGTATTTGAGTAAATCTTATGTGATCTGAAGGTAGTAAGAGTCCCTCATAAGTGCCATGTCTACCACCGAGAGGCTAAATGGAAGTGCACTAGACTTTCCCATATTGACCTTATAGCCCGTCAGTTCTCACATTGTCCAAATTTCCTAAACAAGAAATTGCTGTCCCCCCACTCCTACCCATTGATCATTGATATAATTGTATATATATTTATATTTATATATATATATATATTCACAACAAATGTAACCAAAATGGAGGGGGGGGGGGGTGTAAAAGAAGGGTAAAGGGGTGGGGGGGGGGTAAAGAGGAAGAAATATAAACAAGAAGAGCCACTTATATACCCCCTCACCCCTTTACCCTTCTTTAAACCCCCCTCCTTTTTGGTTTCATTTTGTGTGACTTCTTAAGAGCTAGACATCTTTCTTTTTTTTACCTATGTATTAAAAGTTTAATTTTAACTCTATTACAGGCCATTAGACAGAATATTTCTCTCCTGTCTCTAATTTACGTCTTAGGTTATCCCCTATTGTTTCTGTCCTATTGATACCTTATATGCTTCTACTACTCTTAGTTCAATGAAAGTCTATTTAAGATACTGTCTAAGAGCTCGTAATTTGGCTAGTCTTGCGGGTGACTGATTAGTTTAGGGTTGTTTATCCACTTTACATAAAGTCCCTAGTAATTGCAATGTTATGGGAGCTTGAGTTTTAGCTTCTTCTTATGGATTGCAGCTTTTACAAGGAGCTTTTACACTCCATTTTAAAAACGTACATAATAGTGTTCCAAAAGGTATGTCATTTATGGGCATTCAGAAAGTTGTTACAGATTGGAGGGGAGACGATTTGGTGAAAAAAATGGGCAAGGCTGAGATGAAATGGATTTTTCAATTAGACACTCTATATCCTAGAGGTCTTAATTATGATTTTGATTAGTCATTTGATTAGTCATTTTTTATAATTTTATTTTATTTTTCCTCTCAGCCCTTGCACATGTCTCCCATTGTGAACAAACAAAATATCTGTAATTTAATCCATTTATGTAACAAATTGGTCGTGTACCCCTTTAAAAACAACTATTATATTAAAGATTAATTCCTATACTTATGTACCCTGTCTACAGGGCTGATGGGGTTAATGTCCACATATGGACCACATGAATCTGAGTTTAATTTTAGATTTTGTAAAAACAAAGATTTGATGTGTATCCCTTTAAGGGAAGAAACGATAATGATTATACCCATATATATTTATGTATCTTATACAAGGGGGCAACAAGGCAAGTTGCCCTATATAGAGAATACTGTTGTTTGAAGGAATGCAAATATACAACTTCGTTTGGGATATATCTTGAAATGAGCTCTTTTGTCTCTCCTCCGATTTTCTTTTCCTTTTTTTTCCTCTTATTTATTATAGTTTTCAATGTCCATGAGGTTAACACATTATGTCTGACTCCTCCTTTTTTTCCTTTTTTTGTTTTCATGTTCACATTATATATTGAACAATGGGCATATAAATGCGATATAAGCAAACTGCCAATGATCAAAATGGCGGCTACGGGAAAAACGGAAGTGACGTTGCGGCAAGTACGATACGTCACTTCCGCAATTACGAACATGTACAACAGATGACGAACACACCCCTCCTTCCATTGGTTGATTCGGAAGGCGACAAGCACCAATGGGAAAGGTTTTTGGGCTATTTAAACCGGCGGGATTTTACGAGCAGGATACCGATTGAAAAAGCCTTTTTATAAGGCGAAACGCGTCTCGGACGAGGACTCACCATTATTTTATGGGACTTTTTATTTTGTACTTTATGTAAGTGTTTTATCACAATAAATTTTATATTGTCTACATGAGCCTACGTCCTGCACCTATTTTCCTGCTTAACAAAGAAGAGCAGTGCCCTCTTAAAGGCACAATACCCATCACACTGAGAGCCCAGTTTGCATTGGCTCTCTTAAAGATAATACACTAGGACTTTGGTCCATTGTTCCCTTTCTCTCCCTTTCTCTGAGGACTACCATTAAGCTATTGAAGAAGCCTGGTATTTGCTTTAAAATACCCCTGTGTTTATGACCTGAGCCTATCTTTGCCTGGCTCTAAACCATATTTTCTCGTTTGGCATACCCCTTTTTCAAAGGGTGAGTTTAGTCAATTGAATTAGCGCTCCACTGGGTTCTGTTTGTTGTGACCCTTCTGTCTCACTTTCATTACCCCACTTTTTTACAAGGAGCCCCCTTATGACTGCTTTATGAACCACCCATACGGTCGCTAAAGAAATCTCTGGAGTAGTGCTAGTTTGAAAATATACCTTAATAGCTTTGAGAATGCTATCTTCTAAATTGGGACTTTCAGTAAAGAGAATTTCAGTCTCCACGTCCATGGAGATGCCACACATGAGTTCTTGAAAAATATATCTGTATGATTTGACCATATGATAGAACTGACATCCGTTTTAGTGATTTTCATGATCCCCATGCGATTTGTGAGGAAATAATCGATCCTCAAGGTGGTGTTATGTGGGGCTGAGTAAAAAGTGTAATACATAAGTCAGGTTGTTGCGCCCTCCATACATCTAAAAGACCCATTGATTCTTTTTCTTTTTATATCTCTTTTTATTCTTTTTCTTTTTGAATTCCATAAATATATATTATATACTCTTCATTTACACTGTACATGACATGCTAGGTTTTTTATACAATGAACAATTATTTCTCAGCACTACAGTAGTATACAATAAATACACAAATATTTGTAACCAATAATCATATCATACAAACATTAAATTGTATATTATCCCTTCCATCACCCCTAAACTCTCTGCTGTCGATGGGGGTGTCATCGCTCAATTATTTTTTTCCTCAGATTTATTCTACATCTATATTGTCCTACTATGCTCAGGCTTCAATATACCTAGAAACAACCACAATGTTCTTTGTTTTTTTATGGTGGGTCAAACTTCTTCTCTCCATTTTTATTTAAAATAATAATTGTGTCTCTACTTCTTGCCAGTGGGAAGTCCCTGATGTTTTCCAGTGTCTAGCTATCGTACATTTTACGCCATTGATATATGGATAATAAAATCCCGATTATACTTTAGCAGCTTATTTAACCCCATATATAGAAGAATGATTTCTGAGCTAAAAGTAATATTTACTTTGCAATAGTGTGCTTTTTCCTTTCATTCAGAATCATTCATTCAGAATAGTTGCAGAGGTGGAAAAAAAACACCACACATGAAGAAAATCCCCCTATGCAGCCCGCATATCCAACACAGATCTGATGAATTTGGGTATATCTTAGCAAATATTGAGGGTACTCTATACCACCTGTTCATCATTTTATAATGTGTTTCCATTATATTTAAACTGTATTAAATTGTTGACATGATATAGAGTAAAGCCAGCCTCTCTTTTCAATTAGTATATTTAAATCTTGTTGCCATTTTTCCAAAGATTGTATTTTGACAGGTTCTTCTATATTCTCTATTAACCCCTTAACCCCTTAACACCGCAGCCAAATGTACAAGTTGTGAACAGAACAAAACGTAAACAAAACCTGGCATTTGCGCTATATGTCTGTCCAACCGTAATTCACCTCTTTCATATGAAATGCACCCCCCCCTTATTATATATCATTTTATTCAGGGGAAACATGGCTTTCATTTAACATTAAATATTTAGGTATTGAACATAATTTAATATAAAAAATATATAAAAAAATGGGAGAAAAAAATATTTTTTTTTTTTTAGTTCTATGTGACATTTTAACTGTGGATGTCAAAATACTGTTTGCTTTTACTGCAATACAATACACATATTTGTATTCAGCGATGTCTCACGTGTAAAACAGTACCCCCTATGCACAGGTTTTATGGTGTTTTGGGAAGTTACAGGGTCAAATATAGCGTGTTACATTTGAAATTGAAATTCGCCAGATTGGTTACGTTGCCTTTGAGACTGTATAGTAGCCCAGGAATTAAATTTACACCCATAATGGCATACCATTTGCAATAGTAGACAACCCAAGGTATTGCAAATGGGGTATGTCCAGTCTTTTTTAGTAGCCATTTGGTCACAAACACTGGCCAAAGTTAGCGTTAGTATTTGTTTGTGTGTGAAAAATGCAAAAAACGCCAATTTTGGCCAGTGTTTGTGACTAAGTGGCTACTAAAAAAGTCTGGACAAACCCCATTTGCAATACCTTGGGTTGTCTACTATTGCAAATGGTATGCCATCATAGGGGTAATTTTCATTCTTGGGCTACCATAGGGTCACAAAGGCAACGTAAGCAATCTGGCGAATTTTAATGTGAAAAAACTGAAACACAAGCCTTATATTTGACGCTGTAACTTTTGAAAACACCATAAAACCTGTACATGTGGGGTACTGTTGTACTCGGGAGACTTCGCTCAACACAAATATTTGTATTTCAAAACAGTAAAAAGTATTGCAGCAATAATATCGTCCGTGTAAGTGCTGTTTGTGCGTGAAAAATGCAGAAAACGTCACTTTTACTGGCGATATCATCGTTGTAATACATTTTACTGTTTTGAAACACTAATATTTGTGTTCAGCAAAGTCTCCCGAGTAAAACAGTACCCCCCATGTACAGGTTTTATGGTGTCTTGGAAAGTTATAGGGTTAAATATAGTGCTAGCAAATTAAATTCCCTATACTTTCGGCATGGGTTGTCAGGCAGGTCCCGCTAATTGTAATTAATTAGGATACCTAATTATGTAAAATTATTACATAAATATATGTGTAGAATTAATATATGTATATATATACATATGTGTATATATACGTATATATATATATATTTTTTTTTTAATATTTTTATTTATATATAGGTATATATAGTGATATATACGTATATATTTATGTATATAGATATATATATTATGATATATATTATTTTGTTCTACGTGTATTTTGATATAAATATATATATATTATTATCACAATACAGTTAGAACGAAATAACACACATCTATATATTTTTTAATTATTTATTTTTAAATATTTTTTTAATTTTATTTTTTTACGTATTTACATATATATTTTTTTATATTATATATAAATATATATATAACAATAATTATATATATATTTAATCAGTATCAGTCTACGTGTAATTTGATATTAATATATATATATATATATATATATATATTAATATTTAAATACACGTCGTGTATGTGTAAATGTGTGTATGTGTATATATATATATATATATATACTTAGATCATATATATATAATATATATGATCTAAGTATATTTTATTTGTAACTGTAATTTTTTTTATTTATTTTTTGAACTAATATTTTATTTTTTTTACAGGACAGGGGGCAGAGACAGTGTCAGCCAGTGATGTCACATCACTGGCTGACACACAGGATCAGTGATCACAGTGACTGCCTGTCACTGTGATCACCTCCTGCAGATTGGGTAATTGACCACAGGGGGGAGTGCCTGGGTGGTACAAGCACTCCCCCCTTCCAATCTGCAGGGGGATCACTGTGCCAGTTACATGTGTCAGCCAATAGGCTGACACATGTAACACTGATCGCAGTGACAGGCTGTCACTGCGATCAGAGCGCTCTGAGATCGCAGTGACAGCCTGTCACTGCGATCTCAGACCTAGCAGATCGCGGTCACTGACCCCAGGGGGACTGCCTGGGGGGCCAGGTAAGTCCCCCGACCGCGATCTGCAGAAGGGGAAAGCCGCCGGCCGCATGTGTCAGCCGATTTGAAATCGGCTGACACATGCTGAATACTGGTCGCAGTGACAGCCTGTCACTGCGATCAGAGACTGCAGATCGCGGTCACCGGCCACAGGGGGGGTTGCCCGGGGGGCCTGGCATCCCCCCCGACCGCGATCTGCAGCGGGAGAATACCGCCGGCCACGTGGGCGGCAATAAAAGCGAGGACGTACTATTACGCCCGCCGGCGTTTAGAGCCGGTTTCTGCGTGGCGTAATAGTACGTCCTCCGGACTTAAAGGGTTAAGACTGCAGCCACATGTACAAGTTGTGATCAAAACAAAACGTAAACAAAACCTGGCATTTGCGCTATATGTCTATCCAACCATAATTCACCTCTCTCATATTAAATGCACCCACACTTATTATATATCATTTTATTCCGGGGAAACAGGGCTTTCGTTTAACATCAAATGTTTAGGTATGGAACATAATTTAATATGAAATAAATATAAAAAAAATGGGAGAAAATAAGAATTTTGTTAATTTTTTTAGTTCTACGTGACATTTTAACTGTGAATGTCAAAATACTGTTTGCTTTTACTGCAGTAACATACACATATTTGTATCCAGCGATGTCTCACATGTAAAACAGTATCCCCCATGTACAGGTTTTATAGTGTCTTGGGAAGTTACAGGGTCAAATATAGCGTGTTACATATTTCATTTTTTTCACATTGAAATTCGCCAGATTGGTTACGTTGCCTTTCAGACCATATGGTAGCCCATGAATAAGAATTACCCCCATGATGGCATACCATTTGCAAAAGTAGACAACCCAAGGTATTGCAAATGGAGTATGTTCAGTCTTTTTTAGTAGGTCACAAACACTGGCCAAAGTTAATGTTAATATTTGAAAATGCAAAAAACTAATTTGAACGCAAATTTTGGCCAGTGGCTACTAAAAAAAACTGAACAGACCCTATTTGCAATACCCTGGGTTGTCCACTATTGCAAACGGTATGCCATCGTGGGGGTAATTTTCATTCCTGGGCTACCGTACGGTCTCAAAGGCAACCTGGCGAATTTTAATGTGCAAAAACTGAAACGCAAGTCTAATATTTTACTCTGTAACTTTTGAAAACACCATAAAACCTGTACATGAGGGGTACTGTTATACTCGGGAGACTTCGCTGAACACAAATATTAGTGTTTCAAAACAGTAAAACGTATCACAACAATTATATCATCAGTGTAAGTGCCATTTGTGTGTGAAAAATGCAAACAATTTCACTGTCACTGACGTTGTAGTACATTTTACTGTTTTGAAACACTAATATTTGTGCTCGGTGAAGTCTTCCGAGTAAAACAGTACCCCCCATGTACAGGTTTTATGGTGTCTTGGAAAGTTACAGGGTTAAATATAGTGCTAGAAAATTAAATTCCCTGAACTTTCGGCCTGGGGTGTCAGGCAGGTCCTGCAAATTGTAATTAATAAAATTACCTAATTATGTAAAAATATTACATAAATATATACGTAGAATTATTATATATATATATATATATATAGGTGTGTATATATATATATATATATAAACAAATTCGAGGTCTGGCACTCTACCTTACTTGCTTCACTTGTTCAAAAAAATGCCTTGGTGCTGCAGAGCGTTGTTATGTAGAAAATAGAGATTCAGAGCACTCCAAAGGTCTTAGTGAAAAAAATATACTTTATCTGTGTAGAAGGATCAACGTTTCGACCCGCAGGTCTTTATCAAGATCAGATAGTTTTACATTCATGTATTTTATTTTTTTCTTTAGTTGTTTTGCCAGACTCATCAGTTTCCCGAAATAAAGAGCCAAGAATAAAGTCACTCAAGAAACTCTGTTCGAGTTTGTACCAATTTTCATAGTTTGATATTTTTAATTGAGTTTAAATTGCATGTGCAATGCTACTTACTGTCAGACCTTCCGGCATTCGCTAACCGTGGACTTCCGGGTTCTCGGAGCGCGGCCACTCCCCCTCCTATGACGTGGTCGTTCCCAGGGTTCATAGAGAGTCCGCGTCAACACCACAGTGCTGGATCAACTCGAAAGCTCCCGCGAACTTCAAACTGAATATTTACTTCTACTGTGTATCGGACCCGGACTGTTTAATCATTTACCCTCCTTCTCCTCTCCTACGACCTCGGACTGTTTTTTGGATATTCTCTTGCCTGCTGCAACCTCGATTCTCTGTGGAAACTCCATCACCAATTTGGATTATCACTCCTTCATAAGTTAAGTAATCCAGATTGGCTCAACCTTAATATATAACCATCCTAAATCTAAGTGGTTCGCTATCTGCTCCACATCAACTCATAATCTTGTTTCCAACACCTACTTATTAATTATCTGCATCCTAATTTGGAACTTCTCGCTGGTTGTGTTAAATTTACCTTATCCTAAAACAACTTCAAACACCGCTGCTGGTTATAACCTGCCAGGAATTAAAGAGACAGTTCAATTTGATTATCTTTTTTTATTTAAAGTAATAAACATTATCAACCTCAGAAATCTGCAGTTGTTTCCATCTTATCAACAAGTGAGCGTTACACTTACCATGTAAACTAGCTTGACATTTGGCATTCCCATTCTACTCTGAGATGGTTTAAACATCAGTGTCTTAATGTTCATTCTCAGTAGTTTCCCTTGCCATACAAATTTCCTAAAGCCTGCCTATATCATGGTTAACCAACTTGTTGAAATATTAAGTAGAATTAGTCTAAAAAGATAGATCTATCTTGTTTACTCATCCCCACCAAGAGATCAACATATTTTTCCTATCCATCAGATTTTTATTGGTTTGTTTTAATAGAGGTTTAGTTAAGTTCAAATGTTTTTGTAACATCTGTACTGATTTGTACCCCTAGGTAATTTAATTAATTAGAAGCCCACTAAAAAAACATTATGCCTATCCAGATATGTTGTATCCCTCTCCGGTATATTCCTCTCTAGGGCAATGGATTTATCAATATTCATGTTCATCCCCACCTTGTGGCATCTCCAGGGTTAACTACCTTCCGGGCATTGATAGAAATGCTGATGTGTCTAACTCCTAGTGAAAGACGCCTGTCGCTGCAGATCCATACCAATTTGTAGCCCCACGTCCACTCACGATATCTACGTGTGTGTGACGTCATGCAAAGGACGCGCACGCATGTTCTGAGATCAGAGGCTGGGAACGGCCAATCAGAGTTAAAGAACAGAGATCTAACCCTTGCTGCCTTTTGACTGGTGGTCCACTGCTGGCTAATATCGATTTCCTGATGGTCTGGTGGTAGATCACTTGATCGGCACATCCTGTTTGTGCAAACCATAATAAACACTCCTTTGTAGTTCCAGGGCTCAATGTTGAGTCAGAGCAAGGGTTGAGAATCCTTATGACTGTGCTCTGACACACTAACTGAGCATTGAAACTATGAGGATAAGGTTATTAGGGTATGCACTAGCAGATGCAGACCATAACATTCGTCAATGGTCCTCCAGGGATTTATTTTTATGTAATATATTGATACCGGAGAAACTGACGGAAGCCAAGCACAGAGAGATGGACACAGGTTTCTTCAGGAAGGAAGAGATTCTTTATTGGATCACCGATCGGGACTCAGAGGGACTAGCGTCACCAAAATACAGCAAAGTCTGAGTACTGAATACATAGAGTACATTCCTTATATAGCACTGTAGCTCCTCCCACAATTAACTACACCCACACATACCCTTAACCTATTTAATGAATAGAGTCTAAACTCATCCATCCGGTCTAACCACGTGGCTCATCTGATACAAAGGAGAGGGACGCGTAATTCCAGTTCTTACATTCCTGCACCTGGTCAGTACAGTGATGACAGTATCTTAGCTACGTGTTATTAACTAACTGATACTACAAACACATATACATACATATGCCTTGTGGCAATCTTAGCCTGCTAAACTTGTATTTTACTGGAATTACATCACATTCCCCCCTTTGATGCCTCTGATATTTCACAATTACTTGAGGCATCACTTAACCTTGGTTTGCATATACCTCAGGTTACCATGAACCAGACCAGACTTATCTTATGATGTGAATCTTTTAACACTCATCTTCCTGCATTGGTTCTCCTTGATCTAGAGCCTTATACTTATATATCGCCATTATCTGTGCAGCAGCCTTCCTCTCTGCTATACTTCCTATCAGGCTTTGCACAGACCTAACTACTAAGGGTATAAGACACGGTAGGAGTAGACACAACAGTAAAATCAGTAGGACTCCACCTACCACTGCCTTAAGCCCTCCAAACCACTCATACCAGCTACCAAACCAACTACTTGGATTGTACCCTTTCCATACCTGAGTAGGCACATGCACTAGTTTAACCATATGGCTAGTAAGCTCAGCTATTGCTTGCCCTTCGTCATCTATTTGAAGACAGCAATTACTTAGGTTAAACTTCCCACATACACCTCCCTCTACTGCCAAAAGGTAATCCAAGGCTAATCTATTTTGGTAGACTGCTGTCCTCATCCTGGTGTTATGCTTCGCTAGAAGATTGAGCGCTTGTGAGGTCTCATTAGTAATAATCTCAACCACCGCCTGTAATCTTATAATACGGTTGAGCATATAAATTGGGGTTCTATAACCAAAGGTACCATCCTCAGCCCACGTGGCTGGCCCATAATAATCTATGATACGCTGGGGAGGCCATTCATTATCTTCCCAGGTGCCTATCTCTAAGGGTCCCCTTTTCTTCCTATGATTCACATCATACACTTTAACACCTAAAGTCTCACCTGTTTCAATCGGTAACAAGAAGAAGGATGGTTTGAGCATACCCAACACACATGCCCCTTCCCAGTCCTGTGGCAACTCCGAATAGGCTTTCTTACCACAGATCCAGTACAAATTTGCTGGGGCTCTCCAGGTAGATGTGATGGATAGATCAAACCACACATCCTTTAAACTGGCATATCTAGCAAACGGGTTAGATGGTTCTGAGACATTTGAAGCCGACCACCAAGTTGTATTTTTAGTATCATCATCATAAGCTTTTTGCCCTAGACAAGTTAATTCTCCTACAGAAGTATTATACATTATTCCTTTCCTTGCTATGCAAACATAACCTATGATGGAGGTCTTTAATCTCCACTCAGATTTACCTCTAACACTCAAATGATAATCGGCTTGTGTAGATATTAGTTGGTCAACTGCCTCAGAACCGGACATTACCTCCTTTGCTTCCCAAGGCCATTGGTCTCCCATGTTAGTACCTCCACACACATAGCAGTTGGTAACATTAAGACTACCGGCAATACTTTCAGCTAGGTCAATGAACAGGTTTTTAGCGTTATGGGGGATCTTATTATCTATACTCATCTCTTCATAAAAGGAATGGTATACTTGATGAGTCTGGGAGGATACCGTATCAGTCTCTATTCCTATAAACAATAATGTCCCAGGATCTAAACCCGTCCCGTATATCTGAAACCCAAATAAATTTCCATACTTATCTAGGAACTTGTCGGGGTTATTAATAAGTATATGGACTGGGTTGCATTCCATAGACTTACAATAAGGGCTAGTCGGCAACTTAGTCACTATCATGTCTTTATCTACTGTCTGTCCCCAAGTCGCCCACCCCACACAAGACCAATATGGACAAAAGTTATAGTCTTTATTTGGGCATCTAGGACTCACATATTTATTTTTACTACTGGGACAAATATATTTATCATTAGACCCATACGTCCTCTCCCATCTAAGATCCCCACATACATTCCACGGTTTTCTACCACTTGATATCGCCTTACATGCATCAAATAGCAGAACACCCGAAGAATGTACGGATTCTAACACCGTCTTATTAATTAGGGTCCCCTGAGGATCTCCATTCCTGAGAGTCAACCAAATTGTACGAGGTTGATACTCTGGACTGAAGCACTTAGGTTCTCCTACTCCTAAATGGCACACACTATAGTCTATATTTAGGTATCTACATCTTGATACCTCTCCTTTACATTCGTATTGTGAATGCCAAATTAGGGTTTGGGAAATATGGTTACCTGTTCTCGTAGTCTTAATGCATACCTCACAGCTAGGAGTGTCGGTACCTCTACCTTCCTGAATATAAAAACACATATAAATAAACACAATCAAAAGCACATCTTTCGCCGTCATCCTCAGTCTTCGTCCGTGCGATGGAACCTCAGCTTCCAGGATGTGAGGGCTGCAGGGAATGGAGTTCTGCTCGTCTTCACAGGTGTCCCTTCGAGACTTTCCTGGCTTATACACTATGTGTTGGTAAGCGGACAGGCTTTATTATGGCCTTCTCACTCACACCTGTAACAATAAAATTTGTAATCCACAATAATTCCTCGTTACTCCGACTGAGTAGTGCGTTTCAACCGGATCTTGCAGGGATTCTCTGGATCTGCTGTAATTTGCCAAGAATCGACTGCTGCTGGTTTAACCCTGGAGTGATGTATCCACGGAGTTACTTCGGCTACTTTTATCGCTGTAGGGGTAGACAAAAGAACAACATAAGGACCTCTCCACTTGGGCCCTAACGGTACATTATTCCACTCTTTAATCCACACTTGGTCTCCTGGATGATAACTATGAACAGGGGGATAAATATTCACAGGTAATCTATCTTGTACCCATTTCTGTACCTCCTCCATAGTCTTACCCAACTCTACAACCTGCTGCCGGGTAATTCCTTCTCCCAACTGACTCAAGTCCCCCCTTAAGTTACCAAGTACGGGAGGTGGTCGCCCATACATGATTTCAAAAGGAGAGAGGCCCATCCTTCTGGTAGGGGTACTGCGGATTCGCAATAAAGCTATGGGTAAGAGAACGTTCCACTTAAGTTGGGTTTCCTGACACATTTTAGCCAACTGGTTCTTTATAGTTCTATTCATTCTCTCTACCTTACCAGAACTCTGGGGTCTATATGCAGTATGAAGCCTCCACTTTATACCAAGCATATGAGTCAGTTGTTGTAGGCACTGATGAACAAAAGCTGGACCATTGTCCGATCCTATAGAACAGGGTAGTCCATATCGGGGTATTATTTCTCGTAGCAGGAATCTTACAACTTCTCCTGCTTTCTCTGTACGAGTAGGACATGCTTCTACCCAGCCTGAATAGGTGCACACAATTACCAACAGGTAACGATGTCCACCCGATTTAGGCATTACTGTAAAGTCTATTTGTAGATCGGACATGGGGAGTCCCCCCATAAACTGGACTCCTGGTGGCTTTACTGGTCCTTGTCTTGCATTATTCTTAGCACACGTTACACATCTGCGTACAATGGCCTGAGTCAAGTTGGACAATCTTGGTATGTAGAAATGTTTCCTGAGAGATTCTTCAGTACTGTCTCTCCCAGAATGTGTCCCGTTGTGATAATTTTGGACAATTTCTACCGCTAGTGATGCTGGTATGACTATTCTTCCATCTTCTAGCTGATACCACTTGTTCTCCAAATACTTTCCCGGTTCAGTCTTTAACCACTCCTCTTCTTGAGCTGTATAAACTGGAGTCCATTGGGACAGTGGAGTTGGTATAAGAGCAGCTATATGCCCCACATACTCCTGTCTTCCTGATTCAGCAGCACGCTTAGCTGCACTATCTGCCATCCGATTTCCTTTGGTTACATCACCATCTCCTCTCAGATGCGCTTGACAATGTATGATACCGACTTCTTTCGGCTCCCACACTGCTTCCAATAGTTGTAGGATTTCGGCTGCGTACTTGATTTCTTTGCCTTCTGAATTCAGTAGTCCTCTTTCTTTATACAAAGCTCCGTGGGCATGAGTGGTTAAAAACGCATACTTAGAGTCCGTATAGATATTTACTCTTAAACCTTCAGCCAATTGTAACGCTCGTGTTAGTGCTATTAATTCTGCCTTTTGTGCTGATGTTCCTTTCGCCAGTGGCCGAGCTTCTATCACCTTGTCTATTGTTGTCACTGCATATCCTGCATAGCGGATCCCTTCTTTCACATAACTACTGCCGTCGGTGTAATATTGAACATCGGGGTTCTGGATGGGAAAATCACGAAGATCTGGTCTACTTGAGAATACTTCATCCATTACTTCCAAACAATCATGTTGACTTTCAGTAGGTTGTGGCAAAAGGGTAGCTGGATTTAAGGTGTTTACAGTCTCTAAATGCACTCTTGGGTTTTCACACAACATTGCTTGATACTTGGTCATACGGCTGTTACTAAACCAATGATTTCCTTTGTAATCCAACAACGTCTGTACTGCATGTGGGACTCGTACATAAAGTTCTTGACCCAGAGTGAGTTTATCGGCTTCAGCTACTAGCAGGGCGGCTGCAGCTACGGCTCTTAGACAAGGTGGAAGTCCGCTGGCCACTGCATCCAGTTGCTTAGACATGTAGGCAACAGGTCTTTGCCATGATCCCAAGTACTGTGTCAATACTCCCACAGCCATTCTTCTTTGCTCGTGTACATATAAGTAGAATGGTCGTGTGTGATCAGGTAGACCTAATGCTGGGGCACTCATCAAAGCCTTCTTCACATCTTCAAATGCCGTTTGCTGTTCTTGGGTCCATAAGAAGGGGTCGTGCTCTGTACCTTTGATGGCTGCGTACAGAGGTTTTGCCAGTATCGCATAGCTGGGAATCCATATCCTACAGAAGCCTGCTGCCCCCAAGAATTCTCGCACTTGTCTTCTATTCTTGGGTATTGGTATTTGGCAGACAGCTTCTTTTCTCTCTGGCCCCATAATCCTTTGACCTTCAGAGATATGGAATCCCAGATACTTGACAGTTGGCAAACACAACTGAGCCTTCTTCCTGGACACCTTGTATCCTGCCTTCCAGAGAATATGTAGTAGATCGTGCGTTGCTTGCTGACATTTTTCTTTTGTAACTGCTGCTATCAACAAGTCATCTACATATTGTAACAATACACATTCTCCTGGGATAGACTCGAAATCCAGTAGATCTTGACTTAGAGCTGAACCAAATAGGGTAGGTGAATTTTTAAACCCTTGGGGCAGTCTTGTCCAAGTCATTTGGCGTTTTGAGCCCGTTACAGCGTTCTCCCATTGGAAAGCGAAAATACATTGGCTTTCTGCGGCAATTCGGAGGCAAAAGAAGGCATCTTTGAGATCTAAGACTGTGAAGTAAGTAGCCCCGCCCGGAATTAAAGCAAGCAGGTTATATGGATTGGGTACAACTGGATGTATGCTAACAACCGCATCATTGACTGCTCTTAAGTCCTGTACAGGTCGATACTCATCTGTGCCGGGCTTTTGAACAGGCAGCAATGGGGTGTTCCAGGGGGAAGTACAGAATTTTAGGATACCATACCGTATGAACTTATCCAGATAGGATTGGATGTTCTTCTTAGCCTTCTGCGGAATGTGATATTGTCTTAGGCTCACTGGATAAACCCCATGTTTCAGTTCAATTTTTATTGGTGGAATATTGCGGGCCAGTCCTGGTGGGTTGTTCTCTGCCCAAACTCCTGGTATGTTAAACAATGTCTCATCACTCCTAGGGTTTTGGCTAGTCAACACTGTATAAAGTCACCACTCTTCTTCCTTTGGTACGGATAAAGTCATAATACCTGAAGGTCCATTAAACTTTAAGGATGTTGTTCCATTTGGTAGGAACGTAATCTGCGCTTGTAATTTTGATAGCATATCACGTCCCAGCAATTGGACTGGACATTCAGGCATATAAAGGAATTGGTGTTTTACTACGTGGCCTCCCAATGTACAGAGTCGACTTTTAAGAACCGGTTTTTCAGCACTTCTTCCAGTTGCTCCTATCACAGTAATAGTCCTTCCAGATGGAGGAGCAACTAGATTAGTCACCACTGAATGTTCAGCACCAGTGTCGATCATGAACGCACTCCTTTTCCCCCCTATTGATACATCGACCATAGGCTCCGCTCGACCAAGGGGGATGGAGCCCGGTCGGTATCAATAGTCCTCCATGACAGTGTCAGCCAATCCTACAAAGTCCCTACCTTCTCTATCGCGGGACCTTTGCGCTGCTGGAATATACCTATCTTCCCTAACACTTCCTCTGTTCCCATTACTCCCTCTATACCCATTACTCCCTCCGGGGCCTCCTCTACCTCTCGCTCTACCTCTAAAGTTTCCGTAGCCTGCCCTGGGTTGGTCTCTCTCGTACTGCTCTCTTTGCGGACATTCGTTCCTCCAATGCCCTTCTTCCTTGCAATACGCGCATTGATCCCTACTCAAAGGCTCCCTACTCCATCTATTATTGCCTCTATCTGGGCCCCGTTTATCTACGCCTGCGATCGCTACCGCTAGCATATCAGCCTTTTTACGCATCTTGCGCTCTTCCTCTTTCTTACTTTCTGTATCCCTGTTCATATAGACCTTATTTGCTACCTCCATTAGTTGGGTGATGGACATACCTGCAAACCCTTCTAACTTTTGTAGCTTGCGCTTAATATCTCCGTATGCTTGGCTGACAAAGGCGGAGTTAACCATTCGGGAATTGTCTGCGTCTTCCGGATTAAAGGGGGTATACAAGCGGTATGCCTCCAATAATCGGTCATAAAAGACACTGGGCGCTTCATCGCTTTTCTGGATCACCTCAACTGTCTTCGACATGTTAATGGCTTTCTTTCCTCCGGCTTTCATGCCAGCAATTATAGCGTCTCTATAGGCTCTGAGTTGAACCATATCAGCACCATTTACGTTCCAATCGGGATCGGTGTTGGGATAGTGTGTCGCGGCCCATGCTGCTGGATTGGCTTGGTTCAAAGCACGGGCTCTATCCTCTAATGCTTTAATGGCTGCTTGATTTATTCTTGTCCTTTCCTCATTGTTAAATAAAGTCATTAGTAACTGCTGGCAATCAGCCCATGTCGGATTATGCGTCTGTACTATTGAGGTGAACAGATCAGTCATAGCTTGTGGTTTCTCAGTATACGAGGAATTATGGGTCTTCCAGTTTAAAAGATCGGTTGTGGTAAATGGGACATATACGAAGACTGGGTCAGCGTGTGCCATTTGACCTGCGGCATCGATATAAGCTGACCCGGGATTCAGACGAAGAGGCATCTGATAGTGCTTTAATTGTTGGGCACCAGTCAACTGTCGGGTTTGGATGGGGCTACGTAGAGAGGCGTCAGTCATGGGTTCCGGTCGGGGAGAGATAGGGTATGGGGATGTGGGAGGTCGGTTTTGGGAAAAGGTCGTAAATAAAACACTTCGAGCCGAGCTAGATGAAGCTTGACCGGAAGTCTGAAGTGGCGCCAAATCAGGATATTCGTTTCTAATGGGGGTGGATTCTGGTTCCGGAAGGGGAGATTTAGTACGAGGGGGGGTGGATCCTGTACTGGAGGAGGAAGCGGAAGTGGATGAGGGTAATGAGGGGAGGGGTGCAGGACTTCCTGCGTTTGCGTCACTTCTTCTTAACGGAAAG
The DNA here is from genome assembly GCF_036172605.1 of Pelobates fuscus. NCBI lineage: Eukaryota > Metazoa > Chordata > Amphibia > Anura > Pelobatidae > Pelobates > Pelobates fuscus. Next base: position 187,375,221 of record NC_086321.1, on the reverse strand, counting down.
TAAGGGGGCGGCAAAGGGATCTCGGACTCAGGGGGCGTGTCCAAAATGGGCCTAACACCAGTCCTAGTGGACGAGCAAGTCCTAGCTACCATGAGGCGACACTGCTCCTCGTGGCATGTCTGGAGCCATTTTGGCGAGTCATTTACGGCCTGTCTCCAACAGTCAATATAAGGAAACTGGCCGTAAAGTTCAGGCCTACCCGATACAGCCACGTGTAAGCGCTGTACCAGAGTTGGATCCAAACTGCCACGTGGCGGCCATGCCGCAACCAAAGTAGGCCACTCCCTAGTACACAAAGTGACCAAACGTACAGGAGACATCTTTACCCCAAAATCACAAACTTTGAATCCCTTTTTAAAATTCTTAACCATACATCCTAAGGGATCCGGAATCGTTGACTGCGACGCACCCATACTTAACAATGGAACGTCGTCGACAACGAATACTATACACGCGTACTATTCAACAGTCACACCCGTTTCCTCTGGCAACAGCACCACGTGGTACGGTTACCAAGTGAAACGTACACAATAACAATAAACACTCAGGGAATTCCCGTACACACACAGCTGCTACACCAGTCACTATATAATCAATATTATGCCCTTTGGCGTAACTACACAGTCACCCACGCTATAATTCTCTATATACGAATTACCCGTCTATAACACACCCCAGTAACATCGTCTTTTACAAATAGCGGTTACAGTACGGTTAGCATAGGTCAAAGCACAAGTTAAGGTCACAATACAATTATTAGTGGTTATGGTGTTAAACATGCAATGGACGACAATGATTAGTACTTATTATATAATGTCAGTAAATATACAGGGTTATGGTACCGTGCACTATAATACAGCAACACACTATTAACACTCTCGCTAGACGGCTGAGCTCGCGCTATCTAACAAGATATACACTTTACTAAAACAATCGTTAACACATTTACAATTCCCAACTAAACTATTGGCCAGTACCTTGAATGGACTACCTAAAACTATATACACCCGTTTTGGTTAGCCACACTGCCCAATCACCACATATACATAGCGAGCTAGAGAACCGAATTTACACAGGCGCCTCTTAGTCGCACTATACAACGAGCTAGAGATCCGAATTTACACAGGCGCCTCTTAGTCGTACTATCAAAAGTCTAGTGGGTTCCAAATTTACACGCCTTCCCACTTAGCCCAGATAGGATGAGAACTAGCGAACCGAATTTACACAGGCGCCGCTTAGTCTCCCGGTCCCTCCGACCTAGCGAACGTAATATACACCCTAGAACGCTAGTCTAGACAAGACACCGGTGTCCGGCTAGGGCTATCTTACACCAGGACCCCGCCTGACTAACCAAATCAAACGGTCTGACTAAAGAGCGTTCGATCGAGCGGTGCGCCTTCGCTCCTTCCCTCCGACAGAGGGGGCAGATACACAGATTCAAAACCCCTTTGGGCCTACCGCACAATCGGTATACCCCTAGTGGGTCCTGCCGTCTAAAACAGCAGTTATCTTACCTCCTCGTTCCTGAACCTGAGTTCACACTCATCGACGGGGACACCCCAGCACTTCTCACGTAGAGGCCGATGATCTCCTGGACAACAGACCAGTGGCGCCGAGACGAAGGGAGGTCCACGCAGAAGTTCAGGGGTGCAGCCGTAGAGAACGTGGGCAAAGATAGACCGTCTCACGCCTCTGCCTCTCAGCTACCGTTGAACGATGAGCTTCCCGGCCAATGCACCAAATGATACCGGAGAAACTGACGGAAGCCAAGCACAGAGAGATGGACACAGGTTTCTTCAGGAAGGAAGAGATTCTTTATTGGATCACCGATCGGGACTCAGAGGGACTAGCGTCACCAAAATACAGCAAAGTCTGAGTACTGAATACATAGAGTACATTCCTTATATAGCACTGTAGCTCCTCCCACAATTAACTACACCCACACATACCCTTAACCTATTTAATGAATAGAGTCTAAACTCATCCATCCGGTCTAACCACGTGGCTCATCTGATACAAAGGAGAGGGACGCGTAATTCCAGTTCTTACATTCCTGCACCTGGTCAGTACAGTGATGACAGTATCTTAGCTACGTGTTATTAACTAACTGATACTACAAACACATATACATACATATGCCTTGTGGCAATCTTAGCCTGCTAAACTTGTATTTTACTGGAATTACATCACAATATTGCATATCCAGTTATTAAATACAAACTTAATTGCACTTTTTATGAGGGCAGCAATATCCAAGAATACTGCACCGCATGCCAGGACATCCTAAGGCATCTGCCTGAGCCACCTTAAGGTAGCACCAACCTTGTGTGCAAGCTTTAACATGGTATATTTATTTGTTTGTGAAATTCGGATGTTATAATCTGAAATTACTGACATGAATATATCATAAATGGTTTTGTGTCATAAGCTAGTTCCAAATTTAGAGCATAGTGAAAAATAAATGTAAAATATCATAAACCACCATTTGTTTCACCATATAGTTAATGCAATATAATACATTGTGTGTAAATGTTTCACAATTTCTTAACGAAATCTCAAGAGACTCCAATTAAATCTTTTCATTTATTTGCTTCCTAGTGCTTTGTTTACCTTCTCAATTCATTAAAGACGGAAGAATAAAAAAACAACATCAAATCCCTTTGCAAATCAATTATTTTTATATGGCACTCTACTAACAAGCCTCCTGGGAATAAGCTCTTAGGTTTCCAAAAGAGAAGGTTGTATTTGTTATGTTTGTTTTTATTGTTAGATTAACACTTGGCTTTACAAATGCAGGATTGCTAATAAACACATGATTAATTCTGCACATAGCTTCTAAATGCATCAATATGTCTATTAACGATCTATGATTATTGAAGATTATATTTTAACTCACACACCATATATAGGACTTTTCCATATAACCGGTTATTTCTTCTGAAATAACTAATGGTTTTATACTTAAAATAATGATCACCATGTGATTCGTTGTTCTTGCTAGCAATTTAGAAATCTACTTTTTTTTCCAATCGGATTCCACTCTCAGGAATCTATCCATTAACATCAGCGAATGGAAAAATTAAAAATGTTTCATGCAATTGAAATTTTTGTGTTTTCATTGAAATTCCAACACAATTTAAATATATGAGAAGACAAAGAGGTACTACTTTGTGTTGTGGGAAACCCTAAGGTTGAAAAAAATTACAAAATGTAGAGTTTCCTCCATCAGCGTTTACAAATTCCCAAAGCTATCGCTAGTAAAAAATATACATAGACCCCAAAAATCACAATACCATTTCAATTATATTTTCTCTCAAAATGGGATTGTCAATGTTAAAGTGGACTTCTCAAAAGCAAATTATTTATTTGGTATTTTACATAAATGAGCACAGAAACCTTTGTCTGGTAGTTGAATGTATAGCTAGGTGCCAATTAATTTATGAAAAGTCCAAATAAGATAAATTTAACCACAATGCAGATATAAAAGTACTGTTGTGCATTACCCGAATATCTCAAGTTTCTTTTTTAAAAGTCCACCTCGGGCACAATTATTTTAGAATTCTCAGCTTGACAAGCAAATCGTCACAGATAGGCTTCGTGTTTTAGACTTCACCTTGCAATTCTGCAGATACCCTTAGCAATACACTGCTTTGTGATTTTTTTTGTCTCTTTACATATTCTGCAAATTTTGACTATTTCCGCTAGCAATGGCTGTGGCTATTATTATTATTGTCATTTACATAGCGCCATCATATTCCTTAAGGCTTTGCAATAACAGAATGTAGGGAATTTAACAACTTAGAGAAACTTTTACACATCTTCACAGGAATAATAGGTCAATGAGAACCTGGTGCCCCTTACCTGCCCTTACACTGCAGAGCAATTTTAAACTTTTTAACAATGGATAGTTGGGAGTAAGAAAGGAAGGCAAGAGGCTTCTTCAATAAATTCAGTATACATAAATAAATAAGAAAAATAATAAGATGATATATTATACAGCATAAATATTTATAAATATAATTTATTTATTTTGTATTGACAGTGTATCTTAAAATATTTACGGTGCCTTGTCAAATTTTACTCAGTGGAATTTCTGGATTCTGAACTTTTCATAACCTTAATCTTAGACTTTATAACGTTACTACTATTATAAGCTTTACTCCTCCCACAACTAGTTGGCCTAAATGGATTAATGGGTAAATTTATCGAAGTATGAGTGGTGGCTATGTCCGCCCCTTGAATTTTAATAATTAGAGCCCCAACCCATTGCTTTTATCACAGTATTCTGTTCTAAAAAGTGGTGCCAAAACATCACCAATAGAATGTGTGTTATGTAGTTATATTATTTTAATGGTGGGAGACGGGTGGCTGAGCCTATTCCCAGTTGCTATATTTTTCTCTCTGATATAAAATGTGTTTTGTATGGCAAGCTACTTAGTTTTTTTTTCTTTTACATATACCTGTAGTGTGCATTTTTTTGACTTTATTTATGTTGTGCAAATGATAACAAAAAGCTTGACAGCATTTGCAAGTGTAGAAAAGACAAGTTTTAGATAGTAGTGACATGGCATTGAGGTAAGCTGCACTTGTATTCTTGATGTGTTAGCTAACAAATCTATAAAAATAAAAAGCCAAAAGCAAACTTTTGCAGCAATCATGTAGAGTGTTTTTTCTACTGTAACAGAGTTAATGACTTAAGTCCAAATAGCCCGTACCAAATGGGGCAAAACCAGGGCCGGACTGGTAAAAAATATTCAGCATGGGCATTTTTTTAATTATAGTGGCCCACTTAGAAGCATTCTTGTGCTGTGCATTCTTGTGCTGTGTTTGCTTGTAACTTGTCCCTGGTGTCTCCATAAGTAGGGTAACAGAGGGCAAAAGGTCCAGGCATGGGCACGTGTTTGGCGCCTGCTTGTGGGATTGCGTGTTTGTGGAGTGAGCTGATATTGTGTAAATAGGTCAGTTTCATTTGTGTTGTGTTTGTAATGTAATGTGTGGCTATGGGCTGCAGAAAGTAAGAGAGTGTAAATAGTGGGCATAGTGTGTCTGTGTTTGTATAGCTAATGTAGTGTGTGTAGGGGTTGAAAAGAGTGTGTATTTAGGGAATGTAGTGTGTGTGTGTAGGTGGTGTAGTGTGTGTCTATATGGGATCTATTGTGTGTGTAAAGGATCTAGTGTGTGCTTGGAGGACCCAGAGTGTGTATAGGAGATCTAGTGTGTGTGTTTAGAGGATTCAAAGTGTGTATTGGGAATCTAGTGTGTGTTTGTGTGTGTCTAGATGGTCCAGAGTTGTGTATGGGATCTAGAGTGTGTGTCTGGTATGTAATGTGTGTAGGTGTGCAGTGTCTGTGAGGAGTGCAATGTGTGTGTGATGGGTTGCAATGTGTGTGTGTGTTTGAGTGGTGCAGTGTGTGTGTGTGTGTGTGAGGGATGCAGTGTGTGTAAGAGGTGTAATGTGTGTGTGTGAGAGGTGTAATGTGTGTGTGAGAGGTGCAATGTGTGTGTGAGAGGGGTGCAGTGTGTGTGTGAGAGGGGTGCAGTGTGTCTGTGTGAGAGGTGCAGTGTGTATATGTGAGGAGTGCAGTGTGAGTGTGAGGAGCGCAATGTGTGTGTGAGGGGTGCAGTGTGTGAGAAGGGTGCTGTGTTTGAGAGGTCTGCAGTGTGTGTGCGGTGTGCTCTGTTTGTGTGCAGTGTATGAGGGGTGCTTTGTGTGTGAGGGGGTACTGTGTGTGTGAGAGGGGTACTGTGTGTGTGAGAGGTGATGTGTGTGAGAGGTGCTGTATATTGAGGATTTAGTTGAAAAAGCTGATCACATATTAAATAAATCAGGTTTAGATCTGTGTGAAATAATGGAGTAAAAATTACCCCTTTTTAATTCAATATAGAACTAATGCTTTATGGGATAGAGAGTATATACTGGCGCTAAAATTCCAAAAAATCCAATCCAATATGGAACAATTACCAACAGAGCAGCTATAACACCTAAATGTAATCTTTCTTATTTACATCAACATATAATCCAACAAAACATAAATGAAGGTGTAGCGCTACATACATGTATAGGAGTTGTACCAGAGAGTATTCGTATAGGTGACAATTCCACAAAGAATCCCAGAGTGTACCTATAATTATAGAAATCTCTGATAGTGTGATAATGTATGTACTTTATGATTTTATGTTACTAAATAGTCAATACACTCACATTCTCCTGAGCTTAACACCTAAGCTCAGGGATAAACGCTAGTAGGTCCGTAGAGGCGACCTTCCCCTTCTTTGGATTATGCAGTCTTCTACCGTCTCTTCTATACCTTGAACAAAATATATATATGGTGCAATATTGCGGATTACAAAATATTTGTGCACACTTGAATTAATATTTACTCACAAACGTAGAGCCTCTCCGTTCGGCTCTGTCACAGCACTGAGTGTAGTATAGGGGCTACACGCCCATAAGCAGGAACCAACAGCCCAAAATAAGTAAAATTGTATAAAATATACACTTTATTAAATTAAAAAGTGAAAAACAGATAAAATTAATACTTAAAATGTCTCTATAGGGCATATGGTCTTCACTGGAGCTTCCCCAGAACGCGTTTCACCGTAGTTCCAACGGCTTCCTCAGCTGGGTCCAAAAATTTGGAACTACGGTGAAACGCGTTCTGGGGAAGCTCCAGTGAAGACCATATGCCCTATAGAGACATTTTAAGTATTAATTTTATTTGTTTTTCACTTTTTAATTTAATAAAGTGTATATTTTATAAAATTTTACTTTTTTTTTTGCTGTTGGTTCCTGCTTATGGGCGTGTAGTTCCTATACTACACTCAGTGCTGTGACAGAGCCGAACGGAGAGGCTCTACGTTTGTGAGTACATATTAATTCAAGTGTGCACAAATATTTTGTAATCCGCAATATTGCACCATATATATTTTTTGTTCAAGGTATAGAAGAGACGGTAGATAACTAATGCTTTATGTTTGGATAAGTTTGTTGGCAGTCACAGCCCACTGAAACTGTAAAGTGGCAGAAATCGTTTACTGAATGACAAATCCACCTTTGGCTCTACTATATTTTATTTAAATACCAATGAAGTTTGCCAATTAATAAATACCACAGTAAGCTTGCCAGTTAAATACCACAGTAAGCTTGCCCATTAATAAATGTCACAGTCAGTGTGTCAATTAACCCCTTAACACCGCTGGGCTTTTATGCCGTCCTGCAAAAGCCGGGCTTTAACACAGCAGGGTGGCATAAAACGCCTGGTGGTTCGGCGGCCCCCCAGATCAGGAGGACTACCTCCTGGAGAACCTCCATTGCCTCTAAGGCCCTTGCGACAAGGGTCAGCGCGTCCATAAGACGCACAAGCGGCCACCTTAGGGCGGCAGAGCAGGGGGGCGACAAAAAGCGGAATTCTCTGCAGAAAAGAGCAGCCAGGGAAGTCGGCCGGCCTCTCCTGATGATGTCAGGAGAAGGGGGCATGACTTCCACTGCTCTTCTCCCAGGACCGCTTGGGAGTCTGGGAGAAGAGCAGAGGAAGTCACACACCCCCCTCCTGACATAATCAGGAGAGGCCGGCCGACTCCACTGGCTGCTGCTTTATGCTGGCTCCTGCCCAACCGCCCTGCCCCAAGGTGAGTCTCAGGGAGGGGGGAACAGACTTTAGTTTTTTTTTATCCCCCTCCTCAGTCACACCTCACTCTTCCCCAGCCCCTGTCCCCCTCCTCAGCCCTGTCCTCCTTACTCAGCACCTGTCCCCCTCACTCAGCCCCTGTCTGCCTTACTCAGCAACCGTCCCCCCTCCTCAGCCCCTGTCTTCCTTCCTCAGCCCCTGTGTGTGAATGTAAGTCTCTGAGCATGTAAATGCTTGTGTCTGGGGATGTATGTGTAGCTGCTCCCCCTCCCTTAGCCCTTGCCCCCCTCCCAGAGCCCTGTCCTCCTTCCTAAGTACATGTCCCCCTTCCTCTGCCCCTGCCACCTCTCCCTCAGCTCTTGTCCTGCTTTTCTCAGCCTCTTGACGCCCCACCACAGTCCCCCATACCCTCACTACAACCCCATAACATCCCCACTACAGCCCCTGTCCCCCAATTGCAACCCATGTCACCCACACCACAACCCCTTTCCCAAATTGTAGACATCAAACTACTTCAGCCCATACCCCCCCACTACATTTCCTAACCCCCCCCATTACAGCTCATACCCTCCACTACAACCCCTATCCCCCCGCTCCAGCCCCTAGCCCCCTACTACATCCCCTACCTTTTCAATCACAGCCAGTACAACCCACTACCAGTGCCATTCATTCCTGAGATTAGGCTCCAGATCTGCCCCTGCTCTGTATGTATCTGTATGACTATAAGTCTGTGTATGTATGTATTTATTAGTATGTCTGTGTCTGTATGGCAGTGTCTGAATGTCTCTCTGTGTCCCTGTATTTGTTTGATTGTGGGCCTGGATATCTCTGTGACTGAGTGCCTGTATGGTTGTGTGTTGCTATATATCTACATCTATATTGCATGGAAAAAGACACAGAATGCACTGAGGGGAGAGAGCTGGAATTCCTCTGTGGATCCTGGTCTTGGGTCCAGGGTGGGTGAAGGATGGCGAGACTCCAGCGCAGTTGCATCACTGGAAGTGGGGTCTGCAGTGCTTATGGTGTCTGGTGGAGTGCTGGAATTCCTCTGTGAGCACTAGGAGCATCAATTGGCGAAGGCACTCGGACGGAGTGCCAGGCGGTCCATAACGCCACCCACCATTCTTTTTGCAGTTCTCCCCCACCCCCCATAACGCCACCCACCATTCTTTTTGCAGTTCTCCCCCACCCCCCACCCCCCAGGCACTGCAGACCCCACTTCCAGTGATGCAACTGCGCCGGAGTCTCGCCATCCTTCACCCACCCTGGACCCAAGACCAGGATCCAGCTTCCAGTGGGCAGACCTCTCCTACTCCCAGAGAGCGTAGCAGGAACAGCTCTTATAAGAGTTAGTGATTACAATTCCTGGGGAGTATAGTGATATAGCAATCCCCAGGATAGATACAGACGTTTCCCCCACACATGAGATGAGACTCTATGTTGAGGGTAAGCAGGAACAGAATTTTAATGGAGGCACACTGGCCTTTTGTGCAAGTGTCCCAACAAGGGTGACACCCAGGTGGACCTTGTTGGGCACAGGGACACAAAGTGAATAAACCAATAAAAACAGAGTCATACAGTGAGACACTCCCATGCACAAACAATAGAATCCGTCCTCTGTGCTTGGGAGATAATTGAATCAGGACTTGTACTAATCTAACCCAATTATCTCCAAGCACATAAAAGCATACAATTTTATGAAACCCAAAAAAGTACCTTAAAAACACATAAACCCCCCTGATAGTCCCGATCTGGGTGAACAACATATCCAAAAATCACCCAGATCGGTTCAGGGGTTCAGGAATTTCCTGGAAGTCATAGTTTTGAACAGCCGTGCACATGGTCCTATACCCAAAACAGTTCCAGGGAAATCAGTGCTAACAGTCGGTCAAGTTCGGTAGTCTTTTACAGGTTTCCCTGCAGGGCCCACAGTCTGTGGGCAGGAGGCTGGCAAGCAGGCCCCTCCAAGTACAAGTGGCCAGAGGGGGAGACACACAAAGAGGCTGGGGAAAGATACACAAGGGGGTTATCAGAGACACACATTTGTTTTTAGGGGGAGGGGGGGGCTGCAAAATGCATCTTTGCCTGTGTAGCCAAAAATTCTTGCACCGGCTCTGCATGTGACCTAATGGTCATATGGAGAAAGCCTTATAGTTGACCTTGTAACTTTCCCAAACACCATAAAACCTGGACAGTTGGGGTACTGTTGCACTTGTGAGACATTACTGAACAGAAATATGTGCATTTTAGGTACAGTAAAAGCTAACAGCATTATGACATACACAGTTAAAAAGCTAACTGTTAAATGTTAAATAATTTCTCACACTTATTTTGTTTTAATTCCTTTAAAATTAGGTTTCATATCTAAATATTTGATGTGAAACGAATGCCGTTTCTCCTGAACAAAGTTATATATAATAGGTGTGGGTGCATTTAACATGAAATGTGATTTACGTTTGAACAGACATATAGCGCAAATTAGAGGTTTTGTTTACATTTTGTTTTGATCAAAATGTGTACAATTGCCTCCGTCCTTAAAGGGTTAATAAATATTACATTCAGTGTGCCCATTAATAAATACCTGTCATTGTGTCCATTAATAAATATCACACTGATGCACATTGACAAACACAGACATGCAAATACAATGCTTATTGTGCTGTGTGTCCTGCGGTCATTGTCTACCTGTCTATGTGCCTGAAGTATGTGTCTGACAGTGAGTATATGTGCTTGAAAGTTTGTGTCTGACAGTGAGTATCCTTGTGTGTGATTTAAGTCTCTGTGAGCATGTAAATTCTTGTAAAAAGAATGCACTATAGAGTGTAGGTATCCAGGAGCTAGAACAGTAACAGTGGGTATAAGACTAAAAATGGAAATAGATATAACCTTAAATGGTAAAATAAATAGATAAGAAACACAAATAAGTGGTATCTGATATGATGATATTTAGGGTACTATAACATATATTGACAAGTCCAATGAATAAGTCCTGAATTTAACTAAGAACCAAAATAGTTTGGGATCCACATTGAATTCCTGATCATAGGAACAGTATTTATAGCATAAGTAATCTAGACCCTGCTTGCGAAAACAATGCATGGTTAACCCTTTCAGGACCGCTGACGGTTCAGGACCGTCAGCGGTAAAACATGCGTTTGGACCGCTGACGGTCCTGAACCGTCATAACGGTCTGGGGCTACTTACCTGATCGCCGTCGGTCCCACGGCGGCGATCAGTGCTCCACCCGGTCCAGGGGGGTTGCCTGTCTGCCCGGGCAGTCCCCCCTCGGCAGATCAGGACCCTGCGGCCATGTGATCACTCGATCACATGACCGCAATAGGTGTCTGTGTATCTGCCTGCAGGGGGACTGTCTGTGCTGACAGGCAGTCTCCCTGCAAGTGAAAAATCCAAAAAATAAAGTTAAAAAAAAAAAGTGTAAAATCAGTGTAAAAAAAATAATAATAATATGTGTATATATATATATGATATATATACATGTATTATATCTATATATAATATATGTATCATATATATAATGTCATATTAAGTGTATTTTTATATTTATATATACGTATATTAATATAAAAATACACTTATATTTAAATTACACACGAATATATACAATATATATAATTGCTATATATATGGTATATATATATTATTATAAAATACAAATAATATGTTAATAAAAATAAATAACAAAAAATAAAAATAATTTTTAATAATTATAAAAAAATATTTATATATGCAATTTTATTCTAACAGTATTTTGATATATATATATATATATATTTATATCAAAATATACTTAGAATGTAATGATATATATATATATGTATAAATAAATAAATAAAAACAATACGAAATATACATATGTCCATATACATAATTACATAAATAATTTCATAAATATACACGTAGACGTCAAATATATAAATATGTATATATATTAAAATTCTACATGTGTATTTATGTAATATTTTTACCTAATTAAGTAATTTTAATGATTGCAATTTGAGGGACCTGCCTGCCAACCCAGGCCGAAAGTCCAGATAATTTAATTTGCTAGCACTGTGTTTAACCCTGTAACTTTCTATGACACCCTAAAACCTGTACATGGGGGTACTGTTTTACTCGGGAGACTTCGCTGAACACAAATATTAGTGTTTCAAAACAGTAAAACATATCACAGCGATGATATTGTCAGTGAAAGTGAAGTTTTTTGCATTTTTCACACACAAACAGCACTTTCACTGAGGATATTATTGCTGTGATACATTTTACTGTTCTGATACACTAATATTTGTGTTCAGCGAAGTCTCCTGAGTATAACAGTACCCCACATGTAGAGGTTTTATAGTGTTTGTGAAAGTTACAGGGTCAAATATAAGGCTTGATTTTACTTTTTTTTTAATTGAAATTTGTCGGATTGGTTAGGTTGCCTTTGAGAGCGTATGGTAGCCAAGGAATGAGAATTAGCCCCATGATGGCATACCATTTGCAAAAGAAGACAACCCAAGGTATTGCAAATGGGGTATGTTCAGCCTTTTTTAGTAGCCACTTAGTCACAAACACCGGCCAAAGTTAGCGTTTTTTGCATTTTTAACACACAAACAAATATAAATGCTAACTTTGGCCAGTGTTTGTGACTAAGTGGCTACTAAAAAAAACTGGACATACCCAATTTTGAATACCCTGGGTTGTCTACTTTAAAAAAATATGTACATGTTAGGTGTGTTTCAGGGATTTATGACAGATAACGGTGTTACAAGGTCACTATTGATACATTTAAAATATATATATATTGAAACAGCAATTTCCTACTTGTATTTATAGGCCTATAACTTGCAAAAAAAAGCAATAAAGCATGTAAACACTGGGTGTTTTTAAACTCGGGACAAAATTTTGAATCTATTTAGCAGTTTTTTTCATTAGCTTTTGTAGATAAGTAAAAGATTTTTCAAGTAAAAGTCCAAAAACATGTTTTTTTTTTTAATTTTTCACCATATTTTATTATTTTTTTTTAAATACAATATTGGACATAATACAAATAATGGTATGTAAAGAAAGCCCCTTTTGTCCTGAAAAAAACAATATATAACTTGTATGGGAACCGTAAATGAGAGAGCGGAAAAATACAGCTAAACACAAACACCACAAAAGTGTTAAAACTGCTCTGGTCCTTAACGTACAAACATCGCAAAAACAGGCCGGTCCTGAAGGGGTTAATAGCATTTATGGCTTAGTATACTTTTGTAAACAAAAGATAAATCAACAGTCCAGGTAAATAAACAAGAGCAAATTAGTACAAATAACTAATTGCTCAAAACTTGATTTAGTGATAGTATCACAATTCTTAAAAATTAGTCACTTGAAAAAAGAGTTGATTAATAAAACAATGATTTATTGATATGCTAAAAAAATAAACATTCAAAATGGAAATATAAAAATAATGATGAAAATCTGAGGTAGGTAAATTCTTGTGTCTGGGGACGTATGTGTGGGGTAGCTGCTTGCAATGTATTGTGGGGGGAACTTTGTACATTGTGTTTATGGCAAAGCTATGTTTCAATAAGTTGTGAGTATAATGACCAGGGACGTTTTAGCCGCGAGGCAAACAAGGCATTTGCCTTGGGCGGCATTTTCCAGGGGGCGGCAAAAAAAGCCGCCCCCAAATGCCCAGGGCAAATGTCTTGTTAGCCTTGCGGCTAACTGACATGCTGGGTTGGGCGGGCGGCATTGGCGGGCGGCTGGCGAGGGAGCACTTCCTGTGAGCTGTCTGCTCAGCTCCCTCGCGCGCCGCAGAGTGAGGCTGGGAGCCGGAATATGACATCGCGAGGGAGCTGAGCAGACAGCTCAGAGGAAGTGCTCCCTCGCCAGCCGCCCGTCCGCCAAAGCCGCCCGCCCAGAAGCCACTGGACCACCAGGGAGGAAGAGAAACCCCCCCACCCCCAGCATTTCCAAAGGTAAGGAGGCTGGGGGGGTTACATTTAAAAAACAAATATGTGTTAAATATGTGAGTGAGTGTGTGTGTCTGTTAGTGTGTGTGTGTGTGTGTGTCTGTTAGTGTGTGTGTGTGTCTGTTAGTGAGTGTGTGTGTCTGTTAGTGTGTGTATGTCTGTTAGTGTGTGTGTGTATGTCTGTTAGTGTGTGTGTGTGTGTGTGTGTGTGTGTGTGTCTGTTAGTGTGTGTCTGTTAGTGTGTGTGTATGTCTGTTAGTGTGTGTGTGTGTGTGTATGTATGTCTGTTAGTGTGTGTGTGTGTGTCTGTTAGTGTGTGTGTGTGTGTGTGTCTGTTAGTGTGTGTGTGTCTGTTAGTGTGTGTGTGTGTGTGTCTGTTAGTGTGTGTGTGTGTCTGTTAGTGTGAGTGTGTCTGTTAGCGAGTGTGTGTTTCTGTTAGCTAGTGTATGCATATCTGTCAGCGAATGTGTGTGTGTGTATTTAGAAGGCGGGGAAAGCGTTGGGTGGGGGTGGCGGGGAAGGGTTGGGTGGGGGTGGCGCAGGCGGGATGGGGGGCCTGAGTTTTGTCCGGCCTAGGGCAGCACAAATCCAGGATACACCACTGGTAATGACTGTCTGTCACGATTACAATATGACCCAACACGCAGAACTATGTAATACACAATGACCAAGGATAACATATACCGGGCCTTGGAATGGCCGGACTTAACGTAAATAAAGAATGGTCTAAATACTAGCCGAGGTCACCAGAAATACGGGAAATTCAAATACCAAAAATAACTAGAATAGGAACACTCTCTGTTAACCAACTAGTGGAAACCACGAAACCACAACAGCACTGACCAAATGCTATTTTGAGTTTCGATAACCCTCCTAAGGCTATGATTGGTTGAACATAGCCTTTGACCTCAAACCGTGCCTGTGCATCGTTTGCGTGACGTCACATGCACGTCAGCGCCATCTTTCTTGAGGACGGAGGCGGGGCTACATAGTTGCTTGGGACCGCAGCGGCCAGCGTTTTGCATGTAGGCGTGGGGGAAGTTACACTGTCTTCATGAGGGTGACTGTGACAGGGCGGGTAAAAGCAGGGCGGTCTTTCCACATGGTCACGCTGGGCAATTGCGAGCATAGAGGCCCCACCGCGATGCCCACGAGATCCTTTCAACTCCATTGCCGGCCCATGCAGAGCCGGTTTTACAATTTGCCTTCTCTGCTTGATGGGGATATCAAATGCCGCCCTGGACAAAAAAAGATTTTGCCACCCCATTTGCTCCACAGTGGTCCTGTAGGTTTAACCCCACAAGTTAAAACATTGCCTTACCTTGAAGAGTTAAACAAGCCTCTAGTAGCTGTCACACTTAGAGACACCTCCGCTACAATGCCATGTAACTATGAGAAGCATTGGAAGTGCATAGCGCTTGCCACTTATGCGCATCAAGTCCCCAATTTTCCTGTATGAGGAAAATTGGATTGGACCAGCATTGCCCCATCAGTGACACTGAGTGAGGTAAGGAGGCAAGCAATGCAGAAGGAGTCGGTGCTTAATAAATGTAAATTACCCCCCCACACACACTTTATTACAATCATTTTTATGGTGGGGGGGCTTGAATCTATGTAGGGACAGAGACACTATAGTATGCAGAATACATGTTTATATTCCTAACACTATAGTGTTCCTTATAGATTTTTTTTTTATTAAAAGGGTCCTTTTTCCCCAAATATAATCACTGATACTACATACATATACAAACACACTCACTCACACTCAATAGTCCACTCAATCACGATCCGTGACCAATGCACACACAAATTCAATGACTCACGCAGAGTGAGACACACACACTGACTCATGCAGACTGAGAGGCACACAAACACAGACCCAAGTAAGTACACGCAGATCCAGGCACACGCAGATCCAAGCAGACAAACACACTAATTCAGACACCAACAGACAGACCCAAACAGACATATATACTGATCCGATCGTGCAATGCGCCCCTGCGCTGCCAGAATGAAAGGTATGTAGGCAGGGGCGGGCTGGGAAGGGGGGCAGGGAGGCAATTGCCCCCCAGGCCGCCCTAAACCCAGGGCCGCCCGCATCCAGCAAAAAAAGGAAACATCTGAATCCCCTGCATCTGGCTCCGGCCCTGCCTCTGGCTGAGGACTCAGATTTCCCAACTCACCTCTCTCCCTGCAGTCAGTGGAGTAGGCCGGCCTCTCCTGAGGATGTCAGGAGGAGGGGGCGTGACTTTCACTGCTCTTCTCCCAGGACCGCTGGGGGAGTCTGTGAGAAGAGCAGATGAAGTCACGCCTCCTCCTCCTGACATCATCAGGAGAGGCTGACTTCACTGACTGCTACTGTATGCTGGCTGCTGCCCACCCCTCCCTGGCATAAGGTAAGACTCAGGGAGGGGGGAAATACGCTTTCGTTTTTTTTTTATTCCCCTCCTCAGCCCCTGTCTCCTCCTCAGGCCCTGTCCCCTTAGTCAGCCCCTGTCCCCTACCACAGTTCCTGTCACCCTTCCATAGCCCTGTCCCCTTAGTCAGCCCTGGTTACCCCTCCTCTGCCCTGACCCCTTAGTCAGCCCCTGTTCCCTCCTCAGTTCCTGTCACCCTTGCATAGCCCTGTTCCCTTAGTCAGCCCCTGTCCCCCCTCCTCAGCCCTGTTCCCTTGCTCAGGCTCTGTCCCCTTGCTCAGCCCCTGTCCCCTTGCTCAGCCCCTGTCCCTTTCCCTTTCTTCAGCCCCTTTCCCCCTGTCTTCTTTTGCCCAGCCCCTGTCCCCTTCTTCAGCCCCTATACCCCTTCCTCAGCTCCTGCCCCCCCTCTCAGCCCCCGTCCCACCCTTTCCCTGCTCCTTTCCCCCCCTCTCAGCTCCTGTCCCCTTCATCAGCCCCATGCCCCCCCTACAGCCCCATAACATCCCCACTACAGCTTTCCTCCCACAATTGCAACCCATATCGCCCACATCATAGCCCCTTTCCCAAATTGTAGCCATCAACCTACTTCAGCCCCTATCCCCCCCACATTTCCTAAACCCCAAATTACAGCTTATACTCTCAACAACAGCCCTGTCCCTTTACTCAACCCCTGTCTACTGGTTTTAAAAGAGTAAAGTTTGGGTGTATGTGTGTGTATTAGTATGTCTGTGTGTGTCAGTATGTCTCTTTGTGTGTGTGTGTCAGTATGTCTGTGTGTGTGTCAGTATGCCTGTGTGTGTGTGCGCCAGTATGTCGGTGTGTGTGTGCACCAGTATGTCTGTGTGTGTGTGCCTGTCTGTGTGTGTCAGCCAGTATGCCTGTGTGTGTGTGTCAGTATGTCTGTCTGTCTGAGTCAGTATGCCTGTAACAGTGTCTCTGTGTGTGTCTGTGTGCCTGTCAGTGAGTGTGTGCGTGTGCCTGTCAGTGTGTTTTTTAGTGTGTGCCAAATCAGCAAGTGTGTGTGTGCCTGTCATTGAGTGTCGGTTTAGGTGACTGCCCCCCTTTCAATCATATGGGAAAGGTGTTTTTACTCTCCGCTTGGTGCAATGGGCCTCTTGACTCGATTTGCCCCCCAGGCCTAAGGCTGCCAGCCCTCCCCTGTGTGTAGGGGGGGCGGCTCTCTGATCTTTGCGGGCTAAGGTTGAAGGCATCGGGCACTAGTCTTCAGCCATGTAAGTGCTCCCTAGCTCCTGGTGCCATCACCTGCAGCACACAATAAAGAATGTGTCCCACATAGAGGGGCGCTTCTTATTGGCGCCCCCACTTGAGAAGCGCCCTATGCCCTAATTGGTCTATAGAACGCGCCAGCCCTATTTACTGGTCGTCCAAAGGCACTTCACTTCAGCAGGACAGTGAGGGAAGGACCCAGGAGGCTGCAGTGGAAGAGGGCCTAGGACGCTGTGTTCCTCCCACAAGCAGGTTGTTCAGAGCGTTGCTGTGTGTTACCATGACAATGCCTTGACAGAGCGCTCAGATCGCAGGAGCTGCAGGCTGGAATTCACTACCGGCTACCATCAGACCATCAGGCAGTGCCATGTCGCCACAATTGATGTGTGTATTCAGCAGTCTGTGTGTGTGCAGTTAGCAGTCTTTCTGTGTGTATGTATTCAGAAGTCTGTGTATGTGTATATTTAGCAATCTGTGTGTGTATACTCAGTAATATGCGTGTCTGTACTTAGCAGCTTGTGTGTACTCAGCAGACTGTGAATGTATTCAGCAGTCTGTGTATGCGTATGTATGGTATGTATATATTGCATTTGTTACAGGTACCAATAAATATAGGCGTATAGGAGAAAGTGGCTGTAGATCTACAAATATAACACAAAAGAAAACATAGCGTAATACTGTTGTGAAAATAATAAAATGCGCAAATATAATGAGCACTCACAAGATGTAGTGGAATAAATCGCAGAAGGGTGCCTCCCCTGATAGTATGGGGGGCTATAACCAGGACGCCTCTTCCTTTAGCAAACTGCTGCAAGTATGGAGAGCCGGACTCTCAGCAGTTTGCTAAAGGAAGAGGCGTCCTGGTTATAGCCCCCCATACTATCAGGGGGGCACCCTTCTGTTTATTATTTTCACAACAGTATTCAGCTATGTTTTGTGTTATATTTGTAGATCTACAGCCACTTTCTCCTATACGCTTGTCGTTGTCTTGTACCATATTAAAGGAATATTGTCTGGGATATTCCTGGAGAGGACTACCACTATCTAAGAAGATAAGTGTGTTTTTTCCATCACATTATTGTTTTACTAAAGTGTTGGATATATTTTGTGTGAATTTATATACCAATAAATATAAGCCTAATTTTATTGATAATTCAAGTTTTTATTCCTGTCAGTGGTTGTGTAGGCAGGGCCAGAGTGCAAAGAAGTTACTGTGGCAGGGTGAATGTGACATGGCGAGAAGTGTGCACAAGACAGGATTGGGGGGGAGGGGGACAGGGTTAGGAGTTGAATGTGACATGGTTGGAGGAGGGAGTGTGACAGGGCGAGGGGAGGTAATTGTGACAAGATTAGGGGGTTAATATGATAGAGTGCTGTGGCATGGTGTGGGTGAGTGTTACAGGGTTGGGGTGAATGAGGCATGGTTGCAAGAGGGAATGTGACAGGGCGAGGGTAGGTGAGTGTGACAGGATTGGAGGGGTTAATGTAATAGGGTGAGTATGGTAGGGTAAAGGGGCATAAGTGTGACAGAGTGATAAAGGTTCAGTGTGACAGTGCGAGAGAAGGTGGGTGTGACAGGATTGGGGGGATATTGTTATAGGGTGAGTGTGGCAAAGCAATGGGAAGTGTGGCATAGTTGGAAGGGGTGCTAGTGACAGGGTTGGGGGGTTAATGTGAGTGTGGCATGGTTGGAAGGGGGTGCTAGTGACAGGGTTGGGGGTTTAATGTGAGTGTGGCAGGGTGACAGTGTGTGGGGGGGGGTAACAATTTATGGGAGGGTGCAGTGTGTAAGGGGTGGTGACAGTGAGTGGGGGTGACAGTGTGGGAAGGTGGGTTAACAGTGTGGGAAGGTGACAGTGTGGGAAGGTAACAGAAGTGTGTGGAGCGAGGTGATAGTGTGTAAAGGCGTGACATTGTGTGGGGCGACAGTGTGTGAGTGGTGACAGTGTGACCAGCCTCCCCACACTATATCCTTTTTTTTTTTTTTTTATGCAGTAATTGATTCCCTGCTGATACAGTGGTCTCTCTCCCTTGTAGTCCAAGGGCCTGGCTATCTGATATGAAGAGCTTAGGGCAGATCTCTTGCGACTTCCGGCACTTGAAGTGTCAGAGCGTTTCTTGTAATCATCATTACATGACCATTTAGACCAGGGATCCTCAAACATTTTAAACAGGGGGCCAGTTCACGGCCCCTGAGACACTGTTGGGGGCCGGACTTTAAAAAATAATAACGAATTCCTATGCACACTACACACTAAGGACATAAATGCTCACACACATACTAACATACATACATAAACAGACAGACACAGACATACACATACATACATACATACACACACAATACATATACAGACACACACACACAGACATACATACTGACATACATACATACAGATACATACAAACACAGACATACATACACACACATACTGACATACACACATACTGACATACATACACACACACACATACATACACATACATACTGATATACATACACACACACACACATACTGACATACATACACATACATACACACACACATGCTGACATACACACATACTGACGTACATACATACATACACACATACATAAATACATACTGATATACACACATACACACACACATATACACTGACATACTTACATACACACATAGCTAATTTTACTTACCTTTTTTTGCAGGAGGGTGGCTGTGGCTGATGGGAGCCGGCGTGGCTCCCGCGGCCTGTCTCTCTTCCCTCCCATGCAGAGGGAGCTGGGAGGAAGTGAACACAGGCCGTCACTTCCTCCCAGCACTACTTTGCGGCTGCGATTTTTTTAAAGGGGCCCCTGAAGATATAGGGCCCATCGGGTGGCCCTGAGTGCTTGGGCCAGGTTCTGGACCCAGGTATAGGGCCCCTGACTTATACCCTCATAAATTGTCCCACTAGTACATAAACTTAGGGTGGCAATATCTATAATATACAAAGCATTTAGTGCCATTAGGTTCTTATATAATCTAGAAAAAAAAACAAATCCAAAATATTCTGCTTAATTTGGGTTGCAGTTCAAAGACACACTCCAGACTCCTAAAACTGATCAGCTTGCTGAAGTGTTTTTTGTGTGAAGAGTGTATTCTCTTTTTTTAATTCTACAAAAATTGCGGATTTTTATGTATTTTTTTATTTATTAGTTGGCAGTGGAATGTTCTTTAACATAATCTTTAGCCTTTTAATTAGTTAAATTCACAAACTCCAAAAATTGGAGAAATCGATATTCAGTACCTTTCAATATAGACTCACATCATCAGTATATCAATGGCAGGGGAAAATGCCTCTGAAAGGATGCTAGCATCTACATATATGTATTAGTCAAACTGGGGGCCATCAACACCCTTGTGGCTACTCTTTTTGTTTGTAAATAGAGCATGTTGAAATTATTCTATGGTTAAAAGGGGTATATTCACAATCCTGTATACAGAAATATACCTTCTGCCCCAAACTTAATGTAAGAAAAAGCAAACCAGTTTTTTTTTTTTTTTTTTTTTTTTTATTCTTTATTTTTGTAGTGCATAAAGATATAACAACGCGTATGTGGTACCCCAAAGGCATTCCACATGCTTTTCAATGACATTCACAACAGTGGGGAACATAGTAATATGTGCACAATTTTTATATTAATGTAAAAGGTCACTTCTGTTACGCGGAGCTTAAAAGTGGGTTCAATACTTGAAGCAAGAAACAGTTAGGTAAGGTCATGTATATAGATATTTTATGCATAGTAAACATGCTATTCTAACTAGTAACGACCAGCTATTCCATTTAGTGAGGTTTAGCAATTACAAGGTAAATCAACGCATGTTATATAGTAAGACTCAGGCTTGGTAGTAGTAGTAGTAGTTGAGGTGTGTGCTTTGTGGTATGTCTGCTATGCATACTGTGAGTGGTGATAACCGTGCACTGAGTGGACAGATATAGGTAAAGGCAGCATGGAACCTAGGATGTAGCTCACAGTAATAATGGGAGTTGTAACCTGCCGCTTTCGGATAGCAGTGCACGCAATTTATACCACCGGGGTTTAAACCAAGAGGCAAGGAACTGCACAACCTGCGAGGTAGAATATCTTGTGTAGCTATGCTTGGCATATCAGTAGCTAAACATCAGTAGCTAAACAATCCCAGCATATTATACACTTCCTCTACATTGATACAGGAGTCTCAGGAGCATGTCCCATCGCTCGGTGCATCCCGTGAGTAACAAGGAGCTCCGGTTGTAGTTTTGGGTGCCCAGTCATCTGATCCCCAGCATCGGCAGAGGTGAGACATGTGTAGGGAAGTCCCAGTGATTATCAGCCACAGTGAACCGGTATAGGGCTCTCCTCCAGCTCCGGGTCTGTACAAGGGTGGGTATCGCTAGTTCTCTGACTCCGGTGTACATGCGGACCAACTCCCTCCCATGCCTGGGGTGTGAGAGTCGCGGTATGTAATTATGTTAGGTAATCCTATGGTAAGTTGCTTGGTAGATGCAGGGCAGCGATGCCTCGAGGTGTTTTCAGCCCGGAGGGGCAAGTAGCCTGGTGGGTAGCTGGTTGGGTGAGTTGGATGTTAGGCTCAGCTGGGGGGCGACAGGTACGGGGGATTTTTCTTCCTGCTCTCGGCCCCGAGAGGGGACATGCGTTGTGGGCAGTAGGTGTTTCTCCCTCCCAGACAGCGTCCGATTGGCGGTTATATTTTACTCGAGGCCCTCCGGCATGGCAGGTGTTGTAGCTGCAACTCATGTGGACTCCCTGATTTAGGGTTAGGTGGCACAGGCCGTGATCCGCCGCCATCTTGTGAGGTGAGTCCTGCGGGTTTCGTGCGCCATGGCTCAAGCTCTCCCCAGTGGGGACCGGGATGACCCCCCCAGCCCATAGGGGGGGGAACGGGGCCGGCAAGCGACTCAGGCAGTCGGCATGTGGTAGTAGGGAAGGGGGACCCGGCGGCGGCCGTCCACCTGGCTCCCCTCCCGTGCAGGCCGCAGCCCTCGAAGCTCCGTGCTTCCTCTCGGGTGCCAGAACTCCCGATCTCGGGGTCTGCTGCCTTTCCCACAGCCGTGAGTTTCTTGTTGGCTCGTTTATAGGGCGAAAGTCCGCGTTAAATAGCTTAAGAGGCCCGGTTTCTCCGGAGCCTCTCCTGCATGCGACCGGTTAGCATGGCGGTCCGGCCCCGCCCCCCAAAAGCAAACCAGTTTAACTGTGCACATATCAGGTTATTATTGGTTATTGGCAACATAAGAATTATTTTCCATTGCTGTGTCTTCAGATTTAATTGCAGAAAAATATGTTTGACAAAATTGATGCTATTCTATAAAAATTTTAAAGTAATTTTTGTAAAGACATTATCAAATACTGGAGTCCCTTTGTTATTTGTCCATATGTCATGTCTCAGATTTCTAAATTAACTTTGCCATAACTTTGCCGATCCATTTTCATACCGAAGATTTAAAAAAAAAAAAAAACATATCATTTATATAACATCCAGACAACAATTTTATCTAAGAGCTAAGGGAATTTCGTCTCCAAGGAAAACCATGTATATAAAGTAAGAAGCACAGGGGCTTGCTAGAGAGGAAATATCTGCTGGAAATGCAAACATGCTCTCCAATTTATTCAACAAAATTGTTTTTGTCAGAAATGAGTTAGTATGTGTGATGACTGACTGGTCTGTATAGATTTCTTTGTAAGATAAAAGTCTACATTTATATTTATTTCTGGACTGCCAACAGGGCATGTATTTGTACATGTATTTGTGAAATCAGTGAAAGAATCAAAAAAATAATACAAAAGACGGTAGACTGCTTCAATCAACTGATTTTGGCCATCTTTTTATTTTAGAAGGTAGACTATGTCTGCAGAAAGAAGAGCATATGTGGTACACAGTATTGTATATTTAGTAAGTATATTTAAAAGATTGTCTTGTGTAAGTTGTTTTAAATTCCTTAATTGCAAATAGGCTAGGTCCATCAATAAACCAATATTTAAGAATTAGTACATTTTGATTATATAGGTATATGGAATATGCTGTGACAGGTAACAATGGCTGGTTCTTGAGAGCGAATATGCAAAATATTGCAATTACATATGTATGTTACATATGTACATTAGGCTCAACACATGGCAATAACCAGATTTTGGCACGTGCACATAAGAAACTTGGAGATGTTTGTTAAAGGAAAATTGTCTTCACATTGTATAATTCATGTAGATTTTTGTATTTTGTAAGGGACTTACATGGTAATACATAATATATTTTAATAAATAATATATATAATAATATATATACAAACAAGGGGATATACCTGATATGTGCAGGTTAGCAATAAGATATTATAATTATATAATGAAGGATAAATCCAAAGTACAATAAAAGCTCACTGCTGGCAATATTAAACCTTGTAATAGAAGTCTCTCAGCAATGATGCCCAACTTATCCCCCTGAAAAATCACGTGCAACTTAAAATACTGACTGGCTGGCTCAAGGCAATTTTGAGATACCCAGGCTTGTGCATGCCATCTGAATTCCTGATCATGCACTAACTCTCAATTATTTCCATAATTTTTGGTTGGATAAATGGTATTTCAAATCAAAGAGGACTTAAAGGTAGTTGCTCCCCAGAAAAATGTCAAGCAAAGGTATGAACTGGACACATTTACTCATGCAGTGTGTATTCATCACAAAAATATGCACATATGTTAGAATACATGAAATCTCTTATTTTAACAAATAGTAAATAAATTATAGTTTTCGATAATGGGCTATTATTATAGCAGTATTAGTGGTATAGCTGGTGCAACAGATCACAGTGCCATTCTAGAACATTAGATGCAATTTCTGTCTACAACATTAGCAGTTAATAGCTATAAGAGCCAATTGGTCAAAGTATTGTAGGTCTCCAGCATTGAACATATAATTAAAATGTCCAATCAGTGCACATGGTGAAAATAAACGTCATTACAGTGATATAGTTAATATACAGTGTTGAAAGAACGGAAACAAATAATGTAGGGTTTTTTTTTCTTGGGGGTTATCAACTGTGAAGGATATTGATCATCTAAGTGATCACAACTAAATGTGTCCTCTTTGACATATTGATGCATATTTTTGAAGGAGGTGGTCCATATTCAATGTTACATTGGAATTCTACATTGTCCCTATAACAGAGAACTGGGGTTAACCCTGTAGACCAAAGCAGGCTGATGTTAAAAGGAATTGTAAAACTAGAACATATTTGATACGTCACCAAAATCCCTTTTATTGTACATTGTTGGATTGGAAATATGGTTTATGCTTAATGCAAGAGGAAGGCAATCCCATGATGCTTTGCTTGCCATTAGAATGACAAAGCATAATGGAAACTGTAGTTTTAAAACATCTGGGAAGCTACCTTTTGGGCACCCCTGCCCTAAAATGTCACTTGTCAGAAAATCAAGGGGGAAACAGAAGTGAGTTTCAAATTCATGGCTAGTAACATCAAACTGGAAAATAATCACCAAATCAGCTATGTTTCAAAATTGGATATTTTGGACACAAAAATAAAAATCACTTTCAGGGTAACCCCTTAAGGACCAAACTTCTGGAATAAAATGGGATCATGACGTGTCACACACGTCATGTGTCCTTAAGGTGTTAAGTGAGAATTGTTGGCAATTCAGAGTGAATTTGAAGTGAATTGCTAATTTAAGCCCAAGATAGATGATACATAAAGGGCTACTTCATAGAAGCCACCATTTGTATTGTGGTGAACATCTGAAGTTCCTGGCATTTTGCCACAAAGAGCAGCATCAGTGTTGTACTCTCGCGCAAGCATTATTGTACAACATAGAGGTCTGTTAAGGATCCCACA
This sequence comes from Pelobates fuscus, assembly GCF_036172605.1. NCBI lineage: Eukaryota > Metazoa > Chordata > Amphibia > Anura > Pelobatidae > Pelobates > Pelobates fuscus. Next base: position 187,350,123 of record NC_086321.1, on the reverse strand, counting down.
AGACTAATGCTTACTATGCTAAAATAATTACAATTATGGAGTAACTGATTATCAGGACTACAATGTACTAATTTTGGACTAATTGTCCAAAAGTTTTGCCATTTTGCTTGTCAACTGGTAAACTGATATTCCCACAATCCAACTCAAAATGTTCAGTTTAATTGACATTTATACTAGGTACAAGAACCAAATGGGGATGTTACATTCAAACAAATGTTTTATGAATCTATGCTCAGTGTACGGTTGGTAAAATGTATATGTTGCATAATTTATTTAACTGTTAATACTTCCATAAGCTGAACTTTTGTTTTTAATATATATTTGGACATTGATATGTTGTCTTTATAGATGCCATAAGTTGGATAAAATGAATTATTCTTTGGTGAATGGATTCCTATTGCTTGGACTTCCACACACAGAGTCGATGAAAACTCCACTTTTCATCTTTTTCTCCTCTATATATCTCCTCACCCTGCTAGGTAACATAATATTAATAATGGCTGTGAGAGGGGACCCTTGTCTTCACACACCCATGTATCTCTTTCTTTTGAATCTTTCCTTTTTGGACATTTGGTTGTCTACAGTTACCCTGCCCAAAATGCTAACTAACTTTGTCAATGAAAGAAATGAAATTTCATTTAATGGATGTATCACACAGCTGTATTTCTTCCATTTTTTTGGAAGTACAGAATGTTTTCTCTATACAATTATGGCTTATGACCGATTCTTGGCCATCTGTCGACCCTTACACTACACTAACATTATGAGCTTTAAGTGGTGCACACATTTTGCAGTTGGGATCTGGCTTACTGGCTCAGTTCATTCCATGATCCATACCACATTAACATTCCGACTCCCATTCTGTGGTCCTAATAGAATCGACCATTTCTTCTGTGATTTTATTCCATTGTTAAAGCTTGCTTGCTCAGATACTACTGTAAATAAAGCTATAATAATTACTAACATTGGTGCTGTTGCTTTAATCTGCTTTTTTTTAATACTGGTATCATATGCACACATTCTAAAAGCTATTCTGAAAATTAGCACTTCTGAAGGTAGAAGGAAAACCTTCTCCACCTGTGCGTCACATATGATTTCTGTCATTTTCTACTACGGACCTCCTGTCTTCATTTACCTAAGCCCTAACTCTGTGGACTATTTGGCAGAAGAAATCATTGCAGTTTTCTACACTCTAATGACACCAATGCTAAATCCCATAATTTATTCTTTAAGAAACAAAGAAGTAAAAAAAGCACTTAGAAGGATCAAATGTGGTAAGCTTGGTGTATTGTACAATGATATTTATAACAGGATAGTCAATGTGTTATACAATGTTCACATACATAAATAAACAAGAAATGAGTTCCAAAATATACTTTTGTGTTTAAAGTTTTAATTGTCTTTGTTTAATGTATTTTTAATATGAAAACTTTGATTATCTCAAATTTTTAACCATTTGGGCTGGCTCCACAGTGCTAAAATTTATCTTACAGGAATAATGGAAAATAGGAACTTTCAAACAGTCCTGGATAATAGATATAGAATAATATGTAAAAGAGTACTTACTTGATAGTTCAAGAATAAGATCAGTGATTTGAATTGACTAAGAATAATGTGAACAAAGAGAAGGAAGGAAACCGCGCCCTGAATATGAAGAAATATACAAATATACAAAAATGTATGCGTACACAATGGTAGAACTGATGATCTCTTATACAATTTGACCTCAAAAAGAAAAAGAGAGCATACTTTAGAAACTAGAGCAAGTTCTGCTCTAGTATATGTGAGTACTGAATTTTTATTATTTTATTTCATTGATTTTACCAGTACATACTGCACCATCTGCTATTTTCTGTTTTTCCACATATATCTGGCTCCTTGGTGGGGACAATACCACCTACGCTATGAAACTAGAGCAAGTTCTGCTCTAGTAAATGTGAGTATTGATTTTTTTATCGTTTTATGCACTTATTTTATCAGTACATACTGCACCATTTTGGAATTCTCTGTTTTTTCACATATTATTCCATCTGAGACGTTCAAGATATTTATTACGCCACACATATCCTGAGACGGGGATTGTTCCGTCCACGCGCACTAACGGCAGAGCTCCTAGGCAGCTCTGGGAAATGTGAGTGAGGATTTTCTCTACTATTCATTCACATACCCACTGTATCTGATATATTGCACTATCACTTTGTATGCTCTCTTTTTCTTTTTGAGGTCAAATTGTATAAGAGATCATCAGTTCTCCCATTGTGTACGTATACATTTTTGTATATTTGTATATTTCTTCATATTCAGGACGCGGTTTCCTTCCTTCTCTTTGTTCACGCTATTCTTTTACAAGGTTGGGGTTCCTTGTATTGGTTACTGCTGCCTATTTGCATCATATAGTGAGCGCCTAATTCATCCATTTTCTGACTAAGAATAATGACTAATGTACAGTAGTAAATATCAGAATGTATACAGTTACAGCACTAAAAGCTACATGAAAACTATAAATAAATGGCTATTTTTGATTGCGATAAAAAAAAAGACATGTTAATTAAACTAATATATGTCTTGCCAATACTAAAATAAACCTAATTAGAACATGACCACACTTCCAACTATCTTTAATGGATGATATCTGTTCAGATTTCTCTCTTCCATAAAATTATTTAAAGGGACACTATAGTCACCCAGACCACTTTAGCTCAATGAAGTGGTCTGGGTGCCAGGTCCCTCAGGTTTTAACCCTTCAGATGCAAACATAGCAGTTTTAGAGAAACTGCTATGTTTACATAGCAGGGTTAATCCAACCTCTAGTGGCTGTCTTTCTGACAGCCGCTAGAGGCGCATCTCCGATGCTGGATGCAAATTTGGCATCCAGCGTGCAGAACGTCCATAGGAAAGCATTGAGAAATGCTTTCCTATGGACTGTTTGAATGTGCGCGCGGCACTTACCGCGCATGCGCATTCCGCTCCACTCGGGAGCTGACGTCGGCGGGGAGGAGAGGTCACCAGCGCCAAAGGAGCCCGGCACTGGATAAAGGTAAGTAGCTGAAGGGGTTTTAACCCCTTCAGCGCCAAGGGAGGGGGACCCTGAGGGTGGGCGCACCCGTAGGGCACTATAGTGTCAGGAAAACTGCTTTGTTTTCCTGACACTATAGTGATCCTTTAAAAGCACAACGCAAAATTAAGCCTTTCATTCAGATATCCTAATTAATTGGGCATCAGCAATAGCTATACTATCTATCAGCTCAAATAAATGAACAAGTACAACAAGAAAAATAGTCCAGGCACTCAAGGATTACTTATTGTGGCAAGTTTAATGACGGGCTGTGTGTATTTATTTATACAATATTTTACCTGGAAGGATACATTGAGATTTCTCTTGTTTTCAAGTATATCCTGGGTCCACAAAACATTGCATTAATACAATAGGTTACAATAAAATACAAAAACTATATTAATACATAATATATACAACATTTAACATAGATCAGGTAGGAAATATATAATCAACCATGAAAGGTGTATTCTGTTTTGAGATATGTGGAGAGGGATCTCTTAAAGGACTTTAGGCTTGGGAAAGATTTGAAAGTGTGCAAGAGGTCGTTCCATAATTGTGGTGCTCTGTAGGAAAAGGAGGATCGAGTTGCTTTCTTTTTGTATTGAGGTAGACTAAATAAAGTGCTGCTACTGGATCGGAGGTTATAAGAGGTGGGAACAACTTGGGAGAGCATTCTGCTCAGGTAGGGTTGGAGCTTCCCTGAAAAGCTCTTAAACAATAGGCTGTAAAGATGAAGGGTGCATGTGGATTCCAGTGACAGCCAGTTTAGTTCTTTTAGCATGTCCGAATGGTGGGTCATGTAATTACATTGTAGCACAAATTCGCAGGATGTTGGGGTCTAACAACATACCCAAGTATTTGAAAGAGTGGACTGCAGTCAGTGTCCTATTTGATTTTGTTTTGATGCATAGATGGGAATTTAGTAATTTGTGTAATTTTAGTACTGTTCCAAAGATCATTGTGACAGTTTTGTCAGTGTTTAGGAAGAGTATGTTTTTTCGATTCACTTTTCTATGTCTGTGAACTGGCCGGTAGATCAGATTTGCTTACATAGATTACTGTGTCGTCTGCGTACATGTGTACATTTGAGGATTTTCAGACATTAGGCAGATCATTTATAAATAATGTGAATAGTAGGGGGCCCGAGAATGGAACCTTGGGGATCACCACACGTGACTGGGAGAGGGAGGGAGTCAATGTTATTGAGCGATAGTTAGAAACCAAAGTAATGTCACCGATTTTATGGATAGGCACTACTCTCGCAGTCTTCCAAAGTTTGGGTATATATCCAGACACCAAGGATTTGTTAATTAGGGTTGTGACAGGTTTAGCAATTGCCGGCGCACTGAGCTTCAACAGCATTGCTGGGATTTGATCAGGTCCAGATTGTTTTTTTATTTTTAGATTATTACGGTGTTGCTTAATGACAATAATAGGTACAGGTCTAAAATTAAACTTGTCTCTATTGGGTCTTTGCAAAATTAGTGGGGTCTGATCCACATTTGTGGTTTTTTATTAGCTTGGCAATCAGGGTGGTAGAGCATCTGAGGATGGCACTCAATCACAAAAACACACACAGGGTGCTAAACTGAGCATGGATCAGCATACCCCATATAATCTACATATAAGAAAAAATCTCAGGCACTCACTGTGATACGAATGTGCTTCCCCTAACCGGCCGTTGTGGACACTTTGTGGTGTGGGAGTACATGAGTGACGTGATCACGCACGGGACGTGCACGTGTGCGGCTCGTTTTACCGCTAGCTTATTGAGCTGTTATATTGGAGGATGTATAAGGCTGTTGCAGCTCCTGTCCTTGACCTGTACCTGGCCAGCCACCCATACTGCTATATATGCACAGAAATGCAGACTGTGGGGATATTTATGGGATAATAATAGTAAACAGTTGAGAATTGCCCACTATTTCAATTCTCAGATCACAAAGATCGTTATCGTGTAAGTGAAATGTATTCCATATAAATAAAATCACAATTTGTTATAAAAATAGATACAATTTATTGTGACAAATTAAATAATAATAATATGTAACATGCGTGATAATAATCAATGAATATTCAGTATAACATGAGTATGCAATACAAATGGCAATACATTTTCCAATGGCTGACACAGTCTTAATTGTCAAGACAAGATTTATGACGGTAGTTCACAGAAAGAAACGAAAGTGAAACTTACACACACAGAGCTTGCAGCTTAAGGCCATAAAACTTTAGCTGACAGTTAGAATAACCCTTTCAATGCTGGCTAGACCTCCTAGGTAATTAAGACCTATTCTCATGTAATTTTAAATAAAATAACATTTAAACCAGCTCATTAGTCATTTCCTGGAACCATCCAATAAGAGTAATCTACCATGTTCTATAAGCAGAATCTTAACTTGCCTAAACAGATATTTTATCTTATTTTAGAGCAAATCAATACACCTGGATAAATATCACGATATGCTAACATATGATATGTCACATTAATATATATAATTATTCCTTTCTATCTGCAGAATAGAATGCTTAATTATATATTCTTTAGTAACTAAGGTTTCTAAATATCGAAATCTGATCTTGATTTATCCAGTCATATATCATGCTATTAGAAATTATAATTAATTTAGATTAATTAAATGAAACCAGTCTAATTACCAGTTGAGTAGATATTTTCATCAGATTAGTAGGTAGTCTCAGGAACTGAATGGATGTGTGATGGTGTGTAAGAACTCTGAGTGCCCTGGAGTGGATATCTGTCATGGATTTCTCTGCATTGCCCCCGACTGCTCACCTCTTGCTTCTTTGCTTCCTTTGCATACCTTTGCATTCCTCTCCCTTCCCTTTGTCTTAACTTTTTTTAAATGGGAAAATTCACTAGGTGATAGACCAATAGAAAACTGGAGGTGTGGTTACTAGTGATGTACCGAACTGTCCGCCGGCGAACAGTTCCCGGCGAACTTAGCGTGTTCGCGTTCGCCGCGGCGGGCGGACACATGCGCAGTTCGATCCGCCCCCTATTCGTCATCATTGGGCAAACTTTGACCCTGTGCCTCTCGGTCAGCAGACACATTCCAGCCAATCAGCAGCACTCCCTCCCTTCCACACCCTCCAACCTCCCTCCCAGCATCCATTTTCGATTCATTCTGAAGCTGCATGCTTAGTGAGAGGAGGGAAAGTTTAGCTGCTGCTGATTAGATAGGGAAATTGATAGCTAGGCTAGGGTATTCAGTGTCCACTACAATCCTGAAGGACTCATCTGATCTCTGCTGTAAGGACAGCACCCCAAAAAGCCCTTTTTAGGGCTAGAACATCAGGCTGCTTTTTCTTTTTTTTTTCCTGTGTAATGTAATTGCAGGTGCCTGCCTGCCAGCTTCTGTGTGAGGTTCACATTGGATACTGTGCCCACTTGCCCAGTGCCACCACTCATATCTGTTTTTACAATAGGTTAAGCTTTAGATTTAAAAAAAATTAATTGTTTTCACTGTAATAGAAGAGCAGTTGCCTGCCTGCCAGCTTCTGTATCAGGCTGGATGCCTTGCCCATTTGCACAGTCAGTGCCACCACTCATATCTGTTTTTACAATAGCTTAAGCTTTAGATTAAAAAAAATTAATTGTTTTCACTGTAATAGAAGAGCAGTTGCCTGCCTGCCAGCTTCTGTATCAGGCTGGATGCCTTACCCATTTGCACAGTCAGTGCCACCACTCATATCTGTTTTTCCAATAGCTTAAGCTTTAGATTAAAAAAAAATATTTTTTTTCACTGTAATAGAAGAGCAGTTGCCTGCCTGCCAGCTTCTGTGTCAGGCTGGATGCCTTGCCCATTTGCACAGTCAGTGCCACCACTCATATCTGTTTTTACAATAGCTTAAGCTTTAGATTTACATTTTTTTTTATTTTTTTCACTGTAATAGAAGAGCAGTTAGTTGTCTGCAAGCGTCTTGGTGTCAGGCCTCCTTCAGCGTGTGCTCTGCAGACCTGTGCCAGCGTACTTTGACAGTTGCCACTCATATCTGGTGTCTCTATAGCGTGCTTTTAAAATCAAATTTTTTTTTCCACTGTAATAGAAGAGCAGTTGCCTGCCTGCCAGCTTCTGTGTGAGGTTCACAGTGGATACTGTGCCCTCTTGCCCAGTGCCACCACTCATATCTGTTTTTACAATAGCTTAAGCTTTAGATTTAAAATAAATAATTTTTTTTCACTGTAATAGAAGAGCAGTTAGTTGTCTGCAAGCGTCTGGGTGTCAGGCCTCCTTCAGTGTGTGCTCTGCAGACCTGTGCCAGCGTACTTTGACAGTTGCCACTCATATCTGGTGTCTCTATAGCGTGCTTTTACAAAGAAAAAAGGTTTCCAGTGTAAGCTAATAGCAGCCAGTCAGTGTCCTTCAAGCGGCTCTGTCAGGCCTACAGTGTGTGCTCTACAGAACTGTTACAGTGCAGATTGCCAATCATATCTGGTATCTCTATAGCGTGCTTTTACAAAGAAAAAAGGTTTCCAGTGTAAGCTAATAGCAGCCAGTCAGTGTCCTTCAAGCGGCTCTGTCAGGCCTACAGTGTGTGCTCTGCAGAACTGTTCCAGTGCAGATTGCCAATCATATCTGGTGTCTCTATAGCGTGCTTTTACAAAGAAAAAAGGTTTCCAGTGTAAGCTAATAGCAGCCAGTCAGTGTCCTTCAAGCGGCTCTGTCAGGCCTACAGTGTGTGCTCTCCAGAACTGTTCCAGTGCAGATTGTCAATCATATCTGGTATCTCTAAAGCGTGCTTTTACAAAGAAAAAAGGTTTCCAGTGTAAGCTAATAGCAGCCAGTCAGTGTCCTTCAAGCGGCTCTGTCAAGCCTACAGTGTGTGCTCTGCAGAACTGTTACAGTGCAGATTGCCAATCATATCTGGTATCTCTATAGCGTGCTTTTACAAAGAAAAAAGGTTTCCAGTGTAAGCTAATAGCAGCCAGTCAGTGTCCTTCAAGCGGCTCTGTCAGGCCTACAGTGTGTGCTCTGCAGAACTGTTACAGTGCAGATTGCCAATCATATCTGGTATCTCTATAGCATGCTTTTACAAAGAAAAAAGGTTTCCAGTGTAAGCTAATAGCAGCCAGTCAGTGTCCTTCAAGCGGCTGTCAGGCCTACAGTGTGTGCTCTCCAGAACTGTTACAGTGCAGATTGCCAATCATATCTGGTATCTCTATAGCGTGCTTTTACAAAGAAAAAAGGTTTCCAGTGTCCCAAGTCAATGAGGCAAAACTGCAGATGGAGGAAACATGCAAACTCACAAGTTACATTAGCACCACCACTCAAAAAACACTGAATAAACAGACGCAGAACTGTAGCCGTCTCTATATTTTAAAGTAAATTAAGTCATACAATTCACTACCCTCATTTTCTAAAAGGGGAAAAATTACTATGGGTCATTTTACCACAAGTGAAGTTCAGCCCACCCCCGGCTCCAACCAATTGACTGAAATCCTCCAAGATGGCACCAATATACCAGTGGTCTAAGCATCTTCCCACCTTGGCCTAAAAAGGGGAGGTGATTCCACAATTAAAAATCGCTGCCATATACACATCCACTGATAGGAGACGCGGAAGGTATTAAACTGATATGAACAATACTAAACTCACCACTCCTATCTGGTGGCTCATTAGCTTGCCCGTGCAAATTTCAAGTAAGAGGACCGACCAAGCATCTTCTTCCATCTCCCTGTTACAGAAATCACTGCTATATCCATAGAAATTGTAGAGAATATCCAGGATAGTTTTACAGGGCCAAATCATGTCGCCTGTTGAAAGAGGTGACCTTGCTCGGGTCCCAGGTGTGCGGTTCCTAAAATGGCTGCCATATACATGTCCACTGATAGGAGACGCGGAAGGTATTAAACTGATATGAACAATACTAAACTCACCAATCCTATCTGGTGGCACATTAGCTTGCCCGCGCAGTGCCCCAAATTCCAAGTAAGAGGACCGACCAAGCATCTTCTTCCATCTCCCTGTTACAGAAATCACTGCTATATCCATAGAAATTGTAGAGAATATCCAGGATAGTTTTACAGGGCCAAATCATGTCGCCTGTTGAAAGAGGTGACCTTGCTCGGGTCCCAGGTGTGCGGTTCCTAAAATGGCTGCCATATACATGTCCACTGATAGGAGACGCGGAAGGTATTAAACTGATATGAACAATACTAAACTCACCACTCCTATCTGGTGGCACATTAGCTTGCCCGCGCAGTGCCCCAAATTTCAAGTAAGAGGACCGACCAAGCATCTTCTTCCATCTCCCTGTTACAGAAATCACTGCTATATCCATAGAAATTGTAGAGAATATCCAGGATAGTTTTACAGGGCCAAATCATGTCGCCTGTTGAAAGAGGTGACCTTGCTCGGGTCCCAGGTGTGCGGTTCCTAAAATGGCTGCCATATACATGTCCACTGATAGGAGACGCGGAAGGTATTAAACTGATATGAACAATACTAAACTCACCAATCCTATCTGGTGGCACATTAGCTTGCCCGCGCAGTGCCCCAAATTCCAAGTAAGAGGACCGACCAAGCATCTTCTTCCATCTCCCTGTTACAGAAATCACTGCTATATCCATAGAAATTGTAGAGAATATCCAGGATAGTTTTACAGGGCCAAATCATGTCGCCTGTTGAAAGAGGTGACCTTGCTCGAGTCCCAGGTGTGCGGTTCCTAAAATGGCTGACATATACATGTCCACTGATAGGAGACGTGGAAGGTATTAAACTGATATGAACATTTACTAAACTCACCACTCCGAGTGCTGTTATTTATGAAAAATTTTTGTGGTGAGGCTTTACAGGACAGAGTGCTTCTCCACGGGACATGTTAACTCACGGGCAGCTGGCTCATCAAGGAACCAGAGCAGCTTGAACGAGGTGACCTTGCTCGGGTCCCAGGTGTGCGGTTCGTAAAATGGCTGCCAAATACACGTCCACTGATAGGAGGCGCGGAAGGTATTAAACTGATATGAACAATACTCCACTCCTATCAGTAGGTCTGTCCCATTGTGATTTATGCCCCCCACCCACCGCGCAGGGATGGGGGCCGGGGGGGAGGAAAGTAGGCCCCCCCATTGTGATTTATGGCCCCCACCCACCGCGCGGGGTGGGGGCCGAGGGGGGGAGGACAGTAGGTCCCCCCATTGTGATTTAAGGCCCCCACCCACCGCGCAGGGGTTGGGGAGGACAGTAGCTCCCCCCAGTGTGTATCATGGGCTTTGAGGACAGGTGTCAATCCATACCTGCCAAGTGACCCTATGTAGGGGGAACAGTCTCTATTCTGCTCTGTGTCAGTGTGTATTATGGTCTCTGTGGACGGGGAACAGTCTCTATTCTGCTCTGTGTCAGTGTGTATCATGGTCTCTGTGGACAGGGAACAGTCTCTATTCTGCTCTGTGTCAGTGTGTATCAGGGGCTTTGAGGACAGGTGTCAATCCATACCTGCCAAGTGACCCTATGTAGGGGAACAGTCTCTATTCTGCTCTGTGTCAGTCTGTATCATGGGCTTTGAGGACAGGTGTCAATCCATACCTGCCAAATGACCATATGTAAGGGGAACAGTCTCTATTCTGCTCTGTGTCAGTGTGTATCAGGGGCTTTGAGGACAGGTGTCAATCCATATCTGCCAAGTGACCCTATGTAGGGGGAACAGTCCCTATTCTGCTCTGTGTCAGTGTGTATCATGGGCTTTGAGGACAGGTGTGTCAGGGTACCTGTGGTCTCTACCTCCGAAAGAGGTAGAGACTTAGCTGTTCCTCCATCCAGACGGCCTGATGGCTCCCTTCCCCACGGTCTATCCGGTCATGCAAGGCCGGCCGCGAGGGAGTGACTGCCTTTTACAGCATCTAGGCAGGAAGTTGTCATCAGGACACTCCTCCGGAACGACCTGTCACTCAATTGCTGCAGGACCAATCAGGACGCCTCGGAGGCGTGGTTACTGCTCTGAACAGGGTATTTAACAGAGCTTCTTTCATTAGCTCATTGCCCTGTCGTGGTTCTAGCTTGTTCTAGTCACTCAGTGCTTGTGTATTCTATTATCCCTTTTGGTTTTGACCCGGCTTGTTTACCTTACTCTGCTTATCTCTGTTACCCTTGATTCGGCTTGTCTCTCGCTTACCTGTCTTCTGTTACCCTCGACCTCGGCTTGTCTTTGACCATTCTATACTGTACTACTTACGTTAGTCCGGCCATTCTAAGGTCCGGTATACGTATCTGGCTACTGTTTGTACTCTGCGTGTTGGATCCCTGTCCCGATCCTGACATTACGACAGGGCCAATGGATCCTGCAAGTACAAACAGTCAGCTGGCTTCTCCTGATCCTAGGTTTGAAGCCATGGATCACAGAATGGATCAGATGGCGCTTGCGCTACAGGCTCTATTATCTCGTGCCAATAACCCACCAGAGGAGTTACGTAATACCCCTGTTTCTCCTGTCGGTTCAGGTCTAGAGGTAGCCACAGTGGGTGCTTCTTCTCGCATTACCCCCCCAGTACGCTATGGTGGGGCTCCTGAGAAGTGTCGTGGTTTCTTAAACCAAATTAGTATCCACTTTGAATTGCAACCTCGCTCTTATCCTACAGATAGGGCAAAGGTAGGATTTATTATCACCCTACTTATTGAGAAAGCTCTGAGATGGGCCAACCCATTATGGGAGAACGATAACCCATTAGTTTATAACTATAACGCCTTTGTAGCTGCTTTTAGAAGAACATTTGACCTCCAGGTAGAAAGGTTAATGCAGCCAGATTACTGTTGCGTCTGAAACAGGAGAACCGAACACTGGTGGATTATGCACTAGAGTTCAGGTCTCTGGCGTCAGAAGTCAAGTGGAATGAGCAGGCGTATATGGATGTATTTTTGAATGGCTTATCTGAAGTAATCCTTGATGAGGTTGCTACCAGAGAACTCCCCGAGAATTTAGAGGATTTAATTTCGTTCATCTCTCGTATAGATGAACGTTTAAGAGAGAGACAGAACACTCAAGAGAGGAACCGGAGACCTTCTTTTAGGTTAGCCCCCGCTTTTCCAAGTCCTGACTCCACGGTATCTTTGCTTCCTGAACCTATGCAGATAGGGTATACCCGCCTCTCTGAGGAGGAAAGACAGTACAGGAGAAGAGAGGGTTTGTGTATGTATTGTGGAGCTAAGGGTCATTTACTCTCGAACTGTTCTAACCGCCCGGGAAACGCTCGCACCTAAGTCTCTCTAGAGGACAGGCCTTGGGTGTTTCTATTTTGTCCTCTACTCCTAATTATAAAGATCACAGGCTTCTGCTACCAGTTTCCTTAACTTGCGGGAGGGAAGTAGTAAGGGCTATGGCTTTGATAGATTCCGGTGCGGCTGAGAATTTTATCGACCAAGCCTTTGCTAGTAAAAACAATTTCCCATCCCAGCTAAGGGAGACACCCTTGGCCATTGAGGCCATAGATGGTAGACCACTACTAGACCCTGTTATCTTTCGTGAGACCATACCCATTGATTTAAATGTTGGTATCCTACATGTGAAGAAGTTATCTCTTCTGCTCATTTCGTCTCCTTCCGTTTCCATAGTATCCATGGTTGAAAGAACATAACCCTATTATCGATTGGGAGTTAGGGGAGATACTCTCGTGGGGCCAGGGCTGCCAGGATCGGTGTTTGTGCAAGGTTTCTCCATTAGCTAATATTAACATACAGGAGAATCCTACTCAGTCCACAGAAAGACAAATACCAGACCTTTACCTAGACTTAAGGGCAGTGTTTGACAAGAAGAATGCCGATTCTTTGCCGCCACACAGGTCATTTGACTGTAAAATTAAGCTTCTACCCGGGACTATGCCTCCGAGGGGCCATGTATATCCTTTGTCTGTACAGGAAAACTCGGTTCTAGAGGAGTATATTCAGGAGAATTTAGAAAAGGGATTCATTAGGAGGTCTTCTTCTCCGGCCGGGGCGGGGTTCTTTTTCATTAAGAAGAAGGATGGCACGCTGAGACCTTGTATCGATTACCGAGGCTTGAATAAAATAACTGTCAGAAATGCCTATCCTATCCCACTGATTACCGAGTTATTTGATCGTCTTAAGGGCTCCAAAATCTTCACCAAGTTAGATCTCAGAGGGGCTTACAATTTGGTGAGAATCCAGCAAGGTCACGAGTGGATGACGGCATTCAATACCCGGTATGGCCATTACGAATACACTGTTATGCCATTTGGACTATGCAATGCTCCTGCAGTATTTCAAGATTTGATTAATGAGGTACTTAGGGAGTTTCAGCATGATTGTGTTATTGTTTACCTGGACGACATACTAATACACTCTAAGGAGATTGAGACTCACCATAGACAGGTCAGAAAGGTGTTACACAAACTTCTGCAACATGGTCTATACTGCAAATTGGAGAAGTGCAGTTTTGATCAGTCTCAGGTAGACTTTCTTGGGTACGTGATTTCTGGGGAGGGTTTTAAAATGGATCCTGGTAAACTCCAATCTATTTTAGACTGGCCTTTGCCCAAAGGACTCAAGGCTATCCAAAGGTTTATTGGTTTTTCCAACTACTATAGGCGCTTCATTAAGGGTTACTCCTCTATCATTGCGCCTATTACCAATATGACCAAACAAGGGGCTGATACTAAGTTCTGGTTTGAGGAAGCTTTTGGTGCTTTTAAGACTCTCAAGGAACTTTTTGCCTCAGCTCCCATTCTAGTTCATCCTGATACGACTCTGCCTTTCTTGCTCGAGGTCGATGCTTCTGAGACAGGAGTTGGGGCTGTTCTGTCTCAAAGGTTAGGGGTGGATAAACCGTTACACCCTTGTGGTTTCTTCTCTAAAAAATTTTCTGGGCCTGAGAGCAGATATGACATCGGGGAGAGGGAACTGTTAGCGGTCATTAAGGCTTTAAAGGAGTGGAGACATTTACTGGAAGGGACACTACACCCTGTTACTATTCTAACGGATCATAAGAACTTGTCTTATATTGGGGAGGCTAAGCGCTTGTCCGCCAGGCAGGCTCGCTGGGCCTTGTTCCTCACTCACTTTAATTATGTACTTACGTATAGACCTGGTTCTAAGAACTCTAAAGCCGATGCTTTGTCTCGTCAATATGAACCATCCACTATAACTGAACCACTTCTGTCCTCCATAGTTCCTAAGGGGAATATCATCGCGAACACGAATCTCAGGATTCACTCTCCATTGCTTTCTGAGATCATGAAGTTTCAGCATTTGGCACCCAAACAGACCCCTGGGGATCGACACTTCGTTCCTGCCGCTCTCCAACTGGAGGTGCTACGCTGTCTCCATAACAGCAAGGTGGCTGGGCATCCTGGCATCCGCAAGACTTATGCGCTGGTCTCTAAAGATTTTTGGTGGCCTGACTTACGCAAGGATATTAAAGAATTCATCGGGGCATGTGAAGTTTGTACCAAGACCAAGCTACCCCATTCGCTTCCATGCGGATTTCTGCACCCTTTAGAGGTTCCTGAAAAGCCTTGGTCCTGCCTGGCAATGGACTTCATTGTTGATTTGCCTATCTCTAAAAAGCAGACTGTCATCCTCAATGTGGTAGACAGATTTACTAAAATGGCTCACTTCATTCCCTTACCTAAACTCCCATCTTCGCCCGAATTAGCGGAGATATTCGCCAGGGAGATTTTCCGTTTGCATGGGATACCTTCCCAAATTGTCTCTGACAGAGGCTCCCAATTTGTTTCCCGTTTTTGGAGATCATTCTGCTCCCAACTAGGCATCAAATTGAATTTCTCCTCTGCCTATCATCCTCAGTCCAATGGAGCTGCTGAACGCACTAACCAAAAAGTTGAACAATATTTACGTTGTTTCGTTTCAGAACACCAGGACGATTGGGTCGGTTTGATTCCTTGGGCGGAGTTTGCACATAACAATCTCATTTGTGATTCTACGCATTCTAGCCCTTTTTTCTTGAATTATGGCTTTCATCCTTCCATCCTTCCTTCGGAGTCTTCTTCTCAAGGGATACCATCGGTGGATGTTCATGTTGCCAATTTAAGAAAGTTGTGGGATCAAACTCGACAAATCCTTCTGCACAATTCTACGCTGGTTAAAAAACACGCTGACAAACGTAGAAGGGCAGCACCGGTGTTTGTTCCAGGCGATAGAGTATGGTTAAGTACTAGAAACATTCGGTTAAAAGTGCCGTCCATGAAATTTGCTCCTCGATATATTGGACCTTACAGGGTACTGTCTCAAATTAACCCAGTTGCGTATCGTTTAGCGTTGCCTAATGCCTTACGCATTCCTAATTCATTTCATGTTTCCTTGCTAAAACCATTAATATGTAACAGGTTCTCCTCCACGATCGCCCCTCCCCGCTCAGTTCAGGTAGAGGGTCAGGAGGAGTATGAGGTCAATTCTATCGTTGATTCTCGAATCTCCCGGGGGAAACTGCAATATCTGGTCGATTGGAAGGGTTATGGTCCTGAGGAGAGAAGTTGGGTACCTCAGGAGGAGGTGCATGCTCCCCGTCTCCGCAGGGCATTTCACTCTCGATTCCCTTCTCGCCCTGGTGTATTCCGCCCGGTGGGCGTATCTGAGAGGGGGGGTACTGTCAGGGTACCTGTGGTCTCTACCTCCGAAAGAGGTAGAGACTTAGCTGTTCCTCCATCCAGACGGCCTGATGGCTCCCTTCCCCACGGTCTATCCGGTCATGCAAGGCCAGCCGCGAGGGAGTGACTGCCTTTTACAGCATCTAGGCAGGAAGTTGTCATCAGGACACTCCTCCGGAACGACCTGTCACTCAATTGCTGCAGGACCAATCAGGACGCCTCGGAGGCGTGGTTACTGCTCTGAACAGGGTATTTAACAGAGCTTCTTTCATTAGCTCATTGCCCTGTCGTGGTTCTAGCTTGTTCTAGTCACTCAGTGCTTGTGTATTCTATTATCCCTTTTGGTTTTGACCCGGCTTGTTTACCTTACTCTGCTTATCTCTGTTACCCTTGATTCGGCTTGTCTCTCGCTTACCTGTCTTCTGTTACCCTCGACCTCGGCTTGTCTTTGACCATTCTATACTGTACTACTTACGTTAGTCCGGCCATTCTAAGGTCCGGTATACGTATCTGGCTACTGTTTGTACTCTGCGTGTTGGATCCCTGTCCCGATCCTGACAAGGTGTCAATCCATATCTGCCAAGTGACCCTATGTAGGGGGAACAGTCTCTATTCTGCTCTGTGTCAGTGTGTATCATGGTCTCTGTGGACGGGGAACAGTCTCTATTCTGATCTGTGTCAGTGTGTATCAGGGGCTTTGAGGACAGGTGTCAATCCATACCTGCCAAGTGACCCTATGTAGGGGGAACAGTCCCTATTCTGCTCTGTGTCAGTGTGTATCAGGGGTTTTGAGGACAGGTGTCAATCCATATCTGCCAAGTGACCCTATGTAGGAGGAACAGTCCCTATTCTGCTCTGTGTCAGTGTGTATCAGGGGTTTTGAGGACAGGTGTCAATCCATATCTGCCAAGTGACCCTATGTAGGGGGAACAGTCCCTATTCTGCTCTGTGTGAGGAGGAGGAACGGGAAATGAGTAGCTCGGCATCCAACCTTGTGCAAATGGGGTCTTTCATGCTGTCGTGCCTGTTGAGGGACCCTCGTATAAAAAGGCTGAAGGAGAACGACCTATTCTGGGTGTCCACGCTACTAGACCCCCGGTATAAGCAGACAGTGGCGGAAATGTTACCGAATTTCAAGTCGGAAAGGATGCAGCATTTGCAAAATAAATTAAAAAGTATGCTTTACACAGCGTATAAGGGTGATGTCACAGCACAACAGGAATCTAACAGGGGAAGAGGTGAAAGTCATCCTCCTCCTCCTCCTCCCACGACCACGCCATACCTGCCAAGTGACCCTATGTAGGGGGAACAGTCCCTATTCTGCTCTGTATCCGTGTGCAACAGGGTCTCTGAGGACAGGTGTCAATCCATATGTCAGGTGTCAATCCATATCCATTGTGATTTAGGAATGTTAGGTGATTTCTGCCCTTTATGGATTAAAACCAGACTCTGCATCAACTGTGTAATTTTCCATGGGAGTTTTGCCATGGATCCCCCTCCAGCATGCCACAGTCCAGGTGTTAGTCCCCTTGAAACAACTTTTCCATCACTTTTGTGGCCAGAAAGAGTCCCTGTTGGTTTTAAAATTTGCCTGCCCATTGAAGTCAATGGCGGTTCGCGAACATTTGCGGAAGTTCGCGTTCGCCGTTCGCGAACCGAAAATTTCGGGTTCGCGACAACACTAGTGGTTACCTTCCAGATAGCAATTTAAGTATTTGGTCTATAGAGGGCAGTCTCGTCCCACTAAACATTCCTATCCAGGAAAGAGTTTTTTCCTGGTGGCTATTTTGACGTCATTTAGCTTATCTTTATGGTTATCTATATCTTAAGTTTACTGTCAGTTCAAAGAGTTTCTTTGGGCTTTCTTCGGACTATGTTTCTGGCAATTCTGCTATAATTTCTAATATGACAGTTCGTAAACTAAGTTTCACCTTTCTCTTACAATGGGACGTTATACAATATCGAAAGTAAAATTAAATTATTTAATCTTCTCTGTCATAAATGTCTGGGTTTAGAATTAATTATATCCCATTAGCATTTAGACAGTCTGTCCATCCCCCGTTCTCATTTCTTATCAATTTGGTTTGTATATACTAAGCATTCCCTAGCTTCTGGCAAAGTGGTTAGTTTTACAGAAGGGATAGAAATCTTGTGTCTTTTCTTAGCTTGGAAATAACAAAATGGAGTCTGCTCTGTTCAGAATGATTTAGGCAATATACACTTTAATTTCTATCATAGCACAAAATGTCTGCCGATATAAATACCCTGACAAGACTAATCTTCCTCTCATACAAATAATACGAACAGCCCACACACAAACATACACACAATCCGCACAAACGCAACACCACTAACAATACACATACATGCACACAACCCCACATGCAGGCTCTCACATACAATACCCCAAAAGCCCCACACATACACAGACCATGAAGCACACTATGTGACATTTCCATCCACACACAATTCCACAAGCAGCCACCATACACAGCCCACATTCATGGGTATCATACACGATTCCACAAACTACTCATGAACATTTACAATATAATAGCTCATATATGCACAAATACAACGATACAAAGCAACTTCAGTATAAATAACACAAGCAGAATACGCCAATATACACACCTCAATTTAAAAAAAATAGTACCACTACGGGCCATGACAATCTTATTTCGGCACAGTGCTGCTAAAAGGTTGCCTACCCCCCGATCTAGAACATAAAGTAAATTTTCCAGCTGTAGACGTTCTAGGTTGGTCAGTGAGATAGCAATGCTAACTGTTATGAATATGCTATCAATTGGGAAAATACCATTCATTGTGTGTTATATCTATTGGCCTATCATAACTTTGTATTACTGTTACTGCAATCTAAATGACAATTCCAATGACATCACAATGTATGATCATGACATCACCAAGTGTGATACTAGCCATTCCAAGATAGAATTACAGACTGCATTCTGAAGGAGACCTTAGCTCATTAATGAGACTGATTTGTTTCTAGAGAATTGTATTAATTGTGAATACACAAAATGCTGTGTGAAGGATTAACGTTCTTTCCGATCCTTATTACTTTGTTTGCGTTCATGGGACACGCAACTGCCTATATGCTAGCTGTGTTATTAAAGCACAGTGCGCCCTTTTTGCCATCTATAAGGTAAGCTATGTTACTGTAATTCTTTATCACTAAAGGTAAACATGGTGTAAAGTTCCTATATTCTTTTTTTATATATAAGTAAGAAATTGCCAGATTTCAAGGCTCATTCTGGGTTTTGAGGGTAAACAGAGACTCCATGAGCAGGAAAGGGTGGAAAAGCCTGAACTTGCTCAAATATGGGTTACCAATTAATTCTTTCAAAAAAAGCTGTGTACATTAGAAGGAGATACCCAGGCCACCAACCCACAAACGTTCCTGGCTTTTTATATTTATTCTGTGCTTTGTAATTATTCACAGTAAGAAAAAAAAGCAACAGTTTAGTTTTATATATATGTTCAGACATGCAACCAAAATAATAATACATAATAATTATTGAGGGTGATTAACCCCTTCAGGACCGGCCTGTTTTTGCGATGTTTGTACGTTAAGGACCAGAGCAGTTTTAACACTTTTGTGGTGTTTGTGTTTAGCTGTAATTTTCCGCTCTCTCATTTACGGTTCCCATACAAGTTATATATTGTTTTTTTCAGGACAAAAGGGGCTTTCTTTACATACCATTATTTGTATTATGTCCAATATTGTATTTAAAAAAAATAATAAAATATGGTGAAAAATTTTAAAAAAAAACATGTTTTTGGACTTTTACTTGAAAAATATTTTGCTTATCTACAATAGCTAATGAAAAAAACTGCTAAATAGATTCAAAATTTTGTCCCGAGTTTAAAAACACCCAGTGTTTACATGCTTTATTGCTTTTTTTTGCAAGTTATAGGCCTATAAATACAAGTAGGAAATTGCTGTTTCAATATATATATATTTTAAATGTATCAATAGTGACCTTGTAACACCGTTATCTGTCATAAATCCCCGAAACACACCTAACATGTACATATTTTTTTAAAGTAGACAGCCCAGGGTATTTAAAATTGGGTATGTCCAGTTTTTTTTAGTAGCCACTTAGTCACAAACACTGGCCAAAGTTAGCATTTATATTTGTTTGTGTGTTAAAAATGCAAGAAACGCTAACTTTGGCCGGTGTTTGTGACTAAGTGGCTACTAAAAAAGGCTGAACATACCCCATTTGCAATACCTTGGGTTGTCTTCTTTTGCAAATGGTATGCCATCATGGGGCTAATTCTCATTCCTTGGCTATCATACGCTCTCAAAGGCAACCTAACCAATCTGACAAATTTCAATAAAAAAAAAAAAAGTAAAATCAAGCCTTATATTTGACCTTGTAACTTTCACAAACACTATAAAACCTCTACATGTGGGGTACTGTTATACTCAGGAGACTTCGCTGAACACAAATATTAGTGTATCAGAACAGTAAAATATATCACAGCAATAATATCCTCAGTGAAAGTGCTGTTTGTGTGTGAAAAATGCAAAAAACTTCACTTTCACTGACAATATCATCGCTGTGATATGTTTTACTGTTTTGAAACACTAATATTTGTGTTCAGCGAAGTCTCCCGAGTAAAACAGTACCCCCATGTACAGGATTTAGGGTGTCATAGAAAGTTACAGGGTTAAGCACAGTGCTAGCAAATTAAATTATCTGGACTTTTGGCCTGGGTTGGCAGGCAGGTCCCTCAAATTGCAATCATTAAAATTACTTAATTAGGTAAAAATATTACATAAATATGCACGTAGAATTTTAATATATATGCATATTTATATATTTGACGTCTACGTGTATATTTATGAAATTATTAATGTAATTTTGTATGTGGACATATGTATATTTCGTATTATTTTTATTTATTTATTTATACATAGATATATATATCATTACATTCTAAGTGTATTTTGATATATATATATATATATCAATATCAAAATACTGTTAGAATAAAATTGAATATATATATATATAATTTTTTTAATTATTAAAAATTATTTTTATTTTTTGTTATTTATTTTTATTAACATATTATTTGTATTTTATAATAATATATATATACCATATATATAGTTATTATATATATTGTATATATTCGTGTGTAATTTAAATATAAGTGTATTTTTATATTAATATACGTATATATAAATATAAAAATACACTTAGTGTGACATTATATATATGATACATATACATATATTATATATATAGATATAATACATGTATACCGTATTTATCGGCGTATAACACGCACTTTTTTCCCCTGAAAATAGGGGAAAAATCGTGGGTGCGTGTTATACGCCGATATCCCATAATTACTTACCTGTCCTGAAGCGTGGGCCGGCTTTACAGCGCGCACCGCGGTACAGGAACTTTAATTTAAGGTTCCGGTTTCCGGCGGGACTGAAAGGAAGTGTGCACAATAGTGTGCACACTTCCTTTCAGTCCCGCCGGAAACCGGAACCTTAAATTAAAGTTCCTGTACCGCGGTGCGCGCTGTGAAGCCGGCCCACGCTTCAGGACAGGTAAGTAATTATGGGAGGGGAGGAAAGTACACTATGGGAGGGGAGGGGAGGGGGAGGAAAGTACACTATGGGAGGGGAGGGGAGGGGAGGAAAGTACACTATGGGAGGGGAGGGGAGGGGGAGGAAAGTACACTATGGGAGGGGAGGGGAGGGGGAGGAAAGTACACTATGGGAGGGGAGGGGGAGGAAAGTACACTATGGGAGGGGAGGGGAGGGGGAGGAAAGTACACTATGGGAGGGGAGGGGGAGGAAAGTACACTATGGGAGGGGAGGGGGAGGAAAGTACACTATGGGAGGGGAGGGGGAGGAAAGTACACTATGGGAGGGGAGGGGGAGGAAAGTACACTATGGGAGGGGAGGGGGAGGAAAGTACACTATGGGAGGGGAGGGGGGGGAGTACACTATGGGAGGGGAGGGAGGGGGAGAATACTATGGGAGGGGAGGGGGAGAATACTATGGGAGGGGAGGGAGGGGGAGAATACTATGGGAGGGGAGGGAGGGGGAGAATACTATGGGAGGGGAGGGAGGGGGAGAATACTATGGGAGGGGAGGGAGGGGGAGAATACTATGGGAGGGGAGGGAGGGGGAGAATACTATGGGAGGGGAGGGGGGGAGAATACTATGGGAGGGGAGGGGGGGAGAATACTATGGGAGGGGAGGGGGGGAGAATACTATGGGAGGGGAGGGGGGGAGAATACTAGGGGAGGGGGGGGAGAATACTATGGGAGGGGAGGGGGGGAGAATACTATGGGAGGGGAGGGGGGAGAATACTATGGGAGGGGGGGAGAATACTATGGGAGGAGGGGGGGGATACTATGGGGGGAGGGGGGAGAATACTATGGGAGGGGGGGGAGAATACTATGGAAAGGGGGGGGACACTATGGGATGAGGGGGGAATACTATGGCATGAGGGGGGAAATTTCCTGGAATTTCTTTCTAAAAATGAGGTGCGTGTTATACGCCTGTGCGTGTTATACGCCGATAAATACGGTATATATCATATATATATATATATATATATATATACACATATTATAATTTTTTTTACACTGATTGTTTTTTTTTTTTACTTTATTTTATGATTTTACACTTGCAGGGAGACTGCCTGTCAGCACAGACAGTCCCCCTGCAGGCAGATACAAAGACCCCTATTGCGGTCATGTGATCGAGTGATCACATGGCCGTGGGGTCCTGATCTGCCGAGGGGGGACTGCCCGGGCAGACAGGCAGTCCCCCTGGACCGGGAGGAGAGCTGATCGCCGCCGTGGGACCGACGGCGATCAGGTAAGTAGCCCAAAACCGTTATGACGGTTCAGGACCGTCAGCGGTCCAAACGCACGTTTTACCGCTGACGGTCCTGAACCGTCAGCGGTCCTGAAGGGGTTAAGTAATCAGTGTCAGTACTATGAATTGTAAATAATAATATCTGATATTACGGTATAAAGAAATATTACTTTTCCTGTTCATATTTGAGTATATTATCAAACAATAGGGTGGTATGTGCACATGTATTAGTGATGACGCAAATCAAGGCATGAAATTCAATGTGTCAGCCTGTCATATGTGCATTGTGCAGACACAACCTAACAACTAGAGCAGGTCATACACAGAAAATGTTTCCTAATTGCTTGTGTATGCTTTCTGTGTCATAATTGTTTGTGTATGATATAGTACTAACTACGAATAACACCTAAAGAGACAAATTATTTACCCACAGAAACCTGGAACAAATAAAAAGAAATTCTATTTATAATTTAGCTCTAAAATGTAAGGCAAAAAAACAAGAACATTTAGAATATAGAGACATTTGTGCCCCTGTCTTTATGTCTGTGTTAACACTTAAAGGACCACTCTAGGCACCCAGACGACTTCAGCTTAATGAAGTGGTCTGGGTGCCAGGTACCTCTAGGATTAACCCTTTTTTTTTATAAACATAGCAGTTTCAGAGAAACTGCTATGTTTATAATGAGGGTTAATCCAGCCTCCAAATCCTCTAGTGGCTGTCTCATTGACAGCCGCTAGAGGCGCTTGCGTGCTTCTCACTGTGAAAATCACAGTGAGAGCACGCAAGCGTCCATAGGAAAGCATTGTAAATGCTTTCCTATGCGACCGGCTGAATGCGAGCGCGGCTCCTGCCGCGCATGCGCATTCAGCCGATGACGTCGCGATCAAGATGGAGAGGAGGAGGAAAGCTCCCCGCCCGGCGCTGGAAAAAGAGGTAAGTTTAACCCCTTCCTCTCTCCAGAGCCCGGCGGGAGTGGGTCCCTGAGGGTGGGGGCACCCTCAGGGTACTCTAGTGCCAGGAAAACGAGTATGTTTTCCTGGCACTAGAGTGGTCCTTTAATTATGCTTTTTTCTAACCCCATAACTATTAATAAATATGTGCAGCGTGGCTATAGCTTACAAAAACTATCCCATTTAATGCTGTCAAACAGAAATAAATAATATGTGCAAATCAAAACACTTACTCACTGACAAACACTCACCTCTCTAGGGTCCAGTGTGAGGCAGCTCCTCACTCTTCCCGGCCCCCGTTTAGTATCCCGGGGCCAGAATGACGCCATATTCCGGCTCCCAGCATCACAGAGGATGCGCGAGAGGCTGCAAGAAGAGCCTCCCTCGTCTGTATTCTCCTTCGATCACCGGCATTTGATGGCAGAGCAGGCATCTGTCATCAAGGTAAGAAGATGCCTGCTCTGCCTTACTATGACAGGGCTCCTCTAGGCGCCCTAACCTTCGGCGCTGAGGGGGGGGGGGGCGGCTCTAGAGCCGCTCGCCCATTGCTGCGGTTCAAGACAGGGGAGTCCACCAGTAAATATCCCAGTGGGCGCCCCCAGCAGGCCTGCGCCCTAGGCGAATGCCTAGTTCGCCTAACGGTGGTGCTGGCCCTGCCCCCCCACCACCACCCCCAGTGTCACTGCACAGAAATACTTTAAAATTGTGGAGCTTTTCATCCATCATTCAGGAGGGTTTTGTGTCAAAGGGAGGAAACTGGAGTAATCCTAAGAGCAGAACTGGCTCCTGTGACTGTATGGGCTCCAGTGGCAATCCAGGTAATTGTAGTACCTTTTCCTCAATTAACCCTCTTTCTCATTTATGAATTATCTAGAAAATATGAAAAAGAGAGAAACATGTATGTCTTGAGGTCCAGTCAGTAGTGTCAGAAGTTTTAACAGGGTCTTACTGGGGGAATGTTATCAAGATCCTAATGGTATAGAGCACAGACAGAATAGTTCCATAGCTATGTAATATTTAATCATTAATTGTACATTTCACAGTATTGTCACTACTGAATCCGTTATATTTCCCTGTAAGCATCACTGTCATTGTTTTTCTTCCAGCTCTCTCGGTGAAAAGTACCCAGAGAACATTGTCTTGACTTTTGTCCTTACTTTATCCAGCATGTTTGGTAAGTGTCACCAGTTGTGCCATTTACTATTTACTAGGATTGATGTGTGGAAAGATTTTTGACATTGATAATAGAAATTAAAAGAAAATAAATGCTCTTCTATGCGCTCTTGAAATACAATGATGGGTGCTGACTGAAATAAACCATAAGTTCACTTTAGCGGATGAAACATTTACTAATGGACAATAGTAACTGTGAACAAAACATTTAAACATAAACATTTGGTCCCTCAGAAAGAAACTCTATAAACCTGTACTGCTGATGTGTTTGTAAGGTTACCGTATATACTCGAGTATAAGCCGACCCGAATATAAGCAGAGGCCCCTAATTTTAGCCCAAAAAACTGGGAAAACGTATTGACTCGAGTATAAGACTAGGGTGGGAAATGCAGCAGCTACTGGTAAATTTCTAAAAAAAAATTAAATCCTAAAAAAATTATATGAATTGAATATTTATTTACAGTGTGTGTATATAATAAATGCAGTGTGTGTGTATGAATGCAGTGTGTATATGAGTGCAGTGTGTGTATGAGTGCAGTGTGTGTATGAGTGCAGTGTGTGTATGAGTGCAGTGTGTGTGTATGAGTGCAGTGTGTGTATGAGTGCAGTGTGTGTGTGTATGAGTGCAGTGTGAGTGTATGAGTGCAGTGTGAGTGTGTGTGATGCAGTGTGTGTTTGTGTATGTGTTGCAGAGCCTTGGTGGGATGTGGGCATTTTTATTATTTTTATTTTTTTAATTATTATTTTTAAAAAAATGTGTTATAATATTATTATTTTATTAATATTTTTTTTCGTCGCCCCTCCCTGCTTGATACATGGCAGGGAGGGGGGCTCTCACTCCCTGGTGGTCCAGTGGCATTGGCAGTTCAGTGGAGGGGGGCTGGCAGGAAGCATTTACTTACCTCTCCTGCAGCTCCTGTCAGCTCCCTTCTCCTCCGCGCCGGTCCGGTCAGCTCCCTCTGCAAGTCCCAGTGTAAGTCTCGCGGCCGCCCTATGACCCCGCGGCTCTCGCGAGGCTTACACTGGGAGCTGACAGGGGAGCTGACCGGACCGGCGCAGAGGAGAAGGGAGCTGACAGGAGCGGTAAGTAAATGCTCTCTGCCAGCCCCCCTCCTGCACAGCCCCATTGTCTGTATTATGGCAATGTAAATTGCCATAATACAGACATTGACTCGAGTATAAGCCGAGTTGGGGTTTTTCAGCACAAAAAATGTGCTGAAAAACTCGACTTATACTCGAGTATATACGGTATTTAAGGATCTTTTGTGCTGCATTAAACATTTCTAAAATGCTCTATACAAGTCTTGTTTAAGAAAGCCTGCTATTAATTCAGTTTATTTATTTTTTAGCGGCCATTAAAATATATGCTATTGTCAAGCTGTTGGGACTAAGGAACCCGACTGTTAAGAAAATCACCAAGTATGCCCTTCTGTGCATTGGGTGGATAGGGTGCCTCAGGTATCCGATGGCTGTCCTTTTTAAGGTGAGTAACAATTTTACAAATGTGAACAAAAAACAATTGTGTGCTCTGGTTGCTTTGATTGTTGACATTAGAGTAAATTCTAAACAGACAATGGCCTAGACACATCTCTAAGTGTGCTGTTAATCATGGAAATGTAGTTCACAAATACTTGGAGTGCCAAAATTTAATCATCACTGTTTTAAACTAATAGCATTAGTTAAACCGACTAATATGAATATCACCACACATTTTATTGGTTTGCTATAAATAAATAATATTTTACATAAAAACTGTCCAAACATTTAAACTAAACTAGATAATCACTGGGTAGCTAGACAGGAAAGATTAGAAAACATAACAGGCCTACTTTATATTAACACCAAATAAAAAAGAAACACATGATTTGTGGGGCATCAGAGTAGAGTTATATAAAGGATGAATGCAGACACATTTTGCAAACTTTAAAGTTCACAGTTGTAGACAAATAGTAAGTGAAATTTATTCATTAAACAAGAAGCCTGGGCACAATACTCTCTACATAGTTTATAGTTCCAAGGGAGCCTGCCCAACAGTAGTCAGAAAAATTACATCATTCCATAACATACCTGGAAATCCTGGTAAGTATCAAACTATTTCAAGGGTTTAAGTACTAAGCATTGGAAAGAGCCAGGTCACTATTGGCACCATTAGAACTGCAGCACGTTTGTAGCGGGGGTTCCAATTTTAAGGTAAAATTGTTCTAAAATGATACCTCTGAATGAAACAGCACCCAGGTAATTCTGCCCCTTAACAACTTAGTGGGAATGTTCTATTAAGTTAGAACAATGAGAAGGGGACGTGATGACGTAGGACGCCGCACGTGCTGGAGGTGGGCGGGTCCAGGAAGAGGATGAGGAGAGAGGACGCGGAGGCGAGCTAAATATGCTGCTCCATGAACACTGTTTGGCCGGCTGCCGGGAATGACGTGACGAAGTGGGGTGAAGATTTAGTGAAGCTAGCTTGGAGCAATACAGAGGTCCTGGATATCCAAAGTGCACATTATTATATATCTAATATATATTACCGATGGGTCTCAACGCTGAGAGTTTATACTCAGGGAAACAACAAAAGTTCCCTTACAAATAAAAAAATAAAGAGAACGAAAAGAGAAAAAAAACAAGGGAGAAATATAAAACAACCCTCAGCAATCTCTCAAACAGCCATACATAAAAACTGTGAGTACCTCTGTATATACTACAATATTACTGCAACATTGATATAATGCATTAATATATTTACATATAAATATTGGCTTGAGGAGATTGTGGTGGAGAGGAGATTGTGGTATTTGTCTATATCTATTTGTGGTATTTGACTGCTGCATTTGACTGATCTAATTGATTCAGTTATTCAATCAATTGAGCTAATTATTCAAAACAAAAGTCATATATAAAGAAGGCTATTTAGCTGAAGTTTACTACTGAGAACGAAAATGGCAACTAGAAAAACAACAGAAAAGAAGAAAGAAATTAAATTGGTTCAACAAACAGAAAAGAGGCTGTCTGGCTTTTTTACAACTCCAATTAAGGATGTGCAGGAACAGATAATTACATGCAAGACACACCCAACTAATATCTCCAACATTAATTTGGAAGTCCCACTTATTCAATCCCCATCAGAATCTCAAGCAACTGCTGCAATTAACATACAATATCAACTTAAGCAAGTGCTGGAGGTACAACTAAATATACTGAAACAAGATATGCTTGTAAGTTTCAATGACATAAAACAAGAAATTAAAAATGTTGCAGTATCAGTGGTTGAAGTGGAAAAAAAAGGCGAAGTGTTTGGAACTCAAATAAAAGCAATCAACACGGAAACGCAGTTCCTAACAAATAAAGTTGACAATTTTGAAAATAAAATAGCAGCTTTGGAAGACAGATCAAGAAAAAGAAATATAAGAATAAGAGGAGTTTCCGAAGAAATTACCAACGAAAAATTAAGAGAATATTTAAACAATTTATTCAAAGAAGTTCTACCAGAAATATCTTCAGGTGAACATCAAATAGAAAATCTCCATCGAATATATAAACCCAACACAATTGCTTCACACCTTCCAAGAGACGTAATAGTAAGCTTTTTTTCACTGCCAATGAGAAACAATTTAATGAAAGCCAGCCGTATTAAACCCCGAATAAATTCTATTTACAAAGATATAATTTTTTTACAAGACTTATCCTACTATACTAGGACTTGGAGAAAATCTTTATCTACCGTGACAGACTTTCTGAGAAAAGAAGAGATCAGATTTCAATGGGGTTCTCCATCATCCCTAAGGTTCACCTGGAAACAGGAGAAGAAATTTTTTTTGGAAGCAAAAGATGCAAACAGCTGGCTAACCAGTATCAAAGAGAAAAGATGAAATGCCTGTCGCGAAGAAAAAACAGAGAATAAAGAGAAGACTGTAAGGAAAAAGAGAGAAGAATGGGAATAGAAGGAATCATTTTTTATTTATTTTTTCTAGCTGTTTTGACAGCTTCACTTTATAGCTAATAAGTTTTCTCACTGCAACACACAACTTCACTGATATAATTAATAATGTTTTCACTTATTTGGAATTAATTATGCATAAGGGCAATTTTTTTCTTTTTCTTTTTTAGAGGAATAATTCACTTAGAAATTAAAGGTATATAAATACATGAAGTAAGGAGTTATAAGAAATACGTTTAAGTATTAACACAAATGAGATTAAAATTTAGTAAAGCGGTTGAATGTATATTATCCACACATATTAGTAAGATTTACAATCTATTCATTAGTAATAGATAAAAAGATTAAATACACTTGTAATTAAACACTATAGGAAATAATAATAGGAAGTGTTTATAAATTGATCACCAGTAATTACGTTAAGAAGAAATAGATCCACCTAGATCAAAGAATTAAAAGGGATAAAAGGGATATGGGGTGTTTTTTTTTTTTTTATTTATTTTTTATATTATTTTGGGGGTAAATGATAAATATTATTACCTCTTTCTGGACATACCTACTTAGTGTCTAAATTAAAGACACAGTAAGGACTGAATTTCTAAATGAAAATTTACAGTCTTTGTGCTAAAAAAGGAGGATTTCCTCCAATGATTTTAAATTTATGTCTTGTTTGTTGGTATGTATATGTTTTTACAGCAGTAGAGAAAGATAATGGTGATCACCGAGTGGAAAAAGTTGCAGAGAAGTGTATGAAAATAACATGATAAAAATGCTTACACTCAATGTTCAGGGAATGAACACTATAGCAAAAAGAGCTTTATTGTATAAATATCTGAGCGAACAACAATTGAATCTAATATTTCTACAAGAAACCCATTGGAGACAAATAGATAAACAGAATTGGGGAGGTAAAAGATTTCCACTTATAATTCAAGCCTCCAATAAAGACAAAAAAAAATGCGGGGTAGCTGTAGTATTTGGAGAAAAAATTAAAGTTGAAATTATCCACCAGATACAAGATATTAAGGGTAGATATTTGATAATAATATGCAAAATTGATTCCATACTTTTTACATTAGGCAATATATATCTCCCCAATTATTCACCAGTTTCCTATTTAAAAAAAATATTGGAAAAAGTAGATGAAATAAAAGTGGGAAAGTTAATATTAGCAGGGGACTTTAATGCTGTACTAGATCCTCAGATTGACAAAAAATTAATGAAAGGAAACAAATTAAACCAAATGGTGATAAAACAAGCCAAAGCTTTGAAAAAAATTAAAGATGAGTACAACTTGTTTGATATTTGGAGAATTTATAATCCCAACGGGAGAGACTACACGCATTTTTCCAAAGTTCACTTTTCTTATTCAAGATTGGATATGATTTGGGTAGATCCAAGCATTATTGATATGACCAAAAAAACAAAGATTGATAAAATAGTCTGGACAGATCACAATGGGGTCTCCTGTGAAATAGTCTTTTGCACATCTAAAAGAGAAGCCTACACTTGGCGCTTAAAAGATAATCTATTTTGCTGTGAATTCAATAAAATCTATATAGAAAATAACATAAAAAATTACTTTAAAGAAAATATTTCAGAAAACATTGATCCATCCATTTTGTGGTGTGCTTTTAAGGCTGTTATAAGAGGCCACTTTATCAAGCTACAAAGTCAACTAGATAAAAAGATCACATGGTCGTATCTATATACTGAATTAAGAAATATGACTTGTATTAATAAACAATCCCCAACTCCTGAAACTTCTGAGAAAATATCAGAACTGAAAGAAAATATAAAGCAAACATTAATAGATACGACAGTTAAAAATATGGATAGATTAAAACTCAAATATTATTCCAAAGGTAACCGAGCTGATAAGATGCTATCTCAAAAACTCAGAAAACAAAAAGGACAGAATAAAGTAGAAAAAATAATACAGAATGGAAAAATAGCAATTACCCCTAGAGAAATTGGAAAATGTTTTAATGAATACTACGGCAATTTATATAATATATCTCAAATTAACACAGACGAGGATATCAAAAATTATTTAAAAACTATAAAGAAGTTTCAATTAACACCTACCGATAGTGAACTTCTAAATAAATCTATAACCATGGAGGAGACTATGAAAGCTATAAATGACTTAGAAAGGTCTAAAACACCAGGCCCTGACGGGTTTAGCAACCTATTTTATAAAACATTTAAAGATCTACTATGTCCATATCTAACCTCTGCTTTTAATATAGCAGCAAACAGAGGATCTCTACCAGCAGAGATGCTTAAGGCTAATATTTTACCAATTCTAAAAAATGATAAAAATTCCACCGACATTAAAAATTACCGTCCAATATCTTTAATAGATGTAGACACTAAGTTATATGCCTCGATCTTGGCCGCCAGAATAAAAAAACTTCTCCCATTAATTATTCACAAAAATCAAATAGGATATATCCCAGGTAGAAATTATTATACAGGTATAAGGAAAATTATTAACATCTTGGACGATGCAAATAGAAATAATGTTCCAGTTCTGACTCTGTCGATTGATGCTGAAAAAGCATTCAACAGAGTCAGCTGGAAATATTTAGCAGCCGTTTTATCACATTATGGACTGGAAGGTTGGATTAAGAAAGCCATTATGGCCTCATATGTAAATCCAGTTGCACGTACCATTGGACCTAATATTGTTGCCCCATGGTTCCAACTTAGAAATGGTACACGGCAGGGATGCCCTCTTTCGCCATTACTGTACTTGTTGACCATTGAAACATTGGCTGAAAACATCAGAAACAATAAGAACATTAACGGCTATAAAATAATGGATGAAGATCAAAAAATGAGTCTATATGCCGACGATATTTTAATCACTGTTACAAATCCTAAAAGCTCTTTAGAACATATAATGCAGGAAATAGACCGATACAGCTTTGTATCAAACTATAAGCTGAATGCAAACAAATCCCTGATCCTAGATATCAATCTCAATAAAAAAACGCAACAAGAGATTAAAAACAGATATGATTTCAGTTGGGTCAAGGAAAGCATGAATTACTTGGGAATTAAAATAGTCAGAGAGATAAATAGGATTATGGAAATAAATTTTTTAACATTATTATTGGAGCTCAATAAATGGCTAAAAGATCGCAGAAATTTAGAAATCACTTTTTGGGGACGAATAAATGTAATTAATTCATATGTCATACC
Organism: Pelobates fuscus; assembly: GCF_036172605.1. Classification (NCBI taxonomy): domain Eukaryota; kingdom Metazoa; phylum Chordata; class Amphibia; order Anura; family Pelobatidae; genus Pelobates; species Pelobates fuscus. The sequence continues at coordinate 187,318,343 of NC_086321.1, read as the reverse complement.
AAAGTGGAACTACATGTTTCAAATGTTACCCCTCCACATTCCAATTCATTGGCTCCAATTAATACAAAGAAGTTTTACTCAATACATTTGGAAAGGTAAAAAGCCAAGACTAAAACAATCAATATTAGTGCAAAAACTACATGAGGGTGGACTCTCTTACCCATTTATAATGAACAATTTTAAAGCAGCTACTATCCTGCATATTTATAGAATGCAAATTGAAGAAAACAAAGATGAAGGATGGTATAAAATGGAAATGAAGGCGGGAGATGTCCCCAGCTTAGATTGTTTAATTTGGAATATAAATAAAACGCTAAAAAAAAAAAGAGTATTCTGACCCAATTACTGGAAAATTGGTCTAAAATTAAAAAAGCATTGAATATAGAAAGAAAAGTTCCAAGTTATTTAGAGTTAAATACTGTAGAAAATCATGTAGAAGATTTGAATCTGAATAATTGGAAAAAATCAGGGATAATAAGTCTAGATCATTTATTGACAGAAGGATCAATCAAAACTTTCGCTCAAATAACATGCACTTATAATCTTCCACCCAGAGAGGTGTTTAATTTTTTAAGACTTAAAAGTTATATGAATACACACCTCATAATACCAAAATCTAATTTGAGCAATTTGATTGATTTATTATTCACCGCAAAAAAAATCAATAAACCACTCTCTAAAGCTTTAATACTAACTAAATCAATGGTTAAGGATACAAACCCTACAGCTATACAGGCCTGGAAAAAAGACTTAAATATTGATATCAGCATGAAACAATGGGGCTCTTCAGTGATGGAGGTTAAGAAGAACATACACTCATTAAATCTACCAGAAACACACTTTAAAGTTTTAAATAGGTGGTACTTAGTACCAGCGAAATTGAACAAAATATATCCTTTAACTAACCCTATCTGCTGGAGGTACAACAATACTACAGGAAATTTTAGACATATTTGGTGGGACTGTCAAAAACTAAAAAATCTGTGGTCGAAAATACAGCATTTCATATCCAATAGTCTAAAACTCGAGTTGATAATTTCCCCAGAGGTAGTCTTATTACATTTGAATTGGCCATGTATGACGCAGGAAATACAAGTAACTCTCATACATCTCTTTTTAGCTGTTAAAATAGTAATTGCAAGATGGTGGAAAAAAGATTCAGAAATCCCCTGGAAGAAAGTTAAAAATCAACTTGAGTTTCAGATTAAAATGGAGCTGATGCTAAGCAAACAAAAATTGAGCAATAGGGTATCTGTTTGGCTAAAATGTATTGAGCTGATTGATGTAAGAAATACTGTTGATTAGTCTGAAGTGAATTAATTCCTTGAACATTGAAAAATTATAAAAAAAAATAAAAAAAGTTTTATGAGATATATCTAATGCTTCTTCCACTCTACTCAGGGTATTTTTCTGTTTTTTTTTTCTTTTCCTACTTTGCTGCTATACTGTTTTGTGTCATATTGTAAACCTGTATTGTTCAAAATGATTGAAAAGAACTAAAATCCAAAATAAAAAATAAAGATTCAAAAAAAGTTAGAACAATGAGAAAGTAACCGGAATATTTTATCTTCCAGAAAAATGAATTCCCCATAATACATTGCGTAGCAGGGGTCTGCACAATCACATGTGTTCTGATATTTATGCTCTGCAATTCAATAAGGGCATACCGAGCAAATCCTCGGCGGAACAGCAATACCATCATCTATTGGCGAATAGCACTAACCTTCGGTTCATTCATTTCAATGCTACTTTGTATCCTTTTAACAAGTTTTAAAGGTATAAAAATTGTGATCTCTACAGATTTGTTCTGTTGGCAGAGGATAAACTGAGATGTTGAATGAGATTAACTTGGGCTGTGTGACTAAATATCATTAATGAATCAGTGGAGTTTATTCACTAAACAGTCTGGTGATCTGAGAACTGGCTGGCAAAATTCAGGCTAAAATTGCAGAGTTGGAGATAACCAATATTTAAATAGACTTAGAGATGTTTTCCCACTTTGTCATTTTGACCCTAATCTTGCAACTTAGTTCTCAGTTATCACATTTCACTGTTTAGTAAATAGACCCAAATGTGTTCCATATCCTGTTTTATTTCCTCTTTATATGACTTACTATAAATTATTTTTCTTAATATACCGTGTTTCCAGTATATTCATTCCATATATATGGAATGATTATAGGCATTCAAGGGAACCTGAGTCTAGAGGTAGGTGTTATAAGATTTTTGTGCACTTAGTTACACTTAATTACCCAAATGAGAGATTTCAAATTTTTATATTTTTGTGAAATCATCTACTAAACATTGTGTGAAACTCAATTTACAAAGGGAATACATTTATTTATTTAGGGAATAAATAGGCACAAATTGAAACATTTGTCATACTCCACTTTGTTTCATCATTTGTCTCCCATTAAAGTAGAGATCACTGAGAAACTGCTAGGCACTAGCGGAGGGGTAATCAGCCTATGGCATGTGTGCACTGCACGGCACTCGAGGTGCCTTTGCACAGTACTCAAGGCTGCCAGAGTTAAACAGGCTCTGACCTATCAGGAGTCCCAGTGAAACTTCTGATATCTGCTAATACAAAAAGGTGGTGAAGGAAAATCCTCAATTGCATCGCATTGCAGCACGTAGAGGAAGTGATCTCAGAGCACTTCCTCCCAGCACTTGTGAATGGGAATCCACACTGGAGTAGAGCAGCCTGCAGCTGCTATTGCAGACCCTGTCCTTGAACTGTACCTGGCCATCATGGTCCCCACTGAACTCCAGGGAAGCCACCCACACTGCTAGATATACACAGACATGCACAATAACCGTCCCCTCATACAAATAATGCGAACAGTCCACACAAACATACACACAATCCACACAAACGCAACACAACTAACAATCCATATACATGCACACAACCCCACATACAGGCTCTTACATACAATACCCCAAACAGCCCCACACATACAAACACCACCAAACACACTATGTGACATTTCCATCCACACACACAATTCCACAAGCAGCCCGCATACACAGCGAACATTTATAGGGACACGATACCACAAACTACTCATGAACATATACAATCTAATAGCTCATATACGCACAAATACAACGATACACAGCAAATGCAGTATAAATAACACAAGCATTATAAGGCAACATACACACTTAATTTTAAAAATAATAGGACCGGCACGCTACGGGTATCACTTGTGGGAGCGAACCCTGGAAAGGTTAATTGTTTGGACCAGAAAGATAGGCTAGAGGTGGGCTCTGATCAATAACTGGGCTCAGGTGAAAGCCTAGGTCTTAACTTGAGCATTGGGGACTATTGATGGACTATTAGAAAGTACTGACTGTTGGGGTTTGAATACATTAGAGTTTAAGATATAACTAATATTATTCCAGTAAAATATTACACGTCTTGTATTTTCTCTCCTAGACCATCCATGCACTCACTGCACTGTTCGAGTGGTTGACTGCATTTGGAGTATTTGGGTTCAATCTAACTCTCATTCGAGATTTTCAGGTTTGTATGTAGATGTGAAGCTTAGAAAAATGTAGAACATATACCTGAGGATTAAAGAATGTGAAAATAATATTTCATAGCCATTGATAATCAATATGCAACTGACCTCGATGTATTACCAATCTCAATAAGCCTTAATCAAATAAATAAACACTAGTTTTTTTAGTTTCAATGTTGTTTTATTTCAGCCACCAAGTGGTGACCTGGCAGCAATTTAATTGTGCCCATGTTTTGAGAAGCACTAATTCAGAATCAAAATATAGCCAGGTCACTCATTAAGGGCAGAAATAGACACACACTGAAAACCTAAAAATATGTTCATATTTATTTAAGAGTGATTTGGCTTGTTATAAATTATTCTTAGGAGGTTTAGTTTCAAAGAAAACTACTTTCATTGTCAAACACCTGTGTGTGACGTCCTCATGTCTTGCTGGTGGTTTATTCTCTAGTTCTTAGGTATCCAGACACTATTTATGTATATATCCTCCTGATTTTCTTCTAGTCTCCTCTGATAGCATGCATTCTGGAGTATCATATTCATAATCCCATGTATTCTCCTCATGCTTGATTTCCTTTATGAAATCCTTAAGGAGACATGCCAAACATCATATAAACATTCACTGAGTCTGCCTTTCACAAATTCTAATTCTTGTAACTGATTTGAATTAATTGTTTGCTTTCTTTGAAATCACAAATTGTAATAACAAAAATGGCAGTCACTTCCCTTATGGGTTTCCCTAAAATGAATTTCTTAACAAAGCATTTTACGAGGAAGGATACCTTGAGGTTTATCTGGTTTTCAGGTATACTCCGAGAGGACTATGAAATCTTAGTTAAACTTGTGGGCAAATTATGTTCGGCAGCTACGAACGAACTAAATTCCTTTTAATCTGCACCCGAACAAATCAATCCAACTGGGATTCACGTGTGGAGTCTCTTTCAATGAATAAAACACCACAGGTAAATCCCTGATGGAACAATTGCTTCAGACTTAGATTAAAATTGATTTAATTGTTTGTAACAGCTCAAAAGAATTTGTGCATGAGTCTAATCTAATGGGAAATAAATGTAAACAATACTAATTTACAGTTTACATTGTTACTGTTATTCGACATTTCTCTTTGACAAAATGTTTTCTGTAGAATATGTGTTTTATTTAAAAATATAAATCAATTTGATCAATTAATTATATGGTATGTCCACCTGATATTTCTTTTTCTGAAACAGCAACTCTCTATCAGAGTGCCAGAAAACTGGAAAGATGACTGGATCATCATGAGGGAGACCATCCCAGATGAGGAACAAATCCCATGATGACACCAAGTTTTCACAGCGGGTTGCTGAAACACTCTAGCATCCTGACTGCCTGCATCTAAACTCAAAATAAACAAGGTATATTGTAATTCTATTGTATGAAATTCAATTTACAATTGGAATAAATAGACACAAAGAAGAGAAGCGACAGAAAAGCTAAAATTTAACATGGCAATATGCTATATATAACCTAGCTAACCATGCACATGAGGCTCTCTGCTTCGGCACCATGACGTTTGTGTGTTCCTGGGTCTCTGAGTTGCTCCCTATCTCTTTATGCCACTAAAAAAAATCCCCCTATTTATATACATTACGTACCTTTAGTGATTTATTATGGAGGTCATTGAGCAACAGTTTCACTTGTAAGTGTAATCTCTAGAAAGGTTAATTAATTGTTTGGGCAGGCAAGGCAAGCTAGAGGTGGGCTCTGGCCAATAAATGTGCTCAGGTGACAGTCTAGGCCTTAAGTTGATTGGCTAGTATTGACTGTTTGGGTTTGAAATGTTGTTAGGGTTTTAGATATCCCTAATATTATTCCAGTGAAAAAACATCTTGTGTCTTCTCTCCTAGACCATCCATGCACTCAATGCACTGTTCGAGTGGTTGACTGCATTTGGAGTATTTGGGTTCAATCTAACTCTCATTACAGATTTTCAGGTTTGTATGTAGATGTGAAGCTTAGAAAAATGTAGAACATATACCTGAGGATTAAAGAATGTGAAAATAATATTTCATAGCCATTGATAATCAATATGCAACTGACCTCGATGTATTACCAATCTCAATAAGCCTTAATCAAATAAATAAACACTAGTTTTTTTAGTTTCAATGTTGTTTTATTTCAGCCACCAAGTGGTGACCTGGCAGCAATTTAATTGTGCCCATGTTTTGAGAAGCACTAATTCAGAATCAAAACATAGCCAGGTCACTCATTAGGGGCAGCAATAGACACACACTGAAAACCTAAAAATATGTTCATATTTATTTAAGAGTGATTTGGCTTGTTATAAATTATTCTTAGGAGGTTTAGTTTCAAAGAAAACTACTTTCATTGTCAAACACCTGTGTGTGACGTCCTCATGTCTTGCTGGTGGTTTATTCTCTAGTTCTTAGGTTTCCAGACACTATTTATGTATATATCCTCCTGATTTTCTTCTAGTCTCCTCTGATAGCATGCATACTGGAGTATCATATTCATAATCCCATGTATTCTCCTCATGCTTGATTTCCTTTATGAAATCCTTAAGGAGACATGCCAAACATCATATAAACATTCACTGAGTCTGCCTTTCACAAATTCTAATTCTTGTAACTGATTTGAATTAATTGTTTGCTTTCTTTGAAATCACAAATTGTAATAACAAAAATGGCAGTCACTTCCCTTATGGGTTTCCCTAAAATGTATTTCTTAACAAAGCATTTTACGAGGAAGGATACCTTGAGGTTTATCTGGTTTTCAGGTATACTCCGAGAGGACCATGAAATCTTAGTTAAACTTGTGGGCAAATTATGTTCGGCAAGCTACGAACGAACTAAATTCCTTTTAATCTGCACCCGAACAAATCAATCCAACTGGGATTCACGTGTGGAGTCTCTTTCAATGAATAAAACACCACAGGTAAATCCCTGATGGAACAATTGCTTCAGACTTAGATTAAAATTGATTTAATTGTTTGTAACAGCTCAAAAGAATTTGTGCATGAGTCTAATCTAATGGGAAATAAATGTAAACAATACTAATTTACAGTTTACATTGTTACTGTTATTCGACATTTCTCTTTGACAAAATGTTTTCTGTAGAATATGTGTTTTATTTAAAAATATAAATCAATTTGATCAATTAATTATATGGTATGTCCACCTGATATTTCTTTTTCTGAAACAGCAACTCTCTATCAGAGTGCCAGAAAACTGGAAAGATGACTGGATCATCATGAGGGAGACCATCCCAGATGAGGAACAAATCCCATGATGACACCAAGTTTTCACAGCGGGTTGCTGAAACACTCTAGCATCCTGACTGCCTGCATCTAAACTCAAAATAAACAAGGTATATTGTAATTCTATTGTATGAAATTCAATTTACAATTGGAATAAATAGACACAAAGAAGAGAAGCGACAGAAAAGCTAAAATTTAACATGGCAATATGCTATTTATAACCTAGCTAACCATGCACATGAGGCTCTCTGCTTCGGCACCATGACGTTTGTGTGTTCCTGGGTCTCTGAGTTGCTCCCTATCTCTTTATGCCACTAAATATATCCCCCTATTTATATACAGTACGCACCTTTAGTGATTTATTATGGAGGTCATTGAGCAACAGTTTCACTTGTAAGTGTAATCTCTAGAAAGGTTAATTAATTGTTTGGACTAGCAAGGCAAGCTAGAGGTGGGCTCTGGCCAATAAATGTGCTCAGGTGACAGTCTAGGCCTTAAGTTGATTGGCTAGTATTGACTGTTTGGGTTTGAAATGTTGTTAGGGTTTTAGATATCCCTAATATTATTCCAGTGAAAAAACATCTTGTGTCTTCTCTCCTAGACCATCCATGCACTCACTGCACTGTTCGAGTGGTTGACTGCATTTGGAGTATTTGGGTTCAATCTAACTCTCATTACAGATTTTCAGGTTTGTATGTAGATGTGAAGCTTAGAAAACTGTAGCACATATACCTGAGGATTAAAGAATGTAAAAATAAAATTTCACAGCCATTAATAACCAATATGCAAAAAGGCATCAACTAACCTCGATGGATCCCTAAACTCAAAAACCATCAGCTAAATAAATAAATAAATGCATACTTAAAGCCGTCTTCAATTTTTAATGTGCTTTTATTTCAGCCACCAATTTTTGAAGACTCATTCAGAACCTGTACGTAGCCAGAGACCAATTGGGGGCAGAAGTAATGACACATTAAAAACCTAAGAAAAACTGGCTGGCGTAATTTATACTTATTATATAGTACATGATATTGCTTACTATAAATTATCCTAAGGAGGTTTACTTTCAACAAAAACTACTTTCATTATCAAGCACATGTTTGTGCAGTCCTCGTGTCTTGTAGTTGGTTTATACTCTGGATTTTAAGTTTCCAGACACTATTTCTGTTAATGTTCTCCTGATTTTCTTCTAGTCTCTTCTGATAGCATCCATACTGGAGTATCATATTCATAATCCGGTTTCTTCTCCTCAGTGGCTTACTAAGGGGGAGGGTAAAGGGGGGGGGGGGGCCCACCCGGGTGCCACTCACTAGGGGGATACCTGGGGTGCACTTTCATGCCGCTTGCAGGAGTCTCCACGTTTGCTTCACACCCAGCAGCACCATGTCCTCTGTACTCGCAATCAGCAAGAACGTTGCCGCGAATTGATATGGCAATGCTCCGCACGCAATGGATGCCAGAGCGCTGCCATGGCAAAGCCGCGGCAACGCTCTCGCGGGTCACGTGAACAGAGGACGTGCTGTGCTGGATGTGAAGCAAACGTGGAGACTCCTGGGCCCCTCTTACCTGGGCAACCATACTGTGCCACCGGACCACCAGGGAATTTAGTGTGTGTCCCCTCCCTGGACACAGGTAAGAGTCAGGGAGGGGAGGGGGACACACACAAACAATACACACTGCATACACACACACACTGCATACACACTATACACACACACTGCATACACACTATACATACACACACACACACTGCATACACACTATACATACACACACTGCATACACTGCATACACTATACACACACACTGCATACAGTACACAAACACATACACTACACAAACACACACTGCATAAAATAAACACACACACTTATACCTGGGTGTCTGTATGTGTGTCTGTATATGTGTATATGTATGTGTGTCTGTGTATCTGTGTGTCAGTGTATCTGTATAGCTGTATGTGTGTCTGTGTCTCTGAACATGTGTGTCAGTGTGTGTCTTTAAGTGTGTGTTTGTGTCTATATGTATGTATCTGTGTGTCTCTATCTGTATGTGTAAATACATAATTGTAAAAAAAAGCTCAACTGAAGGTGGGTGAAAAAGTAATGTGGTTTAAAAAGTACTGGGTGCTCTTTAACCCCTTAAGGACACATGTCATGTGTGACATGTCACAATTGCCTTTTATTCCAGACGTTTGGTCCTTAAGGGGTTAAGGAAAAAATCCATTACCACACCGGATAGAAATATATATATATATATACAATAGAGGTAATAATGATCCCAAGGCACACCGAAATTTGCACATAAAAAAGCGTTTATTCATGCATTGAAAATACAACAATAGGTTTTGACAGAAAGGAAGTGCATAAAGTAGTGCATATCCAATCTATAATACCAATAACACAATAATAATAAAGTGTTAAATGCAAACACCCATTAAAAAAGGTATACTGACCAAGAGCAGGAGAAATGAAAATACTGACGTTTCAGCTCCAAAGCCTTCCTCTGGGACTCCCCCCAGAGAAAAGCTTCAGAACCGAAACGTCTGGGTTTTCATGTCTCCTGCTTTTGGTCAGTATACCTTTTTAATGGGTGTTTGCATTTAGCACTTTATTATTATTGTGGTATTGCAAACTTTGGTGTGCCTTGGGATCATTATTACCTCTATTCTGTCTGTATGTGTGTCAGTGTTTGTCTGTATCTGTGCATGACTGTGTAATTTCATGTGTATATTCATGTGTCTGTGTATCTGTATGTGCCAGTGTGTGCATCTGTTTGTCTATTCCTTCAGGCATACAATAAAAATGAATGTGTTCATACCAGCTTAAAAAAGAATCAGTGCCTGAGTCTAATGTTATTGAGAAATCATTATCAACAGGGGATTTATAGTTTATGTTTCCTCAGTCATAATGTTGTTACTCAACATTTCTCTTTACCAAAATGTTTTCTGTAGAATATCATTTTACATGATGTGTTTTATTTAAAATTATTAATCAATTTGATCAATTTATTATATGGGTATGTTCACCTGAGATTTCGTTTTCCGAAACAGAAACTCTCTCTCAGAATGCCAGAAAAATGGATCATCATGAGGTAGACCATCCAAGACAAGGAACAAATCCCATGATGACACCAAAATGTCAGAGCAGGTTGCATCCTGACTGCCTGCATCAGACTTTAAAAAAAAAAAAAAGGTAAATTGTAATTCCAATCTCATAATTGAAGTGGTCAAAGATGTGTTTATTGTAGAACTCTGGCAGCATTGTGAACAGTGCCTATTTTTATTAAATATATGTTTAGTAGCTTTATATATATGCATATCAAAGTAATTGTGCAGTATGTACACATACTTTTATATAAGTGATGTTTCCATTATTTTCCTCACACTGGTATCCCCTGTACCTTGCTTTACTCAGACCTTCCAGATTATTCACTAAACTCTGAATAGTAGTAAATTGAAATTCAATTGGCAAAACTGAGGTTAAAGTAGCCAAACTATGACTATAGCTGAGATCTAGATTGGTATTGCTAAATCGGCTCTTTTTGCCTAGATTTTGTCATTCAGATGTCAATTAACAACGGTTTAGGATTTAGGCACTAATCATGTTTTCATTTATCTATGCAGTAAATCTACCTGAATAAATACATAAACATATATTTAGAGGAAAATAAATAAAATAAAATTTTTTTTTTTAATTTTATTTTATTTATTTTCCTCTAAATATATGTTTATGTATTTATTATGACTGTCTTATTATCCTGTATGCTCCCCTCCTCACCACTTTGCCCTTTAATCACATTGCCCTTCCTTCATATGTCACCCCTCTGCCCCTTTACCACTTTGTCCTCCACCACTATGGTTGCTTAAAATCTTGTTTTCCCTTCATTTAGGACTCCCCCATCCCTTATTCCGTTTTAATTTTCGTTCCGATCACGCCATTAGCTTAGACGTGATCCGGACTACATTTCCCTGCATGCCTAGCGTTATCACATGACACTATGCCGTCACCGCCCACCCGCCCGTTTCATGGGTTTAGAATGGCCACGCCCCCGCGACCTTTCACCTGTCTTTTCTTTTCAGTATTTCTTTCCTTCCCTTGCACAACATTTTTTTTTTTTCATCTCCTAAAGATCCTTAGTGGGTTAAGAATAAGCCCATAACACACAAATTCAAAAAAGATTCTTTTTTACTGTTTTAATATGTTAACCTATTAGATGTATAATTTTAAGTCATGTGACCGCGGTCACGTGGTAATGACGCCATTTTGGCGCCAATTTTTGTAATTTATGCCATATAGCTGCCTATAAAATGTGAATAGCCAAGATTATTATCTCTACACTTGAAAAAGCCTATTATTTGGCGAAACGCGTTGTGTATTTTTACTTTGTTTTATATTAAAGTATTTTGATACTACCTTTTACCTTGGGTTAGTTCATTTACTTTATATGTTGCTGTTTTATCCTGGCTGATTTTTATCATCATTTTTAACAAGATCCAGTGCTGCAAAAGAAATCCCTGGTGGGGATTATTCCACCTACGCTTGGTTCATAGAGCAGTGAGTCTGCTCTGAACATTGATAGCACGTTTCTTTTTATTTCTGTGTCATTTTACATATGGAAAACACTATGGGCCCTCTCTTGTGATTTTATTTTCATAAGACCGGCACTGCAAGCATCACTAGAGGAATATCCTACACGTGGGGAGTTTAAATACCACTGTATGCTGTTTTACTTAGAGCTGGTCATAGCTCCTCAAATTGTAAGTTGGCACTCTTAGGACCTCAGTGTTGTCTGTTGTTGCAATATTACCTAAGTTATTGCACCATTGGGTTTTTCCCTCTTTTATATATTTTATATGCTGACGACTGTCTCAGAAGTTTTAAAGAATCGTGTGGAGACACCTCCAATTGCCCAGTAATATCCTACATGTGGGGAGTATCAAATACCACTGTATGCTGTTTTACCTAGAGCTGGGCTTAGCTCTATAAATTGTAAGTTGGCACTTCTCCACGTCTGTGTTGTTCGTGATCCTTTCAGCATTACGGTTTTGCACTATTGGTCTCCCCTTCTCTGCTTTTGTATTCCATATTCAACCACTGAGATTCCAAAGCAAGAATAGAAGAACAGTTACTCAAGGTCTACATTGTACCTATAGAGACTTTCCTTTTCGTGTTTCCATTTTCGTTTAGTTTATTTTATCCAGCGCACCCTGTATTTGTTGTTTTTTGTTCTCTCCATCCTCTGAAGGGTTTGAGGGTTACCCTTCCTCTCAGGTGTGCAGCTCTATCCCCCCTTGTGATCAGTACTGTAGCGCTGTTCCCTCCCCACTTTTTCTCAATCCACTTAAATACCCAGTTGGAAGATTTCAAGTTTTAATATTTTTGTGAAATCTTCTATTAAACGTTGTATAAAATTATAGTAAATTCTACTTCCAGGCACGGAATATTTGAAGCTCAAATATATATGGGATGATCAAAGAGTTTGAATTACAATAAATACTTTCTTTTTTTTACTGTTTCTTAATGTTTTTTTTTCTTATTTGAATTAAAATTTACATATGTGTGTATGTGTAGAAATATTTTGTGATCAAAATTTAAATTAGCACTATACAGAATAGTATGTTACAAAAATACTATGTATTAACTGTTCTAATATGATCCCATCCCTTGATTTAAAAAATAATTCTATTACATTTTTCTTCTATAGGTGATGATTGATACCCATATCTGCAATGGCTACTAACACCAGACCAATAAACACATACTAAAGGCCTATCACTGAAAATAAATGTGGCCTTTTAATGTTTGTGCGCCTGGGTAAGAATGGTCATCGTTTCACCTAGCATCACAATAGAACATCGGTGACTATCTGTATGAAGACATGACATGTGCTCCTCCTTTAAACGTGAAGTCAGAAATGATGATATTCAGAAAATTTTCATAATTATTATTTTTTATCTCTGTAATATGGCTTGATTTTCTCATTAAAATTCTAATGTGCACATTATTACTATAACAGAAAAGTTTTTTGTTTTTTATTCAAGAGAAATTATTTTTTTTTTAAATTCTATCAAGTAATAATTATTATTATGATTATTGTCATTTATATAGCACCAACTAATTCAGCAGTGTTTTACAATATTACAAAGGGGGAAATGTAACAATAAATGAGACAATTATAAAATGTTACCAGAACAATAGGTTGATGAAGACCCTGCTTAAACAAGCTTACGTACAAGCTTATGTACAATCTAGAGGAGGTGAAGTGTGATGCCCTTGATGAAAGGTCATCAAGGGCAACCAAACATCAAGGTGGGAAAGTAGCAGAACTGGAAGGTGAGAGTGCAGTATGGCCCTTTAAGAGTGAGCAAGAAACAGGTTTGTAATTAGAAGTTATTCTGGGAGGCAGACTGTTCCAAAGAAATAAGAAGGTCACTGGCAGAACGGTGAGACTGAGAAGGGGCAAACTTAGAAATAAGTGAAGAAATGTACTAGGGGCTAGAGCTGTTTAGAGCTTTATAGTTAATGGCTAGTATTTCAAATTCATGTCTAAAGGATACAGAAAGCCAATGTAAGGATTGACAGAGAGGCAAGGTGTGAGAGGAGCTACAGGAGAGAAAAATCAGCCTGGCTGCATCATTCATTAAAGACTGTAGCAAGGCAACACAGTTTTTGTGGTGACCAATTAGGAGTAGATTAAATTAATGTGAGAAATTACTATAGCCAGTATTCCCAAACCCACTTTTGAAAACAGTATTTTTTCTCAATCCACTCACTTGTAATGCATATTTTTAAAGGAAGGGGGGATGTGACACATGATGGCAATCAGCTTTAGATGCATACAATTGGCACATTATGGCAATCAGTTTTATAGGCATAATATTGGCACATCATGGCAGTTTTAGAGGCATATTATATATGTATGTTTATATGTATATCATTTGGTGTGTGTATATGTGTGAATATGTGTGTACAGTATATATCGGTGTGTGTCTCTGTCAATCAAACTGTGTGTGTGTCTATGCATCTGTGTGTCAAGGGTTGTCCCTTAATCCCACTGCTGGCTCAGTATGTATGTGTTAGCATGACCCATTTAAAATTAACTGCTGATCAACCAGTCGGTCATTAACCACACTCTGGGAAATCTTGTACTAAAGCATGAACAAGCTGCTTAGCACCATCTTGCGTAAGACAGGGGCGAACGCAGAAAATGTTTAGAAGGTGGAAACGGCAGGATGTGGAAACAGACTGGACATGAGGCATAAAGGTGATTCCAGAATTAAAGATAACGCCAAGACACTGAGCTTGCAAGTACAGGCTAATGTTGATACCATCAACTTGCAGGGAGAGAGAAAGATGAGGATTAGTATCAGGTGGAGGAAAAATAAAAAGCTCTGTTTTAGAGAGATTGAGTTTCAAAAAGCAGGAAGTAATGCAATCAGAGATGGAAGAAAGTTCCAGGACAGTGTGGGAGAGATATATTTGTGTGTTGTCGGAATAAAAATATATCTCTCCTCCCCTGTACTTAATACTTTATATTTATTTAATTATACTTTCATTATACTTGTGTTCATGGCCACTATAGTGTATATGATAAATATTCGGTGGCTAAATGTTCTGTGGTGTACAGGTTAGTCGTAAAAGGGCTACAAGAGTATGGATTATAAAAAGTAGGAAAGTACAGACTAGCAGAACTTTAATTATTTCAGTATTTTTCAATTGTTGAATGTAAAGGATGGGTCAGTGTTATATTTTGGTCATTTTAGCTGCTCACAAATTCGAATTACTGCATGAATATACATTTTTGATATCTTACATGATGTATTTTGAGCCATACAATCCTTACAGTAAGGATTTCAGAATGTATGTTTTACATTTTGTGATGTACATTGAAATGTAACAGGTAATTTTGTAAACTTAAAGGGCCTCATAATCACTCTAGCCTGCTGTAGTAGATATGATGTGAGGAGTACGCCATTTTGCAACTTTTTGCCCTCTTACCAGTGTCCCTGCTTGATGATGAGGTACTTCTACTGGTAGTGACGTGTGCTCAGTTTCAGCAGAGCTGTCAAGCCGAATGCCGATGCTGTCTCCATTCATTGGCTGAGAGTTTCAGCAGACCATTCTTAGTCCAAGAATGCAACTCTGTGCATAGAAATATGCACATAAATAAACCTATCTAACCTCGAACTCCAGGCTGACTAATGATGCCCCTATGATACTGACAGAGGTGGAGGTATGCTGGATATGCAGATTGCAGTGGTCATGGTTAGTGATGTACCGAACTGTTCGCTGGCGAATAGTTCCCGGCGAACATAGCGTGTTCGCGTTCGCCACGGCGGGCGAACACATGCGCGGTTCGATCTGCCCCCTATTCGTCATCATTGAGTAAACTTTGACCCTGTGCCTCACAGTCAGCAGACACATTCCAGCCAATCAGCAGCAGACCCTCCCTTCCAGACCCTCCCACCTCCTGTACAGCATCCATTTTAGATTCATTCTGAAGCTGCATTCTTAGATAGAGGAGGGAAAGTGTAGCTGCTGCTCATTTGATAGGGAAATGTATAGCTAGGCTAGTGTATTCAGTGTCCACTACAGTCCTGAAGGACTCATCTGACCTCTGCTGTAAGGACAGCACCCCAAAAAGCCCTGTTTAGGGCTAGAACATCAGTCTGCTTTTTTTTTCCTGTGTAATCTAATTGCAGTTGCCTGCCTGCCAGCTTCTGTGTCAGGCTCACAGTGGATACTGTGCCCACTTGCCCAGTGCCACCACTCATATCTGGTGTCACAATAGCTTGCATTTAAAAACAAAAAAATGTTTTTCACTGTTATAGATTGAATAGCAGTTAGTTGTCTGCAAGCGTCTGTGTGTCAGGCCAACAGCGTGTACTCTGCCAACCTCTGCCAGTGCACATTGCCACTCATATCTGGTGCCACAATAGCGTGCATTTAAAACCCAAAAACTTTTTTCACTGTTATAGATTGAATAGCAGTTAGTTGTCTTCAAGCGGGTGTCAGGCCTACAGCGTGCACTCTGCCAACCTCTGCCAGTGCACATTGCCACTCATATCTGGTGTCACAATAGCGTGCATTTAAAACCCAAAAACTTTTTTCACTGTTATAGATTGAATAGCAGTTACTTCTCTTCAAGCGGGTGTCAGGCCAACAGCGTGTACTCTGCCAACCTCTGCCAGTGCACATTGCCACTCATATCTGGTGTCACAATAGCGTGCATTTAAAACCAAAAAACGTTTTTCACTGTTATAGATTGAATAGCGGTTAGTTGTCTGCAAGCGGGTGTCAGGCCTACAGCGTGTACTCTGCCAACCTCTGCCAGTGCACATTGCCACTCATATCTGGTGCCACAATAGCGTGCATTTAAAACCAAAAAACTTTTTTCACTGTTATAGATTGAATAGCAGTTAGTTGTTTTCAAGCGGGTGTCAGGTCTACAGCGTGTACTCTGCCAACCTCTGCCAGTGCACATTACCACTCATATCTGGTGTCACAATAGCGTGCATTTAAAACCAAAAAACTTTTTTCACTGTTATAGATTGAGTAGCAGTTAGTTGTCTTCAAGCGGGTGTGTCAGGCCTACAGCGTGTACTCTGCCAACCTCTGCCAGTGCACATTGCCACTCATATCTGGTGTCACAATAGCGTGCATTTAAAACCAAAAACCTTTTTTTCACTGTTATAGATTGAATAGCAGTTACTTGTCTTCAAGCGGGTGTCAGGCCTACAGCGTGTACTCTGCCAGTGCACATTGCCACTCTTATCTGGTGTCACAATAGCGTGCATTTAAAAACCAAAAATTTTTTTTCACTGTTATAGATTAAATAGCAGTTAGTTGTCTTCAAGCGGGTGTGTCAGGCCTACAGCGTGTACTCTGCCAACCTCTGCCAGTGCACATTGCCACTCATATCTGGTGTCACAATAGCGTGCATTTAAAACCAAAAAACTTTTTTCACTGTTATAGATTGAATAGCGGTTAGTTGTCTGCAAGCGGGTGTCAGGCCTACAGCGTGTACTCTGCCAACCTCTGCCAGTGCACATTGCCACTCATATCTGGTGCCACAATAGCGTGCATTTAAAACCAAAAAACTTTTTTCACTGTTATAGATTGAATAGCAGTTAGTTGTTTTCAAGCGGGTGTCAGGTCTACAGCGTGTACTCTGCCAACCTCTGCCAGTGCACATTACCACTCATATCTGGTGTCACAATAGCGTGCATTTAAAACCAAAAAACTTTTTTCACTGTTATAGATTGAGTAGCAGTTAGTTGTCTTCAAGCGGGTGTGTCAGGCCTACAGCGTGTACTCTGCCAACCTCTGCCAGTGCACATTGCCACTCATATCTGGTGTCACAATAGCGTGCATCTAAAACCCAAAAACTTTGTTCACTGTCATAGATTGAATAGCAGTTACTTGTCTTCAAGCAGGTGTGTCAGGCCTACAGCGTGTACTCTGCCAACCTCTGCCAGTGCACATTGCCACTCTTATCTGGTGTCACAATAGCGTGCATTTAAAACCCAAAAACTTTTTTCACTGTTATAGATTGAATAGCAGTTACTTGTCTTCAAGCGGGTGTGTCAGGCCTACAGCGTGTACTCTGCCAACCTCTGCCAGTGCACATTGCCACTCATATCTGGTCTCACAGTAGCTTGCACGCATAGTACCACTAATTCAAAAAAAAAATGACAGGCAGAGGCAGGACACCCTGCAGGGGCCGTCGTGGTGCTGTGATTCCCTTTTGCCCTAGAATAATGCCCAATTTTCAGAGGCCACGTACCCTGAACTTGAAAAGTTCTGAGGACATAGTTGACTGGCTAACACAGGACACCCAATCTTCTACAGCTTCCGCTCGGAACCTTGATGCACCATCCTCCTCCAGCTTAGCTTCGGGCACCTCTCAAGATACCAATCACCCGCCTTTATCTGTCAGAGGAGTTATTTACACATCCGTTAGTAGAAATGAGTGATGCGCAACCATTATTGCCAGAGGATGTAGATAACAGGGATATGTCTCAGTCAGTCAGCATTACACACATGGACGTACGGTGTGATGATGATGATGTTGTACCCAATGATGCTTCCTTTGCTGAGTTGTCAGATACAAGTGAAGCGGTTGATGATGACGATGCGTCCATGGATGTCACGTGGGTGCCCGCTCGGCAAGAAGAAGAACAGGGCGAAAGTTCAGAAGGGGAGACAGAGAGGAGGAGGAGACGAGTTGTAAGCAGGGGGAGGTCATCGCAAGGAGCTAGTGGCACAGTCAGACAGCATGCATCGGCACCCGGGGTCAGCCCGACAGCACGCCAATCAACGCATGCTGTGTCCACCACCAGAATGCCGTCATTGCAGAGCTCAGCAGTGTGGCATTTTTTTTGTGTGTCTGCCTCTGACAACAGCGATGCCATTTGCAACCTGTGCCAAAAGAAACTGAGTCGTGGGAGGTCCAACACCCACCTAGGTACAACTGCTTTGCGTAGGCACATAATTGCACATCACAAACGCCTATGGGATCAACACATGAGTACAAGCAGCACGCCTACTCTAAGCCGCCATCCTCCTCCTGGTCCAGCATCTTCAGCCACGTCAACCACTGCTGTCCTCCTTGCCCCCTCTCAACCATCCGCCACTCCGTCTCTCGCCTTGAGCAGTTCCCGCTCATCTGCCCACAGTCAGGTGTCTGTCAAGGACATGTTTGAACGTAAGAAGCCAATGTCAGAAAGTCACCCCCTTGCCCAGCGTCTGACAGCTGGCTTGTCTGAACTATTAGCCCGCCAGCTTTTACCATACAAGCTGGTGGAGTCTCAGGCGTTCAAAAAATTTGTAGCTATTGGGACACCGCAGTGGAAGGTACACGGACAAAATGTATTTTTACAAAAGGCAATCCCCAACCTGTACTCGATTGTGCAAAAGGAAGTAATGGCATGTCTGGCACACAGTGTTGGGGCAAGGGTCCATCTGACCACTGATACCTGGTCTGCAAAGCATGGTCAGGGCAGGTATATCACCTACACTGCGCATTGGGTAAACCTGCTGATGGCTGCCAAGCATGGAATGAGTGGCTCTGCAGAGGAGTTGGTGACACCGCCACGACTTGCAGGCAGGCCTGCTCCCACCTCCTCTACTCCTCCTACTCCATCCTCTTACATAACCTCCTCGGCTGAGTACTCTTCTGCTGCTGCGTCTTGCTCCACATCAACGGCACCCCCCCCCCCCAGCTCCCCAGGTACTATTCCACATCCCGGATAGGCAGTGACACACCGTTTTGGGTTTGACTTGCTTGAAAGCAGAGAGTCACACCAGAAAGGACTCCTGTCCGCCCTGAACGACAAGTGAAAAAGTGGCTGACTCCACAGCAACGGGATATCGGCAAAGTGGTTTGTGACAACGGAACAAATTTGTTAGCGGCATTGAAGTTGGGCAAGTTGACACATGTGCCGTGCATGGCACATGTGTGTAATCTGATCGTACAACGCTTTGTGCATAAGTACACAGGCTTACAGGACGTCCTGAAGCAGGCCAGGAAGGTGTGTGGCCATTTCAGGCGTTCCTACACGGCCATGGTGCACTTTGCAGATATCCAGCGGCAAAACAACATGCCAGTGAGGCACTTGATTTGCGACAGCCCGACCCGTTGGAATTCAACACTCCTAATGTTCGACCGCCTGCTTCAACAAGAAAAAGCCGTTAATGAATATTTGTATGACCGGGGTGCTAGGACAGCCTCTGGGGAGCTGGGAATTTTTTTGCCACGTTACTGGACGCTCATGTGCAATGCCTGTAGGCTCATGCGTCCTTTTGAGGAGGTGACAAACCTAGTCAGTCGCACCGAAGGCACCATCAGCGACATCATACCATTTGTTTTATTCCTGGAGCGTGTCCTGCGAAGAGTGCTGGATCAGGCCGTAGATGAGCGTGAAGAGGAAGAGGAAGAGTTGTGGTCACCATCACCACCAGAAACAGCCTTATCAGCATCGCTTGCTGGACCTGCGGCAACGCTGGAAGAGGATTGTGAGGAAGAGGAGTCAGAGGAGGAAGGTGGCTTTGAGGAGGAGGAGGAAGACCAACCACAACAGGCATCCCAGGGTGCTCGTTGTCACCTATCTGGTACCCGTGGTGTTGTACGTGGCTGGGGGGAAGAACATACCTTCATTGAGATCACTGAGGAGGAACGGGAAATGAGTAGCTCAGCATCCAACCTTGTGCAAATGGGGTCTTTCATGCTGTTGTGCCTGTTGAGGGACCCTCGTATAAAAAGGCTGAAGGAGAACGACCTGTACTGGATGCCCACGATACTAGACCCCTGGTATAAGCAGAAAGTGGCTGAAATGTTACCAAATTACAACAAGTCGGAAAGAATGCAGCATTTGCAAACTAAATTTAAAAGTATGCTTTACACAGCGTATAAGGGTGATGTCACAGCACAACGGGAATCTAACAGGGGAAGAGGTGAAAGTAATCCTCCTCCTCCCACGACCACGCCGGCAAGGACAGGACGCTTTAAAGACGTGTTGTTGATGGAGGACATGCAGAGCTTTTTAAGTCCTACGCATCGCCACAGCCCTTCGGGATCCACCCTCAGAGAACGACTCGACCGACAGGTAGCAGACTGCCTTAACTGCAGATATCGACACTCTGAGGAGCGATGAACCCCTTGACTACTGGGTGTGCACGCTTGACCTGTGGCCTGAGCTATCCCAATTTGCGATAGAACTTATGGCCTGCCCCGCTTCAAGTGTCCTGTCAGAAAGGACCTTCAGTGCAGCAGGAGGTATTGTCACTGAGAAGAGAAGTCGCCTAGGTCAAAAAAGTCTAGATTACCTCACCTTTATTAAGATGAATGAGGGATGGATCCCGAAGGGACTGACAGTGGGCGATACATTCGACTAAAAAAGGCCTGATGAGATGAGCTGCCTTGGGCTAAAAATGGTGACCCTATGTAGGAGGAACAGTCCCTATTCTGCTCTGTGTCAGTGTGTATCAGGGTCCCTGAGGACAGGTGTCAATCCATATCTGCCAAGTGACCCTATGTAGGAGGAACAGTCCCTATTCTGCTCTGTGTCAGTGTGTATCAGGGTCCCTGAGGACAGGTGTCAATCCATATCTGCCAAGTGACCCTATGTAGGGGGAACAGTCCCTATTCTGCTCTGTGTCAGTGTGTATCAGGGTCCCTGAGGACAGGTGTCAATCCATATCTGCCAAGTGACCCTATGTAGGAGGAACAGTCCCTATTCTGCTCTGTGTCAGTGTGTATCAGGGTCCCTGAGGACAGGTGTCAATCCATATCTGCCAAGTGACCCTATGTAGGGGGAACAGTCCCTATTCTGCTCTGTGTCAGTGTGTATCAGGGATTCTTAGGATAGGTGTCAATCCATATCTGCCAAGTAACCCTATGTAGGGGAAAAGTCCCTATTCTGCTCTGTGTCAGTGTGTATCTGGGTCCCTGAGAACAGGTGTCAATCCATATCTGCCAAGTGACCCTATGTAGGGGGACAGTCCCTATTCTGCTCTGTATCAGTGTGTATCAGGGATCCTTAGGATAGGTGTCAATCCATATCTGCCAAGTGACCCTATGTAGGGGGAACAGTCCCTATTCTGCTCTGTGTCAGTGTGTATCAGGGTCTCTGAGGACAGGTGTCAATCCATATCTGCCAAGTGACCCTATGTAGGGGGAACAGTCCCTATTCTGCTCTGTGTCAGTGTGTATCAGGGATTCTTAGGATAGGTGTCAATCCATATCTGCCAAGTAACCCTATGTAGGGGAAAAGTCCCTATTCTGCTCTGTGTCAGTGTGTATCTGGGTCCCTGAGAACAGGTGTCAATCCATATCTGCCAAGTGACCCTATGTAGGGGGACAGTCCCTATTCTGCTCTGTATCAGTGTGTATCAGGGATCCTTAGGATAGGTGTCAATCCATATCTGCCAAGTGACCCTATGTAGGGGGAACAGTCCCTATTCTGCTCTGTGTCAGTGTGTATCAGGGTCTCTGAGGACAGGTGTCAATCCATATCTGCCAAGTGACCCTATGTAGGGGGAACAGTCCCTATTCTGCTCTGTGTCAGTGTGTATCAGGGTCTCTGAGGACAGGTGTCAATCCATATCTGCCAAGTGACCCTATGTAGGGGGAACAGTCCCTATTCTGCTCTGTGTCAGTGTGTATCAGGGATCCTTAGGATAGGTGTCAATCCATATCTGCCAAGTGACCCAATGTAGGGGGAACAGTCCCTATTCTGCTCTGTGTCAGTGTGTATCAGGGATCCTTAGGATAGGTGTCAATCCATATCTGCCAAGTGACCCTATGTAGGGGGAACAGTCCCTATTCTGCTCTGTGTCAGTGTGTATCAGGGTCCCTGAGGACAGGTGTCAATCAATATCTGCCAAGTGACCCTATGTAGGGGGAACAGTCCCTATTCTGCTCTGTGTCTGTGTGTATCAGGGTCCCTGAGGACAGGTGTCAATCCATATCTGCCAAGTGACCCTATGTAGGGGGAACAGTCCCTATTCTGTTCTGTGTCAGTGTGTATCAGGGATTCTTAGGATAGGTGTCAATCCATATCTGCCAAGTAACCCTATGTAGGAGGAACAGTCCCTATTCTGCTCTGTGTCAGTGTGTATCAGGGTCCCTGAGGACAGGTGTCAATCCATATCTGCCAAGTGACCCTATGTAGGGGGACAGTCCCTATTCTGCTCTGTGTCAGTGTGTATCAGGGATCCTTAGGATAGGTGTCAATCCATATCTGCCAAGTGACCCTATGTAGGGGGAACAGTCCCTATTCTGCTCTGTGTCAGTGTGTATCAGGGTCCCTGAGGACAGGTGTCAATCCATATCTGCCAAGTGACCCTATGTAGGAGGAACAGTCCCTATTCTGCTCTGTGTCAGTGTGTATCAGGGTCCCTGAGGACAGGTGTCAATCCATATCTGCCAAGTGACCCTATGTAGGGGGAACAGTCCCTATTCTGCTCTGTGTCAGTGTGTATCAGGGTCTCTGAGGACAGGTGTCAATCCATATCTGCCAAGTGACCCTATGTAGGGGGAACAGTCCCTATTCTGCTCTGTGTCAGTGTGTATCAGGGATTCTTAGGATAGGTGTCAATCCATATCTGCCAAGTAACCCTATGTAGGGGAAAAGTCCCTATTCTGCTCTGTGTCAGTGTGTATCTGGGTCCCTGAGAACAGGTGTCAATCCATATCTGCCAAGTGACCCTATGTAGGGGGACAGTCCCTATTCTGCTCTGTGTCAGTGTGTATCAGGGATCCTTAGGATAGGTGTCAATCCATATCTGCCAAGTGACCCTATGTAGGGGGAACAGTCCCTATTCTGCTCTGTGTCAGTGTGTATCAGGGTCTCTGAGGACAGGTGTCAATCCATATCTGCCAAGTGACCCTATGTAGGGGGAACAGTCCCTATTCTGCTCTGTGTCAGTGTGTATCAGGGTCTCTGAGGACAGGTGTCAATCCATATCTGCCAAGTGACCCTATGTAGGGGGAACAGTCCCTATTCTGCTCTGTGTCAGTGTGTATCAGGGATCCTTAGGATAGGTGTCAATCCATATCTGCCAAGTGACCCAATGTAGGGGGAACAGTCCCTATTCTGCTCTGTGTCAGTGTGTATCAGGGATCCTTAGGATAGGTGTCAATACTCACCCCTCCAACATAGTGATACAATGTGTCCAAATGTACATACAAAGTAAAACAACAAAAAGAGAGAATATAGTGCAGATGGTTTACAAAAATAAAAAATGAATAATAGTAGCAATTGGTTGAAACCACTCACGTGGGTTGGAGCCTATAAGCTATTGGCTCCGTAAGTGACTCCTTTTTGCTCTTGAGGCAGCAACACACCCCTTTATCCCAAACGATGTTCTCCCGAAGATATGGAACAAGCAGAGAGAGAGAACCTCATAGGTGGTATTGTACAGATAGTGTATACAAAATAGTGAGATAGTAATTGTTATGCTCACCTTAGACAGAGCCTTGAATTCCTGGCTCTGAGGTTTGTTGGCAATATGCTAATTTATTGGGATAGCATTCCCCACATAGTGTTCCTGGAGGCTAGAAAGGACTATATGGACTGATATAAAAAAGTATCGATTTATTGTAGAGATAAAAAATAATAAAAACAATATTAAGCTGACAGCTACTGAGGAAGCTCATACAAGAGTGAAACGCGTTTAGCTGGAGTTTTGGACTTTTATACTTGGACTTTCTACCTTTTAGCTTATATGCTTTTGAGAAGTCTTAATATTGTTTTTTTTCCCTCCAGGAAGGGAGAATTAAGGTTGGCAGCGAGGAAGCTCTACTCTTTGTGCTCCTTTGGTAATCATGCTCCCTCATCCACCATTCAGTGATGCTGGGGCCAGAGTGATGTCATATCGCGGCTCCTGGCATCCCTGTAGGACACGTGAGGCAATAGTGCTAGAGAAGCCCTACTAGACTCCAGGATCCACTCCAGCTCTTCCAAAGGCAGAGCTAACAAAATAAAGAAAATGAAAAAATAAAAATGAATAAAAGAGTGTGTGTGAGAGACTGTATATGTGTGTGAGTGTGTCAGTGTCAGTAAGAGTGTGTCACAAATGTATGTGAGTGTGCGCTTGTCAGTGAGAATGTGTGCATCACAAAACCTATCCCGAGAGGTACTTTTTTCCAACAAGCCCCTGTGTGTCTCTGTCTCCCCCCCCAAGACCCTGTGTTTCTCCACCTGCCCCTCTATGTGTCTGTTTCTTCTCTCAGCCCCTCTTTATGTCTGTTTCTGAACTTCAACCCCCATGTGTGTCTCTTTTTCTACTCAGCTGTTCTGTGCCTCTTTCTCCCTCTTTGTGTGTATCTTTTTCCCCGTAGTCACTCTGTGCGCCTCTCTATCTCCCCAAGCCCCTATGTGTGTGTCATTCTCCCCTCAAAACCCCTATGTGTATCTCTTTCTCTCCCCATGCTCCTCTGTGATAAATTATTTCTCTAGCAGACAATCTTCTCCCTGTAAAATGGAAATGATGTTCATGGGATATTAATTGAGAATGTATCTGTTATTTAAATCAGATTCGGAAACACTAAGTTAAAGTTAAAGTATACAAAAGGGAAATATAAATTAATGTTTGCCACCAAATTGATGCAAATTGATAAAAGTGAAATTGGCAAATGGACATGATTACTGGTACTTGTTTCCTAAGTTTCAGATTTGGAAAAGGCATGGAAGAATATTTCTAAATGTGTTTAGGACTTTGCACTATTGGTACTTTTTGACTTTGAACTACACCAATTAAATAACTATGGGTTGTATGTGTAATATTTCACCATTTCCTAAGAGACAAACAAATAGTTAATTCTATAAAGGTCAAGGGTCGAAAGTAACACTGAACTTCTAATTTTATAATGCTTAATGACACAGAGATCATGGTTTGTTTTGAATATTTTTATTGTTTCATAATGCAAGTGCAGATTGCAAACTGGTTCATAAGAAAGCAAATAGTTGCCCACGCAGGGGCTTAAGCAGTAACATTCAAGAAGGTGAACTTTCGCCTACGTAGAGGCTTAATTATCAGCATATAGGGGGAAATGCAGACCATCGCCCGCACAGAGGCATATTGGGTTAATACACATAGGCGTATTCGAACTTCGCAGGGGTATGCTCACAAACATTATAGCAGTAATTACAGAGATTGTGCTAGTGCTATTACATTAATTTAGCGCATTAATAAGCGTACGGGTGTTAGTTGTAGAGCGCCGTTTACGCAAGGCTGTAAACGGTACGTTGCATGAAAAACCATATCTAAACCCTTGAGAACAATATCTGTGCTGGCGGTAGACACAGCACTTTTACGTTTGCTTAGCTTCACTAGTAGTCTCAGCAGGCTGCGTGAAGGTCAAGCTTTATACAATTTGTCATCAGTACGGTATTATGTAAGGCAGTTTGAATGCTGGTGAGAGCGGGTATTCGAAAATTTGTCTACGCAGCGGCCCATTGCGCTAGCGTATGACCACCATTCAAGTGTACATAAACTGTGCTTTTGCGTTAAGGAGAACCTAAACGTGACCGTCCCCTTTGCTAGCAATGATTGGGCTGTCTATGTCTCCACTGTTGCTTGTGTCCATTGTTGTACCTGTGATATGTTGCTTTACTCCTGCGCTCTATGCCTGCCTCCAGTGTTGCGTCTCTATTGTTTATGTTTCGGTGTTTCTGAATTGTTTCCTGTGCAAGTCGGTCATGTGGTCATATTGTTGTCATGACTGGGTGGACCCACTTGTGCACATGGCTGTGTAGCTGTTCTGTGGGGTACAGGATGGATCATATAGGTCTGAGTTTGGACTGTGGGTGTGTGTGGTGCCCTGTTTGCGTGACATCACATCTCCGGTCGGTTCCTGGCTGGTATCAGTGACCGTCGGCTCTATGTTGTATCTGTCAGTGTGGTTGTAGTGGGTCTGGTTTTAGGTTGCGCGGTTTGAGGTTGCAGCGTTTATGGTGTATATGCTCGGCTGCTTGTGTGTGTTCACATGTGTATGTGGTGGTGGGTCGTGCCCTGTCTATGTGAATGTGGGTAGTATAGGGGGGTGATGGTGGGTGATTTCCTCCCCTGTCGCCGTCCAGGTTTGCCGTTCCCCATCTGTTTATGTAGGTGCTGTAGTTATCTTGGGGCTATACTCTCCTCCTCCGCCTACTGTGTCACCAGTTGGTTCTGAAAAGCGTCAGAGGCGGTTAGTCTAATCCAGTGGAACCAGCGTTTGGTGTAGCGATCACTGAGGTTCGGGGTGGTTGCCTTCACGTCCTCGAATTTCCTGGTTGCTTCCACCTCTTCCACCCATCTTGCGATGGAGGGTGTGGTGGCCTGCTTCCAGTATATTGGGACCGTCGCTTTGGCCGCGTTTAAGAGTCGTGGAATGACAGATTTACTGTATGTGGGTATAGACATATCTGTGTAGTGTAGGAGGAATGTTGCTGGGGATCTAGGAAGCATTTCGTCCGTCACTTCATGTATGACCTCTCTAATCTTGTCCCAGAACGGTCGGAGGCGTGGGCATGCCCACCAGATGTGTATGAATGTGCCCCTCTCGTTTCCGCACCTCCAACACGTATCTGGGATATCCGGATTTCTGGCGTGGAGCGCCGTCGGTGTCAAGTACCATCTGGTGTTTATTTTGTAGGAGTTTTCTTGCAATCTTGCTGAGCTAGGCGTTTTTTGTATCAAGATAATGCTTTTGTCCCAGTCCGCTTCCGTCATGGGTTCTTCAAGGTCTTCCTCCCAGTTTCTCATGCAGGGGGGTGCCAGTAAGTACCTTCCCGTAACCAGCATTATTTATAACTGCGAAATGGGCCGCGGTGTTTCTTTATCTTGCGTACAGAGTAGTTCGAATTGTGTGGGTTTTCTCAGCAGGGATGGTTTTTGCGGGATGGACCGCGCATATTTGTGCTCTCGCCAGTGTGTGCGAAAAGGTAAGCGCCCTGCCCGGAAAAAGGTCAGTGACGCCTCGGACATCAAATGGTCGTTGGAGGACATCCATCATGCGGGGAATTGTTGTATGTCCCGCCGGGCCCAGAGTGGGGCCGTGGTCCCCTGCTGGGAAGGCTGGGTTGCCTCTTAACGGCAGTAGCGGGCCTGGATCCGTCGTGAGGTATTGCTTTATGCCTTGTCTGTGCCAGATCTTCATGGTCGCCGCCACAAATGGGTTGGTGATACGTTTATGTTTGTATGTGGCTCTGGGTATCCATGGTAGCGTCCGTAAGTCGCAGTTAGCGATTTCGGATTCCAGCTGGGTCCACGGTTTCGTTCCGCTGGCGACCGACCAGCTGGCTACTCTGGTGAGGTGCGCCGCCTGATAGTATTTTTCGAAATCGGGGAGCGCCAGGCCTCCTCGGAGTTTAGGCAGGGTAAGTTGAGTGTGAGCTATGCGTGGGGATTTGCCTTTCCATATGAACTTGCGGACCTCTGCCCGTAGTGTCTTGAAGAAGGTTTGTGGGGCTAGGATCGGCACCGTTTGGAACACAAAGAGAAGTTTCGGTAGCAGCGTCATCTTGACGGCATTTACTCTTCCTAACCATGACGCGTATAGAGAGCTCCATTTATTTAGTTCCTCCGTTGCTTTTTTTAATATAGGGAGATAGTTGAGGGTGTATAGGTCTGCTGAGTTGGGCGTGAGCCATACCCCTAGGTATCGCATGCGTTGGTTGCACCAGCGGTAAGGGTGTTGTCTTTGGAGTGTTCGTTTGTGGGCATGGTCGATGGTGAGGTTGAGGATCTCCGACTTAGTGTAATTTATTTGTAGATTGGAGACCAGTCTGTATTCCTCGAACTCTGCCTGTATCGCTAGCAAGGTGGTCTCTGGATGTGTGACCACAAACAGCAGGTCGTCCGCATACGCTAGCGTTTTGTGTTGTGTCGTGCCAACTGTGAGGCCCTGTATGTTTATGTTCCGTCTGATCCTCCGCAAGAACGGCTCCAGCGTCAACTAGAAGATCAGGGGCGAGAGTGGGCACCCCTGTCTGGTTCCATTGTATATCTGGAACGGGTTCGTCAGTGCTCCGTTTATCCGGATTCGCGCCGTCGGGCAGGTGTAGAGAGCCTGTATCCACGTAAGGTAGTTAGGTCCCATCCCGAAGGCTTGGAGGGTTATGAACATCATATCCCAGTCTACCCTGTCGAACGCCTTTTCTGCGTCCGTCGACAGAAGGAGGGTCCGCGTCTTGTGTGCTCTGGCGTGTGCAATGAGATTCAGGGCTCTGATGGTGTTGTCCCTCACCTCCCTGCCCGGGATAAACCCTGTCTGGTCTGGATGGATCGAGTCGGGCAGCAGCGGTGCTAGTCGCGTTGCCAGAATGCTCGCCAGCAGTTTGATGTCCGTGTTGAGCACTGAAATCGGGCGGTAATTTTGGCACAATGTCGGGTCTTTGCCTTCCTTTGGGAGTAGGGTAATGTTCGCCGAGGTAAACTGGGCCGTCGGTGTAGCTCCGTCTCGGATGGAATTCAAGGCTCTAAGTAGTTTCGGTTGGATCTCATGCGTGAAGACCTTGTAGTATTGGAGGGGCAGTCCGTCTGGCCCTGGTGCCTTGCCCGTTTTAGCTTTCTTGATGGCGCATGCCAATTCTTCGGGTGTAATAGGCGCTTCCAGTGCTTCCCTGTCTGCTTCCTTTATTTCTGGTATGTCCGCTGAGTCCAGGTACCTGCGTATGTCTGCTGTTTTATGAAGTCTCTGGTCGTCCTGTGTTTCCTTGTGGAGGTGGTAGAGGTCTTGGTAATACCGTTGGAACTCTGTTGCTATTTGGTCCGGGAGGTGTCTGATTTGTTGCTGTGCCTTTTTTATCTTCGGTATATACAGTTGTGTTCTTCGTTGTTTCAGGAGGTTGGCTAACAGTCTCCCGCATTTATCTCCATGTTCGTGTATCACGTGTCTGTAGTGTTGGTACGAACGTTGGATCTTTCTGTTAAGGTGCGTAGTCAGCTGGTTACGTTTGTCGGTTAGCTCTCTGTATATCGTCATTTCTAGGGTACGTTTGTGTCTGGCTTCCAGGATCGCAATTTGTCCGCTGAGCTTGGTTATTTCCTGTACTGCCGCCTTTTTGCGGGTCGCGCATATCGCTATAATCTGGCCCCGTACTACCGTCTTGTGTGCTTACCAGCAGGTCATTGGTGTCACGTCTTCAGTTTCGTTATCTTGGAAGTAGTCCCGTATAATTTGGCCTATTTTGTCTGTCACTAGCACATCCGATAGGATTGCTTCGTTCAGTCTCCAGGACATCTGTCTGGGCCTAAACAACGGTGATTCCATCCGTATGCGGATCGGGCAGTGGTCCGACCACGTCATTGGCAATATTTCTGCTGCCTTGAGCAGGGCTAGGTTGTGGTGTGTTGTGAAGAAGTAGTCCAGCCTCATATAAGTTGAGTGTGTCTGTAAGTAGAAGGTATATTACCGCGTCGTTGGGTTAAGTGCCCGCCAGCAGTCTGCCAATTGGTGTTGGTGCAGTAGGCGGAGTGTGTTCGTGTGTCTATTGTGCGGGGTTGTGCCGAGTGCGGATGTGGTATCCTGATCAGGGTGTAGAGCCAGGTTCAGATCTCCCCCTACTATCAGAGTGCCTTCAGCGAATTTCATCAGGGTATTCAGTGCGTTCCGAAGGAAGTGGAACTGTTTTGTGTTCGGGGCGTAGATATTGGCGACCGTGTAGGTTTGTTCAAGGATCGTGCCTCTGGTGAAGATATACCTGCCCTGTTTGCATCTGACTGTCATCTGTTCCTCGTAGGGGGTTCTGCTGGAAAATAGGACACCCACTCCCAGTGTGCTTCTGTCTGGGTTATTGCTGAAGTACCCCAGTCTAAAATTGTGGTCTTTCAGTGCCGGTGCTCTTCCGTCTTGAAAGTGCGTTTCTTGGAGAAACGCTATCGAAGCTCTGTAGTGTTTCAGGTCCCGCAGAAGTCTTGTGCGCTTCTCCCTAACATTCAAACCGTGTACATTATATGAGAGTATGGTTAGGTCTTCCCTGGCGAACCCGCCAGATCCCGAGTCTGGCATCCTCCAGACGGCTACAGGGGTGGATGAGTCTGCTATGGGGTGTAGTTGAGTAGTATGTGAGTATGTGGTGTTGTGTCGCCGTGTGTACGGTCAGATTCGGTATTTGTTCTGCGTCTATTTACGTTGCCTATATGGCCTCTGTTTTTCTGCAGGGTAATGGACAGTCGTCCCGGGTGTTCGACCTCGCGGCCCGGCCTGTTCGGGGGCTGGGTCTATTCCAGGAGTTGTGTGTCCCCTGTCGAGTGGGGATACCTATGTCCTATGCCTGTGGGGGTGTCGGGCTTTCCGCCTGCGGCTGCTCAGTCCGCTTCGGAGTGTCTAGAGTGTCTACGTGTATGTGTATGTACTATACACCGTCCTTGGTCTGTCATCTCCTAAGTGGCTATTTACTCGGAGCGCCCGCTCCGTGCCTTATTGTGCAGTGCGTATGGGTTCTTTGCACGTGTTGTGGCAGTTCGTGTCTGGGTTGCCTGTTTATTTTTTTTTGTCTTTTTTTTTTTTTTGTCTGTCAACTGCTCTCGCGTGCGTATTGGTTTGTTTGATGCCGGCAAGGATAGGGCCTCGCTGGCACATGAGGTGGGGATGCTTTGGGGTGGGGTATCTCGTGAGTCGTATCGGGCCTGTGAGACTTCTCCGTTTGATTTGGGCAAGGCTAAAATTCCCAATGGTTTAGATGTTGCCCTGGTTCCCCACATCTTGGTCTGTGCCACGTTCCCGTAACCTGGAGTTTTGAGTGGGTGTGCATTTTTTATTTTTTTTTGTAAATTAAACACCCTCCTGTCCTCCCTCCCCCTCCCCCCCTTCCGTGTGTGCGGTAGGTACTGCAGTACAGAGATACAGTTTAACATTGCGGTTTTACGTACAGCTATTACTCTCCCCCCTCCCCCTCCCCCGTTTTCTCCTCCCCCTCCCCCCTCTTCTCCTCCCCTGTATCCTTTTGCTTCCTCTTGCCTCCCCTCTCCCCAACCCTTTTCGTGCCATGTGTTTCCATCTATCCCTTGCTATGCAGGGGGCCCTCAACCCCCCTCCCTCTATGCTCCCTTCCCCCTCCTAAGCTATCGTTTGCACTGTATCAATACACGGCCTCGGGAGGCCTCAGGAATTGTGTCCTCATGTTCGAAGCATCGTGATTGCACTGTCCCCACGCTGGCGTATTCGCCGTATGTCCCACCCCTGACCCCCTCCCCAAATGTCCTGGTGCCCCCCCGGTCGTGCTTGCGTTAAGGGTCACGACCCTGGTCGTGCCTTGCGTGATCCCCTCCAAGGTAGCGTAGTTGGTGTAAAGTGTCTCTTTGGCCCTTGGTCCCCCGACCCCCAATTTCTGCGTGCTAGTGTAGTGCTCTGATAGTGTCCCCTGCGGTGGTACTCACGATTCAGCTAGGTCTCATCAATGGTATAAGAGTCCCCATGTCCTTACGCCGGCCGTGCGGTGCTGTGGTCTTTTCCTGCTCCCTCTGCGCTTGGCCTTGGAGCCATTCGCGTTGACGCTGGGGCTGGGGCCATTGCTGGTCTGCGTTGGGTCTGCGTGGCTGTTGTTGTTGCGGGCCCGGTGGTTGTTGGAGGAATGATCGTGCCAGCCAGTCCGGCACCTGTTGTGGTGGGAGGCCTAGGGTGTGAAGGAATCCTTGGACATCATCTGGCTTCCGTATGATCAGTTGGTCTTTTCCGTGTCTGGCCGTGAGGGAGAACGGGTATCCCCAGCGGTACGGTATGTTGGCTTGTTGCAGCGCCAACGTCACTGGTCGTAGGGCCTTCCTGGCTTGCAAGGTGTAGCGTGACAGGTCTTGATAGATTGATACGGTCTGACCTTCCATGCGGATCGCCCCCATGCGTCTGGCTGTGCGCAGTATTTCTTCTTTTAAATGGTAGTTTTCCAGACAGCATATTATATCTCTCAGTTGTTCTTCACGCGCTGGTACTGGTCTCAGCGCTCTGTGTGCGCGGATCAGGCCAATTCTGGGTATGTGTTGGCCCCCCAATACCTGGGTAAAGATCTGCCGCAGTGTATCCGGTATGTTTTCAGAATGGCCTCCTTCACGGACTCCGCGGACGCGCAGGATCATCAACCCATGTGGTGAGGTAGGCTATGTCGGCGTCCTGTTTTGCGACCGCCGTATTTGTGAGTTCCAGGTCCGTCCTAAGCGCCCTTGTTTCAGACTCTGCTACTGCCATGCGGGCCTCCACGTTTGCCACATCTGTGCGCAGCTGGGCCACCTCCTCACGGACCACGCGGCCCAATCTGTCAGAGAGGGCTTCAAAATCAGATTTGGTGAGGAGATTGGGCAGAATATCTCTCCACTCACCCTCTTCTGGTTGCTGTGGGTCCGGTGAAGGAGATGGTGCCGGGGAGAATACCGCCGGCGTGGACGGGAGGGATTCTAGCTGCAGGCTTGCGGCCTCCATTTCCCTCTCCGGGGACTGAGCGCGGCTTGCGGCGTGGAGGAAGGCGCGGATCGATTGATCCCCTCCGTGTCCCACGGGTCTTGGGGTGCCTCCGGGGTCTGCCTGCCGTCTTGTGCGACCCATCTGGTGTGTGCAGGAGAGCTCGGCTTATGGTAGGCAAAAATCACTGCCGGACACGCCCCCCGAGATCATGGTTTGGTTTCAGGACAGGGAGTTATGAGTTAAATCTTCTGAGAGTGTTGCTAAATTACCATTCTATGAAATTTATGTAAAAGTATATGCATAGTGAGCTTAATTGCTCACTATATTATTATAGTCCTCACCTTATAAGATTTTGAAGAGATAATGTTTCTAAACAGGTAAACCAGGACATCAGTTATCTGCAAGTTGATATCATGGTCATGGCTAATTTCTTGTTGATTTGAATATTATAATACTGAGAAAAGCATCACCCCACTTAGTAAAAATTTGCAAATGGCCCTAGAAGGCACTTACCCAATAACAATGGAAATCTGGCATTAAGAAACAGCCTATCTTAAGTATGGGTAAAATTTTAATATAAGGAATACTTACTGTTGTAACATTCTTAAGTTAAACAAAGTTTTGTCTAATAAGGGTAGAACCACATTAACTCATGAATAATAAAGTCTTTTTACATATCAGATACATTCCGTTTGGTAGGATATAGGACTAATACGTGGTAACTCTCATAAATATGTAAAGAAAACTACAACAACAAGGTGTTTACATGGAACAAATATGGAAAAATAGTAAACTTGGGCTCAAGGTTAAGTTATTGGGCATTCTGGATATTGAATAAGTTAATAATGATCATTTTAAACCAAGTAGATTTAGTCATTTGAAATGAATTACGGTACTAATGAAACTATTATTAGTCTGAACATTTTTAACAAAGACATATCATTTCCAGCTTTATCCTGCACGGTGCGAAGATAACCGAGACAGGGTATATTAGTTAACCCTCCAGTGTTAAAAACTGGTGTAAAAGTGTGGAAGTTTAAAAAGCTTAAAATTGAAAATTCCCTGTTTGTCCAGCTCGGTATAACATTTCTGAATTTGTTTGTGGCTCTTTAATTTCGATTTCCTTTAATACAGAAATTTGGATGCTTCTGAGAAACTTCGATTCGCTACAAAACGAATTACAAATTGTAGAAAAACTACTTCTCACAGGCTTTTCATTATACAAGCTGCCTGACCTCTCTCAACCAGTCAGCGGCGCAGCTGCTGAACTCTACAAGAGCCTTCTGGTTTAGAGATATTTTGAAGGGCAGAAAGGCAGGAAGATTTGGAGCTGGATCAAAGACTTTGGGGTTAAACAGTTCGAGAACGATTTAACTCTTTAAGATGAGCTAGAGCCTGAGACCTCCAGGCACCATCACAGCTTTATTTTGCTGAAGTTGTTATGGTGCCTGGAGTGTTCCTTTAACTGCTTTCCCTCCAAAATCTAAGCCTTCGTTGTAAACTCTTCTAGCAAAATACTTTCCATTACATAAAATACATCTTACCCTTACCTCCTATTGTGTTATTTTACCCCACTACAGTTAGAATATAAGCTGGTTTGAGCACTGCCCTCAGCACCTTCTATTCCTGTACATCCAACCTGTCTTGTTGTAATTATCTGTTATATATCTGTATAAATAATAAAAATAATAAAAGGAAATCTAGAAAAAATAAAGCAAAATGAGGTGAATGTACATTGAAATTAAAGGAACACTATAATGTAGGGACACTATTGTAGTGTCTCTGCTGCTGTCTGCGGTTTAGAGAGTGAGTATTACTTAGCTTTCAGCCCTTGCTGTACTAGTCTCCACAATCACGTTTCGCCTTTTTGTCTGTACATAATTGTAGATAATCTGAGACAATCCAGTGTTTCCCATTGCAAAACTGTGGGAGGCTAGTGACCACATGCAGTTCGTGACCATATGATTGAAAGAGCCAAGTTTAACTGGGCTCTTTAGGGCAGAAGCATCTCAGGTGGTTGCCAGTAAGGCAGCCATTAGAGGCCATTAGAGGCATATTAACCCTGCAATGAAAACATTGCTGTTCCTGAAAAACAGGGTTAAAGGGAAACTCCAGTGCCAGAAAAACGATCCGTTTTTCTGGCACTGGAGGGTCCCTCTCCCTCCCACCCACCAATCCCCGGTTACTGAAGGGGTGAAAACCCCTTCAGTCACTTACCAGGGGCAGCGACAGGTCCCACGTCGCTGCTTCCTCCTCCCCCGCCGCTCCTCCTTCTGGTTACGTCGGCCGGTGGGCGAGACTGATCTCGCCCGCCGGCCGAGGAGACCTAATGCGCATGCGCGGCAATGCCGCGCATGCGCATTAGCGCACCCCATAGGAAAGCATTGAAAATGAATTTCAATGCTTCCCTATGGGGAATAGAGCGACGCTGGAGGTCCTCACACAGCGTGAGGACGTCCAGCGACGCTCTAGCACAGAAAACCTGTGCTATGAAGCAGGAAGTGTCCTCTAGTGGCTGTCTAATAGACAGCCACTAGGGGAGGACTTAACCCTGCAAGGTAAATATTGCAGTTTTAAAAAAACTGCAATAATTACACTTGCAGGGTTAAGGGTAGTGGGAGTTGGCACCCAGACCACTAAAATGAGCTGAAGTGGTCTGGGTGCCTGGAGTGTCCCTTTAAAACTACAAAGACATAGACCACTTCACTGAGATGAAGTAGTCTGGGTGCGTATAGTGTACATGTAATGACGTGAGATAGCTGCACCCAAACGGTGGCATTCTTCAATCCGTGATGCGATGACTAATTTTCAGCAAATACATAAATAAATACAAATTTCATTAATAAAATATATTTTGAAAAAAGAAAAGCCTTCATCACCAAATAAAAAAAGCTAATCCTAAAAAAAAATATGGACAAAATGGAAAAAAGAAAGAAAATACAACATTAATTAAACACGAGGGGTAAAAATACTTTTTCTTTCATTTTATTAGTTTGTGAATTTTTGTTTGTCTGAAATTGGGAAATTATCGATTTGGAAAAAAAGGAAATTTAGAACATTTTTGGAACCAAAACTAAATTGGGACGCTATTATGACCAATATTCTAAAGGATAAGAAATTAGGGTGCTGTTTAGCAGATCGTTACCTAATTAGATACCCTTAGAAATGGTAGTTCCACATAGGCTAACAAATTAGAATTATCTACCAAATACAGCTGAAAACTAAACTCATAGGGCTACTATATTATTGTGCCTAAATTGTAATTTGCTTGCGGCCAGCACCTAAGTTAGGAAGACGGAGTACTCTCAACAGCTATACTGACTGTCTGGGGCACCTCCACGTGAGGGCAGCAGTAAGAGGTGCACTATTGAGAAGAAGCAGGAGCAGTAAGTATACTGCTCATCTACTGCCCATCCAGGCAGGTATTATATGATCCCGCCCAACAAGGCTTTTGAAGAGCAAGGGCGCAGCATCCAGAAGCTGCCGCCTCCTGCCCTGTACCTGCAGGAGGTACCGTGCTATTTGAAATGGGATGCTTCCAGTGACTCATGCCCCCACCTGAGTATGTTGTGGTGTTTTGCCACACAAGCAGTGGTATATTTTGGATTTGTGCTGACCTAGGCAGGACGGTGCTCGGGCACCCCCCATAATTAAAATTTTCCCTACCCCTTCCTGACAAGGCCGCACTATGACTGACAGACACTCACTCAGTGACAGATGCATACACTCATTGACAGACATACACTCTGACAGACGCACGCACTCACTGACCGACACATACACACTCACTGACAGACACACACATTCACTCACAGACACACACACTTACAGACACACACACATTCACTCACAGACACACACATTTCCCCCAACACTCACAAATTATTATTTTTTATTTTAATTTAAATCCACGCAGCCTCCCTCCTTTCCATTACATAAAATACATCTTACCCTTACCTCCTATTGTGTTATTTTACCCCACTACAGTTAGAATATAAGCTGGTTTGAGCACTGCCCTCAGCACCTTCTATTCCTGTACATCCAACCTGTCTTGTTGTAATTATCTGTTATATATCTGTATAAATAATAAAAATAATAAAAGGAAATCTAGAAAAAATAAAGCAAAATGAGGTGAATGTACATTGAAATTAAAGGAACACTATAATGTAGGGACACTATTGTAGTGTCTCTACTGCTGTCTGCGGTTTAGAGAGTGAGTATTACTTAGCTTTCAGCCCTTGCTGTACTAATCTCCACAATCACGTTTCGCCTTTTTGTCTGTACATAATTGTAGATAATCTGAGACAATCCGGTGTTTCCCATTGCAAAACTGTGGGAGGCTAGTGACCACATGCAGTTCGTGACCATATGATTGAAAGAGCCAAGTTTAACTGGGCTCTTTAGGGCAGAAGCATCTCAGGTGGCTGCCAGTAAGGCAGCCATTAGAGGCCATTAGAGGCATATTAACCCTGCAATGAAAACATTGAGGTCCAGTAGGGCTGCTGGGGCTGCTGGGAGCGCAGCATCCAGAAACTCTATCTAGTGCATCAGCTGTGTGGACATTAAATCCCCAAATATGCCCCCAAACTGAAAGATTCTTATATTAATAAATTATTTTAGAATTCTATTAATTGTAATTTAATTAATATGCTTTAAAAAAAGAAATAGACACAAACTTTGGCAAATTAGGAAAACCATTTGAATTATAGCTAATTTGGGCAATACATGAATGTCAACAGGGCCGCCATCAGGGCATGACAACCATAACGGTTGTCATGGGCCCGGCGGTCCTGGGGGGCCCGAGCCCCACATTCATTATGTGCACATATATATATATCTGTATATCTATATATCTAGCGATTTTTGCTATATATATGTGCACAGAGGGCCCCCTGCTACCTGTACAATGAAGAGGGGGCCCAGTAGCACACTCTGTCCTCCTTTCCAGCTGCTCTCTGTCTAACTTTCCTGCACCCTGCGGCTGCCAGAGGGTTGCCACGGGTTACTATGGCAACGCTCCGCACAGCACGCAGGCCTGTCTCGCGAGAGTTAGTCAGAGAGGAGCTGGAAAGGAAGACAGTGTGTGCTGCTGGGCCCCCTCTTCAATGTACCGCGGCTGGCTCCCTCCACCATACACACTGCATCCATGACACACATTCTACATCCACTATACACACACACACTTCATCCTTGTGTGCGGACTCGGGGCTGGCCCCGGGGGCCCTTTTCTTGAACTGTGTCAGGGGCCCTAAAATTTCTGATGGCAGCCCTGAATGTCAATTCTGAGCTTTAATTACTCCCTGAGCAGTGGTAATGGCTATGAATAGAACATCAATATTGATTAGAAAATATGAAAATAAATGTGGGCTTATTCAGATCTGAAATGCTAGTTTAAAGTATTAAGAAAAAAAAGTGCATATATCCACTGGTATTTTTAAAGAGTGTTTCTTGAAGCAGGGATGAGTGGGTTAATCCATATCTCCCGCAGGCTGAGTAGGCCGCAAGGGAGCTCTGATTTTCCTGCACAGCTCCCTCGCGCGCCACTTAGTGATGCCGGGAGCCAGAGTGACGTCATATTCCGGCTCCCGGCTTCATTAAGCGGCACGCAAGGGAGCTGAGCAGGAAGAGCTCAGGAGAGCATGCTCCCTCGCTGCCCTCCACCCACCTCTGGGGGGGGGGGCTCAAAAGTGACCAGCTGGCCAGCTCTTGAGCCCCCCAGAACACGAGGCAAACAAGGGATCTGCCTGGGCATTTGGGGGCGGGGCTTTTTGCCGCCCCCTGCAAAGTGCCGCCCAAGATGCCTTGTTTGCCTCACGATAGATACGTCACTGCGCGCAAGTGCAATAGCCTCCCAATACTTTCCTATGGGAAAGCATTGGCTTGACTGAGATCATCGAATGTGATGATCTCAGCCAAGTAGGAGGAGCTGGGTGGAGCCAGCTGCGACAAGACAGGCACGGCACTGACAGGGGGCTGGCCACCTAAACTACACTTTCAAAACTAGTGTCAGAAATACACATTTGTAAATGTTAAAGGACCACTATAGTGCCAGGAAAACATACTTGTCCACTCCCGCCGGTATTGGTATATGAATGCCAGTGTGTATTAGCGTGGACAGTCTTCTAATGAATGCTAGGATAGATTTGTATGGTTTGTCAGCGCGTTAAAGCAGTATGTTTGTGAAGTGTGTATGTGAATGCTAGAGTGTATTTGTATGTGTGCAGAGTGTACAAGTGTGTGAATGAGGGGATGTATCAGACATCGGTCCGTGTGTGTATGTGTGAATAAGAGGTATATCTTAAATCTGTGTCACAGTGTGTGTGTGCATGTGTGAATGAGGGGTGTATCTAAAATCTGTGTCAGTGTGTGTGAGAGGTGTATTTGAAACCCAGTATCAGTATGTATTTGAATGAGTGCATCTGAAATCAGTGTCAGCATGTGTGTAATGAAGTATATTTATATGCTGCAAGCGTTTGACTCTCCACTTTCATCTGAGATTATGTCTGTCTCAATATTCACCAATCTGTATGTGTCTTCCAATTAACTCCCTCTTTTATCTGTCACTCCTTGTCTCCCATTTTGTGACTCTAACACCACTTGTCACCCATCTGTTCCATTTCTGTGCCCCTTAAGCCCCACTCAGTTGTGCCTCTGCTGCACCTCTTACGTCTCCATATCAAATAACCCACGTTTGTCTTCCATCTCACTTAAAGGGACACTATAAGCACCCAAACCACTTCAGCTCATTGAATTATAATTGCAGTAATTATTGCAGTTTTTAAAAAAAACTCCACCTCTAGTGGCTGTCTACCAGACTTTTGGTTGCAAGAAGCTGGCTGTCCCTACACTATGCATGAGGACATCCAGCGTCATGTAAAACCCTGTAGGAAAGCATTGTACAGGCTTTCCTATGGGGGATGTACTAATTCAAGCGCGTCGAGCTGACCGCAGAGAGGGAGGAGCTAAGGCAGAGCGTAAACCAGCACAGAGGGACATCGCCGCTGGAATTAAGTAAGTGACAGAAGGGGTTTTTAACTCCTTCTGGCCTATGTTTTATACAATATAAAACATTAATGACACATTTATATATATCTATAAGCATATGGAACTACTTGAACAGCAAAATAAGTCATATATATGGGGCTGTACAAAGAAAAAAATCTGTAAGGCAGCAATACCAGGTAATGGCACCTTAGTTAAACTAATAATAAAATTAAAATCCCCTATGGAAAACCCATTTATTCCTAATTGGAGGTAAAACACACACACACACACATCACACAAATTAGACATAAACATAAAAAAACCAAAAAACAAAGAGAACCAACAAAAATATGTTTAAAAATAAACAACAACAAAAATAAACCCCTGAGGTGTCCCACTACATCTATCCCACATCTCTACAAACCCTCTGTGTGCCTCTGCCCTGTCTCATCCCTTTGTCCTACATATTGTTCTGCCCTTTTCTCCCCAAACCTGCTTACCTGCACCAGCCTGCATTTTTGTTTCCTCCCTCCAGCTTACACCTGGGAGGGATCTGCTGTGGGTACTGCTGCTACTTCTCATCCTCCATCCATGCAGTGAGTATTTCCTGTGAGAGAGGAGCAGGGGGTGTGATGTCACTGTACCCTCCCACCCTCACACAGAGCACTGTCTACTGATTGCAGGGAGAGAGAGGAGACCTGGCAGTGATGGCAGGAATGCTGCTAGGTTTCACAATTATCTTGGGAAATAATTTGCAGGGAGATATATTGCCGGGACCTTCTGTATCATGATGGGCCCCACAACCTTCCTTCTGACTGTGGAGATCACATGAGTGTGCCACCAGGCCCCTGACTGTCCCTAATCAATCTAGTCCGCTTCTGACAAAAAGCCAATGGAATCCACCTATGCAGCGTCTCCAGCTAAATGCAGCAGCACCACTATAGGACAAACTCAGCAGTTATGTCAGCTACCATGGGCAAAAATGTCCACCCAACCACCTAGTAAGAAAAGAATACCTATATAGCTTTCAAACATTCAAAGGCACAGTAACAAGTAGTGGCTGGGCCAGTGCATTCTGTTACTAAACAGTGGAAGAAGATGAAGTCAGATCCTGCAAAATGTAAACTGTTTACTGAAACAAGTGAGAATAACAGCAGCACTCTCACAACTGTACTAATCATCTCCACACACATCACAAGGCTGTTCTAATGCAGGAGGAGAGGGAAGGTTCAGCAGCAGCAGCACCCTCTGCTCGCGCCAGAGTTGAGGAGGAAGCTCAAGCTTATCAACAGGAAATCAGGGAAGTAGTCCCCTTTGTACTGCTTATATGTATCTGTTTTAAAGGATCCTGATCAATGGTCTAAGGCAGGGGTGGGGAACCTTCGGCTCTCCAGATGTTTTGGACTACATCTCCTTTAATGCTCTTCAGCCATAATGCTGGCAAAGCATCAAGGGAGATGTAGTCCAAAACATCTGGAGGGCCGAAGGTTCCCCACCCCAGGTCTAAGGCATCCCTGCCCTTGGCCTTACCCCCTATCATACCTCTAAAATTGTGTCCCTTTTTTGTTTTTTTCACATGTTG
This sequence comes from Pelobates fuscus, assembly GCF_036172605.1. Taxonomy (NCBI): domain Eukaryota; kingdom Metazoa; phylum Chordata; class Amphibia; order Anura; family Pelobatidae; genus Pelobates; species Pelobates fuscus. The sequence continues at coordinate 187,277,110 of NC_086321.1, read as the reverse complement.
GGAGGTAGGCCACCTCCATGATGTTGCAAGAGCCTGAGCGAGACTCAGTGCTGGAAAAAGGCAAATAAATTCCCAGATTTTACTAGTAACATGACGTAAAGTCATGATTTTATTAAAGACACGGAGGCGAGTATTATGCATAACTCTTTCTTTATTTCCTCAGCAGCAAAGATAGAGGAATATAAATATTGTCAAAAATGAAAGAAAAACTGTATAGGCATAACGGGTAGCCAATCACATGGTAGAGGAAGTGGCTATATAAGTCCTGTGTCTCCCACAATCCCCCTCTTTCTTGCGAAAACCGAAGACCAGGTAAGAAGAAACGATGTCCTACTTGATCAGCACAGGAAACAGGAACAATGCGACAACATCAAGCTAAAAAAGACAGAGAAATATGGTAATTTCCAGACTCAAAACTGTAGACTTACCAAACAGCATCATAAGGAGTCACAAACAAGGAAACCGGATTCTGAAATACAGAGGATAAATAATTTAGTGAACATAAAAGATGTATCAAACCATCCAATCATATAAATAAACATACATAATCAATACCTAATCAATACATAATCAATACATACCTATTGAACAGGAAAAAATCCGTAGAGTCTCAAGCATCTCGTATCCCCATTCCACACCGGGAGGGCGGGAGGGAATAATACTCGCCTCCGTGTCTTTAATAAAATCATGACTTTACGTCATGTTACTAGTAAAATCTGGGAATTTTATTAAAGACACGGAGGCTCATATTATGCAAGTTCAAAGCTGTGCAACTATTCGAGATGCGATGTGTTCAATAGGTCTGAAATAGAAATCTCTAAAAGTCGATTCACTGGACCAATCTGCCGCCCGCATGATATCCTCCAGACGACATCCGACCGAGGAGGCTTTAGAAGCCATCGCTCCCCGTACAGAATGGGGCGTAAACACAGAGGTGTCTATACCCGCAGAGGATAATAATTCCCGAATCCAACGTGCCAGGGTAGGTGTAGAAACCGGTCGATAAGGCGACTTGAAAGATACGAACAAATCGTGTAGATCAGCAGAGCGAAGGGAACTCGTGACATCCAGATAAACTCTGAGGCAATCCACCGGGCAGAGCGCCGGACAGCCAGGAAACCTGGGATACGAAAAGGACTTGGATGCAGATTTAGTCCTCCTGGATATATCAAAAGTAACACCTTCAGGGGTGAATGCAATGGCGTCCCAATCCATGGCCCTGACGTCGGAGACCCTCTTGCAAGAGATCAAACAGAGTAACATCACCAACTTGGATGACAGGCGTTTCAAAGACAGCTCCTGATTAGGGTACCATGAGGAGAGGAACTGCAACATTATGTTAACGTCCCAAAAGGCAGAGAAGCGAGGCCGAGGAGGGCGCGCAAGGCGGATACCCTTGAGAAGACGACACACAAAAGGATGTTTGCCGATAGGGGAACCATCCAAACCCCTGTGTCCGGCCGAGATAGCCGAGCGGGAGAGGTTAATCGTGCGGTACGCCTTGCCCGAGTCAAACAGGGACGTGAGAAACTCGAGGATCAAAGGCAAAGGGGCAGATACGGGATCCACTGCCCGTTCCAAGCACCAACCAGACCACGATCTCCATGAAGCCCGATAGGCAGTTCGAGTGCCTGGGGCCCAAGCGTTATCGAGGAGTAGGAGAGTTGTCTGCGGAACGCCTGGGACAATCCAAGGTCCCCTGAAAGGAACCATGCTATCAGTGGTAGCTGGCGTTGCAATACTAGTTCGTGCGGATTCCCATCCGGGTCCAGAAGGAGGTCCTGGAAGATTGGAATCAACCGAGGATAATCGATCGACAACTCCATCAAGCGGGGAAACCATGGTCGAGATCTCCAAAGCGGGGTGATTAACGCTACACAACAGTCGTGGCGAACCAGTTTCGAGATCGTGCGAGCTATCATGTTGAATGGAGGGAATGCGTATAGCAGACCCCCTGGCCAGTCTTGAAGGAAGGCATCGGTCGCCACCGCTGCCGGATCCGGCCTCCAGCTGAAGAACTTCGGCAGCTGAGTGTTCAGACGAGATGCGAACAGATCCATCTGGAACTTTCCCCACAACATGTCCAGGCTTCGGAACACCGAAGTGTGTAGACGCCAATCTCCAGAGTCTCTTAAGTGTCTGGAATTCCAATCCACTCCCGAATTGTCTAGTCCCGGGATGTGTTCCGCTGTCACCGAGACGTTGTTGGAGAGGCAGTATTGCCAGAAGTCTTTCGCCAGAATTGCCAGCATCTTGGACTTCGTACCCCCCAGGTGGTTTATGTAGCGGACCGCTGATACATTGTCCATCTTGAGGAGAACGCAGCAATTCGCCCGTCCTGGGGTAAGACTGCGGATCGCGAAAGCTCCAGCCAGGAGCTCTAGGCAGTTGATGTGCAATGATTTCTCCACGTCGGACCATCTGCCTCCTGTGGAAACGTCGCCACAACGAGCACCCCAGCCGTGTAAGCTGGCATCTGATTCGATCACCACGTCCGGGATGGAGCCGAAGATGGCTCTCCCATTCCACGCCTCCATGTGTGCTAACCACCACACCAACTCGTCTCTGGATTCTGCGTCCAAGCGTATCCGAGACTCGTAGGAGTGACCTGACCGAAGGTGTGACCCTTTGAGTCGCTGGAGGGCCCGGTAGTGTAGTGGGCCCGGGAAGATTGCCTGAATAGAGGCCGCGAGAAGGCCAATTACTCTTGCCAGCTGTCTGATGGACAAGTCTGCGACGCGCAGAGCTCTTCGAATCTCCTTCTGAATGGTTTTCACTTTGGAACCTGGTAGGAACAGGAACTGTTGGACGGAGTCCACTCTGAACCCCAGGAACTCTATGGACTGGGCGGGATCTAGGACCGATTTGTCCCAGTTGATCAGGAAACCCAACTTCTGTAGCAGGGTGGTAGTCCACTCTAGGTGTAGAAGGAGATCCTCCTTCGATTGGGACAAAATCAGAATGTCGTCCAGGTAAACAATGAGGCGAACCCCTCGGGTACGGAGGAACGCCACCACAGGCTTCAGAAGCTTGGTGAAGCACCAAGGGGCTGAAGAGAGACCGAAAGGCAGGCAGGTAAAACGCCAACGCCGCCCGTGCCATGTGAAATGGAGATAATCTCTGAATTCTATAGCAATGGGGACCGTGAAGTAGGCGTCCTTCAGGTCTAGTTTGGCAAGCCAGTCCGACTGGCGCAGAAGGTCCCTGAGGCAGTGAATACCTTCCATCTGGAAGTGCTGGTAACGTAGGAAGGCGTTGAGGGGACGAAGATTTATTACAGGGCGAACTCCGCCTCCTTTCTTGGGCACCAGGAACAGATTGCTCGTAAAGCCCTTGGCGGCGAACGGCAGTTCCTCTATAGCGCCCTTGGAGAGCATCTCTCCGACCTCCGCGGAGATCATCTCGTCTTGTTCCCGTGGAAGGGACAGTTCTCTGGGGGAGTAGAACTGGACAGGCATTGAAACAAAATCTAGGCGATACCCCTTTACACACTGCAGAACCCAAGTATCCGAGGTGAGCTGTGCCCACTCTCGGTAAAATAAGGCCAGTCTCCCTGCTACCTGAACGGGAGGGGAAGAAAGGGTACTCACCGTAAGGACGTCTGCTGGTGGCACCGCTGCGGGGGTATCTGGAGCCCCAAGCCCGACCTCTGGCTGGGAAGAAAGGAGGGGTTCTTTGGTCCTGAAATCCCCGGGAGGGAAAGAAGGAACCTCTGGTAGCGCGAAATGCGCCTCGGAAACCCCGGCCGGGTGGACGGTTCCTGTTACGCCCGGCCCCTCCAAAAACCTTAGGCGCGAACACACGCTTCATGCTCGCCTGCGCCTTGTCAATCGCCGTGAAGGTCTTGACATATGACCCCATGTCTTTAACGAAGGAGGTGCCAAACAGTAAACCCTCTTCAGTCGGGTCAGGCTCCGCCACAGTCATAGTGGCCAGTTTAGGGTCGATTTTTAGTAATATCGCCTTACGTCTCTCCGCAGATATCGCCGTATTGGCGTTTCCCAGCAAGCATATTGCCCGTTGGACCCAACCAATGGCCACGTCCACGTCCAAAACTGAATCCCCAGTTTTAGCAGTATCTAGAAGCTCATAGAGCTTCGAGAGGGGCCCTAGTGTGTCCAGGATCTTGTCTTGGCATCCCTTCAGGGAATTGTCAAGGCCTTTTTTGGGCTTCCAGCCCGACTTACCCAGGAACTGGGCAATCTGTGGGTCAATATCTGGTGTTTTACCCGCAGCGCCCGGGAGAGAAGGGCGAGGGCATTCGGCCCGCAGCTTATTGCGGCCTTCTTTGGAAAGGGGTGTGCGGATACGTTTGGCCACATACTGGGCAATATGATCCGGGGGAACCCATTCAGCGGATCGGGGGTGACGTAGGTCGTCTGGGTCGAACAGGGGGTTACCCTGAGGATCAAGAATAGTGTCGTCAGCCCCGGAGGGGCCTAAGACTGGACCCCGGGTCTTGGCGGAGGGCTCTGATGGGTTAGCGCCCGTAAGGGGCAAATCCTCGCCAGACACATCATCATCACCAAAGGAGTCATACTCCATATAGTCGGATTCCTCCTCCACACTCCGGTCGGTATCCGACCCATCATCAAGGGCTCTAGCCCGTTTCCATAATCTAGCCTTTTTAGCCCGGCCAGGGGCTCTTTTGCGCGTGGGGTGCGCGCCATCTGTGACCGCCTCAAGCGTGTCAGTCATGGCAGGTAAAACCTGCATCGAGGAGTGGGAGCCGACGTGTTTTGACTTGGCCTTCGCCTTACGGGCTCCAGGCACAGTCTGAGCAGGGGAGGGGGACCCCACGCCCGTAGGGGCGGGGGAGGCCAGAGTAGGCAAAACCAGGGAGTGCATCGATTGTGAAAATGAAGTAGTAACAGCTCCCATGGCCGAGGCAATAGCCTTCTGAATGGAGGAGGCCATAGTGGCTTCCAGCATGGCCTGAAATTCTTGGGAGGCCATAGCGCCCTCAGCGCTGTCTGAGCGGAAGTCCCCAGGGGGACCCGCAGGCCCATCCTCCCTATCCTGCATGCTGCAAAGTGGCAGTGGGCAATTAAATACTGCTAGATGACACTAAGGTGGTTGAGAAGAGCAAAAGGGTTGAGTAACCCACAGAAAACGAAACACACAGACCGTCTAGCGTTCCCAGGGGACCCGGCAAAGCAAGGTGACCGCACGGCAGCACAGGGGAAGGATCGAGGTCCGCCCAAGATGGCCGCTGCACGTGAGGGAAGGCGCACGCGACTGGGCACCCGGCGGGGGAAGGGGCTCGTGCACCCGATCCGCCGAGCCCGCCCGCGAGCGGGGAGGGATGCGTGCGCAGCCGCGGTCGACAACAGAGCGGTTGCGGCAAAAGCACAGAGCCGGGAGTCGTGCGGGAGCACGAGGGGGATAGAAAAGGCAGGTTACAGAAATCCCCGGGTAGGGGGGGGAAAGCACCAAGGGGGTCCCAGGGGGAACGCTAGTGGTAACAGGTAATCAAACAATCATAAATAGTATACAATGAAATATCATACAAATAAACGATCATCAAATTTGAGTCAGAGAGAAACAAAAAGTACTTATCTGTCTGAGGAAGCAGCAAAGAAAGAGGAGGATTGTGGGAGACACAGGACTTATATAGCCACTTCCTCTACCATGTGATTGGCTACCCGTTATGCCTATACAGTTTTTCTTTCATTTTTGACAATATTTATATTCCTCTATCTTTGCTGCTGAGGAAATAAAGAAAGAGTTATGCATAATATGAGCCTCCGTGTCTTTAATAAAATCTTTTTTTATTAATTTGCATCATACACGTGGGGGGCCCATAAAGAACTAGGGACATGGGTATTATAGCGTTAGGAATACAACTATAGTGTTCCTTTAAGTGTAGTGTCCTAATACTTTCCTCATATTATGATATCATGACATGGAAAATATAATTTGAAATTTGCCATGAGCAACAGAGTTTAGAGTGGGTGCTATAAATGCATAGAATGTATAGAACCACCTGATCAGACTTGAGCTCAGTGGACTAAAATCACAACTCTGATATGGAAGACAAGTGGAATAGGCTTCACACCTCCCTTTTAATGGTTTCGTTTTTAAGATTGAGGTAACAATGCCACTGTGTTGTAGTAGTTATGGCACCAGGATTGCCATTGCACCCCACCCACTGGAAGTAGTCAAGCTGTTTCAGAACAGTTTGACTACTTATCTGTGATCTGCCATGGCACTGTTCCCCACCCATTGCGGATCCAGGAAGAGGGGGGGGGGGCGGCAACAGGGGCAATAGTACAGTTCTAAAGAATGTCTTCTTGAGAACTTATGACATAACAGAACTTGTTTACACATGTTTATGGAAGGAAATATTGTGTTTTATTTGTATTAGCTTGATTGATAGATAAATATCACAATTCATCTTATATATGTGCCACAGACCTGCAGTATTGCAGCTATAAGCCAGAACCTAAAGTTTATTTTCCAGCTGTTGCATTTCTGTGGTCAGTGAGAAAGCAATGGTAACTGTTATGCATATGCCCTCAGTGGGGATAAAACAATATAAACATCATTCAGTGTGTAATATCTATTGGACTATCAGATATCTGTATTACTGTTATTGCATTTGTATGCATTATGATTCAACACATATACATTGTGATGTCATTGTAATTGTCTTTCAGAGTGCTTGATTATGACATCACCAAGTGTGATACTATCCATTCCAGGGTAGAATTACAGACTGCATTCTGAAAGAGACCTTGGCTCATTAATGAGACTGATTTGTTTCTTGAGAATTGTATTAATTGTGAATACACAAAATGCTGTGTGAAGGATTAACGTTCTTTCCAATCCTTATTACTTTGTTTGCGTTCATGGGACACGCAACTGCCTATATGCTAGCTGTGTTATTAAAGCACAGTGCGCCTTTTTTGCCATCTGTAAGGTAAGCTATATTACTGCAATTCTTTATCACTGAGGATTATCCTAGTGTCAGCCACTACAAGGGCTGAGCTTGATGAGTGAAGTATAATGAGGAGTGCCTTATGACCGCCACCATTGCTTTATATATGTTTGCCCATTTATTTTTTTATAAGTGAGAACTTGCCAGAATGTACTACTCATTCTGGAGTTTGAGGGCAAACAGAGAGTCTATGAGCAGGAAAGGGAGGAGAATGTGTAACCAACCAATTATTTCCACAAATGCCTCTGTCTATTAGAAGATACACAGAAGATTAGAGATATGCAGGCCACCAACTTTTTATATTTATTCTGTCCTTGTAATTATTCATTCTTTACAGTGAGGAAAATAAGCAACAGTTATGAGCAATATATATATAGATTTAAATATTAGACATAATACATAATATGTATTCAGGAAGGTTAAATAATCAGTGTCATTATTATTATTTATTTTAGCTTTATTTTACTTGTCCTTTAAATGATGTTGCATTTAAAATAAATATTCGTATTTCTGTGCAGGTTTAATTACCATGTGGGGGGAGTATGTCAGTTGATACAAACATGTTTTAGTGATGACGCAGATCAAGGCATGAAAGTTCAATGTGTCATCCTGGCGAATGTGAACTGTGCAGACACAACTTAACCACTAGAGCAGGTCATACACAGAACATTGGGAAGTTTCATAATTGCGTGTATATGCTATCTGTAAAGATATCTTACTGACTGCTAAAAACAAGGAAATAAAAATCATTTCCATTAATCATGCAGCTCTAAAGCTTAAAGCAAGAAAAAACTATTTAGAACATGGTGATATTTGTATTCCCATGGCAATGTCTGTGTTAACACCTAATGATACTTTTTCTAACCCTTTGACTGTTTATTAGAAGTCTTGGGCTTCAGTGGGGGCTCCCCAGGTAATTGTAGTAACTTTGCCCTCAGAGTTTTGAGACGCCTCCATGAACCCACTGTCTCCCATATGAATAATCTGGAAAATATTGGGACACAGAAAAGAGAGATATAAGTATGTCTTGAGGTGCAGTCAGTAGTGTCAGAAGTTTCATCAGGGTCTTCTTAGTGGGGGAATGTTATCAAGATCCTAATGGTATAGAGCACAAACAGAATGGTTCCGTAGCTATGTAATATTTAATCATTAATTGTACATTTCACAGCATTGTCACTACTCAGTCCGTTATATTTCCCTGTAAGCATCATTGTCATTGTTCTTCTTCCAGCTCTCTCGGTGAAAGGTACCCAGAGAACATTGTCTTGACTTTTGTCCTTACTTTATCCGGCATGTTTGGTAAGTGTCACCAGTTTTGCCATTTACTATTTACTAGAATTAATGTGTGGAAACAATTTTGGCATTGGTGGAATATAAATTAGAAGAAAACAAATGCTCTTCTATGCGCTCTTAAAATACAGTGATGGGAGCTGACTGACTGGCTTAAACCATAGGTTCACTTCAGTGGCTGAAACATTTACTAATGGACAATAGTAACTGTGAACTCACAGAATTTAGACAAAACATTTAAACATAAACATTTAGTCTCTCAGAAAGAGACTCTATAAACCTGTACTGCTGATGTGTTTGTAAGGTTATTTCATGTTATTTTTGTGCTGTATTAGAATTTTCTAAAATGCTTTATACAAGTCTTGTTTAAGAAAGCCTGCTATTAATTCAGTTTATTTCTTTTTTAGCGGCCATTAAAATATACGCTATGGTCAAGCTGGTGGAACTGAGGAACCCAACTGTTAAGAAAACCACCAAGTATGCCCTTCTGTGCATTGGGTGGATAGGGTGCCTCAGGTATCTGATGGCTGTCCTTTTTAAAGTGAGTAACAATTTTACAAAACTGAACAAAAAAAACGGTGTGCTTTGATTGATGATATTATAGAAAAAGAAAAATCTAAACCGACCATGGCCAATACACATCTCTAGGTGTGCTGTTAATCATGGAAGTGTAGTTGACAAATAATCGGGGTGCCAAAACTAACCATCACTGTTTTAAACTGCCAGCATTAGTTAAACAGTCTCATAGGAATATCACCACAATTATACTATTGGTTTGCTATAAATAAATAATATTTTACATAAAAACTGTCCAAACATTTAAACTAAACTAGATCATCACTGGGTATCTAGAAAGGAAAGATTAGAAAAGATAACAGGCCTGCTTTAAATTCATTCCAAATAAAAGAAACACATCCGTACCCATGATTTGTGGGGCATCCGACAGCAGTAATATAAAGGATGAATGCAACCGAATTTTGTAAAATTTAAAGTTCACAGTTGTAGACAAAAGTAAGTGCAATATATTCATCAAAGTAGAATCCTGGGCACAATACTCTCTACAGCCCACTACAGTGTTTATAGTTTCAGGGGAGCTTGTCCAACTGTTAGTAGTAAAATAATGTACTTAATGATTTGACCATTATGTATTAAATAATTTGATACTTTCATGGGGGATCTTGGTAAGTTTCAAACTATTTAAAAATCGTTTAAGTACTAAGCATTGAATGGAACCACGTCACTAATGGCACAAGAAGAACTCCAGCAAGTTTGGAGCCGGGGATCCAATATTGAGATAACATGTTCTGAAATGGGTTAAGCAGCTCAAGCAAACATACTCCTACCCCCATAACAACTTAGTGGGTGAGAATGTTCCTTTAAGTTATACAGAGAACTTATAATGAATAATGAGAAAATAACCTGAACATTTTGTCTTCCAGGAAAATGAATTACCCATAATACATTGCGTAGTAGGGGTCTCCACAATCTCGTGTGCTCTGATATTTATGCTCTGCAATTCAATAAGGGCATACCGAGCAAATCCTCGATGGAACAGCAATACCATCATCTATTGGAGAATAGCACTAACCTTCATTTCATTCATTTTCATGCTGCATTGTATCCTTTTAACATGTTTTAATAGTGCAAAAATTGTGATCTCTACAGATTTGCTCTATTGGCAGAGGATAAACAGGATGTTGAATGAGATTTACTAAATCACATTAATGAATCATTGGGGTTTATTCATTAAACTGTGAGCTGTGGTGACCTGAGAAGTGGCTGGCACAATTCAAGCCAAAATTGCAGAGTTGGAGATAACCCTTATTTCACCAGACTTAGAGATGTTTTCCAACTCTGCCATTTTGACCTTAATTTTGTAAGCTTGTTCTCAATTATCACATTTCACTGTTTATTAAATAGACAAGTGTGTGTTAACCCATACACTGTTTTATTTCCTCTTTATATGACGTATTATTATTTTTCTTAATATACTGTGTTTCTAGTATATTCATTCCATATATACGGGATGGTTAAAGGCATTGAAGGGAACTTGACTCTAGAGGTAGGTGTTATTAGATTTGCATTGCTTATTAAATATTTTAGGTTTTTGTGCACTTAGTCCCACTTAATTACCCAGTTGGGAGATTTCAAATTGTGTTATTTTTGTTTGATCTACTATTAAACGTATGAAACTAAATTTAAAAAGTGAATAAATTAATGTAATAACGGGATAAATAGGCACACATAGGAAACTTTGTCATACTCCATTTTGTTTCATCATTGGCTCTCATTAAAGTGAGGTAATTATTAAGCAACAGTATGACTTGTGGGTGTAGGTGCTAGAAAAGTTAATTGCCTGGACCAGCAAGACAAACTGGAGATGGTCTCTGGCCAATAACTCAGCTCAGGTGACAGTCTAGGCCAATGGTAGGCAACCAATGACTCCATAATGCTGGAAAAGCATCAGTGAAGATGTAGTCCACAAATTCTGGAGTGCCAAAGGTTGCCTACCCCTAGTCTAGGTCTTAATGAGCACTGGGCTGTTGGATAGTATTGATAGTTGGAGTTTGAATATGTTATTAGAGTTTAAGATATAACTAATATTATTCCAGTAAAAAAATTACACGTCTTGTATCCTCTCTCCTAGACCATCCATGCACTCACTGCACTGTTCGAGTGGTTGACTGCATTTGGAGTATATGGGTTCAATCTAACTCTCATTCCAGATTTTAAGGTATATTTACTATATACTTACTATATACTACCTGATATTGTGTATTCTAAATGATCCCAAGGAGGTTTACTTTCAATGAAAACTATTTTCATTAACAAGCACCTGTGTGCGCAGTCCTCATGTTGGTGGTTTTGTCTCTAGCTTTTAGGTTTCCAGACACTATTTCTGTAAATATCCTCCTAATTTTTTTCTATGTGATGTGTTTAAAAAAAAAAAAAAAAAAAAAAAGAATTATTGATTTAATTAATTAATTATATAGGTATATTCACCTTTGATTTCATTTTCTGAAACAGCAACTCTCTATCAGAGTGCCAGAAAACTGGAAAGATGACTGGATCATCATGAGGGAGACCATCCCAGATGAGGAACAAATCCCATGATGACACCAAGTTTTCACAGTGGGTTGCTGAAACACTCTAGCATCCTGACTGCCTGCATCTAAACTCAAATTAAACAAGGTATATTGTAATTATATTGTTGTATGAAATTCAATTTACAAAAAGAATAAATAGGTACAAATAGGAAAAGCGCCAGAACAATTTAAATTGAGCATGACATTATGCTATATATAACCTATCTAACCATGTACATGATGCTCTCTGCTTCTGCACCATGATATTTGTGTGTGTTTCTGGGTCTCTGAGTTGTTCCCTATCTCTTTATGTCACTAAATGTATCTCCCTATTTATATACAAGCCTTTAGGGATTTATTATGGAGGTCATTGAGCAACAATGTCACTTGTGGGTGTGAACCCTGGAAATTGTTTGGACCAGCAAGACAAACTAGAGGTGAACTCTGGAATAACTGGGCTCACGTGACAATGTGGGCCTTAACTTGAGCACTGGGGTGATGTGCTATTGGATATTATTGACTGTTGGGGTTTGAAATGTTGTTAGGGTTTAAGTATCCCTAATATTATTCCAGTAAAAAAAATACACTTCTTGAATCTTCTCTCCTAGACCATCCATGCACTCACTGCACTGTTCGAGTGGTTGACTGCATTTGGAGTATATGGGTTCAATCTAACTCTCATTCCAGATTTTAAGGTATACTTACTATATACTTACTATATACTACCTGATATTGTGTATTCTAAATTATCCCAAGGAGGTTTACTTTCAATGAAAACTATTTTCATTAACAAGCACCTGCGTGCGCAGTCCTCATGTTGGTGGTTTAGTCTCTAGCTTTTAGGTTTCCAGACACTATTTCTGTAAATATCCTCCTAATTTGTTCTATGTGATGTGTTTTTTTAAAAAAAAAAAGATAAATTATTTATTTAATTAATTAATTATATAGGTATATTCACCTGAGATTTCATTTTCTGAAACAGCAACTCTCTATCAGAGTGCCAGAAAACTGGAAAGATGACTGGATCATCATGAGGGAGACCATCCCAGATGAGGAGCAAATCCCATGATGACACCAAGTTTTCACAGTGGGTTGCTGAAACACTCTAGCATCCTGACTGCCTGCATCTAAACTCAAATTAAACAAGGTACATTGTAATTCTATTGTTGTATGAAATTCAATTTACAAAGAGAATGAATAGGTACAAATAGGAAAAGCGCCAGAAAAACTAAAATTGAGTATGACATTATGCTATATATAACCTATCTAACCATGTACATGATGCTCTCTGCTTCTGCACCATGATATGTGTGTGTTTCTGGGTCTCTGGGCAGCAACCTTTCTGTTTATGTCACTAAATGCATTCCTCTATTTATATACGAGCCTTTAGGGATTTATTATGGAGGTCATTGAGCAACAATGTCACTTGTGGGTGTGAACCCTGGAAATGTTAATTGTTTGGACCAGCAAGACAAACTAAAGGTGGACTCTGATCAATAACTATGTTTAGGTGAAAGTCTAGGCCTTAAGTTGAGTATTGGGGTTAGGGATCGACCGATTATCGGTTTTACCGATATTATCGGCCGATATTCTGTATTTTTGGCAATATCGGTATCGGCCAATATAGCTACTGATATTGCCGATAATACCTCCTAGGACCGCCAGGCTCATTACAAGCCTGGCGGTCCTGGAGGGGCCGGCAGCAAGCGCTGACTTACCTTGCCAGAAGCTCCTGCAGCTCCCCAGTGTAAATCTCGCGAGACCCGCGGCCGCAGAGCATTGCCATGGGTTACCATGGCAATGCTCCGCGCGGCACGAAGGGCAGCGAGATTTACACTGGGGAGCTGCTGGCAAGGTAAGTCAGCGCTTGCTGCCGGCCCCTCCAGTACTTAAACCACCGGACCACCAGGGAATACTATATCCCCCCTCCCTGGTAAGAAGCAGGGAGGGAGGACCAAAAGAAAAAAAAAAAATGTAAATATAAAAAAAAATTAAAATAATTAACATAAAAAATCCCCCCCCATTTTACACAAATTACATCACTACACAAACACACACACACACTGCATCACACACACACACACACACACACTGCATTACATACACACTGCATTACATACACACACACACACACACTGCATTACATACACACACACACTGCATTACATACACACACACACACACTGCATTACATACACACACACACACACACACACTGCATTACATACACACGCACACACACACACACACACACTGCATTACATACACACAAACACACACACACTGCATTATATACACACTACACAAACACACACTACACAAACACACACTCTGCATTTACTATACACACACTACACAAACACACACTCTGCATTTACTATACACACACTACACAAACACACACTCTGCATTTACTATACACACACTCTGCATTTACTATACACACACTACACACACACACACACTGCATTCACTATATATACACACTACACAAACACTCACTGCATTCACTATACACTCTGCATACACTATATATACACACTACACAAATACACACTGCATACAATACACACACAGCTCCGCTGTCTAAATACACTTCATCCACTACATGTGGCATGTATATTTTGTGCATTTACCGTTCGAAATAGTTTATTTTTTCAAAATGGTAAATGTACAGAATATTGGCAAGTTATCGGCTATCGGCCTGAAAGTTCAAAGATTATCGGTATCGGCTCTAAAAAATCAATATCGGTCGATCCCTAATTGGGGTGATGGGCTATTTGCCTGTTGGGGTTGGAAATGTTTTAGGATTTTAGATATCCCTAATATTATTCCAGTAAAAAAATACATGTCTTGTATCTTCTCTCCTAGACCATCCATGCACTCACTGCACTGTTCGAGTGGTTGACTGCATTTGGAGTATTTGGGTTTAATCTAACTCTCATTCCAGATTTTCAGGTTTGTATAAAGATGTGAAGATTATAAAAAGGTAGCACATATACCAATGATATCTTAATTAGACTTGTGGAGAAATTATGCTCAGCTCCTACGAATGAAAGAAATTCCTTTTAATCTGTGCCCAAACAAATCAATGTGTCTGGGATTTACCAGTGGGGTATTTTTCATTGAATAAAACACGTCAATTTTTCATGGATTGATTGCTTCAGGCTTAGATTAAAATGACTTTGATTGTTTTCTCAGTCATAATGTTGTTACTCGACATTTATCTTTGACAAAACGTTTTCTGTAGAATATCATGTTATGTGATGCGTTCTTATTTAAAAATATTAAACAATTTGATCAATTAATGATATTGGTATATTCACCTGATATTTTTTTTTCTGAAACAGCAACTCTCTATCAGAGTGCCAGAAAACTGGAAAGATGACTGGATCATCATGAGGGAGACCATCCAGACAAGGAACAAATCCCATGATGACACCATGTTTTCACAGCGGGTTGCTGAAACACTCTAACATCCTGACTACCTGCATTAAAAAAAAAAAAAAAAAAAAAGCATATTGTAATTCTAAACTCTTTATTGAAGTGGTCAAATATGTGTTTATTGTACAACTCTAGCAGCAGTACGATCATTGACTAGTTTTATAAAATATATGTTTAGTAGTTTATATATATGCATGGCAACATAATAAAGCAGTATATACATACACGTCTATATTTTCAGAGACATTGTTTTTTCCATTATTAGTAAATCAAAATCCAAATCCAAAATGAGGTTAAAGTAGCCAAACTGTGACTAGAGCTGAGATGGAACTTGTTTCTATATTAGATTTGCTAGATTGTCTCTTTTTGCCTAACTTTTCTCAGGTTTAGTTGCTAACTCTGTACAAGGATTAGCCACAACATTAAATCACTGACAGGTGAAGTGACAATAAATCACTGACAGGTGAAGTGAATTCCATTTTTTATATTGTTACAATGGCACCTGTGAAGGGGTGGGATAGATTAGTCAAGGGGTAGGCAACCTTCTGCACTCCAGATGTTTTGGACAAGGTTGCCTGCTCCTGTATTAGGCAGTAAGTGAATAGTCAGTTCTTGAATTTTATGTGTTGGAAGCAGGAAAATGGGCAAGCGAAAAGACTTACACAAGGGCCAAATAGTAATGGCTAGATGATTGCTTCAGAGCATCTCCAAAATAGCAAGACTTGTGGGGTGTTCCCAGTATGCAGTGGTTACTACCTAGCAAATGTGGTGCAAGGAAGCAGTATCCTCTTTGATGGGAGGGAATGCTAGCCGATCACACAGAAGAGCTACTGTAGCTCAAATTGCTGAAAAACATAATGCTGGCCATGACAGAAAGGTTTCAGAACTCACAGTTTGCTGCGGATGGAGCTGATTAGCCGCAAACCGGTCAGAGCGCCCATAATAACCTCTGTCCACCGCCAAAAGCTGTTTCAATGGTAACGTGAGCGTCAGAACTGGATCATGGCGCAATGGAAGAACGTTGGTTTACTCATGGTTTACTTCAACCTTCTTTTTTAGGTTTTATGGTCACCACTCTGCTGCATGGTCTGCTGATCGCATCTTTACTAATATCCTGTACATAGGAGATCAACACCACTGAATGCAAATTATACTAGAGCTGGTACTAACTCTATTAAATGTCAGTAAGACTGTATAGACCCATTAATTATTCATTATTTTGATGTGACATACTACACCATTGGAGTCTCTGTGTTTTATTTCTATGTGGATACGGATCCTAAGCAATTCATTATTTTATACTCCTACGAAGAGAAAAGACTCCTCTACAGGACTGACTGCTCTTTCCTTGCTATTTCCCTGTTGCACTTTGTTATATAATATTTTTTTTTATAGTGTTTTATATTCACTATTTTACATAGGATAATCATATCTTTCTCATTGTGCTCTTTAAGTTTTATTTTTCATTGTTTCACTTATATCTTTTTTAGGCGCAACCAGGGCCGGCGCGTCCATAAGGCGGCACAGGCGGCCTAGGACGCACCGGCTCTGGGGGCGCAAGATTTCGGTGACCGGCAGGAGGGAAGCGCTCCCTCCTGCCAGGTCACCTTCTGGACCCCCGGCGGGCAGCAGCAGTTCTAATGAGAGGCGGCGAGGGAGCTCTAACCTGTCTGCTCTGCTCCCTCGCACGCTGTGTGCTGATTCTGCGGGAGCCGGAATATGACGTCATATTCCGGCTCCCGGCATCAGCAGACAGCCCGCGAGGGAGCAGAGCAGACAGGTTAGAGCTCCCTCGCCGCCTCTCATTAGAACTGCTGCCGCCCGCCGCACTGAAGCCCCACTGGACCCCAGGGACACATCCACACCAGATCTCTCCAGGTAGGGAGGCTGGGTGGATATTTATTATTAATTTATGTGTGTCTGAAAGTGTTTGTCTGAGTGTGTGTGTCTGTGTATGTGTTTGTGTTGTGTGTCTGTGAGTGTGTGTCTGAAAGTGTATGTGTGAGTGTGTGTGTGTGTGGCTGTGTATGTGTCTGTGAGTGTGTGTGTGTATGTGTTTGAGTCTGTGTGTCTGTGAGTGTGTGTCTGAAAGTGTGAGTGTGTGTTTGTCTGTGAGTGTGTGTGTCTGTGTTTGTCTGTGAGTGTGTGTGTATGTGTCTGTGAGTATGTGTGTATGTGTCTGTGAGTGTGTGTGTGTATGTGTCTGTGAGTGTGTGTGTGTATGTGTTTGTCTGTGAGTGTGTGTCTGTATATGTGTGTCTGTATGTGTTTGTCTGTGAGTGTATGTGTGAGTGTGTATGTGTATGTGTCTGTGTGTGTATGTGTTTGTCTGTGAGTGTGTGTATGTGTTTGTCTGTGAGTGTTTCTGTGTGTGTGTGTCTGTGTATGTGTGTATGTGTCTGTGAATGATTGTATGAATGTGTGTGTCTGTCAGTGTATGAGTGTGTGTTTGTGAGTGTCTGTCAAATCAGTGAGATTATGTTTGTGATTGAGTGTGTGTCTGTCAATGAATGAGTGTGTGTCAGATCAGTGAGTCTGTGTCTGTCAGTGACGTCTGTGTGTTTGTCATTGAGTGTGTGTGGCTGTTAATGAGTGTAGCGTGGCGGGGCGGAGCGGAGCGCAGTACAGGAGCTTCTGTTTCCTGTACCTGGTCACTGAGAGAGCACTTCCTGTCAGTCCAGCCAGCTACAGAAAACTGAAGCTCCTGTAGAGGGTCTGCTCCGCAACGCTACAAGACAGGTAGGAGGCTACCAGGAAGGGGAGTGTGACCGCTAAGAGGGTGGGGGGTGCACCAAGGGACAGGGAGGGGAGGGGAGAGAAAAACCAAGGGACATGGAAAGGAGGGGGGAGGGGAGAGGGACACTAAGGGACGGGGAAGAGGGAGGGGCTGGTTAGGAGGCACATAGGTGAAGATGTTAATTTTAGAGGGGGGGGCGGAAAAATGCATCTTCGCCTATGTACCCAAAAATCCTTGCACCGGCCCTGGGCGCAACCTTTCCTTTGGTATTTTATTGTTGTTTACATTTATTCTGGGGTTGTGAGGGAGACCAATTCCCTTAGGTGTGCTGCCTTCTATATATATAATTGTTGTTTCTGTTTTGTTACTCTAGCGTTGATCCTCTGTCTTCCTTTCTTTGCACCCTGTATGTAATATGTGGTAGGTTTGTTGGCTGTGTGTAATGTGTGGTGTGCGATGGCTGAGTGTAACGTGTGGGGGATTTGTTGGCTGTGTGGAATGTGGTGAGGGTAGGCTGTGTGGAATGGGTGTGGAAGATGTTGGCTGTGTGCTATGTGTTGGGGATTGTCAATGTGTGTTTAACGGTGCTCTGTGTTATGCTCCCTCTCAAGCTTACCTTTCTTGATCCTTGGGAGTCCAGCAGGGGTTAAAATTGAATGGTGAGGGGGTTGGGGCTAACCGCCTAGAGCAATGGATGCCTAATCCTTTAGCTCTGGCTCACAGGGTCACAATCTGATGCTATCCTGACCATCTGAGAACATATAAAGACAAAAAAAGTGACATGGCACAACAGAAGGGGAAGAAGATTGCCACATAGGCAGAAAAACTTAACGTTTTTGGGAATAAATCACAAAACGAGCATACAGAGATTCGGGCCTTCTCTCAAAATGGAGGCGCCAGCTCCGACGGCACAGAGTGCCCCACTCCAACGAAGATAGATCCAGACCCTGACAAGCTCACAAAAATTCACCTACAGCTGGCACTGGATGCACTGTCACAGAAGTTGATTACAACTTGGCAGCATTCAATGGACTCATTAAGGAAAGATGTTCAAGAACTGGGCAAAAGGACATCACATGTTGAATCTAAAATGGAGGACTTTGCCTCGGCATATAACGATCTGGCCAGACACGTGGAACAGATCGAACAAAAGCTCACCACTACTGAATTGAAACTAACTGACCTGGAGGATAGGGCGCACAGAAATAATTTGCGCCTCAGAGGGATACCAGAATCAATACTACCAGAAAACCTACAAGCCTATGTTAGAGGTCTCCCTTCATGCATATGTGCCAGAGATACCAGTGGATATGTTACTCATAGATAGAGTGCATCGGCTTCCAAGGCCAATTTTCTTGCCTGAAACAGCACCCCGAGATGTCTTGATGCGCATTCATTACTATAATATAAAAGAGCACATATTGCGAGTGAGCCGCAACAAAGTGAAACCGCCGGCAGACTTCCCAGAGATTAAAATATTCGCGGATCTTTCGGCTTCCACCTTACGCAGAAGGAAAGAATTCTCACAAATAGCCAACACATTGCGGTCCAACGGCATCAGATTCCGCTGGGGTTTCCCAACAAAAATGCTGTTAACAAAAGACGGATCCACACAAGTTATCACATCACCGGGGGAGGGGATAAGAAAATTGCGGCTCTGGGGACTCACAGAAAAAGAACCGGAACCGCAGGCTTCACCACCTCGTTATTTGCAGCTTGAATGGAGCAGAGCTACCCCCACGAAAAAACCTCACTGAAAGACTGTAAGTATAAAACAAAAGCAAGCATGTTGTAACTGCACACAGCATGGACTGACCTCCATGTATAATACTTGCTAAAAGTTATTAATGTTAATCTGTTTTCTATCTTCCCATCATATGTTTTAAAGCAACCTGTATATTAAGCACATATGGTTAAACCTTCCCATAGTAAGAGCCAATGTAAATTACCTGCTATGGGTTATTAATGTTAATCTATTTTCTACTCTTCCACCTAATGATCTAAAGCAACCTGCATATTAAGCAACATATACATCAACTTTCCTATGGTAAGAGATCATGTAAATTACCTACTAAGGGTTGTTACAATTAATCTGTTTCCTACTCTTCCACCTAATGATTTAAAGCAACCTGCATATTAAGCAACTAATGGTTCAATTTTCCCATAGTAAGATACCATGTAAACTACCTACTAAGGGTTATTACTGTTAATTTGTTTTCTACTTTCCCACTAATGAGCTAAAGCAACCTGCATATTGAGCAACATAAGGTTAAATCTTACTCTAGTAAGAGACCATGTAAATGAACTGTCTAGGATTATTACTGGTAACTGTTTTCTACTTTCCCACCTAACGGGTTACAGCAACCGCATATTAAGCAAAATAAAGTTCAATCTCTCTATGGTAAGAGACCATGTAAATTAACTGTCTAGGATTATTACTGGTAACCTGCTTTCTACTTTCCCACCTAATGGGTTAGAGCAACCTGCATATTAAGCAACATACTGTTCAATCTCTCTATGGTAAGAGACCATGTAAATTAACTGCTAAGAATTATTACTGCTAATCGGCTTTCTACTCCCCCACCTAATGATGTAAACAACCTGTAGTTTAAGCAACATGTAGTTCAAATTCCCCACAGTAAGAGACTATGTAAATTACCTGCTAAGGGTTATTACTGCTAATTAATCTCCACTCTCCCATCTTATGACCCAAAGCAACCTGCATCTTACGCAACATAAATATGCTAAGTGCAACTGTGGGAACAGTCAAGTAACTGATACACCATACCTCCCCTGGAAAGGGGATAGCCATCAAAGAGCTGATGTACTGACTCAATAAAAAAAAAAATGTTTTAAATGTTGCATTATTTAGGTGAAAAATATGAGTTAATAGATGTCGTCTGTGTGACACGCCAGGGCAATTAGACCATTGGAGGGAGATTATTGAGATATTTGGACAGTCAGGCATACTATAGCACTAGCGCAGTGTCTAAGAAGCCGATGGTACTCACAAACGTACAATGCCTAGAGTGCTGCACAGGTGACACAATGCATACGTTTTAGATCTAAAGTTTCCTACACCACAAGTTATAAATATGTAATGTATAATATGCTATGTTAGAGATTGTCTTCAACACCTAGGATATACAAGGTATAAATACATAAGGTTGTAACCGCTAGTACTCCTATTTACCGCTATAACGTCTTAAAACTTCGAATTTAGCAGGGCTAACCATACAGATATCTTAGCTAAAATTTTGTATGGTCGGTATAGAGTTTCTCTATTTAAAATACATAAATAATTGAGAATACAATAAAAATAGGAGTTGGAAGCAATAACTTGTCTTATTAATATAGTTTATTGAATATAAATGAATACAGTTATATAAACTCAATAATCTATTAATATATCATAAAGCAGTGTATATAAAATTAAATGAATAAATGCTTGCAAAAGTATTAGTATAACATACCCTCCTGCATATACAGGTAATCTCTCAGTATGTCACCTCCAGAGTCGGTCTGTAAGTCTCTACCTAGCATTGATTATGCATATATATATATATAGTATAGCATTTCTAATTACTACTGGCAATGTATGGGTTAATTCATCTTAGGGCTAAAAGCAGTTCATATATTAAAATAAAAGAAAAACATACTTAACAGTAGTGATGTACCGAACTGTCCGCCTGCGAACTTAGCGTGTTCGCGTTCGCCGCGGCGGGCGGACTCATGCGCAGTTCGATCCGCCCCCTATTCGTCATCATTGGGCAAACTTTGACCTTGTGCCTCTCGGTCAGCAGACACATTCCAGCCAATCAGCAGCACTCCCTCCCTTCCACACCCTCCAACCTCCCTCCCAGCATCCATTTTCGATTCATTCTGAAGCTGCATGCTTAGTGAGAGGAGGGAAAGTTTAGCTGCTGCTGATTAGATAGGGACATTGATAGCTAGGCTAGGGTATTCAGTGTCCACTACAATCCTGAAGGACTCATCTGATCTCTGCTGTAAGGATAGCACCCCAAAAAGCCCTTTTTAGGGCTAGAACATCAGGCTGCTTTTTTTTTTTTTTTTTTCCTGTGTAATGTAATTGCAGGTGCCTGCCTGCCAGCTTCTGAGTGAGGTTCACATTGGATACTGTGCCCACTTTCCCAGTGCCACCACTCATATCTGTTTTTACAATAGGTTAAGCTTTAGATTTAAAATAAATATTTTTTTTTCACTGTAATAGAAGAGCAGTTGCCTGCCTGCCAGCTTCTGTGTCAGGCTGGATGCCTTGCCCATTTGCACAGTCAGTGCCACCACTCATATCTGTTTTTTACAATAGGTTAAGCTTTAGATTTAAAATAAATTATTTTTTTTCACTGTAATAGAAGAGCAGTTGCCTGCCTGCCAGCTTCTGTGTCAGGCTGGATGCCTTGCCCATTTGCACAGTCAGTGCCACCACTCATATCTGTTTTTACAATAGGTTAAGCTTTAGATGTAAAAGAAATATTTTTTTTTCACTGTAATAGAAGAGCAGTTGCCTGCCTGCCAGCTTCTGTGTGCGTTTCACAGTGGATACTGTGCCCTCTTGCCCAGTGCCACCACTCGTATCTGTTTTTACAATAGCTTAAGCTTTAGATTTAAAATAAATAATTTTTTTTCACTGTAATAGAAGAGCAGTTAGTTGTCTGCAAGCGTCTGGGTGTCAGGCCTCCTTCAGCGTGTGCTCTGCAGACCTGTGCCAGCGTGCTTTGACAGTTGCCAATCATATCTGGTGTCTCTTTAGCGTGCTCTTACAAAGAAAAAAGGTTTCCAGTATAAGCTAATAGCAGCCAGTCAGTGTCCTTCAAGCGGCTCTGTCAGGCCTTCCTTCAGCGTGTGCCCTGCACAACCCTGCCAGCGTACTTTGACAGTTGCCACTCATATCTGGTGTCTCTATAGCATGCTTTTACAAAGAAAAACGTTTTCCAGTGTAAGCTAATAGCAGCCAGTCAGTGTCCTTCAAGCGGCTCTGTCAGGCCTTCCTTCAGCGTGTGCCCTGCACAACCCTGCCAGCGTACTTTGACAGTTGCCACTCATATCTGGTGTCTCTATAGCGTGCTTTTACAAAGAAAAAAGGTTTCCAGTGTAAGCTAATAGCAGCCAGTCAGTGTCCTTCAAGCGGCTCTGTCAGGCCTACAGTGTGTGCTCTCCAGAACTGTTCAAGTGCACATTGCCAATCATATCTGGTGTCTCTATAGCGTGTTTTTAAAACCAAAATTTTGTTTCCACTGTAATAGAAGAGCAGTTGCCTGCCTGCCAGCTTCTGTGTGAGGTTCACAGTGGATACTGTGCCCTCTTGCCCAGTGCCACCACTCATATCTGTTTTTACAATAGCTTAAGCTTTAGATTTAAAATAAATAAATTTTTTTCACTGTAATAGAAGAGCAGTTAGTTGTCTGCAAGCGTCTGGGTGTCAGGCCTCCTTCAGCGTGTGCTCTGCAGACCTGTGCCAGCGTGCTTTGACAGTTGCCAATCATATCTGGTGTCTCTTTAGCGTGCTTTTACAAAGAAAAAAGGTTTCCAGTGTAAGCTAATAGCAGCCAGTCAGTGTACTTCAAGCGGCTCTGTCAGGCCTTCCTTCAGCGTGTGCCCTGCACAACCCTGCCAGCGTACTTTGACAGTTGCCACTCATATCTGGTGTCTCTATAGCGTGCTTTTACAAAGAAAAAAGTTTTCCAGTGTAAGCTAATAGCAGCCAGTCAGTGTCCTTCAAGCGGCTCTGTCAGGCCTTCCTTCAGCGTGTGCCCTGCACAACCCTGCCAGCGTACTTTGACAGTTGCCAATCATATCTGGTGTCTCTATAGCGTGCTTTTACAAAGAAAAAAGGTTTCCAGTGTAAGCTAATAGCAGCCAGTCAGTGTCCTTCAAGCGGCTCTGTCAGGCCTTCCTTCAGCGTGTGCCCTGCACAACCCTGCCAGCGTACTTTGACAGTTGCCACTCATATCTGGTGTCTCTATAGCGTGCTTTTACAAAGAAAAAAGGTTTCCAGTGTAAGCTAATAGCAGCCAGTCAGTGTCCTTCAAGCGGCTCTGTCAGGCCTACAGTGTGTGTTCTCCAGAACTGTTCAAGTGCACATTGCCAATCATATCTGGTGTCTCTATAGCGTGTTTTTAAAACCAAAATTTTGTTTCCACTGTAATAGAAGAGCAGTTGCCTGCCTGCTGTCAGGATCGGGACAGGGATCCAACACGCAGAGTACAAACAGGTACAGGATACGTATACCGGACCTTAGAATGTCCGGACTAACGTACGGAGAGTATAGAGAATGGTCAGAGACAAGCCGAGGTCAAGGGAACGAGAGGACAGGTAAGCGAGGAACAAGCCGGGTCAAGGATAACAGAGGTAAACAGAGTAAGTCAAACAAGCCGGGTCGGAACCAAAGGGATAACAGAAAATACCAGAGCACTGTGTGACTAGACAGGCTAGAACCACGACAGGGCAATGAGCAAATGGGAGAAGCAAGTTTAAATACCCTGGCTCGGAGGGAGAGACACGCCTCCGACGAGATCTGATTAGTCTCTACAGGATTGAGTGACAGGTCGTTTCGGGCTGGCGTCATGACGTCGGTTACCGGGCGTCCTGCTACAAAAGGAAGTGACTCCCTCGCGGCCGGCGTTTACGTGACCGGGTGGACCGCGAGGAACAGAGGAAACAGCCCGTCCGGACGGATAGACGTCTAAGTCTCTACCTCTCTCGGAGGTAGAGACTTCAGGTACCCTGACACCTGCCAGCTTCTGTATGAGGTTCACAGTGGATACTGTGCCCTCTTGCCCAGTGCCACCACTCGTATCTGTTTTTACAATAGCTTAAGCTTTAGATTTAAAATAAATAATTTTTTTTCACTGTAATAGAAGAGCAGTTAGTTGTCTGCAAGCGTCTGGGTGTCAGGCCTCCTTCAGTGTGTGCTCTGCAGACCTGTGCCAGCGTACTTTGACAGTTGCCACTCATATCTGGTGTCTCTATAGCGTGCTTTTACACAGAAAAAAGGTTTCCAGTGTAAGCAAATAGCAGCCAGTCAGTGTCCTTCAAGCGGCTCTGTCAGTCCTTCCTTCAGCGTGTGCTCTCCAGAACTGTTCCAGTGCACATTGCCAATCATATCTGGTGTCTCTATAGCGTGCTTTTAAAACCAAAATTTGTTTT
Source organism: Pelobates fuscus (assembly GCF_036172605.1). NCBI lineage: Eukaryota > Metazoa > Chordata > Amphibia > Anura > Pelobatidae > Pelobates > Pelobates fuscus. The sequence continues at coordinate 187,252,446 of NC_086321.1, read as the reverse complement.
TCACTGTTATAGATTGAATAGCAGTTACTTGTCTTCAAGCGGGTGTGTCAGGCCTACAGTGTGTGCTCTGCAGAACTGTTACAGTTCACATTGCCAATCATATCTGGTCTCACAGTAGCTATAGGGTTGATCTGTGTTCTGGTGCTTTACATTTAGGTAGATACTTGTAGCGAAAGCCACTTCGCCACTGTGTTTTGGAGGGGGCTGCTTGCCCGCCTCTTACCGTGTGACTACGGTCCCTGGGCGATTTGGCCCTTTATGCACGGTATTTGGGCATACTGTGTTTTATCGTGCGGCTACTGGCCCTTTAAGCACAGTGTATGGACATACTGAAACTTTTTGGACACTTCCTCTTCCCCTCCCCCGGATCCATTGTTCTCCAGCAGGGTGTTGTCCCAGGGACAAGGAAAAGCCATGCTTGCAAGTGAAAACAAAGGACTTCGACCTAACCGTTAAACCCCTGAACCTATTCAAGTGAATTTTGGATATGTTTGTCCCCAAGTTATACTGGTTAAAATAATATAAGTTTTATGTATGTACGATGTTAACTCACAAAGTTATAAAAATGTATAAAAAGTGTAACTTTTCAGCTTGGAGATAATTGAGTAGATACAGTAATTGACTCAATTATCTCCTAAGCAGAGGGGAGGAATATGCTGGGTGTGTTTCTATTGTCCCATTGTGTCTGATTGGCTGCTGTACTTGCATTGTATGTGTTGTAATGTGTTTATTGGTTGTTCTGCAAAACCCTGTGAGCAGTACTAGGTTTTGTGGATTGTGAATAAAAAGGGCTGCAAGCTAGCAGCCAGAGAGTTCTATTTTTACCCTCAACTTGAGTCCTGTCTCTTATTGGGGGAATCTGCTACAAGGGATTGCTATGCTAGGCATATTCCCTTGCTATAATCACTGAGCTCTTGTAAGAGCTTGTTCCTGCTTCGTTCTGAAGGGAGATAGCTGCAGCCTGCTGTGCTTATGGTGTCTGGTGGAGTGCTTGGAGTCCTCTGGAAGCGCTAGGAGCATCTTTCAACGGAGGTACCCAGTCGGGGTGCCAGGCGATCCGTTACATTGGTGGCAAGCGGTGGGATGGCGTCCTAGTGCGAGGAGAAGCAGCTCAGAGGCACCGGTAACTTGTGGAGTTGTGCAGCGTCCCTATCTTCAGCAACATAATGGAACCAGCAGTGGCTACAGCAAGCATGGCGTATAGCTACTCCGTACTAGAGTTTGGCACGATGGTAGGGTTGCGCCTGAAGTTTTACGGACCCAATCCAGAGGAGAAATACGTGCGGTTTGTGTGGGACATGGTGACCCGGAACCTACAACACAGGGCGTTGAGGGAAGGCCAGTGGGCACGTTGGGAGAAACTCCAGCCACAGGTAGAGTGGGACGAGGAAGAAACCGAGGTGGCCGGTGGAGATGGGACCGAGGTCTCTCTACCGGCCCTACAGGGATGCTGGGCACCCGGCCCAGATCCCCAGCGGCAGTATGTTTTACAGGGAGGGGAGACAGTCGGTCTCACTCCCCAGCGGCAGAATGTGTTATTGGAGGAAGAGACAACCGGTCTCCCTCCCCAACTGCAACCAGAGGTACCCGAGGTAGAGGACCTCATAGACTGGTCCTGGGAGGACCCCCTGCAGGCAGGTGGAGATGGGACCGAGATCTCTCCACCGGCCCTACAGGGATGCTGGGCAACCGGCCCAGATCCCCAACTAGAGCTGGAGTTACAGAAAGTGGAGAGCATCGACCTCCCCCCCCAGCAGCAGCCGGAGTACCAGGGGGAGGTAAGTGATATTTCTCCTCCCCAGTCAACTCCTTTGTTCCCTGACCCCCCAGCAGAAGAGCTGGCAACTGGGCAGAGCGCCGCTGGCCTCTGTCCTCCCTTGTTTCCTTCCCCTGAGCCTGACTTTCTACAGGCTGCCTCAGCGGAAGAGCTGGCAACTGGGCAGAGCGCCGCTGGCCTCTGTCCTTCCTTTTTTCCTTACCCTGAGACTACCCCAGCTCTGACCCCGGAGCAGAGCACATCGGGCATCTGGCCCCCAAGTACTCACAGCCATTTGCTCAGCAAGGCCGAGGGTGCCACAGTTTCACCCCACAACTTGGGACCTACAGGCCAGTATGACTTATTGTTGGGGGGCTATTCTGTGAATTCTTTATTGTGGGGGGGCTACACTGCTAAATTTGTTTTGTGGGTTAGACCCTCTGTGAACTATGTACCGTGGGTGGGCCATTCTGTGAATTCTTTATTGTGGGGGGGCTACACTGCTAAATTTGTTTTGTGGGTGGGCTACTCTGCTAATTTTGTTTTATGGGTGGGCTGCCCGACTAATCTAGGTACTGACCGGCAGAAGGTCAGGTACCTGGTTAGTCTACCCGTGAATGGGAAGATATGTAGCGAAAGCCACTTCGCCACTGTGTTTTGGAGGGGGCTGCTTGCCCGCCTCTTACCGTGTGACTACGGTCCCTGGGCGATTTGGCCCTTTATGCACGGTATTTGGGCATACTGTGTTTTATCGTGCGGCTACTGGCCCTTTAAGCACAGTGTATGGACATACTGAAACTTTTTGGACACTTCCTCTTCCCCTCCCCCGGATCCATTGTTCTCCAGCAGGGTGTTGTCCCAGGGACAAGGAAAAGCCATGCTTGCAAGTGAAAACAAAGGACTTCGACCTAACCGTTAAACCCCTGAACCTATTCAAGTGAATTTTGGATATGTTTGTCCCCAAGTTATACTGGTTAAAATAATATAAGTTTTATGTATGTACGATGTTAACTCACAAAGTTATAAAAATGTATAAAAAGTGTAACTTTTCAGCTTGGAGATAATTGAGTAGATACAGTAATTGACTCAATTATCTCCTAAGCAGAGGGGAGGAATATGCTGGGTGTGTTTCTATTGTCCCATTGTGTCTGATTGGCTGCTGTACTTGCATTGTATGTGTTGTAATGTGTTTATTGGTTGTTCTGCAAAACCCTGTGAGCAGTACTAGGTTTTGTGGATTGTGAATAAAAAGGGCTGCAAGCTAGCAGCCAGAGAGTTCTATTTTTACCCTCAACTTGAGTCCTGTCTCTTATTGGGGGAATCTGCTACAAGGGATTGCTATGCTAGGCATATTCCCTTGCTATAATCACTGAGCTCTTGTAAGAGCTTGTTCCTGCTTCGTTCTGAAGGGAGATAGCTGCAGCCTGCTGTGCTTATGGTGTCTGGTGGAGTGCTTGGAGTCCTCTGGAAGCGCTAGGAGCATCTTTCAACGGAGGTACCCAGTCGGGGTGCCAGGCGATCCGTTACAATACTCTTTTACCGTATGCTAGTATGAGCAAATAGCCTCTAGGGGTTGTGGTACAGTACTCTCTACAGTGATCTGTCCAGTACCCCCCCATCGTCAGTACAGCCATATGGACCAACCCCCACTCCTATACCCCATGATTTTTTTTTTAAGTCTCTGTACGTTTTTCTATTAAAGATTTATTATTTTCCTTACTCTGTACATCTATTACTCTGCACACCAAGGGAGTGAATACCCTATTGTGGGCACACCCTCAGTCGAGTGTGTTCTGGTAGATGGATTTTGCTTTCCTCTCCGAACACCTCAATTCTTGGGATTTATTCTATTTTCTAATACTTATTGCATTGGGGTAAGCCCTTTAGTTGTTGCCCATTTAGTCCTTGCCTTGGCTCCAGAGCTGGACCTTTCTAGCTCTATAGACATCTTCCTTTTCCTAATATAGCTCTGAATGACGTTTGACTTGCGTGACTTATCCGCCACCAACTAGGGTTCAAGCCGCCATGTTTTAGGGCACTTTCTGCCTGGGAAACAAACATCAATTTTTCTGGCCGCTGCTACAGCAGTGGCTGCAACAATACCAAATTTTTCAGGCATGTGTACATGCCTAATTTTTAGGGCCACTGGTGCAGCACTGTGGCTTCAAAAACCAAACCCCCAAAAAATCCTCCAAGATGAAACCAATATACCAGTGGTCTAAGCATCTTCCCACCTTGGCCTAAAAAGAGGAGGTGATTCCACAATTAAAAATCGCTGCCATTTACACGTCCACTGATAGGAGACGCGGAAGGTATTAAACTGATATGAACAATACTAAACTCACCACTCCTATCTGGTGGCACATTAGCTTGCCCGCGCAGTGCCCCAAATTTCAAGTAAGAGGACCGACCAAGCATCTTCTTCCATCTCCCTGTTACATAAATCAATGCCATATCCATAGAAATTGTACATATTATCCAGGAGAGTTTTACAGGGCCAAATCTTGTCGCCTGTTGAAAGAGGTGACCTTGCTCGGGTCCCAGGTGTGCGGTTCCTAAAATGGCTGCCATATACACGTCCACTGATAGGAGACGCGGAAGGTATTAAACTGATATGAACATTTACTAAACTCACCACTCCGAGTGCTGTTATTTAATTAATTTTTTTGTGGTGAGGCTTTACAGGACAGAGTGCTTCTCCACGGGACATGTTAACTCGCGGGCAGCTGGCTCATCAAGGAACCAGAGCAGCTTTAACAAGCAGCTTGAACGGTGTCCCAATAGCTTGCATTTAAAAACCTGTTAAATGTTATAATAACATCAGATTGCTTTGCAGCAGGATATCCTTCCAGAAGAGATGTATTTGACAAAATGTTGTAATACCTTTAGTAAAAATTAGTGAAAAAATAAATCACAAGCAGGGTACAAATGGCTAATTAAGGCTAAGGATTTCAGGATTAACCATGTTTTAGAGAAGGAGATCCCACCAAAAAAAAAAAAAAAAACCCTTGTTCGATTCTAGAAACCTGGTGTGTATGGTAATCTGACCCAAGTCAATGAGGAAAAACTGCAGATGGAGGAAACATGCAAACTCACAAGTTACATTAGCACCACCACTCAAAAAACACTGAATAAACAGACGCAGAACTGTAGCCGTCTCTATATTTTAAAGTAAATTAAGTCATACAATTCACCACCCTCATTTTCTAAAAGGGGAAAAATTACTATGGGTCACTTTACCACCAGTGAAGTTCAGCCCACCCCCGGCTCCAACCAATTGACTGAAATCCTCCAAGATGTCACCAATATACCAGTGGTCTAAGCATCTTCCCACCTTGGCCTAAAAAGGGGAGGTGATTCCACAATTAAAAATCGCTGCCATATACACGTCCACTGATAGGAGACGCAGAAGGTATTAAACTGATATGAACAATACTAAACTCACCACTCCTATCTGGTGGCACATTAGCTTGCCCGCGCAGTGCCCCAAATTTAAAGTAAGAGGACCGACCAAGCATCTTCTTCCATCTCCCTGTTACATAAATCAATGCCATATCCATAGAAATTGTAGAGAATATCCAGGATAGTTTTACAGGGCCAAATCATGTCGCCTGTTGAAAGAGGTGACCTTGCTCGGGTCCCAGGTGTGCGGCTCCTAAAATGGCTGCCATATACATGTCCACTGATAGGAGACGCGGAAGGTATTAAACTGATATGAACATTTACTAAACTCACCACTCCGAGTGCTGTTATTTATTTAATTTTTTTGTGGTGAGGCTTTACAGGACAGAGTGCTTCTCCACGGGACATGTTAACTCACGGGCAGCTGGCTCATCAAGGAACCAGAGCAGCTTGAACGAGGTGACCTTGCTCGGGTCCAAGGTGTGCGGTTCCTAAAATGGCTGCCATATACACGTCCACTGATAGGAGACGCGGAAGGTATTAAACTGATATGAACAATACTCCACTCCTATCAGTAGGTCCGTCCCATTGTGATTTATGCCCCCCACCCACCGCGCAGGGATGGGGGCCAGGGGGGAGGAAAGTAGGCCCCCCCATTGTGATTTATGGCCCCCACCCACCACGCAGGGGTGGGGGCCAAGGGTGGGAGGACAGTAGGTCCCCCCATTGTGATTTATGGCCCCCACTCACCGCGCAGGGGTTGGGGAGGACAGTAGCTCCCCCCAGTGTGTATCATGGGCTTTGAGGACAGGTGTCAATCCATACCTGCCAAGTGACCCTATGTAGGGGGAACAGTCTCTATTCTGCTCTGTGTCAGTGTGTATCAGGGGTTTTGAGGACAGGTGTCAATCCATATCTGCCAAGTGACCCTATGTAGGGGGAACAGTCTCTATTCTGCTCTGTGTCAGTGTGTATCATGGTCTCTGTGGACGGGGAACAGTCTCTATTCTGCTCTGTGTCAGTGTGTATCATGGTCTCTTTGGACAGGGAACAGTCTCTATTCTGCTCTGTGTCAGTGTGTATCAGGGGCTTTGAGGACAGGTGTCAATCCATACCTGCCAAGTGACCCTATGTAGGGGGAACAGTCTCTATTCTGCTCTGTGTCAGTGTGTATCATGGTCTCTGTGGACGGGGAACAGTCTCTATTCTGCGCTGTGTCAGTGTGTATCATGGTCTCTGTGGACAGGGAACAGTCTCTTTCTGCTCTGTGTGAGTGTGTATCAGGGGTTTTGAGGACAGGTGTCAATCCATATCTGCCAAGTGACCCTATGTAGGGGGAACAGTCTCTATTCTGCTCTGTGTCAGTGTGTATCAGGGATCATTAGGATAGGTGTCAATCCATATCTGCCAAGTGACCCTATGTAGGAGGAACAGTCCCTATTCTGCTCTGTGTCAGTGTGTATCAAGGGTTTTGAGGACAGGTGTCAATCCATATCTGCCAAGTGACCCTATGTAGGTGACCTTGCTCGGGTCCAAGGTGTGCGGTTCCTAAAATGGCTGCCATATACACGTCCACTGATAGGAGACGCGGAAGGTATTAAACTGATATGAACAATACTCCACTCCTATCAGTAGGTCCGTCCCATTGTGATTTATGCCCCCCACCCACCGCGCAGGGATGGGGGCCAGGGGGGAGGAAAGTAGGCCCCCCCATTGTGATTTATGGCCCCCACCCACCACGCAGGGGTGGGGGCCAAGGGTGGGAGGACAGTAGGTCCCCCCATTGTGATTTATGGCCCCCACTCACCGCGCAGGGGTTGGGGAGGACAGTAGCTCCCCCCAGTGTGTATCATGGGCTTTGAGGACAGGTGTCAATCCATACCTGCCAAGTGACCCTATGTAGGGGGAACAGTCTCTATTCTGCTCTGTGTCAGTGTGTATCAGGGGTTTTGAGGACAGGTGTCAATCCATATCTGCCAAGTGACCCTATGTAGGGGGAACAGTCTCTATTCTGCTCTGTGTCAGTGTGTATCATGGTCTCTGTGGACGGGGAACAGTCTCTATTCTGCTCTGTGTCAGTGTGTATCATGGTCTCTTTGGACAGGGAACAGTCTCTATTCTGCTCTGTGTCAGTGTGTATCAGGGGCTTTGAGGACAGGTGTCAATCCATACCTGCCAAGTGACCCTATGTAGGGGGAACAGTCTCTATTCTGCTCTGTGTCAGTGTGTATCATGGTCTCTGTGGACGGGGAACAGTCTCTATTCTGCGCTGTGTCAGTGTGTATCATGGTCTCTGTGGACAGGGAACAGTCTCTATTCTGCTCTGTGTGAGTGTGTATCAGGGGTTTTGAGGACAGGTGTCAATCCATATCTGCCAAGTGACCCTATGTAGGGGGAACAGTCTCTATTCTGCTCTGTGTCAGTGTGTATCAGGGATCATTAGGATAGGTGTCAATCCATATCTGCCAAGTGACCCTATGTAGGAGGAACAGTCCCTATTCTGCTCTGTGTCAGTGTGTATCAAGGGTTTTGAGGACAGGTGTCAATCCATATCTGCCAAGTGACCCTATGTAGGGGGAACAGTCCCTATTCTGCTCTGTGTCAGTGTGTATCATGGTCTCTGTGGACGGGGAACAGTCTCTATTCTGCTCTGTGTCAGTGTGTATCATGGTCTCTGTGGACAGGGAACAGTCTCTATTCTGCTCTGTGTGAGTGTGTATCAGGGGTTTTGAGGACAGGTGTCAATCCATATCTGCCAAGTGACCCTATGTAGGGGGAACAGTCTCTATTCTGCTCTGTGTCAGTGTGTATCATGGTCTCTGTGGACAGGGAACAGTCTCTATTCTGCTCTGTGTGAGTGTGTATCAGGGGTTTTGAGGACAGGTGTCAATCCATATCTGCCAAGTGACCCTATGTAGGGGGAACAGTCCCTATTCTGCTCTGTGTCAGTGTGTATCATGGTCTCTGTGGACGGGGAACAGTCTCTATTCTGCTCTGTGTCAGTGTGTATCATGGTCTCTGTGGACGGGGAACAGTCTCTATTCTGCGCTGTGTCAGTGTGTATCATGGTCTCTGTGGACAGGGAACAGTCTCTATTCTGCTCTGTGTGATTGTGTATCAGGGGTTTTGAGGACAGGTGTCAATCCATATCTGCCAAGTGACCCTATGTAGGGGGAACAGTCTCTATTCTGCTCTGTGTCAGTGTGTATCAGGGATCATTAGGATAGGTGTCAATCCATATCTGCCAAGTGACCCTATGTAGGGGGAACAGTCCCTATTCTGCTCTGTGTCAGTGTGTATCAGGGATTTGACTATCTTTATTCAGATTCAAAAATTACAATTCCAGGAAAAATTTAACAAACATTTACAAGAACATGTTATGCACATCATAGAAACAACGTGAACCTCTTTAAAGCCACAAACTTAAGACAAAAAATACGTACACACAATGTGTAAGGGTTTGAAAGAATATTCTGAATCCTTACATGTTTACTTTATCGTTTGTTTGATTTTTTTTTTTTTAATTCTTTATTTTTGTTGTTGTGCAATGTATTATCACAATTCGCCAAGTGAAAACAACATATTTTACATGTTTCAATATAGTACATGAACATCCCTGTAGTAGCGTATGACATGTTATCAATAAGAGAAAAGAAAAAAAGAAAAACAAAAAACATCTTTAACAACAAGGTGTGAACCTGAGCCTGTTTGATATGTTCTCTTGTGCAACACTCTGTCTGAGGCACAGAGTATAATATCACCTGATGCAAAGGCAAGGATCACTGTACTTTAAGAAGCCTCAGCACCGTTCGTTATAGGAGAAGGCCCTCGGTGCCGATATGATAAGGAGTGTAAGTGGAAAGAACAGAGAAGAAAAGTATAGAGAATAGGCAAGAACGGGGCTTGGAGGCGCGCGGAAGGCAGCCGCGGAGGAGGGAGGGAGGGAAGGGGGAGGAGGGGGGGAAGAGGGGCGGCCCCCCCACATCTTCAAAGGTCCCCACTCGTATGCTATGCGCTCAGCGGACTTTCGTCCCACGGCTCCCACAGCCTACTGAATGCTCCCAGGGAACCCCTAATCCTTGCCGTCAGGTCGTCCATCAGGCGTACCTCCCTAATTCGCGCAGTAACGCTCGCTATATGTGGTGTGTCCGGTTTCAACCATGTGTATGCAATCGCTCGCCTTGCGGCCAGTGTAATTTTGTGGATCAATTTTTGCTCCCTTCTCGTCCACCCGTCTACAGTCCTGTTTAGGAGATACACCCACGGGTCCAGATCCGGGGCTCTAGAGAAAACTTGCATCAGAAGGTCCCGTATGGCTCCCCAGAATCCTGTGACTCTCGGGCACTCCCACCACATATGCAGATAGGTCCCCCTCTCCCCGCACCCCCTCCAGCAATCGTCTGTGGTGGTTTTGTGCATCTTAAACAATTTGACTGGGGTCGTATACCACCGGAACATTGTTTTTAGGGATTGTTCCTGTAATGTTACACATACTGAAGTTGTCCTGCTTGCCTCCCATATTTCTTGCCACTCTACTCCTTCAAGTTCTTCCCCCAAGTCTCGCTCCCATTGTGCAATGTATGCCAGTTCTCCCCATTCCCGGGATTCAGAGCATAAGTGCGCGTATAGCCGTGTTATGAGTCCCCTCGGCATGCTCCCCGAGTCACACATGGACTCGAAGAAGGTTAGCGTTTTTTGTGCTATTGCTTTGATGTGGGGTTGGCTAGCGTAGTCTTTTAACTGCAAGTATCGGAAGAAGTCCGCGGGTGTTAGGTGTCGTCCCTGTTTGAGTTGGTCGAATGTAATTATGTCTGAGCCCTGGTATAAATGGTGGATTCGTTGTATGCCTGCGTGTTCTAGGTTCTTAAATTTCCTGGCCTCCATACCCGGGGGAAACTCTCTATTGCGTAGTATCGGCATAAGGGGTGAGGGAGAAGACGCCAATCCATATCTCCGGCTGCAGGCATCCCACAGCCGAAGGGAGTTTAGGATTGCCGGGCAGGTGACCCTCAACAGCGGCCTATGCTCCCTGGGGACCCACATCGTAAACTGGGGTAGATCCATTCCCATCATGTGTGACTCTATTTCTACCCACTTCCTTTCGTCTGGGGGTGAATGCCATAGTGCGACCTGTGCCAGCTGTGCCGCCACGTAATAGTGATACAGGCTCGGAAGGCCGAGCCCCCCCTCGTCTTTGGCCGGTACAAGACATGTCTCGAAATGCGATGTCTTTTATGCTGCCACACAAAGTCACCGATCGCTCTTTGGAGTGGGGCAAGTTGCGCCTTGGTCAGTGGGATCGGGAGGGCCTGGAATAGAAAGAGGGCCCTTGGGAGTAGATTCATCTTCACAGAATGAACCCTCCCCACCCAAGATATGGGCTTGTCGGTCCACCTCTCCATATCTCTAGTCAATGTGCACCATAAGGGCGCGTAGTTGTGGGAGTAAAGATCCTCTGGGTTAGCTGTCAACTGAATTCCCAGGTACTTGAGAGATTGTGATGCTATCTTTATATGATGTGTCCTGCGGATCTGATCTATGTCCATTGCTTGCATACTTATTGTGGTGTAATCACCAAATTAATATAAATATTACACAAGGTTCGTCTACATTAAAAGGTATTTATTTAGAAGGCAACACACAATACTATAACACACAGCCCAGACCCACGGAGCAACAACCCTTTTAAATCTATCTATCTATATAGTAATCCCCTTCCCCACACGTTTGATCTCACCCACGGTTAGGCCTTCACCATCTAGTAATGGCTCACTGCTGCAAGTTCAACATCACATCCACCAAGGAAGAAAAGGAAGCAACAGAGTATAACATGGTTCACCAAGATAGCACATGGCGTCTGCACATCTGCTCAGTAGAACAGCCAAGAAGGAACAGAGAGAAATGAGGATAGAGAGGAGTGGCTATCTCTCTCCTGACTTGTAAAGGTATTGAATTACCTACTTAACATATCAAAGGGTAAAGCTTATCCCCCTGTAAGAAAGATCTACATGAACTTGATCACATGACCCCTGGTCACCATGTTAGTTTGATGACAGAATGTCACCACATTCCCTCACTTTTTCTTCTCTTATGTTGAGCACATTTAAAAATAATAATATTTCCCTCTTATCTATCTAAACTATGAGATCTGAAGTAGGAAAGGGGAGCACAGGAATTAGTGTGAGTGAGATGAGTAAAGTAAAAGAAAACAGTCAAATAGGGGTTGCATCACCCCACATTCCCCCACTTTTTCTTCATCTATGTTGCTCCGTTATCTAGTTATCCCTCTAGTACAAGAGAACCTAGTGGGAGCAAAAACCTGATATACAGGAGAAATTCAACCCACCGTCCCTCCGGAATAGTTCCCTCAGCGACATAAGTTCTCCTGTACTTTCCTATGGCTGTCAATTCACATTTTATACAAATTTGTCAAAAAAACAAAACAAAACAAAAAAAAGAAATTTAGGTCAATGTGTGTGTGTGTGTGTGTGTTAAATATGTATGTATGTGCAATGTACTAGTGGCAGAGTTTGTAGAGTGTGTAGGACTGGATGTGATATTTGCGGAATTCCATATTCTTAATCCAGTTCCGACTCCTCCCAGAAGGGCTGCAAATATGTCCAGTTTTTCCTGACTCCCTGCTTTGCCTAAACCACTGCCGCCGTTGTTCCGGACACCTTGGAAGAATAGAAGGATTATTAAAATGTAGACTAATCTTTTTAAACTGACTCCCTTATTTGGAGTATCTTCTGCCCGCATTGCCTGTCTCCCATCCCTACTGTGATACAGCTTATACTTATCCATCCTGTAACAAGGATCCACCACAATCGTCTGTTGACACACATCATCATCCTAATGCAGCTTTGCCTTGCTCTGTGGGAACACTAGATCTCATCATTAGAAATGTATAGCTATATGGGAGACTGGAAAACGCAGAGAAAGAATCAAAACAAAAGAAAAACAAACATACATACAGATGTAGAGAGATACAAAAATTATGAGTTATTGATTGCTGGGACCCCCCAATTGATCAATCTTTTCCTCCTCTCTCATCTGTTCCCTCAGTGCTTTCACATCTGCCGCCAATCTTTCAGTCTGTCTCTTTAGGTCCCAGTAGTCTCTATTCCCTTCTTTATTCCTCCAATTATCCCAGTCCCGTCTATTGGTCTGATGCTCATCCCATCTATGGTTCCTTCTCCAATTATTCCCCCAATAACTGTTCCTGTTGTTTCTCCGTTTTTCTCCCCAATTGTGATTTTCCCAGTTAATATCTGTCCTTTTTAGCCTCTCCCAGGTATTTTTATTATTCCAATTATTATTGATTACCTTAGGCCCCTCCCATCTATTTCTCCAATTCTCTCCCATTACATTACTTCCTTTAGCACTGTCCCTATTCCTATGGTCCCTCTGTGGATCTCTCCATCTTTTGTCAAAGTCCTGTTTTGGTCTCCAGTTCTCATTATCCCTCTTGTTCTGGGGTACATCCCACCTCTGGCTTCTCCATTTACCATTTATATCTCTACCAGAGTCAACCTTGAATGTTCTTATGGCTGAAACAGAGAAGGCCTGTTCTGAGGAAGGATGCTTGATCCACCAATTGTCAGCTCTAGTTAGTACCATTTCTAAGTCTGCTAATGTTGGATCAAAAAGCCTCACAAATTCTTGACACTCCCAGGGAAGGGCTTCCATTACTTTAGCAATGTGTTCTGGTGAGCCCAAGACCAGAGGCTGTTGAGGTTGGCGTAGCGTATACCAGAACAATATCCTTTGAGCTACCTCTCTAGGACCATCTGCTGACCTCATCTTAATATTAGCTATTTCTTTCTCAATGCTGAGTAAATAGAAATGTGTTGCAGAAATTCTTCCTGCCTGATCAGACACACTGTTATTAAATCCAAATAGTCTGCTAGCCAAAGGACCCATAGCATATTCTAACAGTTCTGTCCATTCTTCTAAGTTAAGACCTCCTTTTTTCGCTCTATTTGCTCCCCTCATAAACCAATGTGTAAAGGTGTTAAAGTCGTCAGTTGGCATACTTCCCCACCATTTCTGGAAATTATCTTTGTCTGTGATTGACATAGTCCTTGTCTGTCTAGAGAAGCTAGTAGGCATTTCTCTTACATTAAAATGTTCAGTTATTATTATAGGGGCTTGTGGGACACAATTCACAATTGGCACATTTCCATTGTGTTTTGTTCCCACTACTGGTTCTTTAATAAAATAAGACTGGCCTGGGCATACTCTAGGAATCTCCTTATCCCATTTATTTGTGTTTTCTTTAATTTTTATTTTATATTCCATGACTAGGTCTTGGAGTTCAGTGATCTTAGCACTATATGCATCTCTCTGTTGTTCTATTTCTCTTAACTCCTTCTCCAACCCCTCAATCATTTTGTTTGTTCTTAGGGCAGCTATTTTAAAACAATTTCTTTCATCAAGAGCATCTTCCATTTTATTAGTGGTTACTAAATTAGCTTGCTGCAATTCGAGTACCATGCTTGCCAAACCCCCTATTGCAGCAACAACCGCTTGTGCCACCAAGCTTTTCCTTTTCTTAATATTGCACTTTTTATTAGTAACAATCTGTGTCAAAACATCCATAAAACCTTCATATTTTCCACAATTGGGGCCTGCTGGTTCTGGAAGCTCATATGGTCCACCATGTTTGTCAATGTCATTCTTGAAGTACTCTAGTACTTCTACAGAAAAATACTTAGTACCCAGAAATGACATTTTAAAACTGAGCTCTCCCTGAGTCTTTAACAATGGGATTAATTAAAAAAAAAAAAAAACTGAAACTGGCTCCAAAGAGATTAAACCATTTGAGAAACTTAATTACATTAACCTATTCAAACAAACTCTTGTCTTTTAAGAAAAAAACTTCACAGTTTCAATACAACAAATGCCCACAGAAAGCAACACACAAAACCACCCTTTTGCCTTTGTTTAAGTGCAGTAGGGGGGAGGAGGAGGGAGTTACAAATAAACAGAATGACTTAAAGGAAGAGATGGAAACTGGAAAATACCTGACTGTAACTTCAGCACAATGATAATTCCCAACCATATAACAATTTAACATAGGCACCTTTACTTCATAATATTTACCTCAAATACAAACTGTTCATTTTCTATTAAACACACTCCAGTGTAAAAATGGAAATGTTAACCTGGCTAAACAGTAGCCAACACACTGTATTAGCCCCAATACCTTTATCATGTAAACACAATGCAAATTATATTTACCTTAGTATGGTGAAGGTAATACTTGCTAATTAACTTCAAAACCAGTAAATTAGCCCAAATTAGCATATTAAAATATAATGGCAAGGCTTGGAGGGTAGGAGTTATACCTAAACTAGATTATTCAAGACACACAAAAAAGTATAAAGTATGGAAGCCTATAGTGTATTAAAATGCAGGCCTGAAAAAAAATTAAACATTTTTTTTTTTTTTTTTTTTTTTAGGCCTCTACTATGATAGCCAAAACAAAACAAAACTCAACTCAAATATATGAAACACACAAAAAACAATAGTATGTTCAACATTGAGGCCTATGCTGGTAGTGTATTAAAATAAAATAAAATGAAGGCCTGAGAAAACACACAAAAAAACTAATCAGCATTCGAATACAAAAAGAAACCGCATGGAAGCCTACTATAGTGTGTTAAAATGCAGGGCTAGGCCTGTACTCTGATAATGAAGGCCTTAAAAACTACTAGGCCTGAACTATGGTAGTCTAAACACAACAAACTCAGATATTTGAAACACGCAAAAAGACTAATACTCTATTCAAAATTGAGGCCTGATGCCCAAGCTTGTATAAAGAATCAAATCAGCATTCAAATACAAAAAAGAAGCAGCATGCAAGCCTATTATAATGCAGGGCTAGGCCTGTACTCTGATAGCCAAAAACCCAATAAAACTCAACTCAGATATTTGAAACATATATTCATAATTGAGGCCTGGTGCCTAATCTGGTATATTAAAACTGAGGCCTGATGCCTAATCTGGTATATTAAAATGGAGGCCTGATGCCTAATCTGGTACATTAAAATGGAGGCCTGAACTAGACTCCAAACACAATCAGCCCTGGATTTCCCATGCAGAGGATAATTAACCAAAGTACTTTTTTTTTTTTTTTTTTTCCTCCCCAAAAAGTAAATCTGACTATCTATTAATGTGTTATTACCTCATAAATAACCTTTGTAGAAGTCTAAAATTCGTTGGTCGCCAGATGTGGTGTATCACCAAATTAATATAAATATTACACAAGGTTCGTCTACATTAAAAGGTATTTATTTAGAAGGCAACACACAATACTATAACACACAGCCCAGACCCACGGAGCAACAACCCTTTTAAATCTATCTATCTATATAGTAATCCCTTTCCCCACACGTTTGATCTCACCCACGGTTAGGCCTTCACATCTAGTAATGGCTCACTGCTGCAAGTCCAACATCACATTCACCAAGGAAGAAAAGGAAGCAATAGAGTATAACATGGTTCACCAAGATAGCACATGGCGTCTGCTCAGTAGCACAGCCAAGAAGGAACAGAGAGGAATGAGGATAGAGGGGAGTGGCTATCTCTCTCCTGACTTGTAAAGGTATTGAATTACCTACTTAACATATCAAAGGATAAAGCTTATCCCCCTGTAAGAAAGATCTACATGAACTTGATCACATGACCCCTGGTCACCATGTTAGTTTGATGACAGAATGTCACCACACTTATGGGGAGTGCGCTTGATTTGGTCATGTTGGCTTTGAAGCCTGAGATTTCCCCGTATGTGTGTAAAACCCCACCCAGGGCCTTCATAGAGTCCACAGGGTTCGTGAGTGTCAAAAGTATGTCGTCCGCGTATGCTGCTGCTACAAATTCCCGGCCCCCTACCCGCACCCCCTGAATCTCTGGGTGTTTTCGGAGCGCCTGTAGAAAGGGTTCAAGTGAAATTACAAAAAGTAGCGGGGAAAGTGGGCATACCTGCCTTGTGCCATTATAAAGTGGGAAGGGAGAGGGAGGCGCGCCCGATATCCTGACCTGTGCTCTGAGGTTGCTGTACATGGCTTTAACTACTGTAAGGTATTCTGTAGGGAATCCTAAATGTTGCATCACTGTAAACATATAGTGCCAATTGACGCGGTCGAAAGCTTTTTCAGCATCAATCGAGACCGCCAGGGTAGGTGCGTTCGTAACTGCCTGTTTCCAGATGAGATCTATGTTCCGACGGGTATTTTCAAATAACTGCCTCCCCGGAATAAAGCCCACCTGGTCGGGTTCTATGAGTGTTGTCAGGTGTGGAAAAAGTCTATCTGCTTGTATCTTGGCTAGTATTTTCATGTCTTGATTTATGAGAGATATGGGTCTGTAACTACTGGGTAACAACGGATCCTTGTCTGGTTTGGGGAGTAATACTATGGATGCCAGCGCCATGTCCGGGTTCGGTGCGCCCCCCTCTCTAAAGTTGTTAAATAGTTTGAGCAAGTGTGGAACCAACTCTTCCCAACTCTTGTGGAACCAACGTCTTGTAATAGGACCCGTCAAAACCGTCCGGTCCTGGTGCCTTATTCCCTTTTAGCCCCGTGATTGCCCTGTCTATTTCCTCTACAGTGATTTTGGCTGCTAACTGGGCCTTCGCCTCTCCGGAGAGCTGTGGTAGGCCAAGATCCCCCAGAAATCTGTGGATACGTTCCGTCTCCTGGTCTGTTCGCCTGCCGTCAGTAGGTGTGTGGTTATATAGTGCTTTATAAAAATCGCGAAAGACACCTGCGATGTCGCCCTGGGTCGTTTTTATTGATCCGTCAGTGTGTCGTATGGACGTGATATGTGTACGTCCCTGTCGAGGCCGTAGTGTCCTGGCTAACAGGGTGTCCATTTTGTTCCCCTTTTCATAAAAGGAACGTTTAGACCACGACAGTGATCGTGCTACGTCATCTGCAAGCAATGCTCGTATGTCCACTTGTCCCAGCGTCTCCCCGTCTGGACATGTCTGATGTCTCTGCTCTGCCGTCTTAAGTTCCCTAAGAAGTCTCTCTAAGGTTGTCGTCTTTTGCTTTTTCTTTATAGTTGCTAGGCGTATAAGGGCTCCCCTCACTACTGCTTTATGGGCTGCCCATATCGTGGGTACTCCTACGTCAGGTGTATCATTGTGGGCGAAGAAGTCAATAATCTCAGCCTGAATCTGTTCCCTAACCATGGGATCCCGTAGTAAGGAGGCGTTTAGTCTCCACGTCCAAGGGGACGCGGCACACAGATTCCCCAGTGTGATTGAGACCTCCGCGTGGTCCGACCACGTGATGGATCCCACCGCCGAGTCAGTTGTGCATGCGAAGCAGCAAGCATTAGCTAGGAAAAGGTCTATTCTTGAGTAAGTGCCATGTGGAGCTGAGAAATATGTGTAATCGACCTCACACGGGTGCTGAGCCCTCCACACATCCACCAATCCCGACTGTGTCATAAAATTGTGTAGCAGCCTGTCCTGTCCCCCTCTCCCTTGTGATCTGGGTAAGCCGCTATGGGTGCTTCTGTCTACTGCCGGACTCGATACTGCGTTGAGGTCCCCTCCCATGAGGAGCATACCCCGCGGCAGTCTCGAGTTCCAGAACTCCGGTTCCGGTCGGTTGGGGGGCATAAACATTAACCAGATGGATTGTATGGGAATATAGGACCCCTGATACTATGATATAGCGCCCGTCTACATCCGCATCAGTCGTGGTTATCTGCAACGGGCACCTACTCCTCACCAATACCGCCACCCCGTTGCGTTTTCTGTGCGCCCTGGCCTCGTGTGAGACTGTGTATGTGTGGTCCCTGAGGGTAAAGCGTGCTTGTTTAGGCAAGTGCGTTTCCTGGACAAATGCAATGTCCGCTCCCCCCCTTTTCAGTTCCCTGAAGAGCAATCACCGTCTTGTCGGGGTGTTAAGGCCCCGTACGTTTAGCGAGATAATTTTCATGGACATGGCACCGAACTAAGTCCCGAGCCCTTGATAGGGAGCCGAGCCGGGCCCGCAACCACCCCCACCACAGAGAAGACAGGTAAGTAATAACAAAGCCGGGTCAGAACCAAAAGACAAGAGAATACAAGAGCACTGTGTGACTAGGCTGGCTAGAACCACGACAGGGCAATGAGCAAATGCTGAGAGCTCCCTTAAATACCCTGGTTCTAGAGACTAATTACGCCTCCGCCGAGACCTGATTCGTGTCTGGGATTTGACTGACAGGTCGGGCTAGAATAGCGTCATGACGTCGACTATTGAGCGTCACTTTACAAAAAGGCATAGTTCTCTCGCGGCCGGCGTTTACATGCGCGAGGGGACCGCGAGGAACGGGAGAATCATGCCGTCTGGATGGAAAAACGTCTAAGTCTCTACCCGTCTCAGGGGTAGAGACTACAGGTACCCTGACAGTACCCCCCCTCTCAGAAACGCCCACCGGGCGGAAGGAACCGGGACGAGATGGAAAGCGGGAATGAAAAGCCCTGCGAAGACGAGGAGCATGGACATCCTCCTGTGGTACCCAGGTCCTCTCTTCTGGACCATATCCCTTCCAGTCAACCAGGTATTGGATTTTCCCCCGGGAGATTCGAGAATCGATGATGGAGTTGATTTCGTACTCCTCCTGACCCTCAACCTGAACAGAGTGAGGAGAGGAGACCTTGGAGGAGAATCTGTTACAGATCAGGGGTTTTAGCAAGGAAACATGAAAGGAATTAGGAATACGTAAGGCAGAGGGGAGCGCTAGGCGATACGCAACAGGATTAATTCGATTCAGGATCCTATAGGGTCCAATGTAGCGAGGAGCGAATTTCATAGACGGTACTTTCAAACGTATGTTTCTAGTACTCAACCATACCCTATCACCAGGGACAAAACTAGGAGCCGGCCTTCTGCGTTTGTCAGCGTGTTTTTTATACAGTATAGAATTATGTAGGAGAATTTGTCGAGTCTGATCCCACAACTTCTTCAGATTGGCAACATGAGTATCAACCGACGGTACCCCCTGGGAAGAAGGAACCGAGGGAAGAATGGAAGGATGAAAACCATAATTCATGAAAAAGGGGCTAGAGCGAGTAGAATCGCAAACAAGATTATTGTGTGCGAACTCTGCCCAAGGAATCAGACCGACCCAATCGTCCTGGTGTTCAGAAACAAAACAACGCAGATATTGTTCAATCTTTTGATTGGTACGTTCAGCGGCTCCGTTAGACTGAGGGTGATAAGCAGAAGAAAAATTAAATTTAATGCCTAGTTGAGAACAGAATGATCTCCAGAAACGTGAAACAAACTGGGAACCTCTATCAGAAGTAATCTCGGAAGGTATCCCATGTAAGCGAAAGATCTCTTTAGCAAAAATCTCCGCTAATTCAGGTGAAGTCGGAAGTTTAGGTAAAGGCACGAAATGAGCCATCTTGGTAAACCTATCCACCACTGTGAGAATAACAGTGTGCTTTTTCGAAACAGGCAAATCCACAATAAAATCCATCGCCAAACAGGACCAAGGTTTTTCTGGAACTTCCAGGAGATGTAAGAGACCACAAGGAAGCGAATGAGGTAGTTTAGTCTTAGTACAGACCTCACAGGCTCCGATAAAATCGGAGTACAGTACAGACCTCAGTACAGACCTCACAGGCTCCTATAAAATCCTTAATATCCCGTAAAGAAGGCCACCAGAAATCCTTAGAGATCAAGGAATATGTTTTGCGAACGCCCGGATGACCAGCCACCTTACTCTCGTGAAGACACTGTAAGAGCTCCAGTTGGAGTTCAGGAGGAACGAAGTGTCTAGACGCAGGAGTCAGTCTAGGTGCCAGATGCTGCAAGCTCCTGATCTGATCAAGAAGCGAAGAATGGATTTTGAGAGTTGTGTTAGCGATGATATTACACTTAGGTACTATAGAGGATAAAACCGGCTCAGAGATGGCAGAAGGTTCATGTTGGCGAGACAAGGCATCAGCTTTAGAATTCTTAGAACCAGGCCTATATGTGAGTATGTAATTGAAGTGAGTGAGGAATATAGACCAACGGGCCTGTCTCGACGATAATCGTTTAGCCTCCCCAATATAGGATAAGTTTTTAGATCCGTCAAAATGGTAACAGGATGCAAAGTCCCCTCCAATAGATGTCTCCACTCCTTTAAAGCCATGATAACCGCTAGGAGTTCCCTGTCACCAATGTCATATCTGCTCTCAGTACCCGATAATTTTTTGGAAAAATACCCACATGGATGTAATGGTTTATCCACACCCAACCTTTGGGACAGGATGGCACCTATACCCGTCTCAGAAGCGTCAACTTCGAGTAGGAAAGGCAGAGTAGTATCAGGGTGAACTAAAATTGGTGCGGAAGCAAACAGCTCCTTGAGAGTCTTAAAAGCCAGAAGTGCTTCAGTAGACCAATTCTTAGTGTCAGCCCCTTGTCTGGTCATATTGGTGATAGGAGCAATAATAGAGGAGTAACCCTTAATGAAACGTCTGTAATAATTAGAGAAACCAATAAATCTCTGAATGGCCTTGAGACCCTTAGGTAAAGGCCAATCTAAAATGGATTGGAGTTTCTCCGGATCCATTTCAAACCCCTCTCCAGAAATCACGTAACCAAGAAAGGTAGTCTGGGATTGGTCAAAGCTACATTTCTCTAATTTGCAGTACAAGCCATGTTGAAGAAGTTTGTGCAAAACCCTTCTGACCTGTCCGTGGTGAGTCTCAATATCCCTGGAATGTATAAGTATATCATCGAGGTATACAATAACACAGTCATGTTGAAACTCCCTAAGAACTTCATTAATTAGATCCTGAAATACCGCCGGGGCATTACAGAGACCAAAAGGCATTACAGTATACTCATAGTGCCCATAACGAGTATTGAACGCAGTCTTCCACTCGTGTCCCTGCTGAATTCTCACCAAGTTATAAGCACCTCTGAGGTCTAACTTAGTGAAAATCTTGGAACCCTTTAATCGATCAAAAAGCTCGGTGATCAAGGGGATCGGATAGGCATTTCTAATGGTTATCTTGTTCAAACCTCGGTAGTCAATGCAAGGTCTTAAAGAACCATCCTTCTTTTTAACAAAAAAAAATCCAGCCCCAGCAGGGGAGGAGGATCTCCTAATGAACCCTTTGTCTAGGTTTTCACGAATATACTCCTCTAAGACTAAGTTCTCATTCGTAGACAAAGGGTATACATGGCCCCTGGGAGGCATAGTACCAGGAAGTAAATTAATTTTGCAATCAAAAGGCCTGTGTGGTGGTAAGGTATCAGCCTTTCCTTTGTCAAATACCGCCTTTAAATCTAGATACAAGGACGGTATCTGTACTTTAGTAGTGTCGGTAGAGTTATTAAGTGTGTTAACAATACAAAGGGGTGACACTCTCTTTAAACATCTCTCTTGACAACCCTGACCCCACGAGACTATTTCCCCTGATTTCCAATCTATAATGGGGTTATGTCTCTTCAGCCAGGAGTATCCCAGGACTATGGGAACAGAAGGAGATGAAATGAGTAGTAGAGATATCTCCTCCTTGTGTAGAATACCAGTAGTTAAGTTAAGAGGTGTGGTCTCCCGGAAAATCACAGGCTCAACTAAAGGTCTA
The DNA here is from genome assembly GCF_036172605.1 of Pelobates fuscus. Taxonomy (NCBI): domain Eukaryota; kingdom Metazoa; phylum Chordata; class Amphibia; order Anura; family Pelobatidae; genus Pelobates; species Pelobates fuscus. The sequence goes on along the minus strand of NC_086321.1, from coordinate 187,230,697 downwards.
CCATCTATGGCCTCAACAGCCAAAGGTGTCTTCCTTAACTGGGATGGGATAGCCTGGTTGGTGAGAAAAACTTGGTCGATAAAGCTCTCAGCAGCTCCGGAGTCTATCAATGCCACAGTCTCTAAAGTTCCCTTCTCCCAAGTTAAAGAGACGGGTAATAGAAGCCTGTGTTCTTTGTAGTTATGAGTAGAGGACAAAATAGAAACACCCAAGGCCTGTCCTCTAGAGAAACTTAGGTGCGAGCGTTTCCCGGGCGATTGGGACAATTCAAACGTAAGTGACCTCTGACTCCACAATACATACACAGTCCCTCCCTTCTCCTGTACTGTCTCTCCTCTTCTGAGAGGCGAGTAAGGCCTATCTGCATAGGTTCTGGAAACTGTGGAGTTTTGGTTTCAGGACTTTGAAATGAAGGAGCTAGTCTAAAGGAAGGTCTACCGGTTCTATCTCGAGTGTTCTGCCTCTCTCTGAGACGTTCGTCAATGCGAGAGATAAAGGAAATTAAGTCCTCCAAATTCTCGGGAAGCTCTCTCGTCGCTACCTCGTCAAGTATTACATCGGATAATCCGTTTAAAAATACGTCTATATAAGCCTGTTCATTCCACTTAACCTCTGCCGCCAAAGACCTGAACTCTAGTGCGTAATCCACAAGTGTTCGGTTCTCTTGTCTAAGGCGCAACAGTAATCTAGCTGCATTGACCTTTCTGCCAGGGGGGTCAAAAGTTCTTCTAAAAGCAGCTACAAAGGCATTATAGTTATAGACTAATGGATTATCATCCTCCCACAACGGATTAGCCCATCTCAGAGCCTTCTCAATGAGTAAGGTGATAATAAATCCCACCTTTGCCCTATCAGTAGGGTAGGAACGGGGTTGTAGCTCGAAATGGATACTGATCTGGTTCAAAAAGCCACGACACCTTTCAGGAGAACCAGCATAACGTACAGGTGGGGTAACTCGGGAAGAAGCACCTACAGTGGCTACCTCTAGCCCTGAACTCACAGGAGGAATAGAAGTATTACGCATCTCTTCAGGTGGATTATTAGGACGTGATAGTAACGCCTGTAGTGCTAGTGCCATCTGATCCATTCTATGATCCATGGCGTCAAACCTAGGATCAGGAGAACCAAGCTGACAGTTTGTACCTGCAGGATCCATTGGCCCTGTCGTAATGTCAGGATCGGGACAGGGATCCAACACGCAGAGTACAAAGAGTAGCAGATACGTATACCGGACCTTAGAATGGCCGGACTTAACGTAATACTACGTATAGAATGGTCAGGGACAAGCCGAGGTCGAGGGAACGAGAAGACAGGTAAGCGAGAGACAAGCCGGGTCAAGGATAACAGAGAAGACAGGTAAGTAATAACAAAGCCGGGTCAGAACCAAAAGACAAGAGAATACAAGAGCACTGTGTGACTAGGCTGGCTAGAACCACGACAGGGCAATGAGCAAATGCTGAGAGCTCCCTTAAATACCCTGGTTCTAGAGACTAATCACGCCTCCGCCGAGACCTGATTCGTGTCCGGGATTTGACTGACAGGTCGGGCTAGAATAGCGTCATGACGTCGACTATTGAGCGTCACGTTACAAAAAGGCATAGTTCTCTCGCGGCCGGCGTTTACATGCGTGAGGGGACCGCGAGGAACGGGAGAATCATGCCGTCTGGATGGAAAAACGTCTAAGTCTCTACCCGTCTCAGGGGTAGAGACTACAGGTACCCTGACACCTATGTAGGGGGAACAGTCTCTATTCTGCTCTGTGTCAGTGTGTATCAGGGGCTTTGAGGGCAGGTGTCAAATGTCAATCCATACCTGCCAAGTGACCCTATGTAGGGGGAACAGTCTCTATTCTGCTCTGTGTCAGTGTGTATCAGGGGCTTTAAAGACAGGTGTCAATGTTAGGTGATTTCTGCCCTTTATGGATTAAAAGCAGACTCTGCATCAACTGTGTAATTTTCCATGGGAGTTTTGCCATGGATCCCCCTCCGGCATGCCACAGTCCAGGTGTTAGTCCCCTTGAAACAACTTTTCCATCACTTTTGTGGCCAGAAAGAGTCCCTGTTGGTTTTAAAATTCGCCTGCCCATTGAAGTCAATGGCGGTTCGCCGGTTCGCGAACATTTGCGGAAGTTCGAGTTCGCCGTTCGCGAACCGAAAATTTCGGGTTCGCGACAACACTACTTAACAGTTTAATGTCATAACCTAGACATCTTTAATCTTTATTTGGACTAGACGTTAGGTTGACATAGGCAAAGCCTTGAATTGTTATTGCATTAGTCTAAGACAAGATGGAGTAAACATGTTGTGTACTGTAAATAGGTAAAAGGTTATTACTTAACGAAACAGTTGCAGTTTAAAGAAATACAATTTAGCAATGTGTATTATAGCTACAATTGCCCATCACACCCTCCTGATTAAACTGAGGGTTTCTTTGAAGAGGGTTTCTTTGGAGGATATCTTTTTTTTCTGTGCTTAACACCTCCCTGCTCATGTAAGGGAGGGGACTGTGGTGAATAGGACACAGTGGAAGGGACAGGAATGAAATAGTTACAATCATATGTACCTGTGTGATTGCATATTATGTCATCGTGATCACCTGGCATATAATGTGTTATGTCATTTTGAGTAAACTCTTTTCTCATGTCAGTTTTCCAAATTCCACCCCAGCATTTGTTAAAATTACGTGTACACACCATAACTGTTGTGATCCCATATGCACCATGAGAGACAATGTTAATATGACCAATATCTTTGATTAAAGTATATAGCTGAAAAATCTCTTTAACTCGATCCACACATTTAATGGATGGTTGATTGTAATGGGTCAATAGAGCTGTTGTCTGAAATTTAAGAAGGTCATCAAATCCCTCGGTAGGATGTTCATGGCTGGATCCTGAAAGGAGAAGCATGTCATCAATTGCCTCTTGTAAATCCAGGTTTCTGGGGTGCATTTCTGGTGGTGGTGGTGATTGTTTTGGAGCATCTGGATACCGGGTTAGTATTGGTAACAGGTATTCCTTTAACATCATTGGTTGCCATAAGGACACTGGCACCTTTGGTCTTGGTATTTGTCTTTGCATGTTTCCTCTTCCGTGATACATTTTTACACCTCCTATAATGCGTATAGATTGGATATATGTAATGATAATTGTTCTGATATTTCTTAATAGAACAAAAACCTTTGTTGGGTCTAAAGATATATGGGTTATTGGAATCAGCAAAATATTTATGGCAATTCCTACATTGGTATTTAAAATAATATTGTCCTGGTATAATTTCTTTAAAAGTTAAGATTGTTCTTTTATGCAAAATCTCTCTAGATCTTTTTGGTATAGTTGATAATTGAAAACAGGTAGAAATGAATTTATTCATGTTTCTTTGCCCTGTGAGGGAGAAAAGAAATTATTCTCCAAGTTACAATTATTAAAAATATAATAATTATAGTTCTCATTATTGGTTTCAAATACCAAAAAATACTAAATACTGTTCCTATTACCCCTTTAACAAAATTTGCCAAATATTCAGCTATGCTTTGAACAGTTTTACCAATTGAAGGTAAAATAGGAGTCAATATCTTACCAAGTTCTTTCAGCCAATATGGGAATCTCTCTCGTGGGCTTGAATATTGAGAAGAGAAAGCCTAACCCTTGTTAATATATCTTGCACTTGCTCATGGGTGGAGCTTAAGGTGATCTTGAATTGTTGTAAGTGAGCCAAGAAAGCACTCATATATGGAAGTTTTAAAGATATTGGGGGTATATGTATTTTAACGATATCTGTTAGTTTATAATTTTGTAAAGGAGGTTTTAACAATCTTCCATAACAGTAAATGTCATAATCCGTGGTTACAATTAATGGCTGTAAAGCAGGTAACTTGCAATCTGAATAAGGACTCATAATTACAGAAGAACCATTCCTTAAAGATTCAAAGTACAGATAATCATTTTGTATTGGTTCTATATTAAGTAAGCAATCAGCTGATGTGGCAGGATTATTTCCACAAGGAGTCTGTACTTTTATATCTTCACATATTACATAACTTTTTTCTTGGCATCTAGAAACAGGCAAATAATATATCTGATCACATGTCTTTGATATATATTGATATGGATGTTGTATTGTTATTTTTGCCAACTTTTCACCTGTTTGTAACAGATGACCTATGTTATCAAGCTTCCAATTCGTAGTGTATATTTCACCAGGAAGAGTTAACTCATAATAGATTTTAACTTCCCACTGGCTAACCTTGGCATTGTTTAAATGTTTTGTTTCTCTGATATCATAAACAAAGGTCTGTGAAATGTGCAATAACACTTCAATCTATTTCTTAGTTAATTTTAACTTTTGAAGCACTTTAGTTATGTTAGCCAGACTTGTATCCATTAAACCATTTTGTAAATTTGATGGAATATCAGAAATCTTCTAATTTAACATAGATATTTTCACACTTTCTTCTAGTGTAGAAATATCATATATTAATGCTGCAGTAAGCGTTATCAGGTGGTCTTTAATAATCAATATCCCTTGACGTAGCAATTCATCATTTAGATCAGAATAATGGGATACAACCTGAATAGCTTCGACAAGTAATTGGCCAGTATGTAGGAAGGAGTTTGTATTAGTTAACAAAGTCCTTCTTCTGCGAGACACACTTCTCATGTTACATTCATCTGGATCACTATTTTGTATATTTTTATATGTAATATCTAAAAATGTTTTATTAGTAGGCCATGCTGCGATTGCAAATGGCATCTCTGCAACATTTTGTGAAGTACAGGTCTGAAATTCACAAGGTCTATCTTCATTAGCAATTAAAACATGCATTTGAGTTTTTATACCATTAATTACAATATCTGTATTATATATCATACTGTCACTGACGCATTTCTGATACAGGGAGTATACTGAATAATTTGCATTAATACTTATCGATTTTCTCTCGATGCACCACATTCCTGGAAGTCCAGAATATAGCAAAAATCCTTGGTCTATGTTTTTAGGGAGACATTTAAAGTTCTGATTGGTATTATACCAGAGAGCGCAAGGGGCACAACGGTAAATTATATCTGGATTAGAACCATTACAGATTCCTTGCTTTATCAATGTCTCTGTAGTTATATTACAGGAATTCCTTGCTTTGCAGGTATGTACATAATATGTAGAGTTAAGGAATGCTGCAAATCGGGGTTTAGTACAAGTGTCCCATGGTGTCAAGTCTCTAAACAGCTTTTGTTGACCATTTATATTCCATTCTTTTGGCAAGGCTTCTGCTTTTAGTAGGCCTGTCTTGTTGTTGTTCATCAATTGCTGCAAGGTTTCTTTCAATAATTGATGTATTTCGTCTGAATTCAGATTCGCACGCCACCATGAGTCATTATAAAGTTCATTACTACAGAATATGGTTCCAGTGTGGTTTCTCACTCCACCAGGAAATCTATATTCCTCTTCTTCTGCTCCTTCCCAGTAACCAATTTTTTTCTGAATTGAAGGTAAAAATCTGTGTCTTATACTGAGAGGTGCTTAGATAATCAATTAGATATTCTTTGTATTGTATTCCATCTTGAGTAATACCTGGGCGTGGACAGTGATCAGCCTTTATTTCTGATTCCGGCCATCTTCTGTTTGTATGAAAACATAATAGCAATGTCCAAAAGTAGCATAGCACATCTTTTCAGCATAAGAAGGCTGTTTGCGATTGTCATCCAATGGAAAACTATATGGCAAAGTATTTTCTTGAATCACCTTCAAGTGTGCATCCAAAGTTTCTTTGACAAGCATCTGTCCCATCTCGCTTCTAATTCCAGCATCTTTAGCCATCACTGCTGAGTCTAGTATTAGGATTTGAGATAGTCCAATCACCTGTTTCTTGTGTGTAATCGGTTTTGGGTATGGTTTCCAGTAGGTTCCTTGTGGAATACCAGAGTAAGTCACATTGGCTATTACTTCGCTGTAAATTGTGTCTCTTTTCATAAGATGGTTCCTGGAGGTCATCCTCACAATCACAGAACTTGTATTGTGTGCAGTCCAATTCAATACAGGAGCTTCTTGGTTGTTAACATAATCCCAATGCAGTTTCAAAACGACTACTAGGGTTGATGTTATCATGATAATGCTGCAGATAGTAATAAAGAGACACCACATCCAATTCTTTAGTATCCATTTGCTTCCATCTTTGCATTTCTTTCTTACTGTATTCCATAATTTATGTACAGTCTGTTTTTCTGGTAATGATGATTCATGTTCCAATTCTTCCATATCAATTGTAAATATATCATCGTCTGTCCGTAGATCCTTCTCCTTTGCATTTACAATTATCTGGTCATGAGTTCGTCTATTGCGAGGCTGTGAGACGGGTTGCTTTTCCATTCTCTTTTGGGTTTCCCTTGCTTCCTTCGACAGTATCCATTGTGTCAGGGTCAATGGCTCTGTGGACATTTTGGAAATGCTTTGCTGGTTTTAAATTATCAATGCTTACTGTTCTCTGTTGGCCTTGTTGGTTCTTCGTAATAAAAGTTCTCGGATTTAGAATCGTCACAATTTTCACAGGCTTTTTCCAGCGTGGTCGCAGGGGGCGTATTGTATGGACCCTCTCCAGGACGAACTGGCCAACAGTAGGAACCCAAGTAGTAGGTGACGAATTGTGGTGCGTCGTGGGTCGAGAAAACAATTCTTTAATTTCCTCTAACAGAACCAGCTGTTCTAATCTCCCTGGTGCAGAAATATGTTCAGTAAAAGTTGTGTTACAAGGGACACCATACAACATTTCATATGGAGTTTTACCATTAGTAGTATTAGGTATGTTGTTAACGCCCAATTGTACTATAGGAATAAGTGGATACCATTGTGTGGGGCGAGCAACTAGCAACTTGGTTAATAGTCTTTTTACCTCAGCATTTTTCCGTTCCACAACCCCACAACTTTGGGGGTGGTTGGGTGCACTGATTTCCCAAAGTAACCCAAACGAGGTTGCCCAGTTCTGGGTTTCTTTTGCAGTAAATGCAGGACCACAATCCGAGTGGAGTATTTGGTAGGATAGCCAGGTGGATTAAGTCTGGTCTTATCCAGGCAAGCATTTAACTCTGCATCTACTTTGAGAGAAAGGGTATGTTTCAGTGATCTAGTGACCACATTAACAGAATAGCTGTGGCTGACACTTTGCGCCAAAGTGTTTGCCAGCTTGTTACCAACTGTATGAGGTGAAGAACCTAACTTCCTGTGTGCAGGTTCATACACAATTTCAATGTCAGGTTTCTTTAGCAAATATGCATCAATTTGTTTCCACAAAGAAATATGTTTCAACGGTTTACGTTGTACTGTAAGAAAACCATTTGAGCGCCAGACTGAGAGGTCTTGTACAGTGGATCTTGCGAGATATGCTGAGTCTGTCACTATCAAAACCGACCCCACTACTGACAAACTTTCCTTTAAAGCATGTGTATATGCATATATTTCGGCATACTGTGCTGAATGATCACCTATGGGTATTGACCAAGTCTGATCTACTTGTCCTGGCACACATTTTACAATACCGCAACCTGCAGATTTATTTTTGTTTTCGGCTAAAGAGTTTACAGCCGACCCATCTGTATAAAATATAGCTTTATAAAAATCATTAGGGTGTGTCTGCCTTTCCCATTTATTTTCAGAATCTGATGAGGTTGGTAGATCATCTAATGTTGGTAGTGTTTTGTCATGAATAATAATAGAGCTTGGTTGCTTCATCTAAGTGTTGCTTCTAAGTGTGTGTGTGGTTGGAGATATTCTGGAGAGTTTTACAGAAGCTTCAACTGTCTAAGAGTTGTGCTAAGAGTTCTTTTTTACTGTTACAGGTAAGATTCCTCTGTAGGAAAAGGTTACTGAATGCACAAGGTTCGATTTCCTGTTGGTAATTATAAGGCATTTGATTGGATTAGGTAGCTACTTGCTATTGATTGCTATTTAAATTAGCTATTGTTTGCTAATAAGCAGAGGCCTACCCAGGTGTTAAACATTCCTAGTGGGAGGTGATTTTAGGAGTATATAAGGGTAGTTGTCATTAGCTTGGCTAATAGAGCTTGGTTGCTTCATCTAAGTGTTGCTTCTAAGTGTGTGTGTGGTTGGAGATATTCTGGAGAGTTTTACAGAAGCTTCAACTGTCTAAGAGTTGTGCTAAGAGTTCTTTTTTACTGTTACAGGTAAGATTCATCTGTAGGAAAAGGTTACTGACTGCACAAGGTTTGATTTCCTGTTGGTAATTATAAGGCATTTGATTGGATTAGGTAGCTACTTGCTATTGATTGCTATTTAAATTAGCTATTGTTTGCTAATAAGCAGAGGCCTACCCAGGTGTTAAACATTCCTAGTGGGAGGTGATTTTAGGAGTATATAAGGGTAGTTGTCATTAGCTTGGCTAATAGAGCTTGGTTGCTTCATCTAAGTGTTGCTTCTAAGTGTGTGTGTGGTTGGAGATATTCTGGAGAGTGTTGCTTCTAAGTGTGTGTGTGGTTGGAGATATTCTGGAGAGTGTTGCTTCTAAGTGTGTGTGTGGTTGGAGATATTCTGGAGATAAACTGGAGGTAATCCGAGGTATTCAGGAGGATAAATAAAAAGTTAAGGTTTGTTTGATTTAAATTATTCACCTAATTGGAATGGCAGACTTAGTTCAGTGTAATAGTTGCTTTTCATTTGTTTCACGTTCCACTTTTTGGAGGTTTGGTTGTTGTCTAATCTGTAGACAGTTCTCTATTTTGCAGCAGGAGATGGTATTTTTGAAGTCTGAGATTTGTAAATTATCTGGTAAACAAACTCAGGCTGGAACTGCTGCAAAGCCACTGCCGCAGAGACATACTAGGAATGGCAGATGGATTACTGTAGGATCTGGTAGACTTGGAGTTGTGGATAAAAGGCATATTGCACAGTCTGTTGCTCTACATAATTCATTTTCTGCACTTTCAGAGTGTAGTGGTGTCGTGGAGAGAGGCACTGAGGCTAGTGGTGTTGTGCAGAGAGGCACTGAGGCTAGTGGTGTTGTGCAGAGAGGCACTGAGGCTAGTGGTGTTGTGCAGAGAGGCACTGAGGCTAGTGGTGTTGTGCAGAGAGGCACTGAGGCTAGTGGTGTTGTGCAGAGAGGCACTGAGGCTAGTGGTGTTGTGCAGAGAGGCACTGAGGCTAGTGGTGTTGTGCAGAGAGGCACTGAGGCTAGTGGTGTTGTGCAGAGAGGCACTGAGGCTAGTGGTGTTGTGCAGAGAGGCACCGAGGCTAGTGGTGTTGTGCAGAGAGGCACTGAGGCTAGTGGTGTTGTGCAGAGAGGCACTGATGCTAGTGGTGTTGTGCAGAGAGGCACTGAGGCTAGTGGTGTTGTGCAGAGAGGCACTGAGGCTAGTGGTGTTGTGAAGAGAGGCACTGAGGCTAGTGGTGTTGTGATGAGAGGCATTGAGGCTAGTGGTGTTGTGCAGAGAGGCACTGAGGCTAGTGGTGTTGTGCAGAGAGGCACTGAGGCTAGTGGTGTTGTGCAGAGAGGCTTGAATACTATGGTGAGGCATAACAGAAAGCAGTTGTTGGTGGGGGATTCCATCATAAGAGGTGTGGAGATGGACAATGGTGGTCTTGTGAGGTGTCTTCCCGGAGCTACTGCTCACAGAGACAGGAGACGTATCTGTAATATTGTTAAGCAAGCAAAGCAGGAAGGGAAATTGGATGTACTTGTCCATTTAGGGACAAATGACTTGGCTTGCAATGAGGTTTCAGAGGTTAAGGAAGTTTTTAGTGTTTTTGCCAATGATATACGACAGGTTGCTTCCACATTGTCATTCTCTGAAGTTCTGCCTGTGCATAACACTCAGAATGACAGGCGGATGCGTATTAGGGACTTTAACTTGTGGCTTGGTGAATGGTGTCGGGAGCAAGGATTTGGCTTTATTGCTCATGGTAGCTCTGTTTGGAATGGAAATAAACTGTACAAAAAAGATGGTTTGCATCTTTCTCAAAAGGGAACAAATGTTCTCAGTGAGCAGTTCAGAGGTTTTGCTAGGATGTTTTTAAACTAGGAGGGGGGGGCAAAAGGGTGATAAAACATCAATCCAATTGTCCCCCAAAACAAGGACAGAAGGTGCCTGTAGCAAGTGTGTTAAAAAATGATAAGCTTAGAGTCATGTCTACAAATGCTCGCAGTTTAGGGAATAAGATCCATGAACTTGTGGCAATAATGGCAACTGATAGTGTAGATTTAGTCGCTGTTACTGAGACATGGTATAATGAGAAAAATGACTGGGACATAGCAATACCAGGGTACTCTTTATATAGAAAAGACAGGGAAGGCAAGAAAGGGGGAGGGGTGGCCCTGTATGTAAAGAATAGCATAAAATCTAGCCTAATAAAGGTTAGTGAGGCGAACATAGAGTCAGTTTGGGTTACGTTAGAATTTGGTAATCACACAGTAACTCGTGTAGGTGTGATTTATAGGCCCCCAGGACAAATTGAAGAGTTAGATAATCTACTAGTTGAAGAAATAGCTAAAATGACAATGAAGGGGGAAGTTATCATCATGGGTGACTTTAATCTTCCTGATGTAAATTGGAAAACAAAAATAGCTACTTGTGCCAGGAGCACACATATTCTAAACTCCCTACTGGGATTGTCTCTAAAACAAGTCGTTGAGGAGCCAACTCGTAAAGAGGCCATACTAGATTTAGTGTTAACAAATGGAGATTTGGTATCAGATATTACTGTAGGTGAAAGTTTAGGATCCAGTGATCATCAGTCAGTGTGGTTTAATATAAGAACAGTGACTGAGTCACACCACACAAAAACAAAAGTTTTATACTTTAGAAAAACAGACTTTTCCAAAATTAGAATATGTGTAAAGGAGTCATTATCAGACTGGAGCAATTTAAATGGAGTCCAAAAGAAATGGGATTATTTAAAAGTTGCACTACTGAAGGCAACAGAAAATTGCATTAGGCTTGTCAGTAAAAGCAAAAAATTCAAGAAACCACTGTGGTACTCCACAGATGTAGCCAAAATAGTAAAAAACAAAAAGTTAGAATTTAGTAATTATAAAAAAACCCAGAGTGAGGAAGACAGAATGACCTATAAGATTAGGCAGAAAGAGGCTAAGCAAGTTATAAGAGCTTCCAAATCACACACAGAAGAGAAAATAGCACAGTCAGTAAAAAAGGGGGACAAAACCTTTTTTAGATACATAAATGAGAAAAGAAAAGTAAAACAAGGATTAGTTAGATTAAAAACAAAAGAAGGAAGGTATGTAGATGAGGGTAAAGGTCTAGCTGACTGCCTCAATGAATATTTTTGTTCGGTATTTACAGATGAAAATGAAGGAAAGGGACCTCAGTTAAGAAAAAGGATAAATGAGTCATTTATTACACGTGAGTTTACAGAGGAAGAGGTTCTATTTCAACTGTCAAAAGTAAAGACAAATAAGTCAATGGGACCTGATGGAATACACCCAAAGCTATTAAAAGAGCTTAGTGGTGTACTAGCAAAACCATTAACAGATTTATTTAACCAATCATTGATAACAGGAGTAGTCCCAGAAGATTGGAAGTTAGCGAATGTTGTGCCCATTCACAAGAAAGGTAATAGGGAGGAGTCGGGCAACTATAGGCCAGTAAGCCTAACTTCAGTAGTGGGGAAAGTGATGGAAACCATGTTAAAGGATAGGATTGTTGAACATCTAAAAACACATGGATTTCAAGATCAGAGACAACATGGGTTTACTTCAGGGAGATCATGCCAAACTAATCTTATTGATTTTTTTGATTGGGTAACTAAAATTATAGATCAGGGTGGTGCAGTAGACATTGTTTACCTCGATTTCAGTAAGGCTTTTGACACTGTTGCACATAGAAGGCTTATCAACAAACTACAATCTTTGAGTTTGGATTCCAATATTGTTGTATGGGTAAGGCAGTGGCTGAGTGACAGGCAACAGAGGGTTGTAGTCAATGGAGTATATTCGAAGCTTGGGCTTGTCACCAGTGGGGTACCTCAGGGATCTGTACTTGGACCCATTCTCTTTAATATTTTTATTAGTGATATTGCAGAAGGTCTTGATGGTAAGGTGTGTCTTTTTGCTGATGATACTAAGATATGTAACAGGGTTGATGTTCCAGAAGGGATAAGCCAAATGGAAAATGATTTAGGTAAACTAGAAAAATGGTCAGAGTTGTGGCAACTGACATTTAATGTGGATAAGTGCAAGATAATGCATCTTGGACGTAAAAACCCAAGGGCAGAGTACAGAATATTTGATAGAGTCCTAACCTCAACATCTAAGGAAAGGGATTTAGGGGTGATTATTTCTGATGACTTAAAGGTAGGCAGACAATGTAATAGAGCAGCAGGAAATGCTAGCAGAATGCTTGGTTGTATAGGGAGAGGTATTAGCAGTAGAAAGAGGGAAGTGCTCATGCCATTGTACAGAACACTGGTGAGACCTCACTTGGAGTACTGTACACAGTACTGGAGACCCTATCTTCAGAAGGATATTGATACCTTAGAGAGAGTTCAAAGAAGGGCTACTAAACTGGTTCATGGATTGCAGGATAAAACTTACCAGGAAAGGTTAAAGGATCTTAACATGTATAGCATGGAGGAAAGACGAGACAGGGGGGATATGATAGAAACATTTAAATACATAAAGGGAATCAACACAGTAAAGGAGGAGACTATATTTAAAAGAAGAAAAACTACCACAACAAGAGGACATAGTCTTAAATTAGAGGGACAAAGGTTTAAAAATAATATCAGGAAGTATTACTTTACTGAGAGGGTAGTGGATGCATGGAATAGCCTTCCAGCTGAAGTGGTAGAGGTTAACACAGTAAAGGAGTTTAAGCATGCGTGGGATAGGCATAAGGCTATCCTAACTATAAGATAAGGCCAGGGACTAATGAAAGTATTTAGAAAACTGGGCAGACTAGATGGGCCGAATGGTTCTTATCTGCCGTCACATTCTATGTTTCTATGTTTCTATGTAATAAAGGTCAGTTGTGGATCTTCTAGCAGAGCATACCATTTGAGCCAACGGCTTTTTAAAGCCTTTCTTTCTGTGATTGTTTGTTTTTGCAGAGAATTTAGTGAAGCAACAGGTGTATATAACACAATCTGTTGTCCTTGAGCTATGTCTCTTGATTTTAATAATGTAATCGAAATAGCTGTCAAAACCTTTTCCAGAGGAGTATATTTTAATTCAGTTTTAGTAAAAACATAAGATAGTAGACATAAAGGAATCACGTCTTTATCATTATATAAACGTGCATATGCTACATGTGGGCAACATGTGATGATAGCTATGAGCTTCGTATCACAGTTTCGTTGGGCAAGATATGATGTGTTATTCACAGCATTAATAAGAGCTTTTAATGCTCTGTAATTTTCTGTTGTCCATTCTAAAGCAATTTTATTGCGTTAATTGTTAATTTCTCTTGAGATGGCTAAGTTTAATGAGACTATCAGTTCTTTATAGTTTGGAATAAAAAACATTGCATAATTTAGAAGGCCAACAATACTCCTCAGTTGTTTTAAATTCTTTGGAGCAGAAATATTAAATATTTTATCTTTGTAGGACGTAGTCAAACCACGACCTTGATTCGAGATTTCAAAGCCTAAATAGTTTACTGTATGTCTTGCTATTTGTGACTTTTTTAATGAAATTATGTAGCCAGCTATTTTCAGTCTGTGAAGAACTGTTTTCAAAACATCCAAATGTTCGCTTTCAGTGTCATGTGAAAAATATATGTCATCTACATAAATTTCCACATTCGGAATGTCTGTTAGCAATGAGATTACATCCGCTGTAAATAATGCTGGAGAATTAATAAAACCTTGGGGTAATCTCGTCCAAACATACTGTTTACCTGCCCAGGTAAAACTAGTTATATTATAACTTTCAGGACTGATGGGATGGCTCCAGAAACCATTGGATAAATCCAATGTAGTTTTATATTTTCCTCTAAACATATGTTGTAATATGGATGGGGAATGTGTATTCTGAGCTGCTACAGGTGGTGTAACTCTATTCACCTCTCTATAGTCCAATACCATTCTCCATTTATGGTCTGATTTTGGTACAGGATAGATGGCGGAATTCATGGAACTATATTGTTCCTTAATAACACCTTGTTTCAGCAAGTCATTTATTACGATCTGTATATCAGGTATTGCAAGTGGGTTAATTTTATATTGTGCCTGTTTCTTAGGTGCAAGTGTGCCTGTTGCTATATGATGACAAATGTCTCTCCTGTGTCCTACTTGATTTTCCCATTGTTGAAAAACATCCTTATTCTGCACTAGATTTTCTTTTAATTTTTGTTGATTTGATAATGAGGTGTAATTTAGTTGATGTTCTATTTGTGAATCAACATTAATTGGTACAGTAAGCTGTAATGTAGGTTTTGAAACCATATCTATGAAATGTGAAACATCTTTATATGCAATTAAGAATGAAACATCCAAACTGGGATGTTCAGCCAGTTCAAGAGTAACCTTCCTTCTATTAACTTTAATGGTCTCATGATATAAAGGATATGTACCATTGCCCTCTAACGTTTCAATAGTAACATTAGAAAATGGATTGGTTTTTAATATGTTTTTCTGTACAAGTGAGATTTCTGCTTGTGTATCTAAAACCCCTTCATATGTCCTCAGATCATATGTAATCTGCAAATCAAGATTATTCATCCTGATTTTATTCTTGTTCTGGGTTTTGATTCTCGGTTTTCTTTATTTTTCGTATCTTTCTGGTTGTTGCTGGAGGATGTGTTGGAGGATGTGTAGATGATGATGATGGGGTGGTAGAACTTTTTATTTTGTCCTGTTCTGTCTCTGTCCCTACTTGTCCTGGGGACCCTCCGTATTTGTCTGGACCTTTAACCCTTGGTCTCAATCTATATCCTCCGCTATATCCAGGAAATTCTGAATATCTTGGGGCTTTTCCTTTGGAAGTTGACTGATATCGTTCAGTACGATCTATCTCTGTAGTCTGTTCTTTTTCCCTTTGATATGTCCTATATGAGGGACGAGAATAATCCCTGTTAGTGCCATCTGAAGTAGATGGTCTAGATTCCCTTTTTATGTAGAACTTCTCCTATCTTGCTTCTGCCTGTCTCTTCTAGGGGTAAATGCTGCGTTACTTTTTCTCTCTTTGTTTCCTGTTTTTTCTTTGCTTTTATACCCCTCTCCTGTAAGATCCTTACCTAGGAGTGTGTATGTGCTACTTAGGATTTCAGGCATTTTGTCACTTTTCTCATTCTCAGTCAATCCATGCAACCTTCTTTCTATGTCAAGTATTAATGCTTGACCTTTTACTAGTGGTTTCAAGCAACCCCAAACCATGGAATGATTTCTGCTTGTGAATCTCATCCCTAAATTATATGCTGCTATATTCCCTGACTTTGAATTCACTCCCGCTAATGTGTCTGACAGTGTAGAAATTGTCACTTTGCCATAAGTCTTTTCATATAGAGTGGATATTACAATATCCCAGTTTTCAGCTTCTGCTTGTGTAATTGACAGTACAGAGGGCAGTAATGCATTTACTAGCCCCTGTCTCTGAACTGCAGTTTGAGTTGGGTCAACCCCATCTAACGCATGTGTTTTTTCATTAAGCCATAATGCTATTTCCTTAGCAGATGTTGGTACTGTACCAATAGTAGCTTTAATATTAGACATAGGAATACCCTGTGTTCCTGTCCCAACTGTGTGAACTATAGGAGCACTAACAATTAGTGCTATTAGCGCTTGTCGTAACAAGTCTCTCAAGAAAATAATTTCTGGCATTAACCTCTCTCTTTCTGCTCGTGCAGACTGTGCAGGCGCCGGTAGTTCATGGCTGTGTACGGGAACATATAGTAATCCCCTACCTATACCCCACTGTCCTGGGACTAATGGACCATGTCTTGCTGGTGTATTAGGTATATTAGGGCGTTTACCAAATAGTTGTATATATGTCTCTCTTGTCATATTAATTAAGGTCTGTGTACTTAAATCTGGTAGAATATTAGGTAGTTCTGTAAATGTTGGCTGATCTAGATCCACATTTTCTGCATCAGTCAATTAAATGCTGATTACAGCATACCTGGCTCCCGCACCCCAAGGGCCTTGTACAATTTCACATAGTACCATTTCTTCATGATGAAGATCTCTCTGTGCCTGGGCTACAAATAGTTCATTAAATTCTCGATATCTCAAGAATAATTGTCCCATGACAAGGAATTGTGTCTTCTCTTACGTATAAGAGGTTACCTAGGTAATTTTGTTTTCCAGCCCCACGTTGGGCGCCAATTGTAACCGCTAGTACTCCTATTTAACACTATAACGTCTTAAAACTTCGAATTTAGCAGGGCTAACCATACAGATATCTTAGCTACAATTTTGTATAGTCGGTATAGAGTTTCTCTATATAAAATACATAAATAATTGAGAATACAATAAAAATAGGCGTTGGAAGCAATAACTTGTCTTATTAATATAGTTTATTGAATATAAATGAATACAGTTATATAAACTCAATAATCCATTAATATATCATAAAGCAGAGTATATAAAATTAAATGAATAACTGCTTGCAAAAGTATTAGTATAACATACCCTCCTGCATATACAGGTAATCTCTCAGTATGTCACCTCCAGAGTCGGTCAGTAAGTCTCTACCTAGCATTGATTATGCATGTATATATATAGTATAGCATTTCTAATTACTACTGGTAATGTATGGGTTAATTCATCTTAGGGTTAAAAGCAGTTCATATATTAAAATAAAAGAAAAACATCCTTATCAGCCTTATGTCATAACCCTGACATCTTTATTCTGTATTTGGACTAGAAGTTAGGTTGACATACACCTTAGGGTTTAAAGCAGTTCATATTTAAAAATAAAAGAAAAACATACTTAACAGTCTAATGTCATAACCCAGACATCTTTAATCTTTATTTGGACTAGACGTTAGGTTGACATAGGCAAAGTCTTGAATTGTTATTGCATTAGTCTAAGACAAGATGGAGTAAAAATGTTGTGTACTGTAAATAGGTAAAAGGTTATTAGTTAAAGAAACAGTTGCAGTTTAAAGAAATACAATTTAGCAATGTGTATTATACCTACAATTGCCCATCACAAGGTATAATAAGTTTTAGACTTAAGATTTTTCTTTTTTATACCACAAGTTATACATAGGTAATGTAGAATGTGATATGGTAAAAAAATTTCTTTAATATCTAAGATATAAAAGTTACAAAAATGTAATGTATAATATTTTAAGTTAGAGAACATCTGCAACACCTATGATATGTACTCAATGTTTGCCAATGTTCAACCCTAACCTAATTGCATTGTACGAAGAAGTAAGTAGAAGTATAGATCAGGGTGTTGCAGTGGATGTGATCTACTTGGATTTTGCCAAGGCATTTGATACGGTTCCTCACAATAGCTTAGTCTTCAAAGTAAAAGAAATTGGTCTTGGTCTTTTGGGACCACTTCTTTTTAACATATTTATAAATGATCTTGAAATAGGCATTGAAAGCCATGTATCAGTGTTTGCAGATGACACAAAACTTTGTAAATTAATAAAATGTGAGCAGGATATTGCTTTGCTGCAGAGGGAGTTGGATAGATTGGGGGACTGGGCACTAAAATGGCAGATTACATTTAACGTAGAGAAATGCAAAGTTATGCACTTCGGGGTTAAGAATGCACAAGCAACTTACACACTAAATGGTAGTGAATTAGGGATAACCACACACGAGAAGGATTTGGCAATTATTATAGACAACAAATTAGGCAGCAATATGCAATGTCAATCTGCAGTTGCTAAAGCCAGTAAGGTTTTGCCATGTATAAATAGGGGCATAAATTCTCGGGATGAAAATATAATTTTGCCTCTTTATAAATCGCTGGTAAGACCACACCTTGAATATGCTGTGCCATTTTGGGCGCCTGTTCTAAAGAAAGATATCATGGCACTAGAAAAAGTCCAGAGACGAGCTACAAAATTGATAAAAGGAATGGAGCATTGTAGTTATGAAGAAAGGTTAAAAAAATGAAATCTGTTCAGTTTGGAAAAACGGCGCCTGAGAGGGGATGTGATAACTTTATACAAATATATTCGGGGCCAGTACAAACCTTTATCTGGAAATCTATTCATAAACAGGGCTATACATAGGACACAAGGTCACAATTTTAGGCTGGAAGAAAGGAGATTTAATCTAAGGCAAAGAAAAGGTTTTTATACAGTAAGAGCAATAAGGATATGGAATTCTCTGCCTGAAGAGGTGGTTTTGTCAGAGTCACTACAGATGTTTAAACTGCAATTGGATAAATACTTACAAAAACATAACATACAGGGATATCATTTCTAATTAGTGGAGTAATAGCTGCTTGATCCAAGGAGACATCTGACTGCTATTTTGGGGTCAAGAAGGAATTTTTTCCTAGTTTGTGGCAAAATTGGAAGCGCTTCAGACTAGGTTTTTTGCCTTCTTTTGGATCAACAGCAACAACATATGTGAGGAAGGCTGAACTTGATGGATGCAAGTCTCTTTTCAACTATGTTACTATGTAACTATGTAACCCACAACCCTTACTCAGGATGAAACATCTATTATATAGAGTATCATTTAGACCTGAAGCCACCTTAAGGAAAGACAGAAGTTTCCACCCCCATGGTACCCATAGGAGTACCATGCCTCACGACCAGAGGTTATGTAAATATCCAGTTCATGTTTACCCCCGGTTTCATTTCGCCTCTCCCCTTCCCAGAAAACCCCACCAAAGTGTCACCGACCCAACCAAGGTTCACTGTACAACTCAAGGCGACAAGGTCACCCAATCAAACCAACCTACTCCACACCTCGAAAAAAGGCACCATAAACTGTGAAACAAATACACAGATGTAACCACAACTGATGCTCCCCCAAAACTAACAACATATGAAAATACAATCACATAACGTCAGGGGATTAAATACCCCACGCAAACACAGGACTCTACTAGCAGGTGCTAAACAGGACAACGTAGACATTCTTTGCATTCAAGAAACACACTTTGCACACTGCAGGGTCCCAGAGTTTGGGAAACAGGAATATACAACCCAATATCATGCCACTTACTCCTCTAAAACAAGAGGTGTCTCTTTCCTGTTCCATAAATCACTAACCCTTGAACTTTTACAGATGACAAAAGATGCCCAGGGTTGCTACCTAATACTGCACTGCAATATCAACAACGCATTATATACCTTAGTGGGGATATACAGTCCAAACAGCAACCAACGCAACTTTCTACACAAGGTACTGAACAAAATTCCCCACCATAACACCAACTTCTTTAAAAATATGTGGAGACCTCAATCATGTACTACACCCACGTATGGACACGACAGCGCCTACATCCACTCCCAGATCCAAAGCACTAAACCCACAATGTAAGGCCCTCACTAAACTTATTTCAGATTAAGGCCTATATGACATCTGGTGTACCCTTCATCCAAACATGAGAGGGTATTCATTCTACTCAGCAATTCACAAAACGCATTCTAGAATAGATCACATTCTGGTGTCACGTGATATGATCTCACAGGTGACCAAATGTCAGCTGGGGGACATTGTGTGGTCAGATCATGCCCCAGTAACACTCACAACCCACGACACTTACAACCACAGAGGGAAACCCCCCTGGCGATTGAACAACACATTACTGACTGATGCAGACTTTAACACTAAATTAGAAACAGACATAAATTACTATTTCCAGACAAATCAAAATCCGGAGCTCCTGCCCACCACACTATGACACTTATGAGAGGAATACTCATAAGTAGAGCAGCATATATAAAACGGAGCACACAAAATAAATATCTACAATTATTGACAGAGTTTCGAGATCTCAATAACGAACAATTAATAAAACCCAAAGACGAAAGACTAATAGAAATAGCACATACCACTAAACAAATCAATGACCTGCTGCTCACAAAACTGCCCAGAACCTCCACAAACTCAAATTACGGCATTACACACAGGGTAACAGAGCTAGCAAAGTGCTAGCGTCAATGCTGAGGCAGAGACAAGCAAAATCAAAAATCCCATACATACTCAATAACTCAGGAGGGAAATATACGACCCCCGAGAAATGAACACAATGATTGCTAACTACTACAAAAGTCTTTATAACCTGCAGGACGATACACAGACACACCAACCCAATCACACTGAAATACAAAACTTCCTCGCCAACATAAGACTACCGACTCTCACGCAATTGTATAAAGAAAGTCTACAAAAACCAATCACACTACAAGAACTGATGCAGACAATACACTCACTACCATCAGGGAAATCACCAGGCCCAGATGGTTTCACCAACAAATATTATAAAACATTGCACACCACTCTAGCCCCGCACCTAGTCACAGCACTAAATAACATAGTACAATCGGGAAACATGCCACCAGAGATGTTACTCGCACACATAGCCACATTACCAAAACCGGGGAAGACTCTCGATCAGCCAAAAAATCTACGCCCCATCTCCCTACTAAATACTGACACAAAAATCCTCGCAAAAATATACGCTACTAGAGTAGCGACCATCATACCTTCCCTGATACACCCAGACCAAGTGGGATTTGTGAAGAGGGGACAGAGGGCACAAGAAAACTTCACAGCCTGCTTTATGGTAAAAAGGCCCACAAACAACCCAGAGTGTTTATGTCATGAGATGCCGAAAAGGCTTTTGACAGGTTGCACTGGAATTTCCTCCGAGCAGTCCTGCAAAAATTTGACTTCCCACCTGCATTTCAAGGCCTAATCTCGGCACTTTACTCTACACCTGCCGCCCAAATAATGAACGGAGGCTTTGTGTCCCAACCCTTTGAAATCCCAACCCTTTGTGTCCCAACCCTTTGAAATCACAAACGGCACCCGTCAAGGATGCCCACTATCCCCAATACTCTATATCCTCGCCCTTAAACCACTAGCACAATCCATCAGGGACAACGTAATGATTAAAGGGGTACGTTTAGCAGACAAAGAATACAAAATTATCATGTTTGCTGATGATGTCATGCTTTCGTTTACTGACCCGATAGTTTCTATCCCGGCTCTCCATACCACTCTGAAACGATATAGTGATTGCTCACACTATATATTGAACACCACAAAAAGCAGGCCATGTGCCTACACACACCACCACACACAACAGCAATTCTGAAACAGACACACAAATATGAATGCAAGCCTTACATTCCTGGGGATCAATTTCACAAAACAAGAACACCGCTGCTCAGAGACAACTACATCAAAACCCTAAACTCTATAAAACAACAGATGATGGGATGGAAAGGGAAATTTGTCTCATGGATGGGAAAAATTGCTGCAGTAAAAATGTTAATATTGCCAAAACTGCAATACTTATTCCGCACATTACAAATAAAACTACCCCAAACATTCCTCAAGATAGCTCAGAAAGTGATTAACACATTTATTTGGGCACCCAAAAACCCAAGGACAGCAGCAAACATGTACCTACCATACAAATTGGGGGGCATGGGCCTACCAAACCTCACCACGTATTATAGAGCGGCCGTCATGAGCCAACTCATAACAAAGTTAACCAATCCTCGACACCAAACTCATGGATAGACATTGAGGCGGCACATGCAGATGGACAACACATTACTTCTCTTGCCTGGCTTCTGCCACAACACAGGAGAAAACACATACACATGGCTCCTACAACCGCAACAACACAGAGAATGGGACAGACATCATAAAATCCATAAAACACCCGCAATGCCACTTTCTTCCTTCACAGAACTCATACCCTTTGTGAACATCGTCAATTGGAACACGACAGGTTTGAGACACCTATACCAGCTATATGACCAACACAAACTTATACCATTTAAGCAGCTGCAAAGGGAATACAAACTCCCTAACTCAGCAGAATTCGCACATAGGCAGATTGGCTCTTGGCTGGGAAAACACAAACATTTACTTCCCTCAAAAGACAGGTGGACGAACCATACAATCCTAGAGCAGATGTGCCTACAGAACAAACAGCCTTCACATCCATTATCTAAGATATACAATCAAAACTATCTAACAAAATCCCCACATGACCTTACATTTGTCCAAGCGTCGGAAACAGAATTGGGCAAGAGACTAACAGACGACCAATGGGTATACATATTCTGCGTAAACAAAACCCTAACACTGAACACGTCCCATTTGGAAATAAGTAGGAAAATACTGTACCGCTGGTACTTGGTCCCTACACGAATGAAACATATCACACCGGCACATTGAGATTTGTTGGAGATGCAACAAACACCCAGGAACAATGTTGCACATGTGGTGGACATGCCCAGATCTGGGAAAACTGTGGACAGACATACACTCCCTAATACAAAAGGTGACCAAGACTAACCTACCACAAGCACCTGAACACTACATTCTCCAGTGCCTACCAACTAGCATTAAAAAAGCTGACAGATACTTAATATACCACATTACTTCCGCTGCACTCACAAATATAAGCAGAAAATGGTTACAAACAAAACCTCCGCACATAAATGAATGCATTCAACAAAGTGAAGATACAAAAAAGTATGAAATGGCGGCTAGAGCACATAGCCCCTTCCCCTTCCCCTCCCCCCCCCCCCTTCCCCATTTCTTTGGGGAACTGTATCCTGGTTCTACCTCCAAGTTAAACCCCCCATACCAACCCAACCACCATTAGGAACGTACAGTTCATTTCTAAGTCAAGACCAGAAACATAGGCGTGCGCAGCCTATTGCATTAGGGTGTGCACCCTAAAGCACAAACACACACCGCATGTATGTATATATATATATATATTTTTTTTGTTTGTTTTATATATATATATATATATATATACATATACATACATACACACACACACTGCTGTTTGTGTGTGTGTGTGTGTGTGTGTGCTGTTAGTGCGCTGTGTGAGGGTGCTGGTAGTGTGCTATGTGGGTGAGGGTGTTGTTAGTGTGTTGTGTGTGAGGGTGCGGTTTGTGTGTGAGGGTGCTGGTAGTGTGCTGTGTGTGAGGGTGTGTTAGGGTCCTGTTAGTGTGCTGTGTGAGGGTGCTGTTTGTCTGATGTGTGATATGTGTGTGTGGGTGCTGTGTGTGTGAGGGTGCTGTTTGTGTCGTGTATTTGTGAGTGTGCTGTTTGTGTGAGGGTGCTGTGTGTGTTAGGGTGCTGTTAGTGTACTGTGTGTGAGAGTGTTGTGTGTGTGATGGTGCTGTATGTGTGTGAGGGTGCTGTATGTGCGCTGTGTGTGTGCTGTAGTAAATATCCCCCCTCCCTTCTTACCTTATGATAGGGAGGGGAGATCCTTGCTGCCATGTGCCATCCCTGGTGGTCCAGTGTAGAGTATACTCTAGCCTGCGGGGCTAGAGTTCACTCTCGCGAGATCTGAGCGTTGCCACGGCAATGCTCAGATCTCGCGAGAGGAACCTGGCGAAGCTTCTGTCTAGAGCTCCCCGGGTCCTCTCCTGCCTCCCTCTATGCTGCTGTGGGCCGGTGAGGTAGATCTTTGATCTCCCCGCCGGCCCATGGAGGCTTAGAGCAGAGCCGGCACTCAAATAGTGCCGGCTCTGCATGAGCCTACAGGGGAGATCCGGAGATCTCTCCTGCCGGCAGGGGTCAAGTCCTGGGGAATAAAGTGTAAGAACTCTCCCAAGATTCCCCCCCCCCAAAAAAAATAATATACACTCGTGTATATATACGTGCACACACACACTGACACACACACATATATATACGCGTACACACACACATACACTCACAGACACACACACATACACTCACAGACACACACACATACACTTACAGACACACACATACTCTGACACCCACCCACACATACATTCACAGACACACACACTCACACAGACACACACTCACATACTCAGACACACACACACTCACAGACATACTTAGATACACAAACAGACATACTTAGATACACACACAGACACAGACATACTTAGATACACACACAGACATACTTAGACACACACACACACAGACATACTTAGATACACACACAGACATACTTAGATACACACACAGACACAGACATACTTAGATACACACACATACATACTTAGACACACACACACAGACATACTTAGATACACACACAGACATACTTAGACACACACACACACAGACATACTTAGATACACACACAGACATACTTAGACACACACACAGACATACTTAG
Organism: Pelobates fuscus; assembly: GCF_036172605.1. Lineage (NCBI taxonomy): Eukaryota > Metazoa > Chordata > Amphibia > Anura > Pelobatidae > Pelobates > Pelobates fuscus. Next base: position 187,206,451 of record NC_086321.1, on the reverse strand, counting down.
ATACACACACAGACATACTTAGACACACACACACACACACACACACAGACTTACTTAGACACACACACACACACACACATACTTAGACACACACACATACTTAGACACACACACACACAGAGACACTCACAAATTATAATTTTTTTTAATTAAAAATTGTCCACCCAGCCTCCCTACCTGGAGTGCTGGCGTGGACTTGTCCCTGGGGTCCAGTGGGTCGGGTGCCGGTCTCCATCTCAGCCGCGGCGAGGGAGCTGTGAGCTCTCTGCTCCCTCTCACCGCGTGGGCTGTCTGCTGTAGCTGGGAGCCGGAATATGACGTCATATTCCGGCTCCAGCATCAGCAAACGGCGCGCGGCGAGAGGAAGCAGACAGCACACAGCTCCCTCGCCGCGGCTGAGATGGAGACCGGCGGGGGGGGGGGGGGGTCCATTACCTCTTGCCCTCCCCCCCATGACAGGGGGAACTCGGAGGGCATTTGGGGGTGGCAGAGTGCCTGCAGGAACGCGTGGGAACATTGTTCCCACGCGTTCCTGCAGGACTCACAGGCGTGCCGCGGGCACACCCCGTGCGCACGCCTATGACCAGAAACCAGCACAAACAGTACCACCATAAGAGCTCATCTGGAATAAAGAGCTGAAAGAATTATAATATGTATGATGTAACAAAGTATGGTGTAACTAAAGAATCTTTCATCTCAAAAATGTGAACTGATAGCATGTACATATTGTAACCCTTACTCTAAACAATGTACCATGTTGGAATGTAAATCTGTACACATTGTAAAACCATAAAAATTGCAACAACAACAAAAATTGAATGGTGGTCTACTAGGGTTTACAACTCCCTGGTGGTCCAGCAGGGGGTTAAGAGAAACAATGGCTTCTAAAGAAAAGCATGAGTACAATATAATATTTATCAATTCGCTAGTTGTGTATTTTTTACATTACTATCATAGTAAGCAGTATATTACTTTGCTGAAGCAGACTAAGAGATTGCATTGCATTAATTTCCTACTATATCTAATGAAGTGCCTATTATTAGTATACACAATGATGTCCCAAATTGACACCTTAACAGATATCACAATGGGAAAATTTATAAAGGGTTGATATTGAAAGTTTAATATGTATTTGCTGTGTTGTAAAGCAAGGCTTAAAATAGAGTTTATTATACCTGAAAGAACGGAGGCCTGGTATCTCCTGTATTCAAAGTAGCTGATACTATTGACTGTAAAGTTTCTTTCTGACCTTGGGTAGCAGACAAGCTCAAGTCTACCCTTCTACCCCCTACCTTTCTCAGTAACAGCTGTACATAGATTTTGTAGAATATGACGAAGCTATAAAAAGTTTTTGAAAATGCAACAATGACATCTACACATGAACATCTAATCAAGATGCTAGCTTCTGCAACCAGCTTTTGCATCTCCATTTACCAATACTGCTTTTAACTTCGATTATAGGATGAAACATCTTTGAATCTATTTCATTACTAATCAAATTCTAGAAGAATTCATGAATATCTGATCTGCAACAACCCCACATATCTATTAAGCTCCTGCAACTGTCATCAAATCAAAACACTAAGCCCTCAGTGAATACTATCCTAGCAACCTACATTTTTACCCTACCCTTACATTTTCTGTCACTATATACCACCCCCACTATAGTGTCCATCTACATATTGTTATATACCAACAGCCATGTAAGGGTTTGAAAGGTGAGTATTACTTTCCTTTCATTCCTCGCAATGCCAATTTTCACAATCGCTCATGTAGAAGATCTCAGACAATGCTTTGTTTCCCCATTGATGCGATACTTCTAATTTACAATACTTTTTAGATACAGTTACTTGTCCTAGATATTGATTTTCAGTTATACAATCAAATGTGATAGGATTGTACAATTGCTGGTAGAATCAGGAGGGGATCCAGAACATAATCTTAGGAAGGGCTGTGGTTGTGGGCTGTGGTGAAGGATAGGGGGCTGTAGTGTGCAGGTATAGGGGGCAGTAGTGTTGGTTAAGATGCTGCAATGGGAGAATAAGGGCTCTAAAGTGGGGGTGATAGAAGCTGTAGTAGGGAATAGGGGCTTTAGTTGGGGGGTAGGAGCTGTTTAGGGGATGTAGAAGGGCTGCAATTGGTGGGTTAAGGGCTCTAGTGAGTCAGTAGGCAATGCTTTCCTATGGGGAGGGCCTAATGTGCTCATAGCCTGATGCTCGACCTGTGATTACGGATTCTTTCTCTCAAGGGTAGATCGGTCTTGCCGATGTAGGTTAACCCGCAGGGACACATCAATTTGTAGACCACAAAGTCACTCGTGCACGTTAGGCGATGTTGTATACGATAGCTAGTGCCTGTGTGTGGATGGGTGAATGTTTTACCTGGGATCATGTGTCCACAGGTTACACATCCAAGGCAACGGTAACAACCCAAGTTCTGCGCCGTTTTCTCCTTCAGATAACAATGTGTAGGGTCTGTCTTTACTAGTAGATCCCTTAAGTTTTTATTTCTTTTATAACAGATCATGGGTGGTTGTTGGAAAATGGCCGGTAGAGTGACATCATTTTTTAGTACTCTCCAGTTGTCGTGGATGATGTCCCTAAACTTTGACGATGATGTGGTATATGTAGTAGGGAAGACCAATCTCTTGGGCTGTACCGTGGATGATAGATTATCATTAGTTGTGAGGCATCTGTTGAGAGCTTTTTGTAACACATAGTTACTATATCCACGCTCCCGAAATGTATTCCACATACTCTTGAGTTGTTCTTGGGCTTTGTTGAAGTTGGAATTGTTTCAAAGCACTCGGAGAAATTGTGAGTAAGGCAGTTAATTTTTTAATGCTGTAGGATGGAAACTGCTTGCCTGTAGTAGTGTATTCCGATCCGTGGGTTTGGAGTACAGGGTGTAAGCCAGACTGGAGTCCATACGTATTACTCTGACGTCCAAGAAGTCCACAGAGGATGTATCAACCACCGCTGTGAGTTCTATGTTCGGAGTACATGAGTTGATCTGTACAATCATCTGTTCGACCTCCATTGCGTCCCCCCTGATTAACATGAAAATGTCGTCGCTATAGCGGACGTACATCAGGATACGGTCTTTGTAGGGTTCGAAGATGTGATTGGTCTCAAAGTTGAACATGTAGCCGTTTGCATACATGGGTGCCATTGCAGCACCCATGGATGTTCCTGCAATCTGTCTATACCACTCAGATTCGAATCTGAAATAATTTTGAGACAAAACAATGTCCAATAGTTCCAACGTAAACTCTATTGGAGGACCAGCGCAGTATGTGGACGTGGCTAAAATAGATCTCATCGCCTCAATCCCTTCTTGGTGCGGTATTACTGTATACAAGCTTTTCACATCACAAGTCACTAGGACTATAGGTTCAGAGGGTAACACCATTTCAGATAATCGCTTGATAAAACTCGGAGTATCTTTGATGCACGTAGGGAGATGTTCTATGGTTTCTTTAAATAGGCAATCCAACCATTTAGCCAATGGTTCCAATACGCCCCCTATTGCAGATACAATGGGGCGACCAGGAGGTTTTTCTTTGTTCTAGTGCACTTTTGGCAGTGTGTATAACATTGGGGTTCTGGGTGCTGTTAATTGAAGATATGAGAATAGTTCCATGGAGATATAGTTGGAGTGTAGACTTCGCAGTAAGCAAGTTTCAATGAGACAAATTACTTGCTCTGTAGGGTCATTTGGCAACTTATGATAGGTCGACTGCTCAGAGAGTTGTCCCAGAATTTCAGAGCGGTAATCAGAATAATTTTGAATAACGATACCGCCACCCTTGTCAGCTGGTCTAATGACGATGTTCTTGTCACTAGCCAGTGACTTAATCATTGCTCGGTCCTGTTGTGTACAGTTGGAGTGATGTGCAGGGTTTTCTTTCAGATGGTCAGATGATTCCTTGTGCACTGAACGTAGAAACGTCTTAATAGAAGCCTGATTGGGCATGGGGTCGAATGTACTCTTTTTCTTGAATTGAGCAGACATGTTGGAGCGATCAGTGGATTTAGACTTAAAAAAATCCTTAAGTCTTAATGAACGGCCAAACTTATAGAGTTCCACCTCCCAGTTCAAAGGACTTGGTTTAGAGGTAGGAACAAAGGATAGTCCCTTGCTTAAAAAGCTGACTTCATCTGCTGACAAGATTCTTGATGATAGATTAAAGATAGGAACTATCTCTGCTGACGGGGGATCTGCCTCTTCCCCCAAAAGGTCCGCCCTTGCTGACCACGTCTTGTGATATGTCTGCGCCTGACTCACCGTGTCTGCTCTGGTACCGTGTCCGTATACCCGTGTCCTCTAATGACGATGTCCCTAAAAAAGGTTGTGATGTACCAGTAGCACCACCCTGTTGCCGAGTAGGCCTTTGTTCACGTGGATATTCCGATTGCCGACGTGGATTCACCAGAAGTTTTGTCAATCGTATATTGTCTGGGCTTTCTAATAGGTCTTCGTTTCTTTATGAAGTATGGTAGATCATTCTTACCACTTAGCCATCTATATACTCGATGCTCCTTATAGTCTGCGGTAACTTTGTCTTGTTTTTCTCTTTTAAATCTTACAAGATCTGTTTTGTAATTTTTGATATTTTCATTTAGTTTCACTGCTGATAACAATACCGCTTGTTTGGTTTCCAATTCGGAGATTTTTCTTCTGACCTGTATAAGGTCCTCTCTCACGTCTGTGTATTCTTTTACTATGTTATTTTAGTTGCCATGGACACTTAGGTCGCATAGCAACATTCTCCCAATGAGGCCGCATTCCGGCGTGGTAATGACGTGGTAATGACGCCGACGTCACGTGATGACGTCACGCATGCACACGTGAACGACGGCGGAACCCGCACGATTTTCGGGCCGGGCTGACAGGTAGTAGGAGTTTATTCCGGTGGTGGGTAAGTTAATTGCTTGTTCTTATTTCTGTATATATGTGTGTATTTGGCTTTGTTTGTATTAATCCTGATGAAAGTCTGTGAATAACAGACTGAAACGTCGATTTTGAACTTTGAAATAAATTAAAAGTTAAATTTTACTTCAGAGTCCTGAGAGTGCTATCCATTTGATCCTGATCTATATATATATATATATATATATATATATATATATATATATATATATAGTTTTTATATTGTATTTTTGTACTATTGTATCCTCCTGTAACAATGCAATATTTTGTGGACCCAGGACATACTTGAAAATGAGAGAAATCTCAATGTATCCATCCTGGTAAAATATTTTATATATAATTTCCTCCTGCACTATATCCAGTTCTATGGAGAAGTATTGACAAATAAGAAAACTCCACATTATGTATAAATATATTAAAATTAGAAATATTTTCTTGCTCCGTTAGAGCAAGATAAAAGTATGTCTTCTTTAGAACGTATGACATAACAGAACGTTATACATGTTTATGGAAGGAAAGATTGTGCTTCATATGAATTAGATTGATTGGTAGATAAATATCACAATTATTCTTATAAATGTGCCACAAACTTGCAGCATTACAGCTATAAGCCAAAAGTTCATTTTCCAGCTGTTGCATTTCTGTGGTCAGTGAGAAAGCAATGGTAACTGTTATGCAAATGTCCTCAGTGGGGATAAAAAAAATATAAGCATCATTCAGTGTGTAATATCTATTGGCCTATCAGAAATTTGTATTACAGTTATTGCATGAATCTGCATTATGACTCAACACACAGGCAATCTGAAAGACAATTCCAATGACATAACAATGTATGATTATGACATCACCAAGTGTGATACTATCCATTCCAGGGTAGAATTACAGACTGCATTCTGAAAGAGACCTTGGCTCATTAATGAGACTGATTTGTTTCTTGAGAATTGTATTAATTGTGAATACACAAAATGCTGTGTGAAGGATTAACGTTCTTTCCAATCCTTATTACTTTGTTTGCGTTCATGGGACACGCAACTGCCTATATGCTAGCTGTGTTATTAAAGCACAGTGCGCCTTTTTTGCCATCTGTAAGGTAAGCTATGTTACTGTAATTCTTTATCACTGAGGATTATCCTAGTGTCAGCCACTACAAGGGCTGAGCTTGATGAGAGAAGTGAAAATGTGGAGTAGCCTACAGCAGCCATCATTGATCTATATATACTGTATGTTGCCCAATTAAATTTTTTAATTGAGAACCAAAATAATAATAAATAATAACTACTCAGGTAGGTTAAGTAATTAGTGCTAGTATTATTATCATCATCATTATTTCAATTCGCTCTTTCATTGGGTTAAAAATAAACATTCATTTTCTGAGAGTATTTGAGAATATTAATCAGCTGATAAAAACATGAATTATTGATGACGCAGTTCAAGGCATGAACATTCAATGTGCTAACCTGGAGAATGTGAACTGTGCAGACACAACTCAACAACTGCACCAGGCCATCTGCAGACTGTTAGGAAGTTTCATAATTGCATGTATATGCTATCTGTATATATCCTATTGACTACTAGAACACTAATAGACGAAATCTGGTACAAATAAAAATAATTTCCATTTATCGTGCAGCTATAAAGTTTGAAGCAAGAAAAAAAGCATTTAGAACATGGAGATATTTGTATCCCTGTCCTAATGTCTGTGTTGACACCTGATTATATTTTTCTAACCCCTAAACTATTAATCAATATTATGTGCAGCCGAGCTAGCGCTTAACAAAACTAACACTTTCAACGCTGCCAAACTGAATACAAGATGCACAAATAAATCAAACTTCAACTGACAAAATGATAATAATATAGGCATCCATAATTCACTAACCCACCACCACTAGTCTTACTGCACAAAAATACTTTAAAATTGTGAGATTCCATCCATCCATCATTCAGGATGGTTTTGCATCAAAGGAGATGGACCGGAGTAATTCCAAGAGCAGAACTGGTGCATATGACTGTATAATAGAAGTCTTGGCTTCAGTGGAGGCTCCCCAGGTAATTGTAGTAAGTTTACCCTGAGAGTCCCACGAAGCCTCCGTGATTCCGTGAACCCTCTATCTCCCATATGAATAATTTTGAAAATATTGTGACATAGAAAAGAAAGAATAAAACTATGTTTTGGGGTACAATCAGTTGTGTCAAAAGTTTCAAGGTCTTCTTAGTGGGGGAATGTTATCAAGATCCTAATGGTATAGAGCACAAACAGAATGGTTCCGTAGCTATGTAATATTTAATCATTAATTGTACATTTCACAGCATTGTCACTACTCAGTCCGTTATATTTCCCTGTAAGCATCATTGTCATTGTTCTTCTTCCAGCTCTCTCGGTGAAAGGTACCCAGAGAACATTGTCTTGACTTTTGTCCTTACTTTATCCGGCATGTTTGGTAAGTGTCACCAGTTTTGCCATTTACTATTAACTAGAATTAATGTGTGGATAGATTTTTGACATTGATAATAGAAATTAAAAGAAAATACATGCTCTTCTATGCGCTCTTGAAATACAATGATGGGAGCTGACTGAAATAATCTATAGGTTCACTTCAGCGGTTGAAACATTTACTAATGGACAATAGTAACTGTGAACAAAACATTTAAACACAAATATTTAGTCTCTCAAAAAGAGAATCTATAAACCTGTACTGATGATGTGTTTGAAGGTTATTTAAGGTTATTTTTGTGCTGTATTAGAATTTTCTAAAATGCTTTATACAAGTCTTGTTTAAGAAAGCCTGCTATTAATTCAGTTTATTTCTTTTTTTAGCGGCCATTAAAATATATATGATGGTCAAGCTGATTGAACTGAGGAACCCGACTGTAAAGAAAACCACCAAGTATGCCCTTCTGTGCATTGGGTGGATAGGGTCCCTCAGATATCTGATGGCTGTCCTTTTTAAGGTGAGTAACAATTTTACAAACGTGAACAAAAAACAATGCTGTGTGCTTTTATTGTTGATATTAAAGAAAATTCTAAACCGACAATGGCCTACACACATCTCTAGGTGTGCTGTTATTCATGGAAGTGTAGTTGACAAATAATCAGGGTACCATCACTGTTTTAAACTGGCAGCATTAGCTAAACAGTCTCATAGGAATATCATCACACTTCATTTTATTGGTTTCCTATAAATAAACATCATTTTACAAGAAAACTGTCCAAACATTTAAACTAAACTAGATCATCACTGGGTATCTAGATAGGAAAAATTAGATAAGACAACAGGCCTGCTTTGAATTAATTCCAAATAAAAGAAACACATCTGTACCCATGATGTGTGGGGCATCAGAAAATAGTTATATAAAGGATGAATGCAACCGCATTTCGTAAAATTTAAAGTTCACAGTTGTAGACAATAGTAAGTGCAATATATTCCTTAAAGTAGAATCCTGGGCACAATACTTTCTACAGCCCACTACAGTGTTTATAGTTTCAGGGGAGCTTGTCCAACAGTTAGTAGTAAAATAATGTACCGTATATACTCGAGTATAAGACGAGTTTTTCAGCACATTTTTTGTGCTGAAAAACACTCACTCGTCTTATACTCGAGTCAGTTGTCTGTATTATGGCAATTTTCATTGCCATAATACAGACAAGGACCGGGGGCTGTCAGGAAGCTGTAACTTACCTTCACCGCAGCTCCTGTCAGCTCCCTTCTCTCTCCTCCGTCCGTGCAGCTCCCAGGTCAGCTCCCTCTGCAACTCTCGCGAGAGCCGCGGGGTCAGAGCGTTGCCACGGGTTACCGTGGCAACGCTCCGCGCGGCCGCGAGAGTTGCAGAGGGAGCTGACCTGGGAGCTGCACGGACGGAGGAGAGAGAAGGGAGCTGACAGGAGCTGCGGTGAAGGTAAGTTACAGCTTCCTGACAGCCCCCCTCCTACAGCCCATCCACTGGACCACCAGGGAGTGAGAGCCCCCCTCCCTGGCCAGCTAACAAGCAGGGAGGGGGGACGAAAAAATAATAAAAAAAAATAATAATAAAAAAAAAATAACAACATTAAAAAAAATATATATCACAATAATAATAATAATTAATAAAATACCCACCCCCACCAATGCTCTGCACTCACACACACACACACACTGCACTCACACACACTGCATTCATACACACACTGCACTGCATTCATTATATACACACACTGCATTCATACACACACTGCAAACACACTGCATTCATACATACACTGCCCTGCATTCATTATCTACACACACTGCATACACACTGCATTCATACATACACACATACACACACTGCATTCACACTGCACTCATACACACACTGCACTGCATTCATTATATACACACTGCACTCATATACACACACTGCACTGCATTCATTATATACACACTGCATACATTACACACACACTGCACTCATATACACACACTGCACTCCATTCATTATATACACACTGCATTCATACACACACTGCACTCATACATACACACTGCATTCATTATATACACACTGCACTCATATACACACACTGCACTGCATTCATTATATACACACTGCATACACACTGCACTGCATTCATTATACACACACTGCACTCATATACACACACTGCACTGCATTCATTATATACACACTGCATTCATTACACACACTGCACTCATATACACGCACTGCACTCCATTCATTATATACACACTGCATATACACACTGCATTCATACACACACACTGCATTCATACACACACACACACTGCATTCATTATATACACACACTGTAAATAAATATTCAATTAATATAATTTTTTTAGGATCTAATTTTATTTAGAAATTTACCAGTAGCTGCTGCATTTCCCACCCTAGTCTTATACTCGAGTCAATACGTTTTCCCAGTTTTTTGGGGTAAAATTAGGGGCCTCGGCTTATATTCGGGTCGGCTTATACTCGAGTATATACGGTACTTAATTATTTGACTATTATGTATTAAATAATTTGATACTTTCATGGGGGATCCTGGTAAGTTTTTAAACTATTTAGAAATCGTTTAAGTACTAAGCATTGGATGGAGCCAGGTTACTAAGGGCACAAGAAGAAGTCCAGTACGTTTGGAGCCAGGGATCCAATTTTGAGGTAAAATTGCTCTAAAATGGGTTAAGCAGCTCAAGGAAACAGATACTCCTGCCCCCATAACAACTTAGTAGGGTGAGAATGTTCCTTTAAGTCAGGGGTTCTCAACCCAGTCCTCAAGGACCCCTACAAGTCCAGGATTTAGGGATTACCCTGTTGTGTCTAAAGTGTTTATTTCCCCCCTAAAAACACATCAGACACAGCAGCGTAATCCCTAAATCCTGAACTGGTTCGGGTGTCCTTGAGGACTGGGTTGAGAACCCCTGCTTTAAGTTATACAGAGAACTTATAATGAACAATGAGAAAATAACCTGAACATTTTGTCTTCCAGGAAAATGAATTACCCATAATACATTGCGTAGTAGGGGTCTCCACAATCTCGTGTGCTCTGATATTTATGCTCTGCAATTCAATAAGGGCATACCGAGCAAATCCTCGATGGAACAGCAATACCATCATCTATTGGAGAATAGCACTAACCTTCCTTTCATTCATTTTCATGCTGCATTGTATCCTTTTAACATGTTTTAATAGTGCAAAAATTGTGATCTCTACAGATTTGCTCTATTGGCAGAGGATAAACAGGATGTTGAATGAGATTAACTAAATCATATTAATAAATCATTGGGGTTTATTCATTAAACTGTGAGCTGTGGTGACCTGAGAAGTGGCTGGCACAATTCAAGCTAAAATTGCAGAGTTGGAGATAACCCTTATTTCACCAGACTTAGAGATGTTTTCCAACTCTGCCATTTTGACCTTAATTTTGTAAGCTTGTTCTTAATTATCACATTTCACTGTTTATTAAATAGACAAGTGTGTGTTAACCCATACACTGTTTTATTTCCTCTTTATATGACATATTATTATTTTTCTTAATATACTGTGTTTCTAGTATATTCATTCCATATATACGGGATGATTAAAGGCATTGAAGGGAACTTGACTCTAGAGGTAGGTGTTATTAGATTTGCATTGCTTATTAAATATTTTAGGTTGTTGTGCACTTAGCCCCACTTAATTACCCAGTTGGGAGATTTCAAATTGTGTTATTTTTGTTAGATCTACTATTAAACGTATGAAACTAAATTTACAAAGTGAATAAATTAATGTAATAACGGGATAAATAGGCACACATAGGAAACGTTGTCATACTCCACTTTGTTTCATCATTGGCTCTCATTAAAGTGAGGTAATTAAGCAACAGTATGACTTGTGGGTGTAGATGCTAGAAAAGTTAATTGCCTGGACCAGCAAGACAAACTAGAGATGGTCTCTGGCCAATAACTCAGCTCAGGTGACAGTCTAGGCCAGTGGTAGGCAACCAATGACTCCAGATGCTGAGGAGGACTACATCGCCCAAAATGCTCTTTCAGCCATAATGCTGGAAAAGCATCAGTGAAGATGTAGTCCACAAATTCTGGAGTGCAATAGGTTGCCTACCCCTAGTCTAGGGGTGAGCACTGGGCTGTTGGATAGTTGGGCTGTTGGATAGTATTGATAGTTGGAGTTTGAATATGTTATTAGAGTTTAAGATATAACTAATATTATTCCAGTAAAAATATTACATGTCTTGTATCCTCACTCCTAGACCATCCATGCACTCACTGCACTGTTCGAGTGGTTGACTGCATTTGGAGTATATGGGTTCAATCTAACTCTCATTCCAGATTTTAAGGTATACTTACTATATACTTACTATGTACTACCTGATATTGTGTATTCTAAATTATCCCAAGGAGGTTTACTTTCAATGAAAACTATTTTCATTAACAAGCACCTGTGTGCGCAGTCTTCATGTTGGTGGTTTAGTCTCTAGCTTTTAGGTTTCCAGACACTATTTCTATAAATATCCTCCTAATTTGTTCTATGTGATGTGTTTAAAAAATAAATAAATAAAAAAAAAGCTGATTTATTTAATTAATTAATTATATAGGTATATTCACCTTTGATTTCATTTGCTGAAACACTCTAGCATCCTGACTGCCTGCATCTAAACTCAAATTAAACAAGGTATATTGTAATTATATTGTTGTATGAAATTCAATTTATAAAGAGAATAAATAGGTACAAATAGGAAAAGCGCCAGAAAAATTTAAATTGAGCATGGTGTTATGCTATATATAACCTATCTAACCATGTACATCATGCTCTCTGTTTCTGCACCATGATATTTGTGTGTGTTTCTGGGTCTCTGAGTGGTTCCCTATCTCTTTATGTCACTAAATGTATCTCCCTATTTATATACAAGCCTTTAGGGATTTATTATGGAGGTCATTGAGCAACAATGTCACTTGTGGGTGTGAACCCTGGAAATAGTTTGGACCAGCAAGACAAACTAGAGGTGGACTCTGGAATAACTGGGCTCATGTGACAATGTGGGCCTTAACTTGAGCACTGGGGTGATGTGCTATTGGATATTATTGACTGTTGGGGTTTGAAATGTTGTTAGGGTTTTAGATATCCCTAATATTATTCCAGTAAAAAAAAAAAAACGTCTTGTATCTTCTCTCCTAGACCATTCGTGCATTCACTGCACTGTTCGAGTGGTTGACTGCATTTGGAGTATATGGGTTCAATCTAACTCTCATTCCAGATTTTAAGGTATACTTACTATATACTTACTATATACTACCTGATATTGTGTATTCTAAATTATCCCAAGGAGGTCTACTTTCAATGAAAACTATTTTCATTAACAAGCACCTGTGTGCGCAGTCTTCATGTTGGTGGTTTAGTCTCTAGCTTTTAGGTTTCCAGACACTATTTCTATAAATATCCTCCTAATTTGTTCTATGTGATGTGTTTAAAAAAAAAAAAAAAAAAAAAAAAAAAGCTGAATTATTTATTTAATTAATTAATTATATAGGTATATTCACCTTTGATTTCATTTTCTGAAACAGCAACTCTCTATCAGAGTGCCAGAAAACTGGAAAGATGACTGGATCATCATGAGGAAGATCATCCCAGATGAGGAACAAATCCCATGATGACACCAAGTTTTCACAGTGGGTTGCTGGAACTCTCTAGCATCCTGACTGCCTGCATCTAAACTCAAATTAAACAAGGTATATTTTAATTCTATTGTTGTATGAAATTCAATTGATAAAGAGAATAAATAGGTACAAATAGGAAAAGCACCAGAAAAACTAAAATTGAGCATGACATTATGCTATATATAACCTATCTAACCATGTACATGATGCTCTCTGCTTCAACACCATGATATGTGTGTGTGTTTCTGGGTCTCTGGGCAGCAACCTTTCTGTTTATGTCACTAAATGCATTCCTCTATTTATATACAAGCCTTTAGGGATTTATTATGGAGGTCATTGAGCAACAATGTCACTTGTGGGTGTGAACCCTGGAAATGTTAATTGTTTGGACCAGCAAGACAAACTAGAGGTGGACTCTGATCAATGAGAAACAAAGGGGTTAACCGTCAAATACTATATAGCACGCAGTACCCTAGGTTTATAAGTGTCCCTTATAAACACTCAAGAAACAACTGTGACAAGAAAAAGAAAAACCCAAGGTACAAAGTGATATAAATCACCAAAGTGATAATATATAAATAAATATAATACCAACTGGAATATGTAGAAATATAAATATTCAGAGTAATATCTGCAAAAAATATGAACAATACATAGGGTAATATTGTAAAAAACACTGGGAAATATGGGTGGTAGAAAACTCACAAAAGTAAGATGTGTTCAGGCATATCTCCTTCTGTTATTAGGGAACTGGACAGTATGAAAGACCTCCAGCGATGAATCTCAGTATAAGTTGAATCTCAGTATAAGTTGATGACAAATCTTCTAATGCACTCCAAACAGAGAAAAGACAATGGATAGTGCAGATGGTATTAAAAAATAAAAATTTATTGCATATATTGCACTTACAGTGTGTCAGAGTAAAAACAGCATGTCTCCACACTGGGTGGTATAGAAAAGCGGCAACTGGACCGATCAGGATGCAGACTCAGGAACAGTAGTTACAGCACCAAAACATTATACAAATAAAAGTTCGGTTTAAAAACAAAAAAAACTATTCCAACGCGTTTCGTCCTTCTCCGGACTTCCTTAGGGATGTGTAGTTGTGGTGGGAATGGGAGTCCTCTTAACCCCTTAAGGACACATTGTTATGGTACTTTTTAGCAGTAAACCAAAATGTTTAAATGTCTATCTGTTCCTGTCCAAATCAATAAAATTAAATTGCGTATATACGCTGAAGTAATTACCGTATATACTCGAGTATAAGACGAGTTTTTCAGCACATTTTTTGTGCTGAAAAACACTCACTCGTCTTATACTCGAGTCAGTTGTCTGTATTATGGCAATTTTCATTGCCATAATACAGACAAGGACCGGGGGCTGTCAGGAAGCTGTAACTTACCTTCACCGCAGCTCCTGTCAGCTCCCTTCTCTCTCCTCCGTCCGTGCAGCTCCCAGGTCAGCTCCCTCTGCAACTCTCGCGAGAGCCGCGGGGTCAGAGCGTTGCCACGGGTTACCGTGGCAACGCTCCGCGCGGCCGCGAGAGTTGCAGAGGGAGCTGACCTGGGAGCTGCACGGACGGAGGAGAGAGAAGGGAGCTGACAGGAGCTGCGGTGAAGGTAAGTTACAGCTTCCTGACAGCCCCCCTCCTACAGCCCATCCACTGGACCACCAGGGAGTGAGAGCCCCCCTCCCTGGCCAGCTAACAAGCAGGGAGGGGGGACGAAAAAATAATAAAAAAAAATAATAATAAAAAAAATAATAATAAAAAAAAAATAACAACATTAAAAAAAATATATATCACAATAATAATAATAATAATTAATAAAATACCCACCCCCACCAATGCTCTGCACTCACACACACACACACACTGCACTCACACACACTGCATTCATACACACACTGCACTGCATTCATTATATACACACACTGCATTCATACATACACTGCACTGCATTCATTATCTACACACACTGCATACACACTGCATTCATACATACACACATACACACACTGCATTCACACTGCACTCATACACACACTGCACTGCATTCATTATATACACACTGCACTCATATACACACACTGCACTGCATTCATTATATACACACTGCATACACACTGCATTCATTACACACACACTGCACTCCTATACACACACTGCACTCCATTCATTATATACACACTGCATTCATACACACACTGCACTCATACATACACACTGCATTCATTATATACACACTGCACTCATATACACACACTGCACTGCATTCATTATATACACACTGCATACACACTGCACTGCATTCATTATACACACACTGCACTCATATACACACACTGCACTGCATTCATTATATACACACTGCATTCATTACACACACTGCACTCATATACACGCACTGCACTCCATTCATTATATACACACTGCATATACACACTGCATTCATACACACACACTGCATTCATACACACACACACACTGCATTCATTATATACACACACTGTAAATAAATATTCAATTAATATAATTTTTTTAGGATCTAATTTTATTTAGAAATTTACCAGTAGCTGCTGCATTTCCCACCCTAGTCTTATACTCGAGTCAATACGTTTTCCCAGTTTTTTGGGGTAAAATTAGGGGCCTCGGCTTATATTCGGGTCGGCTTATACTCGAGTATATACGGTAAGTCTGACACACAAGGTTCAGGTTAAAATAACTTCGAGAAAATTTATTGGCAAGTGATTAAAAAGCGGACGCGCAGGTCCTTTTAAGAGACATTTTACGTCATCATTGATTATTAGAATATCAGCAAATAAACATCATTAATTGGATTAATTGCTAAGTGTCGGGATTAGTGTCCACCTATCAATATTATTAATTGGCTCAAAAACTAAGTGGTTAGTCCCGTGTCCACCCACCAAGAGGTGGGATTGTTCTGGACACGGGTGGGGGACAAGGGGTCTTGAGCGTCATTTTACACGGTCGGTGATCTCAGGCCTCGTGGCCAGGTGCAAGGTCTCTTATGAATAGAACATTTCATTACTACTGTGTTCTCATGGCCTTCAAATTATACTATGTTGCAAATCTAAGGAAAAGTCAGCAATTCCTGTGTTAATCATGTCTTTATAGAAAACGCAGTCTTTGTCTATTGTATTAGATGTGCTGGGAAATTCTGTCATGTAAGGTAGGTTTAAAATGAACAAGTCAGGTTAGGAGGACAACATGGAGGATTGTCACAGTATAAAGTTAAAATGGAGTTAGTGCAATAATTGAATACACGTATAATAAGGATTTTTAAATAATCCCACATCAGTCCCCCCTATGAAATGTTAGATTCTAAGAGATAAAACTTTATTAAGTTAGTACCAGGAAGACGTGTTAACCCAAAGGCACAGAAACCCCGTGGCCGCTAGCTAGGTGTTAATGCAAAGTGCAAGACTGTCCCTAGATCTGACCCTGATAGGCTGACTCATCCGTCAGTATGGCTCTCGAACACTTCACACCCATGGGTGTCCCATGGCGGCTAACCCACCACTTCTCCACACGGGGCCTTTACCATTCACTGACAGATGCTGTCCCTAAGCTAGTCCCTTCCTAGAATTCCTGCACTTTATCAACAAAAGGGATTGTTTGCAGCGGCAGACAGGGTGAGTTGATGTCTTGGAAATCTTGGTCATCAACTTCGAGATGGGTGAAAGTGGGTGCCGCTTGGTCAACAGTCTTCATGAGGGATTTTCTCAGACATGGGAGGATACAACAAAAGAGAAGAGCAAAGATAAAAAGAAAAATTAGTATAGCCATACCAATATGCATTAAAGCTTTTTGCCATCCTGTCATCCAACCAAACCATCTTTCCCAGGGATCTTGTATCCCAGAATTCCTTTTCAACTCTATAGACAGGTCATTTAATTTCTCTATGGCTAATGTAACTTTACCATTAGGGCCTGTGTTTTCTGGGATATAGGTACAACATGTCAAGGTGTCGGGCAAAATTTTACAAACCCCTCCTTTTTCGGCTAAGATCATATCTAGGGCCATTCTATTCTGAAAAGCCATTTGGGATGTGGCCTGCAATTGTTCGGCCAATCCCTAGAGGGCGTCTCTGGTATAATTAACAAAACGCTGTTGATTATAATAAATGTAATTAATCCAATTTAAATTCTTGTTTGTGGTAACTATGGCAAAAAGTGATTCAAATCCTGCAGCAACTTCATCTCTTGCTTTAAATTCATTGGGCACCCCCCTAGGCACCCCAATGGCATCAATATAAACATGAGGATCAAAACTTCCTTTTACTGGGGCTTCACGCTTAACCTTAGTGTGCCTGGACTCATGGGTGACGAGGTGTGTATCAGAGATGATATGTATAGGCATAATGGCTTTAGCCAAAGTACACTCCCCCCACCACTCCTTGTCCATTCTGGATCTTAGCTGTAAATCCCCACACAACCAGTAGATGTCCCCTAATGACCTGGTGTGAAACTGCAACAAGTTCATAGAGACACTCCTGTAGGTAGCACAATACCCCTTAGAGAAGTTACCCAAGAATTTACCAATTCCATCATAATTAGCATAACAAGTGTAATTACCTTTATACACGGTAATACCATCTGGGGGTTTGACATCCTTGGTTAGGAGAGGATACTCCTTTGTCCATGCAATACATATGGACCTGTTAAAATCATAGTGATAGGCAAAAAGGCTTAAAACACATTCCTCTATATCTACTGGCAGGATTAGAGGTACAGTACCCAGGTGAGGCCGGGCACCACCACACACATAGCATGCAGTCTTATTATGCTTATTAGCATTATATTTCATCCATTCTAACCATAAATTTACATCATTAAAACCTGTTTCAGCGGCCATGGTATCTTCAAAGGTGGGGTTAGCAATGGCCATCATGTCTTGAAAGGTCTGGATATGAGGTTTTAATGGGTTAGGGACCATATGGGTGGCCCCTTGCCACTCAGAAGAGTTGCACATATCTTTTAGGAAGAAATGCCCTAATTTACGGTAGGAACCCTTTTTCCAATACATTCCCATCACATACTGGTCTGCATCCGTTGGGCTTGGATGCTCAATGTTAAGGATTAATTTCATTGGTGTACCTCCCCCAGGCTTTCTCAAAGTCATTCTCTGGAGAAGGGACCTACCTTGATCATCTACTTTAGATAAGGCACTTTTTGGTTTGTAACCCCAGGCAGGCCCGGCATTCCATCCCGCCGCCCCCCAATGGTTACAATTGTGCCCCCATTGCTTGTCAACTACACAAACATATGGGTCTTTTGAATGAGGGATATCTCTGTAAATACTCTGGATTTGTGATGTGGGGAACGGGCATTCTACAATATCACAATAGTCAAAGGTGTAAGTAGCCACATGGGTGCATGATGAATTATACCAGAAGGTATACCCACTAATATCTTTGGTGATGGCTACTTGTTGGGCCTTTATGAGGCTAATTAAGGAGAAGGTGTACCAGAGGTACATGCTTGTGCGGTATCTGCTTCCTCGGGGGCTGGAGATTTCTTGCAGTGGGAAGCGTGGATCCAATTTGGCCTACCGGCCAGTTTGACGGAGGTTGCGGTAATCAGGAGAACTTGGAATGGACCGTCAAATCTTGGTTCCAGGGTATTTTTCCGCACAAACTTCTTGACCAGAACCCAATCTCCGGGAAGCAGGTTATGGGTACCTGTATCCAATTCGGGATCTGGAATTGAAGAGAAAACTTGGGCATGTATTTTGTTTAAGGCACTTGCAAGTTCAGTTACATAATCTACTAAAACATCTGATTGGAGCTGTAACTGCTGCGGATAATAACAACCTAGTCTGGGTGCTGTCCCAAATAGAATCTCATATGGGGACAGTGAATGCTTCCCTCTAGGTGTGTGCCTAACACTAAATAAAGCTATTGACAGGCTTTCTGGCCAGGGCATTTTCGTTTCTTGTGACATTTTTAACATTCTGGCTTTTAGAGTGCCATTCATGCGCTCTACTTTACCACTACTTTGTGGGTGGTAAGGGGTGTGGAAGGCTAGGGTCACCCCTAGAGCAGTCCAAATTTCTTTAGTCACTGTTGCTGTAAAGGCTGGGCCTTGATCACTTTCAATGACTTCTGGGAGTCCGAACCTACATACTATCTCTGTAAGTAGGCGTCTTGCGGTTGTTTTTGCAGTGATATTGGCCACTGGGTAGGCCTCTGGCCATCCTGAGAACATGTCCACTATGACTAGTGCATATTCATGGGGCCCACTCTTGGGCATTTGGATGTGGTCAATTTGAATTCGCTGGAAGGGGTACATGGGCTTTGCCAGGTGTTTTGCAGGCACCTTGATTGGTCTTCCTGGATTGCATTTTGCACAAATGACACAGGCCTTACAGAAGCTGCTGATCAATGTTGTGATTCCGGGTGCTTCATAATACTTCTGTATGAGGGCGGCCATCAATTCTTTTGACAGGTGTGCAGGCCCATGTGCCCATTGGACAACTGCTGGATATAAATTTTTTGGAAGACAAAATTTGAAGTTGTTGTAATATACTCCGTCCTTTTGGACGGCTCCTTTCTTTTTCCATTTTTGGATTTCTTCAGGAGTGACTGCAGCTTGCTGTTCTCGCAAAATTCGCAAATCAGTAGGAAGAGTTTGCAGAGCAAAAATAGGGACTTCTTCTTCTTCTTCTTCTTGTCCGGACACTTCTTCATCCACTTCCTGCAGATCCCTGGCTGCTAGTTTAGCAGCCTGATCAGCCAAATGGTTGCCCTTTGCTTCATCTGTATCCAATTTCCCATGGGCCTTTACCTTCAAAACGGCCACTTCTTCAGGGAGTAGGAGGGCATCCATTAGCTCCTTGATTGCAGTACTATGTTTGACTGGTGTACCGGCGGTGGTAAGAAATCCTCTTGTCTTCCAAATTAGGCCGAAGTCATGTGCCACACCCAGAGCATATCTTGAATCTGTATAGATGTTGGCACGTTTTCCTTCGGAAATTTTGCATGCTGAAGTCAGAGCCTGTAATTCAGCTTCTTGCGCAGACATTGCTGGCGGTAAGGATGATGATTTGATAACTTCGTCTGTTGTGGTTACGGCATATCCTGTATGATATCTTCCTTCTTCATCAGCATATCTTGAGCCGTCCACAAACAGGGTAAAATCTGGATCTTGTAATGGATTCTCATGCACAGTTGGTAGGTGCACTGTCTCCATTTTCATCTGTTCAAAACAGTCATGAGGTGTTTCGGGGTCATAATCATTCACTATGACCAGATCTTGAAATTCTTTTTCTAGGAAGTGGCGTGGCCATGCTTCCAGAAGGTCAGTTGTTGGGTATTTGACAATACCATTTTCCTGTAGCTGTTCTTCATCCATGGTGGCCCATAGCTTTGCCATGGGCCCAAGATCATTCCATGACCTTGTCTTCAATTTGGTAACAGGAATATGTGGGATAGCAGTATCCCAATGGCGGTAGAGGTAGTTAAGTTGTTGAGGTAGTTGGACCAAGACCATGCTATTGCCTTCAGAGTCACAATAGAAATCTTGAGCAGTGAGCTTCACATCAGTCCAGTGGTAAAGCTCATCTTCATAGCAAGGTTCGGGAGTAATGTCTGGTTTGTACCACATGGTACAGAAGGCGTAATCTGGGCCTTCACAGAGAGGCTTCTCATCTTCATAAAATGTCAAATGTGGATGCATGACTTTCTTGATACATCCACAAAGCAGGTAAATGTAGGTTTCATCTGTGATAAATCCATAATAGATACCCCCCTCAGGGAGTGGAAGAAGAGTGGATGGGTTAAGAACTTGACATCTTTGGATGGAAATGTTGTCAGGTAGAAGAAGATGGCACTGGAGGCGTAGGTGTCTGGCTGGAGACACGTGCTTGAGCTGGACTTGGTTGATGATGGCAGAAATGTCATGAGGGGCCAAAACAACCAGAGGGTGGCCAAGGACCAGGTCTGAGGTTCTTTCTATGAGCTCTCTTGCAGCAAAAACAGCCCTGAGACAGGAAGGAGTCCCTCTGGCCACAATGTCCAGTTGACATGAGAAATATCCAATAGGCCTCTGGCGGCCTCTTAAGTCATTAGTTTGGGTGAGAACTCCTGTTGCGTGGCCTTGTCTTTCAGAGACAAATAATTTGAAAGGTTTTGAGTAGTCAGGTAGGCCCAAGGCAGGAGCAGAAGCAATGGCACGTTTGAGAGCATTGAAATTGTCCAGAGCTTCATTAGGCAAACAGAAAGGGTCAGACTTAAGTGCGTCATAGAGAGGTTGCATGAGCAGGGAGGCTTCTGGGATCCATGCTCTGCAGTAGGAAATGAGGCCTAGGAAGGCATGGAGAGATTTTGAAGTCCTTGGAGTTGGAATATCCAGTACAGCTCTCACCCGGTCCCGGGTAAGATGTCTGGTACCTTGAGATAGGCAATGTCCAAGGAAAATTACTGAGGGTTGGCAGAACTGTAGCTTGATGAGCGAAGCTTTGCATCCTTGTTCTGCCAAATAACAAAGCAGACTAATTGAGCACTTTTCAGTAGTGGGTATATCATCTCCACAGAGCAGCAAATCATCCACATACTGGAGCAGAACAACTTCTGGGTGCTCAGCTTGCCATGGGTCAAGGATGGTGGCCATGGCCTTTGCAAATTGACTTGGTGAGTTTTGTGCCCCTTGGGGCATGACAGTCCAGGTATACTGTTGCATCTCATGAGTGAAAGCAAACAGGTATTGGCAGGATGGGTCCAGTGGGACACTGAAAAAGGCATTGGCTAGGTCAATGACTGTGAAAAATTTTGCAGATGGTGGGACTCCAGAGAGCAGAGTATGGGGATTTGGTACAAGAGGGGTGTCCAGGACGGTAGCTTCATTGACAGCACGGAGATCCTGAACCATCCTGTACTTCTCTGGCTCACCTTTTGGAGTTTTCTTTTTCACAGGGAATAATGGGGTGTTGCATTCAGATTTACATTTCACCAGGGCACCCTTCTCCAAGAGTGCCTTGATGTGGGTAGAAATGGCAGCAGCCTGTGCTGGTTTTAATGGATATTGTGGTTTTCTTGGTAATTTAGCTCCTGGAATGAGCTTTACCACCACAGGGGGAACATTTAGGTGACCTATGTCCTCTGGGCCTGAGGACCATAACTTGGCGGGCACCTGTGTTTTTAATGCCTCTGGGAAATTGGACCTTAATTCTGCTGCTTTCTCACGGGGCTTTTCTAAATGCAGCATTAGAGGCAAGGAGCACAAGGCTGAGGTGTCTGATTCAGATAGAGGTGTGGACATTTCTACCTGCCCATCCGGGGTGAAGGTGATGGATGCTTGCAGGCGTGAGAGAACATCAGCACCTAACAGGTTAATTGGGCATGTGGAGGATACCACAAAGCGAGCAAGCAGGCTAGAGCCAACTCGTAATGGAGTTGTTAAAGGGCTATGTCTTGGCTGGCCATCTACTCCAACACAAGAGACATCAATATTTGACAGAAAGGATGGGTCTGGCAGGTCTTGTTCTCGCAGAACACTACGGGCTGCACCTGTGTCAACTAGAAATGTGGTAGGGTGGCCCTCAATGGGCAAAGTCACTGTGGCAAGTGGCCCCCCCTTATCCCCTGTAGACACTGCCATTACAGGGGTTACAGACACAGGCTTGCCAATTTCCTAATCATCGGGTTCCTCAATTATCGGAACCTCTTTCTCGGCCTTGGGGGCCGGGGCAGGCCTGGATGGCTTTCTTGGCTCTCTCTTGGGTTCTGGGCAATCACTTTTAAAATGCCCCTTGGCCTTACAATTAAAGCAATGGCCATCCTCCGGTCGGACGCCCTTGGGAACAGGGGCAGAGCGGGAGACCATGAGAGGAGCTGAGGTGGGTCTTCTTGGGGTCTGAGCAGATTCTAACCCTCTGGCAACTAAGAGCAGGGTATCCAGAGGAACAACCTTATATTCTGGGCGGGCAGCAATAATTCCCTTGCGTATAGAGTCTTTAACACCTTGGACAAACGCACCAGACAACATTTGTGAATGAATCTTGTCAGTAAGATCAAACCCCAAATCTGTAAACATTTGATACAGTCTTGCATGAAACCTTTCCACTGATTCTCCTTTATCTTGAATAACATCAGTAAGGCCAGCAGCCTGATCTGCAAGTTTGTCCTTAGCCCATTCTCTTAATTGGGTGCAAAAAGTTACTCCAGAGGGGTAATCACTGTAACGTCACTGCTGAGCAGATCTGTACTGAGGTGTCGGGCCATGCTCGGCCAATATGCATCCCCTGCTTTAATAGCACAAATGCTCAGTAGATCACGCCATGCGGCGGAATAAGTCTTTTGAATTTGAACTATCCCTCGGTAGAAGGGCATAGGCTGCTTTTCTGGGTCAGGGAGTGATTTCATTAAAGCACTAGCTTGAGTGGGGTTGAAGGCAACATATTTAGGGGGGGCCCGTTCTCCCCGACCCTTGTGGCCAAAGGGGTCATCGATAGAACGATGAGCTGAGGCTCCCGCAGCAACCTCCGATGAGACATGGGACACCCTGTCCTCCTCCTCATCATCGAACTCTATGATATTGGCTCTTTTACGTGGTGCAGGGCCCGCGTGAGGTGAAAGGATCGGGGGTTGGGAATGAGCCCCCGATGCAGGGGTGGCTAGCGAGTCATAACCTGGGGATAGGTAGTCACCGGGGATTACCGGCATCAGGGCTGAACTGGGGGCCGCCATATTGGAGGCGGGGAAAGGAGTTGCACTAGGATTAAGGGAAGAAGTGGCGGCCATGTTTGATATGGGCACTTCCGGGGCAGACTGAGCCGGACTGGGCATGACCGGAACCTGGGGAGTGGCTTGGGGAAAGGGAGGGTAACCGGGGTAGGGCAGGGCCATGGGATATGGGAAGGGGTAGGGCCAGGCAGGAGAGGGCAGGAGAGTAGGGTGGGTGGGTACATTTAAGGAGGTAGGATATTGGACTGGGGCGGAGCTGGTTATGGGAGGAGACAGGACGGGATTGGTAGGGATGGATGCAGAAAGAGGAGGGGTAGTTAGTTGGGCGGGTGCTGACGGGAGGGGATTAGCCATGGAGAGGGATTGCAGGGAGGAAATGGCAGATGAGATGTTAGGATTAGGCATGGAAGGGAGCGTGGGGATGGCTGAGGATGATGGGACTGTTAGGGAAGGGGAAGGGGTAAAGAAAGATCCGTCAGAATTCAGGACCGGGCAGACAGGGGAGGTGATGGGATGGGATTCGGGAGGATCGGGAGTGGGGAACATAGTCAGCTGGCTATCACCTATTGCTGACTGAACCTTGGGGATAGACATCCCCTGGGCGCCATTTTGGGGCGCCGGCTGAGGGTAAACCCCAGCAACACAATTCTTATGATACACAAACAATTTTACACCTTTGTGATTTATCTCTTCCTCAACCCAACCTTCTAACTGAATAGCCTTCGCTACTCTGTACCATGCTTCAGCAGTCTTTAATAAACCATTGTCTGTAAGCTTGCCTTTCATTTCTGCCAGTAACTTTCGCCAACTTTCTGGTTGCAATCTTCCACATGAAGGCACAGCAATTTTACATACTTTTGCAATCTTCTCAACACCTTTAACCATTTCTTCACCCTCTCTGTTCTCTACTAAATCACATGCTAACCAGCCCTTGCTGGGCTTATCTAAATCCTGTCCCATAGTCCTTTACCCCTATACCAGCGTCCTAGATATAGAGAGAGAGAGAAGGAAAATTGAACAGGAACGTCTACAATGCTCGACTGCCACCCGAGAATCGTGGGACTTTCTCAGGTGCGTCTTCCCAAAACGTAGACCAGTCACTGAATCCGCCTACCCGGGGTGGTAGACACGGATTGGAGCGAGGTGAGAAGTGTGTGACCAATCACTTCTCTTTTAAGAGGAATGGGAGTGGATAGTATAATAATATAGAAAGTGTAGAAAAGATGAAAGGCAAGGAAAAATCCTTAGAGACAGACACAGGAGTACATGAGACTCCTCATTAAACAAACAAGACAACAATACAGTTGAAATACAGTGCATGCATCACAGTTCAAATGAAATCAACAGTAATTCCTTTCCTTTACTCGTGTGCTTACTCCAAAGTCACCTCCCTCAACCCCGTAGTGTCTCCACTACCTACAGCCGCGGAAAACAACTGACACCGGTCCGAGTTCCGCCAGCCTCCCTCAACACAGCAGCCCACTGATAGTGTCTGCGCTACCCTCACCCTTGTAGTGCCCCTATAAAAACCCACTTTATAAGTCTCACTACTCCGTGGCGATGAAAACAGCAATGCCTGCCCGAATTCATCCACCACAAATAAAAAATTGGAATGGCTCCAGCTCAGCGCTCAAAGCTGGAGGGTACCACCACTCTGCAAGCAGAGTAACGTGCACAGAGAAGCTAGCTAGGCTATCAAAGTGGCACAAGAAGGACCCCCAGGAAACTATGAGTCTACACAATCTCCACAGATCCAACACACCTCTTTTTCCCTACAGCCCCAGCCACGAGGCTCCTAAAAGAGTTAAACAGGAAAAGATGACCCCCAGGAACACATCCACAGGTCAACCCCCCTTTTTCCCTACAACCACAGCACCGTGGTTCCTAAAAGGAGTAAAACAGGCAACAGAAGACCCAGGCAAATCCCCTCAGGTCCACCCCCCCTTTATCCCAAAAGGGGCAAAATACAAACAGAGACAAATATACTGAAGACCCAGGCAAGTCCCCTCAGGTCCACCCCCCTTTATCCCAAAAAGGGGAAAACAAGCAAGACAGAACCCCAGGCAAATCCCCTGCAGGTCCACCCCCCCCCTTTATCTCAAAATGGGGAAACAGGCAAACAATTCAAACACACCCAGGCAACAGATAGACTAAAATGCAGGTAAACAAGTGAGTAACGAGGCACCGGGCAAGATATTACCTGTCTTTGATGTCCTCCCGGGAAGCAGTCACAGACACGTGGACGGGTCAATCAAAGGGGCCGGAACATACCGGTGGCTCTGCAGAAGTCTCTACCGTGTACCTGGAGGTGATCAATCTCCTTTCCTTCCCCCTGGATTCCTCCGTCCACCCTTGTCTTCCTTAGGACGGCTCACCGGCCGGACATAGCCCGATGCCCCACGTTGGGCGCCAAGTTGTTATGGTACTTTTTAGCAGTAAACCAAAATGTTTAAATGTCTATCTGTTCCTGTCCAAATCAATAAAATTAAATTGCGTATATACGCTGAAGTAATTAAGTCTGACACACAAGGTTCAGGTTAAAATAACTTCGAGAAAATTTATTGGCAAGTGATTAAAAAGCGGACGCGCAGGTCCTTTTAAGAGACATTTTACGTCATCATTGATTATTAGAATATCAGCAAATAAACATCATTAATTGGATTAATTGCTAAGTGTCGGGATTAGTGTCCACCTATCAATATTATTAATTGGCTCAAAAACTAAGTGGTTAGTCCCGTGTCCACCCACCAAGAGGTGGGATTGTTCTGGACACGGGTGGGGGACAAGGGGTCTTGAGCGTCATTTTACACGGTCGGTGATCTCAGGCCTCGTGGCCAGGTGCAAGGTCTCTTATGAATAGAACATTTCACTACTACTGTGTTCTCATGGCCTTCAAATTATACTATGTTGCAAATCTAAGGAAAAGTCAGCAATTCCTGTGTTAAGGAGGACAAAATGGAGGATTGTCACAGTATAAAGTTAAAATGGAGTTAGTGCAATAATTGAATACACGTATAATAAGGATTTTTAAATAATCCCACATCAACATGACATGTGTGACATGTCATGATTCCCTTTTATTCCAGAAGTTTGGTCCTTAAGGGGTTAAATATCCGTCTATCGTTTTTTAAAATATGCCAATGGCGATTGATAATATTTTTAATCTCACGAGCCTGAGAATGATATTTAGTAATAAAAGCAAAATTGAATTTATTTGAGTCTTCATTCTTTTTATTTTTATTTCTGTTTGATGTAAGTAATTGATTACCATCGCTGTTAATTAGAGAAGATTCTGCTTCTTCAATCATTTTCAAATCGTATCCCTTTTCTATATATCTTTGTTTGATAATTTTAGATTGAGTTTTAAAAGTTTCTATATTTGAACAGTTGCGTCTTAGTCGTGTTAATTGCCCCTTTGGGACATTTTTTAACCACATAGGATGATGCAGACTAGTGTGGTCTATAGCAGTGTTGCAATCAGTGTTTTTAAAGTAAGTCTTTGTCTGTAGAATGTTATTTTCTATATAAATTGTTAAATCTAGAAAATCTATCTGTGTAGAATGACAGGTGGAAGTGAAAATAAGATTATAATAAGACTCTGATCAATAACTGTGTTTAGGTGAAAGTCTAGGCCTTAAGTTGAGTATTGGGGTGATGGGCTATTTGCCTGTTGGGGTTGGAAATGTTTTAGGATTTTAGATATCCCTAATATTATTCCAGTAAAAAAAAATACATATCTTGTATCTTCTCTCCTAGACCATCCATGCACTCACTGCACTGTTCGAGTGGTTGACTGCATTTGGAGTATTTGGGTTTAATCTAACTCTCATTCCAGATTTTCAGGTTTGTATAAAGATGTGAAGATTATAAAAAGGTAGCACATATACCAATGATATCCTAATTAGACTTGTGGAGAAATTATGCTCAGCTCCTACGAATGAATGAAATTCCTTTTAATCTGTGCCCAAACAAATCAATGTGTCTGGGATTTACCAGTGGAGTCTTTTTCATTGAATAAAACACAAGTAAATCTCTCATGGATTGATTACTTCAGGCTTAGATTAAAATGACTTTGATTGTTTTCTCAGTCATAATGTTGTTACTCAACATTTATCTTTGACAAAACGTTTTCTGTAGAATATCATGTTATGTGATGCGTTCTTATTTAAAAATATAAAACAATTTGATCAATTAATGATATCGGTATATTCACCTGAGATTTCTTTTTCTGAAACAGCAACTCTCTATCAGAGTGCCAGAAAACTGGAAAGATGACTGGATCATCATGAGGGAGACCATCCAAGACAAGGAACAAATCCCATGATGACACCATGTTTTCACAGCGGGTTGCTGAAACACTCTATCATCCTGACTACCTGCATTAAAAAAAAAAAAAAGCATATTGTAATTCTAAACTCTTTATTGAAGTGGTCAAATATGTGTTTATTGTACAACTCTAGCAGCAATACGATCATTGACTAGTTTTATAAAATATATGTTTAGTAGTTTATATATATGTATGGCAAAATAATAAAGCAGTATATACATACACTTCTATATTTTCAGAGACTTTTCCATTATTTTTTCCATTATTAGTAAATCAAAATCCAAATGGCAAAAATTAGGTTAAAGGAGCCAAACTGTGACTAGGGCTGAGATGGAACTTTTTTCTATATTAGATTTGCTAGATCGTCTCTTTTTGCCTAACTTTTCTCAGGTTTAGTTGCTAACTCTGTACAAGGATTAGCCACAACATTAAATCACTGACAGGTGAAGTGACAATAAATCACTGACAGGTGAAGTGAATTCCATTTTTTATATTGTTACAATGGCACCTGTGAAGGGGTGGGATAGATTAGTCAAGGGGTAGGCAACCTTCTGCACTCCAGATGTTTTGGACAAGGTTGCCTGCTCCTGTATTAGGCAGTAAGTGAATAGTCAGTTCTTGAATTTTATGTGTTGGAAGCAGAAAAATGGGCAAGCGAAAAGACTTACACAAGGGCCAAATAGTAATGGCTAGATGATTGCTTCAGAGCATCTCCAAAATAGCAAGACTTGTGGGGTGTTCCCAGTATGCAGTGGTTACTACCTAGCAAATGTGGTGCAAGGAAGCAGTATCCTCTTTGATGGGAGGGAATGCTAGCCGATCACACAGAAGAGCTACTGTAGCTCAAATTGCTGAAAAACATAATGCTGGCCATGACAGAAAGGTTTCAGAACTCACAGTTTGCTGCGGATGGAGCTGATTAGCCGCAAACCGGTCAGAGCGCCCATAATAACCTCTGTCCACCGCCAAAAGCTGTTTCAATGGTAACGTGAGCGTCAGAACTGGATCATGGCGCAATGGAAGAACGTTGGTTTACTCATGGTTTACTTCAACCTTCTTTTTTAGGTTTTATGGTCACCACTCTGCTGCATGGTCTGCTGATCGCATCTTTACTAATATCCTGTACATAGGAGATCAACACCACTGAATGCGAATTATACTAGAGCTGGTACTAACTCTATTAAATGTCAGTAAGACTGTATAGACCCATTAATTATTCATTATTTTGATGTGACATACTACACCATTGGAGTCTCTGTGTTTTATTTCTATGTGGATACGAATCCTAAGCAATCAATTATTTTATACTTCTACTAAGAGAAAAGACTCCTCTACAGGACTGACTGCTATTTCCTTGCTATTTCCCTGTTGCACTTTGTTATATAATATTTATTTTACAGTGTTTTATATTCACTATTTTACATAGGATAATCATATCCTTCTCATTGTGCTCTTTAAGTTTTATTTTTAATTGTTTCACTTATATCTTTTTTAGGCGCAACCTTTCATTTGGTATTTTATTGTTGTTTACATTTATTCTGGGGTTGTGAGGGAGCCCAATTCCCTTAGGTGTGCTGCCTTCTATATATATATAATTGTTGTTTCTGTTTTGTTACTCTAGCGTTGATCCTCTGTCTTCCTTTCTTTGCACCCTGTATGTAATATGTGGTAGGTTTGTTGGCTGTGTGTAATGTGTGGTGTGCGATGGCTGTGTGTAACGTGTGGGGGATTTGTTGGCTGTGTGGAATGTGGTGAGGGTAGGTTGTGTGGAATGGGTGTGGAAGATGTTGGCTGTGTGCTATGTGTTGGGGATTGTCAATGTGTGTTTTACGGTGCTCCGTGTTATGCTCCCTCTCAAGCTTACCTTTCTTGATCCTTCGGAGTCCAGCAGGGGTTAAAATTGAATGGTGAGGGGGGTGGGGCTAACCGCCTAGAGCAATGGATGCCTAATCCTTTAGCTCTGGCTCACAGGGTCACAATCTGATGCTATCCTGACAATCTGAGCACATATAAAGACAAAAAAGGCGACATGGCACAACAGAATGGGAAGAAGAACGCCACAAAGGCAGAAAAACGTAACGTTTTGGGGAATAAATCACAAAACGAGCATACGGAGATTCGGGCCTTCTCTCAAGATGGAGGCGCCAGCTCCGACGGCACAGAGTGCCCCACTCCAACGGAGATAGATCCAGACCCTGACAAGCTCACAACAATTCACCTACAGCTGGCACTGGATGCACTGTCACAGAAGTTGATTACAACTTGGCAGCATTCAATGGACTCATTAAGGAAAGATGATCAAGAACTGGGCAAAAGGACATCACATGTTGAATCTAAAATGGAGGACTTTGCCTCGGCATATAACGATCTGGCCAGACACGTGGAACAGATTGAACAAAAGCTCACCACTACTGAATTGAAACTAACTGACCTGGAGGATAGGGCGCACAGAAATAATTTGCGCCTCAGAGGGATACCAGAATCAATACTACCAGAAAACCTACAAACCTATGTTAGAGGTCTCCTTCATGCATATGTCCCAGAGATACCAGCGGATATGTTACTCATAGATAGAGTGCATCGGCTTCCAAGGCCAAGATTCTTGCCTGAAACAGCACCCCGAGATGTCTTGATGCGCATTCATTACTATAATATAAAAGAGCACATATTGCGAGTGAGCCGCAACAAAGTGAAACCGCCGGCAGACTTCCCAGAGATTAAAATATTTGCGGATCTTTCGGCTTCCACCTTACACAGAAGAAAAGACTTCTCACAAATAGCCAACACATTGCGGTCCAACGGCATCAGATTCCGCTGGGGTTTCCCAACAAAAATGCTGTTAACAAAAGACGGATCCACACAAGTTATCACATCACCGGGGGACGGGATAAGAAAATTGCGGCTCTGGGGACTCACAGAAAAAGAACCGGAACCGCAGGCTTCACCACCTCGTCATTTGCAGCTTGAATGGAGCAGAGCTACCCCCACGAAAAAACCTCACTGAAAGACTGCAAGTATAAAACAAAAGCAAGCATGTTGTAACTGCACACAGCATGGACTGACCTCCATGTATAATACTTGCTAAAAGTTATTAATGTTAATCTGTTTTCTATCTTCCCATCATATGTTTTAAAGCAACCTGTATATTAAGCACATATGGTTAAACCTTCCCATAGTAAGAGCCAATGTAAATTACCTGCTATGGGTTATTAATGTTAATCTATTTTCTACTCTTCCTCCTAATGATCTAAAGCAACCTGCATATTAAGCAACATATACATCAACTTTCCTATGGTAAGAGATCATGTAAATTACCTACTAAGGGTTGTTACAATTAATCTGTTTCCTACTCTTCCACCTAATGATTTAAAGCAACCTGCATATTAAGCAACTAATGGTTCAATTTTCCCATAGTAAGATACCATGTAAACTACCTACTAAGGGTTATTACTGTTAATTTGTTTTCTACTTTCCCACTAATGAGCTAAAGCAACCTGCATATTGAGCAACATAAGGTTAAATCTTACTCTAGTAAGAGACCATGTAAATTAACTGCCTATGATTATTACTGTTAAAGGGACACTCTAGGCACCCAGACCACTTCTGCTCATTGGAGTGGTCTGGGTGCCAACTCCCACTACCCTTAACCCTGCAGCTGTAATTATTGCAGTTTTTTATAAACTGCAATAATTACATTGCAGGGTTAACTCCACCTCTAGTGGCTGTCTACTAGACAGCCACTAGAGGTCACTTCCTGGGTTCTAGCACAGGAAACCTGTGCTAGAGCGTCGCTGGACGTCCTCACGCTGTGTGAGGACCTCCAGCGTCGTTCAAAACCCCATAGGAAAGCATTGAAATGATTTTTCAATGCTTTCCTATGGGGAGACGTAATGCGCATGCGCGGCATTTCCGCGCATGCGCATTACGTCTCCTCGGCCGGTGGGGGCGAGATCAGTCTCGCCCACCGGCCGATGCAATCACTGGGAGGAGCGTCGCGGAGGCGGAGACAGCGGCGAGGGACATCGCCGCTGTCCCAGGTAAGTGACTGAAGGGCTTTTCACCCCTTCAGTAACCGGGGATTGGGGGGTGGGAGGGAGAGGGACCCTCCAGTGCCAGAAAAACGGATTGTTTTTCTGGCACTGGAGTTTCCCTTTAACCTGCTTTCTTCTTTCCCACCTAATGGGTTAAAGCAACCTGCATATTAAGCAGCATACTGTTCAATCTCTCTATAGTAAGAGACCATGTAAATTAACTGTCTAGGATTATTACTGGTAACTGTTTTCTACTTTCCCACCTAATGGGTTACAGCAACCTGCATATTAAGCAGCATACTGTTCAATATCTCTATGGTATGAGGCCATGTAAATTAACTGCTAAGAATTATTACTGCTAATCTGCTTTCTACTCCCCCACCTAATGATGTAAACAACCTGTACTTTAAGCAACATGTAGTTCAAATTTCCCACAGTAAGAGACTATGTAAATTACCTGCTAAGGGTTATTACTGCTAATTAATCTCCACTCTCCCATCTTATGACCCAAAGCAACCTGCATCTTACGCAACATAAATATGCTAAGTGCAACTGTACGAACAGTCAAGTAACTAATACACCATACCTCCCCAGGAAAGGGGATAGCCATCAAAGAGCTGATGTACTGACTCAATTAAAAAAAAAAAATGTTTTAAATGTTGCATTATATAGTTGCTAAATATGAGTTAATAGATGTCGTCTGTGTGACACGCCAGGGCAATTAGACCATTGGAGGGAGATTATTGGGATATTTGGACAGTCAGGCATACTATAGCACTAGCGCAGTGTCTAAGAAGTCGATGGCACTCACAAACGTACAATGCCTACAGTGCTGCACAGGTGACACAAAGCATAAGTTTTAGATCTAAAGTTTCCTACACCACAAGTTATAAATATATAATGTATAATATGCTATGTTAGAGGTTGTCTTCAACACCTAGGATATACATGGTATAAATACATAAGGTATAATAAGTTTTACAAAATGAAGGAGAGGTGAATGCGCACTTTTATAGAAGGAACTCCTGGATTGTGAAAATAATCTCTAAAATCTGTAAGTATAAAAAGCCAACATAGCGTAATAAAATCACACACAAGGTATGGAAAATTAAATAATTGGAAAACTCACAATGTTTAGAGCGTTTCTGAGTTTGCTCTAAACTATGAAGGCAGGATACATCAAACAGATGTGAAATAGCTGGTTTGGGGTCCCCCAGGAGGCATAGATAATCCTCTGTTTAGTAGATCAGGAACCAGGAACCAAGATGAATATATAATAAATACTTTAATTGATGCAAAATAAATCAAAAACAATAAATAGCACAACGCGTTTCGACCTAATGCAATAGGTCTTCCTCAGGTGCATATAAGTTTGCAACTAAAATAAGCTCCCTTATATAGGGCACAAAACACTTCATAATCAATTAAAACACAGAAACAGGTGTACATCCATTAACCTCCCCCTTCTCCGTATATGGTATGTTTCCGGCCGTTTTTCAGTACTTTCGCCTCTTCCAACATGTCCGCCGTCATCATTTCCTTAGTATGTGTATGGAGCCACAACCAATATGGCCGCGCGTGTCTGACGTTTTCACTCCATGTAAGTTGAAATCGTCATATCCGTTTCGTCATTTCCGGTTGACGTCACATATGTCCTTTTCGGCAGGTGTGCGGTCATGTGATTGCGGCTCATTAATGCAGGGGAGGCCGGCTCAGCAATGTAATAACGTCCATTCCTCGGCCATATTGGAGAAGGGAAGAAGTAAGGGCAATATTGGAAATAGGGAAGATTAGTTAATACAAATAGATTAGGTATATATTTATTAATACACAAAAGTATTTTGACTTAAATAATAATACAAATAGCTAAAAATACCATATTTAAGAGGGAACAAGGATATAAAAAAGATTAGTAAATGCAGATTGGTTAAATATATGTTTGCTAATATAAAATAAAAATATTTGGACTTAAATAGTGGTGCAAATAGCATATAAAATAAACATATCAGGTTAAGAGAACACAAGGATATCAACTTTAAAAAGGGGGATTGCAGTTATAAAATAGGTCCTATCTCAAAATCAATGTTTAGCCCCTTAGGGCATAGGGTTTGTAATTCAAAGATCCAGCTGGACTCTTTTTTGCTTAAATTAAAAGCAGTGTTGCCTCCTCTCCAGTGTGTTTTAACCTGTTGAATTGCTGTAAATTGCAATTCTCCTGGGTTTGAATTATGTTTTTCTAAAAAGTGGCTAGACACACTGTGATTTATAAAACCATTTCTAATATTCCTGATGTGTTCATACATTCTTGTTTTTAGGGGTCTAGAAGTTTTTCCCACATATTGTAAGCCACATGTGCATTGTAGTAAATAAATAACATTACTGGACTCACATGTAATGAACGACGTAATATTAAAATAATTCTTAGTCGTATTGGATATAAAATTATCCTTCCTTTTTTTAGTTATATTAGTATGTTTACAGGCATGGCAATTACCACAATGATAAAACCCTTTTGTTGTTTTTGACCAATTGGTTAGGAAATTACTACTTTCTTTCTCTACATGATTGGACGTTAAAATTTGTTTAAAATTCTTTGCCCCCCTAAAAATAAATTTGGGGTTATCTCCAATAAACTCAT
Source organism: Pelobates fuscus (assembly GCF_036172605.1). NCBI lineage: Eukaryota > Metazoa > Chordata > Amphibia > Anura > Pelobatidae > Pelobates > Pelobates fuscus. The sequence goes on along the minus strand of NC_086321.1, from coordinate 187,171,688 downwards.
GCATATCGTAGTCTTGCTTTAAAATGTTCCAATTTTTATTTAGAATTCTTTTTAATATGCCAATGTTACTGCAATAATTAAAAATAAACGGAATTTGTTTATTTTGTGTGTCTTGGTCTCTTTTTTTATCTTTATGATTTAACAGTTGTAACCTGTCTAGATCTTTAATGTTATTAATATCCTTCTGTAAATTGTCCTCACAATAACCCTTCTGTAAAAACCCTTCTGTAAAAACTGATCTTTTAAAAATGACGACTGTGCAATAAAATCAGATTGGTCCGAGCAGTTTCTTTTCATCCTTAAAAATTGACCCTTAGGAATATTTTGAAGCCATAGGTCGTGGTGGCAACTACTGGTCTCAATAAAACTATTGACGTCTACTTGTTTAAAAAAAGATCGAGTCTTCACCTTCTGTTCTGAAATATAAATATTAAGATCTAAAAAATCAATAGTTTTGGCATTCACAGTTTTCGTTAGTTTAATGCCCCAATCATTAAGATTGATATGATTAAAAAATAAATTAAAATCTGCTTCGGACCCTTTCCAGATTATAAAAATATCATCTATGTATTGTCTGTATAGGGCCAGGTTTGCTCCCCAGTTATGCCCATGGAATATGAAAGATTCTTCCCAATATGACATAAATAAATTGGCATAACTGGGGGCAAACCTGGTCCCCATAGTCGTGCCGCGTATTTGAAGATAAAAGTCGTCATCAAACCAAAAATAATTATTAGTTAAAATCATCTGTATTCCTTTTACAATAAAATTTATTTGTATATCTAAAAATTCCTTAGATTGTTTCAAGAAAAAGATAACAGCCTCGGGGCGGGGCCTGACAGCCAAGATGGCCGGCCGCATAATCTCAGAGCTCCTGCTACATTAGATCTAAGAGCGGAGATACTGGGCGACCCGACCGCGCTAACGACACACGGTGACCAGCAAAGTGCACGGGACAAGTGCTTCATAATGATACCAACCCGGCACCGGAGCGCCGAGGAAAGGCTGAAACCGGCCATGCGGCCTATGCAAGAGCGGGACCTGTGGTCTGGGGGAAGCGTCCGATCCCACGGCCCGGGACACGCTCACCGGCGAGAAAGCATTGCAGCCCTACCACCCCCCCATGGACCGGTGGGGGATATCCCGGTCCTCGCCGGGGGCGAATACCCCCAAATTGCGGAGAAATCAAGCGACGAAAACCTCAAGCACCCAGGGCCTAACCAAGATGGCGGCTCAGAGGCAGATTGAAACAAGACAAGCACGCACCAAACCGCCCAAGCATATCCTGGATTTCTACAACCAGCTTTGTACTTACCTCTGGAAGAAGCTGCGTAAACGGAGACAACTCTTCAGGCAGGCATTAAGAGATGCGGAGGCATGGATTCGCCCAGCTACCAGGCGCAGTCTGCGGGAAAGCCTTACCCGCGACTATGGAACAGCATCTCCAGCGCAACGGAGCCACAAAACCACAAGGCGGGAAACGGCGTCATGTTCCCTGGGCAATACTGCTCCTATTCCCGGGCCTCAAAGCAAGACGCACAATAGCACACAACAGGCTGATCAAGCGGCATCCCCAGAAATTGCTAAACGAAGACCAGCCAGCATACCCAAGCTGTCTACCACACAGGGACTTTGGAGACTTCCGACCTCCACGCTCACATCACCAGCTCCCCGAGCCCCAGCCTACGACAACATATCCGGTCCACGGAGAACGAAGACAGCGGCTCAGACCTTACCTAACCAGGCACCACCACCACCGCTGACGGGGATTGGCTGATCCTGATGCTGGACTTAAAACTAGACCTCAGAGCTGCCAGAAAGGGACACTATGCGCTCAGTACACTGAGGGCCCAATTTTAACCCCTTGCTTACCGCAGCCTTAATGGTCATAAGCGTATATGCCACTCTAGCATACCAAGTGATGTACTAGCCTTCATAATATACCAAAATTACGGTCATTATTGTCAGCCAACTCAATTTGAGTATATCGTGTTAAGTATCGCCTATGACGTAACCTGTTTTATGCCTGTTTATTCCTTTACAAATGTGTTTATTAGTTGGTTACATTTGGCTAATTTTATGATTTATGTGGGGCAGGGGGGTGCCAGGCTCAGGGGGAACATAGCGCATTCTTTAGCTGATGCCCTGCTTACTCCCTATATAAGAGTTTCCATGTCTGGAATGTCTAATGCATATTCATTATGTGTGTACCTGCCGTTTAGAAGCGGCTGCTAGGCCAGACCATGCTACACTGCTAACCTACACGCATGTCCAGAATCTCTAAATGTCCTAACAGTAGGGGGTTACCCAAGCTGCATGTTTTCTACTCACTATCATCTACTGATGACTCCATGTTATAGCGTGAATACTACTTACAAACCACTTTAAGTTACATCGTAGTTAATACACCATGTTATGCATGCTGATGGGGCTGTGTGTCACCCTGGTGACTCACTAACAAACGTATGTTCTAAGCTTGTTTATTCTCATATATAACAACATTGTTTAAGCACATGTTATTATACCATTATAAAATTAGTGCAAGACTAACTTAATACCATATGCCATGTAAGCTATGCATCCTGACTTTCTTGTTAAAAGCTATTGTGGCATGACAAGCTGTATGTAATCACCTGCACTACAAAAATAGAGAAAATTTATGCCAAACTTACCGTAATTTTCTTTTCCTGGCTATTTCTCATGGCAGCATCACTTATGGGTAGCTCCTCCCTTAGCAGTCACAGGACAGGAATTAATTAGATTAATTAATTAGACTGATAGGTATAAAGAGTCCCTCCTCCCCTTACACCACAGTCCAATTATAAAGCTGAAAATAAAAAATGGGCGGGAACCCTGATGCTGCCATGAGAAATAGCCAGGAAAAGAAAATTACGGTAAGTTTGGCATAAATTTTCTCTATTCCTGGCTAATCATGGCAGCATCACTTATGGGTAATACCCAAGCTCTCAAAAATTAGGGTGGGAATAAAATTCTGATAAAACACACAGAACAAATTATTATGCTATGACTGAATTTAATATCAACGGGACAAAGAAACCGTAGACAAGACACTCTTCCCAAATGAGGTGGAAGGAGCATCCACATCAAGTTTGTAGTGTTTCATGAACGTCATCGGGGAAGACCAGGTGGCTGCCTCGCAAATGTCATCGTATGGAACCTCTGCCCAATTAGCCCAGGAAGTTGACAATGCTCTGGTTGAATGAGCCTTTATCTTCAGTGGAGGAGAGCGATCTTTATTGAGATAAGCCTTTCTGATTACAAGAGCAATCCAACGCTTCAACGTAGATAGAGAGGCTGCCTCACCTCTCCTGGCCCCTGAAGGCAAAACGAAAAGCTGGTGAGTTTTCCTGTAAGGAGCAGAACGTTCAAGGTACACAGACAGGCAGTTCATAACATCCAAACGATGCCACTTGATCTCCTCTGGTGATGAAGGATTGGGGTAGAAGGATGGCAGGACCACCTCTTGAGATAGATGGAAACGAGAGACCACTTTAGGCAGAAATGCTGGATTAGGTTGCAGGCACACCCTATTGTGGTAGAATTGTAGACAAGAAGGCAAGGTGGAGAAGGCCTTGATCTCTTGATCCCTTGATTACTCTCCTAGCGGAAGTAATTGCTACTAAGAACAATGTTTTGTAAGTTAGGAGGACAGCATCCAAATTCTCAAGAGGGACGAATAGATCCTCAGTCAGGTAGTCGAGAACAAGCGGAAGGTCCCAAGGAGGGGTAGTGGATCTCGAAGGCGGTCTCAACTTGAAAGCTGCCTTGAAGAACCTGGAGATCAATGGGTCTGATGACCAAGAGGAGTTGCACAAGGCTGACAGGGCCGAAGACTGAACTTTAAGAGTGCTGATGCTAAGACCCTTATCCAGACCTTCTTGCAGGAACTCCAAGATTTCAGTGTTGCGAGGGCGTATGAAGTCAACTCGCTTGGCCGAAGCCCATTCCTGAAACACATCCCAGATTCTATGGTAGCATGAGGACGTAGAAGCCTTCCTTGAGTGTAAGAGGGTATTGACCACAGCTTCTGAAAGGCCTAACTGTTGAAGTCTTACTTTTTCAAGATCCACACCCCCAATTTGAGGCGTTCCGGATGAGGATGGAATATTGGACCCTGCGTTAGCAGATCCTTCAGAACAGGCAGGGGCCGAGGCTGTTCCTGGCTCAACATTGACAGTAGGGGAAACCACGGCCTTCGAGGCCAAATTGGGATCACGGCAATAACCTTCTTCCCTTCTGACCAAACTTTTCTCAGGAACCTGGGTATCATGGGTAGGGGAGGGAACGCATACCCCAGATCGAACGACCAAGGAAGAGATAGAGCATCCTGGCCCAGTGCCTGACTCTCTGGGTGGAGGGAGTAGTAATTCTCCACCTGGCGATTCCTGAACGAGGCCATCAGGTCGATCTGGGGCATGCCCCACCGATGGGTGATCCAAGCAAAAACTGACTGGTGAAGTTTCCATTCTCCCGGGAGAATTTCTGTTCTGCTGAGAAAATCCGCCGCTATGTTCTCCGAGCCTGGGAGATAGATAGCCTTCAGTCCCTGGAGATAGGTCATGGCCATTACCATTAGAGGAGCTAGCTCTTTTAAGAGCTGCTTGCTCCTTGTGCCTCCCTGGTTGTTTACATATGAGGCCACCGCTCGGTTGTCCGTCTTGATCAACACCCAGGAATTCCTGATCTTCGGAAGGAACACTCGAATGGCCTTGGAAATAGCTCGTAGTTCTCTTAGGTTCGAGTGGAGCCGACTTTCTTCTCGAGTCCACCACCCCTGAGTCCACGAGGAATCCAGGTGGGCACCCCAACCAGAAGAACTGGCATCTGTCGTAATAACGGTCCACAGAGGCTCTTCCAAGGGAAAGCCCTTTGCTAGGTTCTTCCCGTTCTTCCACCAGTTCAACTCTTTTCTTACTGGCAGTGGCAGATATATCTTCTGATCCCAATCCGTTTTTTCCCTGTCGAACTGGAGAAGGAAACAACTCTGTACAGGGCGAAACTTCCATTGGGCCCACTTCACCAAACCTATCGTAGACGTTAAAGAACCCAGGAGACTCATGACTTCCCTTGCCGAGGCCCTTTCGAGAACTTGGAGCTTCTTGACTTTGTCTTTTATCTTCATGACCCTCTCCGGAGACAAAAACACACGGGCAGAAATGGTATTTATCACCGCTCCGAGGAACACGATGGTCTGAGATGGAATCAGGGAGCTTTTTTCTATGTTGAGAAGCCACCCGTGATCTTGCAGGATGTTCATTGCCATTAATGTATGATGCTCCACTATTCTTTGTGAAGGCCCTATGATGAGTATGTCGTCCAGGTAATGGAATATCTCGATACCTCTCATCCTTATGACGGCAATCAAAGAGACAAGGACCTTCGAGAAAGTCCTTGGCGCTAAGCTGAGACCAAACGGAAGCCCTCGGAACTGGAAATGTCTTCCTAAAGCCCAGAACCGAAGGAACTGCATGTGATTGCTGTTTACAGGGATTTGGTAGTAGGCGTCTTTTAAGTCTATGGAGGTCATCCAATCTCCTGGTTTTACGCACTTTAGGATAGTCTGTAAGGATTCCATTTTGAATGTCCTTACGTCTAGAAAGGCGTTCACTCCTTTCAGGTTCAGGATGAGACGCCACTTTCCCTGGGGCTTTGGGGCCAAAAACACAGTGGAATACATCCCCTGGAACCTTTCGTGAGTAGGGACTACCTCCAACACCTTCTGTTCCAGCAGAGTGGAAATGCAAGTCCTCATGGCCCTTCGTTTGACACCTTCTGACACTTTTGATTTTCTGAAATGGGCAGCATGTGGACGAGAGGAAAATTCTATCCTGTAGCCTTCTTTTATGATTGAGGTGACCCACTCGTCTGTGACATTTGCGGCCCATACCGGGTAAAAGAACTGCAGTCTTCCACCCACCGTACCCGGATGGGCCCGAGGACCTTCAGAAGGTCTTCCCGGAGGTTCTGGCACCTCTACCTCTGAAAGCCTTATTGGAAGAGGAGTGAGAGAAGGACTTCCACGAAGAGTTCCTGGAATACTCCCTTCCGGGCTTGTAGCTTCTACTGTCCCGAAAGGACCGATCCTTAAATCGCCTGGTTTTCCAGGAGGAGGAAAAACTCTTTCTGCTGACTTGTGGAAGAAACGCTTTTTTCCCATCAGCAGCTTTCTGAATGGCATCCTCCAGGATCTTACCAAACAGGAGGTCCCCCCGGAACGGGAGACCTCACAAGGACGCTTTGGAGGCATAGTCCGCCCCCCAGGAATGAAGCCATAAGGCCCTTCTGGAGGCCACAGATAGGGCCATACCTTTGGCAATCATGCGAGTGATGTCCAGGGAGGCTTCAGAGCAAAATTCAGTAGCAAGGCTCAAATCCTTGAGACTTTCCAGGAGATGTTCTCTACGGACACCTTGACCAATATCTTCCTCCAAATTAGCGAGCCAAACTCTTAAGGCCCTGGAGAGAGTGGTCAGCGCCACTGCCGGATGAAGGGCGGAGCCTAGCGCCAGATAGGCTTTAATTAGGTCACCATCCATACGCTTTTCCATAGGTTCTCTTAAGTATGCCATGGAGTCTATAGGAAGCGTGGTCTTTTTAGCCATATGGATCACTGCGGCATCAACCTTGGGAACCGAATTCCAAAGGCAGCAGTCCATGGCAGAATAAGGATAAGTCCTTGTGAATTTGTTTTTCAAGGTGGACTTCCTCTCCGGCTTATTCCATTCCTGAAGGATCATGTCCCTTATAGAGGAATGTACTGGGAACGTTGGTCTATTAGGTTTCAAGTCCTCAAAAAACCTGTCAGCCTCTCTCAATTCAGATTTTTCTTCCGTGAGGCTAAGAGTGTCTCTGAGGAGGGTAATAAGTCGATCTATAGATTTAGAGTCCAGAGACCTGGAGGCATAGTCAGCCTCCTCCTCCCCCTCATCAGAGACCTCCCACAGGTCAGGATCCTCCTCAGAGCTGGAAGACTGAGGTTCCGCTCTGCGTCTCTTAGGAGGGCCACCACATCCCGTGGTAGACTTAAAGCCCTCAGCAATTGCACGGGAAATCCAAAGCTTAAGGTCGTCCTGCGGTGAAGTCTTACTGGGGACATTAGCCGCTTCCGACAAGCATTCCCTGCAGAGGTTCCTTCCAGGTGGAGCAGGTGATGAACAATTGATGCATCTGTTGGTCTTTTCTCTGGATTTTCTCGCTGGAGAATCCAACTGTTTGCTGGGGCTGAAATAAAGCCATATATAACATATATTACAGGCTCAGTATGGCACTCTTTTAATAACCCCCCCTGAACAAAATAAATGGCTCACCTATGTTTTCTAGAGAGGGATCTAGCAGAGGCAGAGGGAGAATCCATACTAAGAAAAGAACAAAGGCAAAATCAGAACACATCCCTAAAAAGCCCAAAAAGGCAAACTGGAAAGCAAACCCAAAGCCCCCAGCAAAAAACCAGGCAATCCTACCTCATAACAGCAGAAAACACACTCCAGGCAGCCAGGAGACAGCAAGAAGGAGAACTGGCGAAAGTTCAGACCGCAAATCAGAAGTTCCGAACAGCTGACAGGCAAGTGTCAGTATTCCCCTGCTTAAATACCTCTGCGCCCGGTCCGCGCATGCGCAGAGCGCTGGAACGCACGCCATGCGTTCCAAGCCTCGCGGGCGTCGCGAGGCACTTCCGGGTTCGGCAATTCCGCGGCTGGAACGCACACCACGGCAAACCAGCCAATCCAGGCGAAAACAGCCCCCACAAGGACAGCAACTCCCAGCAAGCCCCCAGGGGCAATACAGGGCACTCAGGCAGAAAATAACACGCAATAGAGCCCAACAGCATCCACCATCCGGATGACTGCAGCATGGATCCCCAAAACACTGCCAACAAGGTAAGGGGGGGATTTCGACCCCAATTACTAGGGGCACTTCCAGAAACAAGGGGAAATTTTTAAGGATAACCAACCCCAGGAAGTTTTAGAACAGTGTCTGAAAAGTGTCCCTCAGAATACATCCCACGCAGCAGTTCAGTACTTACTCTGAACCTGACCCAGTTAGTCCTGCCCATGTTTACAGTTAGTCCTGCCCCTGTTTACTGGGTCCTTCAAATGAAGAGAGGCTGAACTTCATTTGGAACGAACCCACGACAAACGCAGGAAGGTGGCCATAAAATAAAAAGTTAAAAGTCCTGTAGAACTTGCTAAGGACAGGAAAAAAGACTGTGGTGTAAGGGGAGGAGGGACTCTTTATACCTATCAGTCTAATTAATTAATCTAATTAATTCCTGTCCTGTGACTGCTAAGGGAGGAGCTACCCATAAGTGATGCTGCCATGATTAGCCAGGAATAAAGAATTTAATAAAAAGATAACAGCCTCTATTCCTTTTGAATATTCAATTATTGTATAGAGGCTGGTAACGTCACAGGTAATCAATAAAAAACCTTCTTCCCACTTTTGATTTTCTAAAATCTTTAAAAGGCTCATAGAGTCTTGTAAGTGAGAAGGACATGTTTTTACTATCGGTTGGAGGAAGAAATCAATGAATTGGGATAAAGCAGATAAAATAGAATCTATCCCTGAAACGATGGGTCTACCCGGCGGGTTATCTAGACTCTTATGGATTTTGGGCAAGACATATATCACTGGTATTTTGGGATACTTTATTTGAAGAAATGCAAACTCATTTTTGTCAAGCACTTCGTTTTCAAGGCCCTCTTGTAAGAGGTTCTCATATCTAATTCTAATTTCAGTAGTAGGATTTTTAATTAACTTTTTATAGGTGGTAATATCCTGGAGTTGTTTTCGAATTTCATTTAAATAGGCTTCCTTATCCATAATTACCACTCCACCCCCTTTATCCGCCGGCTTTATTATAATAGAGGGATCTTGTCTTAAGCCCTTTAACGTTTGTTTCTCTTTCAGAGTCATGTTTTGTTTATATTTTGATAAAGGTTTTATTTTATATCATTCTTCAAGACATGCCTTTTCAAATACCTTCATGCTTTGGGATTTAAGATATTGAGGGTTAAAAGTAGATTTTTTCTTAAAATTAGTATGCTTTATTACATTATTTCCATCTAATTTTTCTTGAATTACGTCGTCCTCTCTATGGTTTTCTAATACAGTGTTCTTGTTAAAAAACTTTTTTAAACATAATTTCCTTGTGAACCTGTTTATATCAATAAAAACCTCAAATTTATTGATCGGGCAACTAGGAGCATATTTAAAACCCTTTCTTAAAATTTTCTCTTTTACTGGTAAAAGTTCTTTGTTAGATAAGTTAAAAATCGTTATTTCATTATCGTTACTTTTTTCCTTTCTTGGTTTATTTCTACCTCCTCTACTTCCTCTTCTGACATCCTGTATCTTTTTGGGGTTCTGTGATACTCTTCTCTCCTTCTCCACCCTGGTTCTAAAAAAAACTCTTCTCCCTTTTCACTCTTCAAGCTATCAAATCTATTTTTTAACGGGATTTGAGTGTAGCCATCATAGTTATCTCTTTTTTTCTGTATCTCTCTCCTTAATTTCGGTGGAGTTGTTGGGGGTAACCTATATGTATGGTTGGGTCTATTTCGTCTCTCCTTTGGGGGACTCCTCCAATTATTATATTCTTTATTAGGGAGGATTTTTCTCCTAACCTGAGTTTGAGGTGGAATTCTCAGTTCAGGCTTACGGTCGGAATAGATCCTATTTCTATTTCTATGGGCCTCCTCCTCATATTGTCTCTTGCTACCCAATCTCTGGGGGTTTATTGTTTTGTTATAATCCCTTGTTTTTTTTCCCGGGTATTTTCCTTACCCTATCGTTAGCGTAATCCTCCATGTCTCTTTTGTATTTCTTTTTCTTGTTCCCTATTATGGAACTCTCTAGTCTATCTAAGTTTTTCTTTACTTTTTCAGATAGCATCTCGAAATCCTTGGTGCCTATAAATGGCTCCAATTGAGTATGTCATTTTTTAATAGTTACATCTAGTTCCTTCAAATCTTCTTTCCTTTGGGAAATAATGATATTTATCATCGTAACTGAGAAAGACTCAAGGGCTGAGGTCCATATTCCCATAAATTTTGTATTATCCAAATCAAAGGTAGGGAATTTGGTGAATCTTAGACCTCTTGGTGTTATTTTATCCTTAAGATATTTCTCTAGGGTAAATACTTCCCACTTGATTTTGATTTCTCTACTTAAAAGTTTCTCTAATTGGTGAACCATATCATCTAGATTATCGGTTAGGATCAATTCTTCTTTAGATTGAGGTTCATCATACATAAATTTTTCAATGGCTGATTTAAACCAATGATTTCTTTGTTCAAATAATGTCATAGTGATAAATACAAAAGCAGCCTCCTTTTCCCAGTGACAATAAAAACAGACAAGTACAACAGGAAAGAAAAGGGGTGGCGCTAATAAACCAAATATCTTAATCAAAGATAATGTGGCATGCAGCAATATCACCTAAGTGTATAGTCACTCTTTTACACTTACATACAAAGGTACAAAATGAAGGAGAGGTGATTGCGCACTTTTATAGAAGGAACTCCTGGATTGTGAAAATAATCTCTAAAATCTGTAAGTATAAAAAGCCAACATAGCGTAATAAAATCACACACAAGGTATGGAAAATTAAATAATTTGAAAACTCACAATGTTTAGAGCATTTCTGAGTTTGCTCTAAACTATGAAGGCAGGATACATCAAACAGATGTGAAATTGCTGGTTTGGGGTCCCCCAGGAGGTATAGATAATCCTCTGTTTAGTAGATCAGGAACCAGGAACCAAGATGAATATATAATAAATACTTTAATTGATGCAAAATAAATAAAAAACAATAAATAGCACAACGTGTTTCGACCTAATGCAATAGGTCTTCCTCAGGTGCATATAAGTTTGCAACTAAAATAAGCTCCCTTATATAGGGCACAAAACACTTCATAATCAATTAAAACACAGAAACAGGTGTACATCCATTAACCTCCCCCTTCTCCGTATATGGTATGTTTCCGGACGTTTTTCAGTACTTCCGCCTCTTCCAACATGTCCGCCGTCATCATTTCCTTAGTTTTAGACTTAAGATTTTTCTTTTTTATACCACAAGTTATACATAGGTAATGTAGAATGTGATATGGTAAAAAAAAATGTCTTCAATATCTAAGATATACAAGTTACAAAAATGTAATGTATAATATTTTAAGTTAGAGAACATCTGCAACACCTATGATATGTACTCAATGTATGCCAATGTTCAACCCTAACCTAATTGCATTCTACGAAGAAGTAAGTAGAAGTATAGATCAGTGTGTTGCAGTGGATGCGATCTACTTGGATTTTGCCAAGGCATTTGATACGGTTCCTCACAATAGGTTAGTCTTCAAACTAAAAGAAATTGGTCTAGATGAATATTCTTGTTCTTGGGTAGAACATTGGCTTAAGGATAGAGTACAACGAGTTGTGATTAATGGTAAATTTTCAGTCTGGACAAAATTGGTAAGTGGTGTCCCTCAGGGTTCTGTTTTGGGACCACTTCTATTTAACATATTTATAAATGATCTTGAAATGGGCATTGAAAGTCATGTTTCAGTATTTGCAGATGACACAAAACTTTGTAAAGTAATAAAATGTGAGCAGGATATTGCTTTGCTGCAGAGGGATTTGGATAGATTGAGGGACTGGGCACTAAAATGGCAGATGAAATTTAACGTAAAGAAATGCAAATATATGCACTTCGGGGTTAAGAATGCACAAGCAACTTACACACTAAATGGTAGTGAATTAGGGATAACCACACACGAGAAGGATTTGGGAATTGTTATAGACAACAAATTAGGCAGCAATATGCAATGTCAATCTGCAGTTGCTAAAGCCAGTAAGGTTTTGTCATGTATAAATAGGGGCATAAATTCTCGGGATGAAAATATTATTTGCCTCTTTATAAATCGCCGGTAAGACCACACCTTGAATATGCTGCCAGTACAAACCTTTATCTGGAAATCTATTCATAAACAGGGCTATACATAGGACACAAGGTCACACTTTTAGGCTGGAAGAAAGGAGATTTCATCTAAGGCAAAAGGTTTTTATACAGTAAGAGCAATAAGGATAAGGAATTGCCTGCCTGAAGAGGGGGTTTTGTCAGAGTCACTACAGATGTTTAAACTGCAATTGGATAAATACTTACAAAAACATAACATACAGGGATATAATTTCTAATTAGTGGGGTAATAGCTGCTTGATCCAAGGAGAAATCTGACTGCTATTTTGGGGTCAAGAAGGAATTTTTTTCCTAGTTTGTGGCAAAATTGGAAGCACTTCAGACTAGGTTTTTTGCCTTCTTTTGGATCAACAGCAACAACATATGTGAGGAAGGCTGAACTTGATGGATGCAAGTCTCTTTTCAGCTATGTGACTATGTAACTATGTAACCCACAACCCTGACTCAGGATGAAACATCCATTATATAGATGCGAAAGGAGAGAGAAGAGGCTGTCTCTAAATCGTGTATAGGAAATCGTTAAAAAATCATTAGAAAAAATATATATATATGGTTTAATAAAATATTCAAGACACACACAATGACTGACGAAGTTGCTAGTCACTCCTGTCTCAGTAATGGATACCTGAGGCAGACATGGTGGCTGCAGCTAGACAAACTACGTGAAAATGGGTACAGACGGGAAGACAATAAACAAAACATAAATGGACAAAGGACAGGGCAAGAACCACGCTACACTAGTAAGTTAGTCCCCACAGCAGAAGTAGTACAATGCATACGATATGATTGCCCTGTTACGATTGACTGGCAAGATCGTAACGTGTGGATGCAGAGTAACTGGAGTATCAGACGGAAATGACAGTGTGGCTACAATGTGCCAGAAATACCCCTAACTCTAAGAGAATAGGGGAAAACTGTAGTCAATTCCGGGTATAAGGTGGGAACTTAGTAGTGGGTGGGTGCGCTGTGCAACATATAAAGGTTTAAAACTTATAACCTCTTAGGGAAAGTTAACGCTTGTAGTTAACTCTGGCGTCCCTATATTAGTAGAGGGTATAGTAGTGGGTCAGCATCCCAGTATGCAACTGGTAAACTGTATATAACAGTGTCTGTATAGAGATATATCCTAGTATACAGCTAGTAAAGTACATGTGGCAGTGTCTGTATATAAGTGTACAATTACGGTGCTTGTGGTTACAGTATCGTCTTATACCCGTATCCTAAGCTTTGCCTCAAAAGGCACAAGGCTTCTCGTAAGGTTATGGTAGTACTCGATGTACTGGGCACACATAAGCACCTAATGGACTATGCCAATGAAAAGTATTCGAGTGGTTAGTGAATGATATCCTGTGCCTATGTGGGCACCTAAATGGTTGGCGGGATAATGTTTGCTGTAATAGGCTGTTGTCGACTATGCCTTGGTGGGCGCTTAGCTATAGCCGTGCTGATAAACAAACCATATAGTTAGCGAAAGGTATAGCCTGAGTCTTAGTGGGCACCTAAATGGTTAACAATGTTCTGCTACCAATATTGCCAGACACATCGGTTGACGGAGGGTATCACCTGTGCCTTCGTGGGCACCTAAATGGTTAACAATGTACTGCTACCAATATTGCCAAACACATAAGTTAACGAAAGGTATCGCCTGTGCCTACAGGGGCACACCAAACCATATGGTGGACAGAAAATATCACCTGTGCCTTCGTGGGCACCTAAATGGTTAACAAAATACTGCCACCTATATTGATAGACAGATCAGTTCGCGGAATGTTTCACCTGTGCCTCCGTGGGCACCGAACTGGTTAACAGAAAAACTGTATATTAACAGGCCGTCCGGTTAGCAAGAGAACTCCTGTGTCTGAGTCTGCACCTAAACGGTTAACAAAATTGTTGCTGCCTATTGACGGCTATACTCAGCTGTGCCTTCGTGGGCACCTAGCTCTGGCCGTTCAATTTAACAGACCATCTAGTGAGCAAGGAATATCCTGTGCCTTCGTGGGCACCTAAATGTATAATAAGATGCTACTTGCTATTGGCGGCTATTCTAAGCTGTGCCTTCGTGGGCACCTAGCTCTAGCTGTACAAATAGACAAACTGGGATGCTGACTGGAACCTAAGATCAGAGTCCAGTGATCCTCGGTGTAACTGAGCATAAATGGCTCAAATTGCTCAGATATTATAAGATTAGATTAAGCGTGTAAGGTCACACGAGCAGTAAATCAAATAAAATAAAAGTTGATAACACCGGATCAAATATCGAGCCCCGACGCGCGTTTCACCAAACACAGGCTCTTCAGGGGGAACCGGCTTCCCGATTGAGGCGAGTTTAAATAGGCCGCCTTTTTTCCTCATTGGACCAAAAGGTGTGACGTCATTGTCAGGAGGTACGGTGGCTGGACGTAGTCAAATTAAGTCAGACTGCGCTGACTGAATGATGCCCCGTAGTGATCGGTTGGTATTTTCAAAAGGTGATAACCGGAAAGATGCTGATTTGAAAGGGGGGAACTCATAAAGATGGGAATAGTGCATCCTGCATGATAACATGATGGTGTATAATATATAAAAATTAATAAATGATAAATTGGTTCCCCTTGATGGGGGACACAGGTCTTGAAAGAGAGAGGTCCCTTTGCCCATTTGGTTAGGTTATATGGCATGATAAATCAGCAGTCCGGGTGAGGAGTATAGTAACGATTGAAAATACATGGTGTATAGGTCACAAAGTGTTTTGTGGTTGGTCATAAAGGAAGAATATATCATTAGATGTATGTCTTAGAGAGTACTTTAACTAAGAGGAATCTCAATAGTGTGAATGCAGTATAAGTGTTAATGCATGATAGAGGAGGTCTAGAGTGCTCTTCATCGGTGAATGAATGCGGTGTAATTAAATTCTTCATTCAATCCCGATGGGGCCAACGTTTTAAAGAGATAGATCCACTTGGATTCTTTTTGTAATAGTGTTTTATTAAAATTGCCTTTTCTTGGATTTGGCAATAGTTTTTCTATTGCCTGGAACTTGAGATTTTCAGGTTTGCCGTCATGGAAATTCCTGATATGTCTGGCCACCGGTGTAGGA
This sequence comes from Pelobates fuscus, assembly GCF_036172605.1. Lineage (NCBI taxonomy): Eukaryota > Metazoa > Chordata > Amphibia > Anura > Pelobatidae > Pelobates > Pelobates fuscus. Next base: position 187,156,620 of record NC_086321.1, on the reverse strand, counting down.
TTAATGGTATTATCGACAGAATTGATGTGTTGCAAGATCCTTCTACGAAATTGTTGGAAGGTCTTGCCGATATATTGTGTTCCACAGCTGCAAGTAATCAAATATACCACCCGGGTGGTGCTGCAATTAACCAAAGCGTTCGTGGTTATGGTCATATTAGATTGTGTTGAATGGACAGTCTTGGAGGGTGTAATGTATTGGCAAGCCTTGCAGTGGCCGCATCTATACGTCCCTTTGGTGCTAGATAACCAGTTACCGGGTGAGGGTGATGGTGGCAGGTGGCTATGGACCAGACGATCTTGTAAGTTGGTGGGTCTCCGTGCTGTAAGAGGAGGGTAGTTTGGCAGAATGTTTTTAAGGAGTGGGTTATGAAGCAGAATAGGCCAATTGGTGTGAAGTATATTTGACATTGTCTCCCAGCCTTGGTCAAAGGTCGCGACACATCTGGGGATTTTGGAATCCACTTTTGGTTTGGTCGTGGTGAGGCTCTGATGTCTATTGATTCCGCTTGCTCTTTGGAATGCCTGTTTAAGGATACGGTTCGGATATCCTAGCTCTTTGAATCTGGATCTTAACAGTTTGCATTCTCTGTCATATGCCAAATCTTCAGAGCAATTCCTTCTTGCCCGTAGATATTGGCCGAAAGGAATGGATGCTTTTAATTTGAAGGGGTGGTGGCTTTTCCAGTGGAGAAGACTGTTAGTCGAGGTGGATTTGCGAAATAGTTCGGTTTGGATGGTACCTGCTTCTGTAAGTATAATTTTTAGGTCTAGAAATACCAGTTCATGATCGTCGATCACGTGAGTGAGTTTTAAATTGATCTCATTGTCATTCAGGGTCTGTACGAACTCCTCAAAAGTGTGGATGGGACCTGTCCAGAGGAGCAACAGATCGTCAATGTATCTGTGCCAGCTCAAGATATAGTCGTGATACTGGACAAATTTGTCTGACATGACGATCTGTTGCTCCCACCATCCCAGGAACAAGTTGGCATATGTGGGTGCACAAGTAGTGCCCATAGCAGTCCCGGATGTTTGTAGGTAGTACTGTCCATTAAAAGTGAAATAGTTATGAGTTAGTATAAAGTTAAGTGCATTGATAAAAAACTTCTTTTGAGAATCATTGTAAGAAGTTTTTTCCAGGAAATGTTCACACGCTCTCAAGCCCATATGGTGCGGTATGTTGGTATATAGGGCGACCACATCCAGACTGGCTAGCATGGTGTAGGGGGGGACCGTCATATTTTGTAGAAGTTGCAACGTAGTCTTGGTGTCCTGTAAGTACGAGGGTAGCGTAAGTACAATGGGATGTAGGATTTTTTCCATGTACTGGCTAAGGTGTTCAGTGAGACAATTGTTGCCCGATATTATCGGTCTCCCTGGTGGTGGACGGGTGCCCTTATGTACTTTAGGTAAGCAGTAGAAAGTGGCGATTGTTGGGTGTTTGTGAGGTATCAGAAATTTAAATTCATCCGAGGTAATAACCTGCAATGTCCTAGCTTCCGTTAGTATAGTGTCCAGCTCGGTTAGAAATTTAGTAGTGGGGTCAGAAGGGAGGGTCCTGTAGGATAGAGTGTCGTTTAGGTGTGTCATACACATATTGATATAGTCTTGTCTGTTTTGTAAAACAATATTGCCCCCCTTGTCTGCTGGTTTAATGACAATATTTTCAAGTGATGTGAGTTCTTTTAATGCCAGGCGTTCTTGCGAGCTTAGGTTGTTAGGCATGGGGGTATGGTCGGTTGTCATTTCAAACTGATTTAGGGACATCTCAACAAAGAGATCCACATGAGGAGTGTCTTTGAAGTTTGGTGTGAAGCAACTAGGTGGTTTCAAATTGGTTAGGGGTCTGAGAGGATCCTGTTCCTCCTGGAGGCTGGTCAGAATTTTAGATAACTCATAGTCCTTTAGGGAGAGACCTAGGTCATTTGCTTGTTGTAAATCCTGTCTGGCGTGCATGATGTTTAGGGCGAGTTTTCTACCGAATAAATTAATGTCTTTCGACCAGTTGAAATTATTGCACAGTGGAGTTGGCACAAAGGAAAGTCCCTTGCTGAGAAGGGTGATATGACGTGTTAACAGTGTATAGTCTGATAGATTTATGATTCTGTTGTTAGTTATGTCCTTTGTGTTCGGCCCTGGGTTTTGTATGCCCACCGATCCCTGTCCCTGAGTCTCCCCCGTTGTTGTCGTGGGGGGTCCTGCTCTAAAAAAGTAGCTGACTGTGCAGTGGACTGGGTTGTTGGGTTGTTGGTTTCCAAGGGAATGGGAATATCCAAAAAGGAAACAGATTTGTCTGAGTTCCTAAGTATGCTTCTATTCTGATAGACTTGGGTGCTGTGATCCCTATTGCGTTCAGTGCTTCTATTTGCTGGTGATTTGTATCTAGTTCTAGAGGATTGATCTTGGTCAGACCAGTCCGTCTCCCCAGAGGATGATCCCCTATAATTACTTGGTCTTCTGTTGTATTTTCTTTTTTGTCTGAAAATGTCACCGTTTTTGAAATCCTTGAAGTCTCGTTGAAACTTCTGGTGTTTCTTAATTTTTAAGTGCTGTCTAAAGCTAGTGATGTTAGTCTGGAGTTTGTTTTCCATAGGTATATAGAGATTGTCAGATTTGAAGTTTTTTATTTTAATGATTTCATTTTGTAATTTAACATTTGTATCATCAAAGATAGTAGTTTCTAATTTAATCAGGAATTCCATTAACCGAAAAGAACAGCTCAGTAGAATTGTATTCCACTCATCGAGCTGTTCTTCAGTTTTGATTTTGTCCGGTAACAAAATGTCAGGGCGTAGGCCTCTAGGTACTAGTTTTTGTTGTGAGTATTGCTTTAGGCTCGTAAGTTCCCAGAAACTTTTAATTTGTTCCTGGTATAGTTTTTGGATGGCAAAAAATGAGAGATTAATGTCAGTATTTACCGTGTCGTTATTGGCAAGTGGATTAGTCGAAAAAACATTGGTAATGTCGTCATGTTCTAAATTGGGATCACCCAATTTCTCCAATAGGTCAGTCATAAGAACAGGCACTCTTTTGAATGTTTTGGAGAATTTTAACAGTTTATATTAGAAAAGCCAGTGAGAATCTTAATGTATAGGCTGATAGATCTCCAAAGTGGACCAAAGTTGGTATTGAAACCTGAGAGTAAATGTATATATTGAGGGGGTTGGTCCTATATAAAGTGACAGCACAGGGGATAACCCTAAGTAGATAGATGCGAAAGGAGAGAGAAGAGGCTGTCTCTAAATCGTGTATAGGAAATCGTTAAAAAATCATTAGAAAAAATATATATATATGGTTTAATAAAATATTCAAGACACACACAATGACTGACGAAGTTGCTAGTCACTCCTGTCTCAGTAATGGATACCTGAGGCAGACATGGTGGCTGCAGCTAGACAAACTACGTGAAAATGGGTACAGACGGGAAGACAATAAACAAAACATAAATGGACAAAGGACAGGGCAAGAACCACGCTACACTAGTAAGTTAGTCCCCACAGCAGAAGTAGTACAATGCATACGATATGATTGCCCTGTTACGATTGACTGGCAAGATCGTAACGTGTGGATGCAGAGTAACTGGAGTATCAGACGGAAATGACAGTGTGGCTACAATGTGCCAGAAATACCCCTAACTCTAAGAGAATAGGGGAAAACTGTAGTCAATTCCGGGTATAAGGTGGGAACTTAGTAGTGGGTGGGTGCGCTGTGCAACATATAAAGGTTTAAAACTTATAACCTCTTAGGGAAAGTTAACGCTTGTAGTTAACTCTGGCGTCCCTATATTAGTAGAGGGTATAGTAGTGGGTCAGCATCCCAGTATGCAACTGGTAAACTGTATATAACAGTGTCTGTATAGAGATATATCCTAGTATACAGCTAGTAAAGTACATGTGGCAGTGTCTGTATATAAGTGTACAATTACGGTGCTTGTGGTTACAGTATCGTCTTATACCCGTATCCTAAGCTTTGCCTCAAAAGGCACAAGGCTTCTCGTAAGGTTATGGTAGTACTCGATGTACTGGGCACACATAAGCACCTAATGGACTATGCCAATGAAAAGTATTCGAGTGGTTAGTGAATGATATCCTGTGCCTATGTGGGCACCTAAATGGTTGGCGGGATAATGTTTGCTGTAATAGGCTGTTGTCGACTATGCCTTGGTGGGCGCTTAGCTATAGCCGTGCTGATAAACAAACCATATAGTTAGCGAAAGGTATAGCCTGAGTCTTAGTGGGCACCTAAATGGTTAACAATGTTCTGCTACCAATATTGCCAGACACATCGGTTGACGGAGGGTATCACCTGTGCCTTCGTGGGCACCTAAATGGTTAACAATGTACTGCTACCAATATTGCCAAACACATAAGTTAACGAAAGGTATCGCCTGTGCCTACAGGGGCACACCAAACCATATGGTGGACAGAAAATATCACCTGTGCCTTCGTGGGCACCTAAATGGTTAACAAAATACTGCCACCTATATTGATAGACAGATCAGTTCGCGGAATGTTTCACCTGTGCCTCCGTGGGCACCGAACTGGTTAACAGAAAAACTGTATATTAACAGGCCGTCCGGTTAGCAAGAGAACTCCTGTGTCTGAGTCTGCACCTAAACGGTTAACAAAATTGTTGCTGCCTATTGACGGCTATACTCAGCTGTGCCTTCGTGGGCACCTAGCTCTGGCCGTTCAATTTAACAGACCATCTAGTGAGCAAGGAATATCCTGTGCCTTCGTGGGCACCTAAATGTATAATAAGATGCTACTTGCTATTGGCGGCTATTCTAAGCTGTGCCTTCGTGGGCACCTAGCTCTAGCTGTACAAATAGACAAACTGGGATGCTGACTGGAACCTAAGATCAGAGTCCAGTGATCCTCGGTGTAACTGAGCATAAATGGCTCAAATTGCTCAGATATTATAAGATTAGATTAAGCGTGTAAGGTCACACGAGCAGTAAATCAAATAAAATAAAAGTTGATAACACCGGATCAAATATCGAGCCCCGACGCGCGTTTCACCAAACACAGGCTCTTCAGGGGGAACCGGCTTCCCGATTGAGCCATTTATGCTCAGTTACACCGAGGATCACTGGACTCTGATCTTAGGTTCCAGTCAGCATCCCAGTTTGTCTATTTGTACAGCTAGAGCTAGGTGCCCACGAAGGCACAGCTTAGAATAGCCGCCAATAGCAAGTAGCATCTTATTATACATTTAGGTGCCCACGAAGGCACAGGATATTCCTTGCTCACTAGATGGTCTGTTAAATTGAACGGCCAGAGCTAGGTGCCCACGAAGGCACAGCTGAGTATAGCCGTCAATAGGCAGCAACAATTTTGTTAACCGTTTAGGTGCAGACTCAGACACAGGAGTTCTCTTGCTAACCGGACGGCCTGTTAATATACAGTTTTTCTGTTAACCAGTTCGGTGCCCACGGAGGCACAGGTGAAACATTCCGCGAACTGATCTGTCTATCAATATAGGTGGCAGTATTTTGTTAACCATTTAGGTGCCCACGAAGGCACAGGTGATATTTTCTGTCCACCATATGGTTTGGTGTGCCCCTGTAGGCACAGGCGATACCTTTCGTTAACTTATGTGTTTGGCAATATTGGTAGCAGTACATTGTTAACCATTTAGGTGCCCACGAAGGCACAGGTGATACCCTCCGTCAACCGATGTGTCTGGCAATATTGGTAGCAGAACATTGTTAACCATTTAGGTGCCCACTAAGACTCAGGCTATACCTTTCGCTAACTATATGGTTTGTTTATCAGCACGGCTATAGCTAAGCGCCCACCAAGGCATAGTCGACAACAGCCTATTACAGCAAACATTATCCCGCCAACCATTTAGGTGCCCACATAGGCACAGGATATCATTCACTAACCACTCGAATACTTTTCATTGGCATAGTCCATTAGGTGCTTATGTGTGCCCAGTACATCGAGTACTACCATAACCTTACGAGAAGCCTTGTGCCTTTTGAGGCAAAGCTTAGGATACGGGTATAAGACGATACTGTAACCACAAGCACCGTAATTGTACACTTATATACAGACACTGCCACATGTACTTTACTAGCTGTATACTAGGATATATCTCTATACAGACACTGTTATATACAGTTTACCAGTTGCATACTGGGATGCTGACCCACTACTATACCCTCTACTAATATAGGGACGCCAGAGTTAACTACAAGCGTTAACTTTCCCTAAGAGGTTATAAGTTTTAAACCTTTATATGTTGCACAGCGCACCCACCCACTACTAAGTTCCCACCTTATACCCGGAATTGACTACAGTTTTCCCCTATTCTCTTAGAGTTAGGGGTATTTCTGGCACATTGTAGCCACACTGTCATTTCCGTCTGATACTCCAGTTACTCTGCATCCACACGTTACGATCTTGCCAGTCAATCGTAACAGGGCAATCATATCGTATGCATTGTACTACTTCTGCTGTGGGGACTAACTTACTAGTGTAGCGTGGTTCTTGCCCTGTCCTTTGTCCATTTATGTTTTGTTTATTGTCTTCCCGTCTGTACCCATTTTCACGTAGTTTGTCTAGCTGCAGCCACCATGTCTGCCTCAGGTATCCATTACTGAGACAGGAGTGACTAGCAACTTCGTCAGTCATTGTGTGTGTCTTGAATATTTTATTAAACCATATATATATATATTTTCTAATGATTTTTTAACGATTTCCTATACACGATTTAGAGACAGCCTCTTCTCTCTCCTTTCGCATCTATCTACTTAGGGTTATCCCCTGTGCTGTCACTTTATATAGGACCAACCCCCTCAATATATCCATTATATAGAGTATCATTTACACCCGAAGCCACCTTAAGGAAACACAGAAGTTTCCACCCCCAAGGTACCCATAGGAGTACCATGCCTCACGACCAGAGGTTATGTAAATCTCTAGTTCATGTTTACCCCCAGTTTCATTTCCCCTCTCCCCTTCCCAGAAAACCCCACCAAAGTGTCACCGACCCAACCAAGGTTCACTGTACAACTCAAGGCGACAGAAACAACGACAAGGTCACCCAATCAAACCAACCTACTCCACACCTCGAAAAAAGGCACCATAAACTGTGAAACAAATACACAGATGTAACCACAACTGATGCTCCCCCAAAACTAACAACATATGAAAATACAATAACATAACGTTAGGGGATTAAATACCCCACACAAACAAAGGACTCTACTAGCAGGTGCTAAACAGGACAACGTAGACATTCTTTGTCTCCAAGAAACACACGTTGCACACTGCAGGGTCCCAGAGTTTGGGAAACAGGAATATACAACCCAATATCACGCCACTTACTCCTCTAAAACAAGAGGTGTCTCTTTCCTGTTCCATAAATCACTAACCTTTGAACTTTTACAGATGAAAAAAGACACCCAGGGACGCTACCTAATGCTGCACTGCAATATCAACAACGCATTATATACCTTAGTGGGGATATACAGTCCAAACAGCAACCAACGCAACTTTCTACACAAGGTACTGAACAAAATTCCCCACCATAACACCAACTTCTTTAAAAATATGTGGAGACCTCAATCATGTACTACACCCACGTATGGACACGACAGCTCCTACATCCACTCCCAGATCCAAAGCACTAAACCCACAATGTAAGGCCGTCACTAAACTTATTTCAGATTATGGCCTATACGACATCTGGCGTACCCTTCATCCAAACATGAGAGGGAATTCATTCTACTCAGCGATTCACAAAACGCATTCTAGAATAGATCACATTCTGGTGTCACGTGATATGATCTCACAGGTGACCAAATGTCAGCTGGGGGACATCGTGGGGTCAGATCATGCCCCAGTAACACTCACAACCCACGACACTTACAACCACAGAAGGAAACCCCCCCCCTGGCAATTGAACAACACATTACTGACTGATGCAGACTTTAACACTAAATTAGAAACAGACATAAATGACTATTTCCAGACAAATCAAAATCCGGAGCTCCTGCCCACCACACTATGGCAAGCCCACAAGGCAGTAACTAGAGGACTACTCATAAGCAGAGCAGCGTATATAAAACGGAGCACACAAAAGAAATATCTACAATTATTGACAGAGCTTTGAGATCTCAATAATGAACAATAATAAATAGTGATGTCGCGGACATAAAATTTTCCGTTCGCGAACGGCGAACACGAACTTCCGCAAATGTTCGCGAACGGGCAAACCGGGCGAACCGCCATAAACTTCAATAGGCAGGCGAATTTTAAAACCCACAGGGACTCTTTCTGGCCACAGTAGTGATGGAAAAGTTGTTTCAAGGGGACTAACACCTGGACTGTGGCATGCCGGAGGGGGATCCATGGCAAAACTCCTATGGAAAATTACATAGTTGATGCAGAGTCTGGTTTTAATCCATAAAGGGCATAAATCACCTAACATTCCCAAATTGTTTGGAATAACGTGCTTTAAAACATCAGGTATGATGTTGTATCGATCAGGTAGTGTAAGGGTTACGCCCGCTTCACAGTGACAGACCAAACTCCCCGTTTAACGCACCGCAAACAACCGCAAACAGTCCATTTGCACAACCGCAAACTCCCCATTTGCACAAGGTTGGATACCAAACTAGCCATGTCCCGTTCCTTGTCCTCACTGATGTCATTCAAGGTCTCTTCCTCCACCCAGCCATGTACAACACCAAGCGTCCCCAAAAGGTGACAACAAGCCCCCTGTATTTTTTTTTTTTTTAAATGTACACTACTGTTACACCAGATATGAGTTGCACTGGTGTGACACTGTGCCCTGGCAGGCCCTGAAACGCACACGTGTGAAGGAAACTGACTGCTATTATATTACAGTCCAAAAAGTATTATTTTTTTTTTTTTAAATGCAAGCTATTGTGACACCAGATATGAGTGGTGGCACTGGGCAAGTGGGCACAGTATACGCTGTGAGCCTGACACACACGCTGGCAGGCAGGCAACTGCAATTAGATTACAGAGAAAAAAAAAAGCAGACTGATGTTCTAGCCCTAAAAAGGGCTTTTTGGGGTGCTGTCCTTACAGCAGAGATCAGATGAGTCCTTCAGGACTGTAGTGGACACTGAATACACTAGCCTAGCTATCGATTTCCCTTTTAAATCAGCAGCAGCTACACTGTCCCTCCTCTCACTAAGAATGCAGCTTCCGGGGCGCGGGGTCTAGCTGTCATGGAGGAAAGACGCACTTTGTGTGAGCTCCCTCAATATCTCACTTTAAGCAGCTATCAACAAGTGAATTTCACCCCAGAAGGACCGACCCGACATGCTTAATAGCGGTCAGCAACTCGACAGAGTCTTACTTACCTCCGCGTGGCAAGTGTGGCCTGGTGCTCACCGATCCTGGGATGCCCAGGAGCAGCTACTTCCCGGCAGGAGCTCTGTTACCCCCCCTTCGGATCGGTGGGGGTTATCCCGGTCCACCCCTGAGAGGCTGTCTGGAGCTCATGAACGCACAGAGCACAGCCGCCCAGGCTGACATACTGATCTGCGACTCTCCCAATATGGCGGCAGCCGCGTGTCCTCCTGGTACCAGCAAAGCATGGCAGGATATTGAGTCTAAGCTGGACAGACTCTTCAATCAATTTTGGAAGCAAATAACAAGCAGGAAGCCCCAACAAGCTCCAACACAGCCCCAACAAGCTCCACCACAGCTAAGCGAAGCAGTCCCCATTAAAATCCACCAACGCAAAAGGCGTCAAAGACGGGACCGGAGGCACAAACAGAAATGCAGAGCCTGCCCCATGTCAAGCACTCGCCTCCACCTTAAGCCACCACAATCCCGCACCGGACGTGAAGCACCACTGGGACAGATCCGACCACCCGACAAAACAAGCTTCCACCACCTCAAGCCGTGAACCCGGCACTCAGCCAGAGACTTGCCTTTGTTGTTCCAGGTATCAGGGACTCCCAGGGTCTGCACCTGGCGCCCAGAAGGGATCGGATGAGCACAAGCAGTAAACAGCAGCCTGCCAAGCATGTCCCACTATAGCCGATCCTCCACACCATGCCTTTGATTACATGAACTGCTCTCTGCACATTAACTAATCGTAAAGTAGCAAGCGTTTAAACATGTCATTATTTCACCTCCTAAAGAGTTTATTGTCATAGTTCCTTACATGCCTTTACCTTAACCGTTCATGTATTATGTTATTCACTAGTCTCATCTCATGGGGCGACTCACACTTGATTTATAACTAGTGGTGGAGCTGCTGATATAAATACACAGTTGATATTGTGCAAGCTACACCCTAAACATGACAGCCATCTTTCACAACAATGTACTGCTATATACTCATACCCTCAGTGCAACTAGCCCTGATATACGCACGTTCAGCCTAGCATGCTCAAATATAACACACTTCTGTCTAAAAAACAAACAAACAAAAAAAAAGAATGCAGCTTCCGAATGAATCTAAAATGGATGCTGTCCAGGAGGTGGGAGGGTCTGGGAGGGAGGGTCTACTGCTGCTGATTGGCTGGAATGTGTCTGCTCACTGTGAGGTACAGGGTCAAAGTTTACTCAATGATGACGAATAGGGGGCGAACCGAACATATGTTTGCCGTCCGTGGCGAACGCGAACAAGCTATGTTCGCCTGGAACTATTCGCCAGAAAACTGTTCGGGACATCTCTATTAATAAAACCCAAAAACGAAAGACTAATAGAAATAGCACTTACCACTAAACAAATCAATGACCTGCTTCTCCACAAAACTGCCCAGAACCTCCACAAACTCAAATTACGGCATTACACACAGGGTAACAGCGTGAACATCGTCACTTGGAACACGACAGGTTTGAGACACCTATACCAGCTATATGACCAACACAAACTTATATCATTTAAGCAGCTGCAAAGGGAATACAAACTCCCTAACTCAGCAGAATTCGCACATAGGCAGGTTGGCTCTTGGCTGGGAAAACACAAACATTTACTTCCCTCAAAAGACAGGTGGACAAACCTTACAATCCTAGAGCAGATGTGCCTACAGAACAAACAGCCTTCACATCCATTATCTAAGATATACAATCAAAACTATCTAACAAAATCCCCACATGACCTTACATTTGTCCAAGCGTGGGAAACAGAATTGGGCAAGAGACTAACGGATGGCCAATGGGCATACATATTCCGCGTAAACAAAACCCTAACACTGAACACGTCCCATTTGGAAATAAGTAGGAAATACTGTACCGCTGGTACTTGGTCCCTACACGAATGAAACATATCACACCGGCACATTCGGGGATTTGTTGGAGATGCAACAAACACCCAGGAACAATGCTGCACATGTGGTATGTTTCCGGACGTTTTTCAGTACTTCCGCCTCTTCCAACATGTCCGCCGTCATCATTTCCTTAGTTTTAGACTTAAGATTTTTCTTTTTTATACCACAAGTTATACATAGGTAATGTAGAATGTGATATGGTAAAAAAAATGTCTTCAATATCTAAGATATACAAGTTACAAAAATGTAATGTATAATATTTTAAGTTAGAGAACATCTGCAACACCTATGATATGTACTCAATGTATGCCAATGTTCAACCCTAACCTAATTGCATTCTACGAAGAAGTAAGTAGAAGTATAGATCAGTGTGTTGCAGTGGATGCGATCTACTTGGATTTTGCCAAGGCATTTGATACGGTTCCTCACAATAGGTTAGTCTTCAAACTAAAAGAAATTGGTCTAGATGAATATTCTTGTTCTTGGGTAGAACATTGGCTTAAGGATAGAGTACAACGAGTTGTGATTAATGGTAAATTTTCAGTCTGGACAAAATTGGTAAGTGGTGTCCCTCAGGGTTCTGTTTTGGGACCACTTCTATTTAACATATTTATAAATGATCTTGAAATGGGCATTGAAAGTCATGTTTCAGTATTTGCAGATGACACAAAACTTTGTAAAGTAATAAAATGTGAGCAGGATATTGCTTTGCTGCAGAGGGATTTGGATAGATTGAGGGACTGGGCACTAAAATGGCAGATGAAATTTAACGTAAAGAAATGCAAATATATGCACTTCGGGGTTAAGAATGCACAAGCAACTTACACACTAAATGGTAGTGAATTAGGGATAACCACACACGAGAAGGATTTGGGAATTGTTATAGACAACAAATTAGGCAGCAATATGCAATGTCAATCTGCAGTTGCTAAAGCCAGTAAGGTTTTGTCATGTATAAATAGGGGCATAAATTCTCGGGATGAAAATATTATTTGCCTCTTTATAAATCGCCGGTAAGACCACACCTTGAATATGCTGCCAGTACAAACCTTTATCTGGAAATCTATTCATAAACAGGGCTATACATAGGACACAAGGTCACACTTTTAGGCTGGAAGAAAGGAGATTTCATCTAAGGCAAAAGGTTTTTATACAGTAAGAGCAATAAGGATAAGGAATTGCCTGCCTGAAGAGGAGGTTTTGTCAGAGTCACTACAGATGTTTAAACTGCAATTGGATAAATACTTACAAAAACATAACATACAGGGATATAATTTCTAATTAGTGGGGTAATAGCTGCTTGATCCAAGGAGAAATCTGACTGCTATTTTGGGGTCAAGAAGGAATTTTTTTCCTAGTTTGTGGCAAAATTGGAAGCACTTCAGACTAGGTTTTTTGCCTTCTTTTGGATCAACAGCAACAACATATGTGAGGAAGGCTGAACTTGATGGATGCAAGTCTCTTTTCAGCTATGTGACTATGTAACTATGTAACCCACAACCCTGACTCAGGATGAAACATCCATTATATAGAGTATCATTTACACCCGAAGCCACCTTAAGGAAACACAGAAGTTTCCACCCCCAAGGTACCCATAGGAGTACCATGCCTCACGACCAGAGGTTATGTAAATCTCTAGTTCATGTTTACCCCCAGTTTCATTTCCCCTCTCCCCTTCCCAGAAAACCCCACCAAAGTGTCACCGACCCAACCAAGGTTCACTGTACAACTCAAGGCGACAGAAACAACGACAAGGTCACCCAATCAAACCAACCTACTCCACACCTCGAAAAAAGGCACCATAAACTGTGAAACAAATACACACATGTAACCACAACTGATGCTCCCCCAAAACTAACAACATATGAAAATACAATAACATAACGTTAGGGGATTAAATACCCCACACAAACAAAGGACTCTACTAGCAGGTGCTAAACAGGACAACGTAGACATTCTTTGTCTCCAAGAAACACACGTTGCACACTGCAGGGTCCCAGAGTTTGGGAAACAGGAATATACAACCCAATATCACGCCACTTACTCCTCTAAAACAAGAGGTGTCTCTTTCCTGTTCCATAAATCACTAACCTTTGAACTTTTACAGATGAAAAAAGACACCCAGGGACGCTACCTAATGCTGCACTGCAATATCAACAACGCATTATATACCTTAGTGGGGATATACAGTCCAAACAGCAACCAACGCAACTTTCTACACAAGGTACTGAACAAAATTCCCCACCATAACACCAACTTCTTTAAAAATATGTGGAGACCTCAATCATGTACTACACCCACGTATGGACACGACAGCTCCTACATCCACTCCCAGATCCAAAGCACTAAACCCACAATGTAAGGCCGTCACTAAACTTATTTCAGATTATGGCCTATACGACATCTGGCGTACCCTTCATCCAAACATGAGAGGGAATTCATTCTACTCAGCGATTCACAAAACGCATTCTAGAATAGATCACATTCTGGTGTCACGTGATATGATCTCACAGGTGACCAAATGTCAGCTGGGGGACATCGTGGGGTCAGATCATGCCCCAGTAACACTCACAACCCACGACACTTACAACCACAGAAGGAAACCCCCCCCCTGGCAATTGAACAACACATTACTGACTGATGCAGACTTTAACACTAAATTAGAAACAGACATAAATGACTATTTCCAGACAAATCAAAATCCGGAGCTCCTGCCCACCACACTATGGCAAGCCCACAAGGCAGTAACTAGAGGACTACTCATAAGCAGAGCAGCGTATATAAAACGGAGCACACAAAAGAAATATCTACAATTATTGACAGAGCTTTGAGATCTCAATAATGAACAATAATAAATAGTGATGTCGCGGACATAAAATTTTCCGTTCGCGAACGGCGAACACGAACTTCCGCAAATGTTCGCGAACGGGCAAACCGGGCGAACCGCCATAAACTTCAATAGGCAGGCGAATTTTAAAACCCACAGGGACTCTTTCTGGCCACAGTAGTGATGGAAAAGTTGTTTCAAGGGGACTAACACCTGGACTGTGGCATGCCGGAGGGGGATCCATGGCAAAACTCCTATGGAAAATTACATAGTTGATGCAGAGTCTGGTTTTAATCCATAAAGGGCATAAATCACCTAACATTCCCAAATTGTTTGGAATAACGTGCTTTAAAACATCAGGTATGATGTTGTATCGATCAGGTAGTGTAAGGGTTACGCCCGCTTCACAGTGACAGACCAAACTCCCCGTTTAACGCACCGCAAACAACCGCAAACAGTCCATTTGCACAACCGCAAACTCCCCATTTGCACAAGGTTGGATACCAAACTAGCCATGTCCCGTTCCTTGTCCTCACTGATGTCATTCAAGGTCTCTTCCTCCACCCAGCCATGTACAACACCAAGCGTCCCCAAAAGGTGACAACAAGCCCCCTGTATTTTTTTTTTTTTAAATGTACACTACTGTTACACCAGATATGAGTTGCACTGGTGTGACACTGTGCCCTGGCAGGCCCTGAAACGCACACGTGTGAAGGAAACTGACTGCTATTATATTACAGTCCAAAAAGTATTATTTATTTTTTTTTAAATGCAAGCTATTGTGACACCAGATATGAGTGGTGGCACTGGGCAAGTGGGCACAGTATACGCTGTGAGCCTGACACACACGCTGGCAGGCAGGCAACTGCAATTAGATTACAGAGAAAAAAAAAAGCAGACTGATGTTCTAGCCCTAAAAAGGGCTTTTTGGGGTGCTGTCCTTACAGCAGAGATCAGATGAGTCCTTCAGGACTGTAGTGGACACTGAATACACTAGCCTAGCTATCGATTTCCCTTTTAAATCATCAGCAGCTACACTGTCCCTCCTCTCACTAAGAATGCAGCTTCCGGGGCGCGGGGTCTAGCTGTCATGGAGGAAAGACGCACTTTGTGTGAGCTCCCTCAATATCTCACTTTAAGCAGCTATCAACAAGTGAATTTCACCCCAGAAGGACCGACCCGACATGCTTAATAGCGGTCAGCAACTCGACAGAGTCTTACTTACCTCCGCGTGGCAAGTGTGGCCTGGTGCTCACCGATCCTGGGATGCCCAGGAGCAGCTACTTCCCGGCAGGAGCTCTGTTACCCCCCCTTCGGATCGGTGGGGGTTATCCCGGTCCACCCCTGAGAGGCTGTCTGGAGCTCATGAACGCACAGAGCACAGCCGCCCAGGCTGACATACTGATCTGCGACTCTCCCAATATGGCGGCAGCCGCGTGTCCTCCTGGTACCAGCAAAGCATGGCAGGATATTGAGTCTAAGCTGGACAGACTCTTCAATCAATTTTGGAAGCAAATAACAAGCAGGAAGCCCCAACAAGCTCCAACACAGCCCCAACAAGCTCCACCACAGCTAAGCGAAGCAGTCCCCATTAAAATCCACCAACGCAAAAGGCGTCAAAGACGGGACCGGAGGCACAAACAGAAATGCAGAGCCTGCCCCATGTCAAGCACTCGCCTCCACCTTAAGCCACCACAATCCCGCACCGGACGTGAAGCACCACTGGGACAGATCCGACCACCCGACAAAACAAGCTTCCACCACCTCAAGCCGTGAACCCGGCACTCAGCCAGAGACTTGCCTTTGTTGTTCCAGGTATCAGGGACTCCCAGGGTCTGCACCTGGCGCCCAGAAGGGATCGGATGAGCACAAGCAGTAAACAGCAGCCTGCCAAGCATGTCCCACTATAGCCGATCCTCCACACCATGCCTTTGATTACATGAACTGCTCTCTGCACATTAACTAATCGTAAAGTAGCAAGCGTTTAAACATGTCATTATTTCACCTCCTAAAGAGTTTATTGTCATAGTTCCTTACATGCCTTTACCTTAACCGTTCATGTATTATGTTATTCACTAGTCTCATCTCATGGGGCGACTCACACTTGATTTATAACTAGTGGTGGAGCTGCTGATATAAATACACAGTTGATATTGTGCAAGCTACACCCTAAACATGACAGCCATCTTTCACAACAATGTACTGCTATATACTCATACCCTCAGTGCAACTAGCCCTGATATACGCACGTTCAGCCTAGCATGCTCAAATATAACACACTTCTGTCTAAAAAACAAACAAACAAAAAAAAAGAATGCAGCTTCCGAATGAATCTAAAATGGATGCTGTCCAGGAGGTGGGAGGGTCTGGGAGGGAGGGTCTGCTGCTGCTGATTGGCTGGAATGTGTCTGCTCACTGTGAGGTACAGGGTCAAAGTTTACTCAATGATGACGAATAGGGGGCGAACCGAACATATGTTTGCCGTCCGTGGCGAACGCGAACAAGCTATGTTCGCCTGGAACTATTCGCCAGAAAACTGTTCGGGACATCTCTATTAATAAAACCCCAAAACGAAAGACTAATAGAAATAGCACTTACCACTAAACAAATCAATGACCTGCTTCTCCACAAAACTGCCCAGAACCTCCACAAACTCAAATTACGGCATTACACACAGGGTAACAGCGTGAACATCGTCACTTGGAACACGACAGGTTTGAGACACCTATACCAGCTATATGACCAACACAAACTTATATCATTTAAGCAGCTGCAAAGGGAATACAAACTCCCTAACTCAGCAGAATTCGCACATAGGCAGGTTGGCTCTTGGCTGGGAAAACACAAACATTTACTTCCCTCAAAAGACAGGTGGACAAACCTTACAATCCTAGAGCAGATGTGCCTACAGAACAAACAGCCTTCACATCCATTATCTAAGATATACAATCAAAACTATCTAACAAAATCCCCACATGACCTTACATTTGTCCAAGCGTGGGAAACAGAATTGGGCAAGAGACTAACGGATGGCCAATGGGCATACATATTCCGCGTAAACAAAACCCTAACACTGAACACGTCCCATTTGGAAATAAGTAGGAAATACTGTACCGCTGGTACTTGGTCCCTACACGAATGAAACATATCACACCGGCACATTCGGGGATTTGTTGGAGATGCAACAAACACCCAGGAACAATGCTGCACATGTGGTATGTTTCCGGACGTTTTTCAGTACTTCCGCCTCTTCCAACATGTCCGCCGTCATCATTTCCTTAGTTTTAGACTTAAGATTTTTCTTTTTTATACCACAAGTTATACATAGGTAATGTAGAATGTGATATGGTAAAAAAAATGTCTTCAATATCTAAGATATACAAGTTACAAAAATGTAATGTATAATATTTTAAGTTAGAGAACATCTGCAACACCTATGATATGTACTCAATGTATGCCAATGTTCAACCCTAACCTAATTGCATTCTACGAAGAAGTAAGTAGAAGTATAGATCAGTGTGTTGCAGTGGATGCGATCTACTTGGATTTTGCCAAGGCATTTGATACGGTTCCTCACAATAGGTTAGTCTTCAAACTAAAAGAAATTGGTCTAGATGAATATTCTTGTTCTTGGGTAGAACATTGGCTTAAGGATAGAGTACAACGAGTTGTGATTAATGGTAAATTTTCAGTCTGGACAAAATTGGTAAGTGGTGTCCCTCAGGGTTCTGTTTTGGGACCACTTCTATTTAACATATTTATAAATGATCTTGAAATGGGCATTGAAAGTCATGTTTCAGTATTTGCAGATGACACAAAACTTTGTAAAGTAATAAAATGTGAGCAGGATATTGCTTTGCTGCAGAGGGATTTGGATAGATTGAGGGACTGGGCACTAAAATGGCAGATGAAATTTAACGTAAAGAAATGCAAATATATGCACTTCGGGGTTAAGAATGCACAAGCAACTTACACACTAAATGGTAGTGAATTAGGGATAACCACACACGAGAAGGATTTGGGAATTGTTATAGACAACAAATTAGGCAGCAATATGCAATGTCAATCTGCAGTTGCTAAAGCCAGTAAGGTTTTGTCATGTATAAATAGGGGCATAAATTCTCGGGATGAAAATATTATTTGCCTCTTTATAAATCGCCGGTAAGACCACACCTTGAATATGCTGCCAGTACAAACCTTTATCTGGAAATCTATTCATAAACAGGGCTATACATAATACACAAGGTCACACTTTTAGGCTGGAAGAAAGGAGATTTCATCTAAGGCAAAAGGTTTTTATACAGTAAGAGCAATAAGGATAAGGAATTGCCTGCCTGAAGAGGAGGTTTTGTCAGAGTCACTACAGATGTTTAAACTGCAATTGGATAAATACTTACAAAAACATAACATACAGGGATATAATTTCTAATTAGTGGGGTAATAGCTGCTTGATCCAAGGAGAAATCTGACTGCTATTTTGGGGTCAAGAAGGAATTTTTTTCCTAGTTTGTGGCTAATTGGAAGCACTTCAGACTAGGTTTTTTGCCTTCTTTTGGATCAACAGCAACAACATATGTGAGGAAGGCTGAACTTGATGGATGCAAGTCTCTTTTCAGCTATGTGACTATGTAACTATGTAACCCACAACCCTGACTCAGGATGAAACATCCATTATATAGAGTATCATTTACACCCGAAGCCACCTTAAGGAAACACAGAAGTTTCCACCCCCAAGGTACCCATAGGAGTACCATGCCTCACGACCAGAGGTTATGTAAATATCTAGTTCATGTTTACCCCCAGTTTCATTTCCCCTCTCCCCTTCCCAGAAAACCCCACCAAAGTGTCACCGACCCAACCAAGGTTCACTGTACAACTCAAGGCGAGAGAAACAACGACAAGGTCACCCAATCAAACCAACCTACTCCACACCTCGAAAAAAGGCACCATAAACTGTGAAACAAATACACACATGTAACCACAACTGATGCTCCCCCAAAACTAACAACATATGAAAATACAATAACATAACGTTAGGGGATTAAATACCCCACACAAACAAAGGACTCTACTAGCAGGTGCTAAACAGGACAACGTAGACATTCTTTGTCTCCAAGAAACACACGTTGCACACTGCAGGGTCCCAGAGTTTGGGAAACAGGAATATACAACCCAATATCACGCCACTTACTCCTCTAAAACAAGAGGTGTCTCTTTCCTGTTCCATAAATCACTAACCTTTGAACTTTTACAGATGAAAAAAGACACCCAGGGACGCTACCTAATGCTGCACTGCAATATCAACAACGCATTA
This sequence comes from Pelobates fuscus, assembly GCF_036172605.1. Classification (NCBI taxonomy): domain Eukaryota; kingdom Metazoa; phylum Chordata; class Amphibia; order Anura; family Pelobatidae; genus Pelobates; species Pelobates fuscus. The sequence continues at coordinate 187,137,208 of NC_086321.1, read as the reverse complement.
TATACCTTAGTGGGGATATACAGTCCAAACAGCAACCAACGCAACTTTCTACACAAGGTACTGAACAAAATTCCCCACCATAACACCAACTTCTTTAAAAATATGTGGAGACCTCAATCATGTACTACACCCACCTATGGACACGACAGCTCCTACATCCACTCCCAGATCCAAAGCACTAAACCCACAATGTAAGGCCGTCACTAAACTTATTTCAGATTATGGCCTATACGACATCTGGCGTACCCTTCATCCAAACATGAGAGGGAATTCATTCTACTCAGCGATTCACAAAACGCATTCTAGAATAGATCACATTCTGGTGTCACGTGATATGATCTCACAGGTGACCAAATGTCAGCTGGGGGACATCGTGTGGTCAGATCATGCCCCAGTAACACTCACAACCCACGACACTTACAACCACAGAAGGAAACCCCCCCCCTGGCAATTGAACAACACATTACTGACTGATGCAGACTTTAACACTAAATTAGAAACAGACATAAATGACTATTTCCAGACAAATCAAAATCCGGAGCTCCTGCCCACCACACTATGGCAAGCCCACAAGGCAGTAACTAGAGGACTACTCATAAGCAGAGCAGCGTATATAAAACGGAGCACACAAAAGAAATATCTACAATTATTGACAGAGCTTTGAGATCTCAATAATGAACAATAATAAATAGTGATGTCGCGGACATAAAATTTTCCGTTCGCGAACAGCGAACACGAACTTCCGCAAATGTTCGCGAACGGGCAAGCCGGGCGAACCGCCATAAACTTCAATAGGCAGGCGAATTTTAAAACCCACAGGGACTCTTTCTGGCCACAGTAGTGATGGAAAAGTTGTTTCAAGGGGACTAACACCTGGACTGTGGCATGCCGGAGGGGGATCCATGGCAAAACTCCTATGGAAAATTACATAGTTGATGCAGAGTCTGGTTTTAATCCATAAAGGGCATAAATCACCTAACATTCCTAAATTGTTTGGAATAACGTGCTTTAAAACATCAGGTATGATGTTGTATCGATCAGGTAGTGTAAGGGTTACGCCCGCTTCACAGTGACAGACCAAACTCCCCGTTTAACGCACCGCAAACAACCGCAAACAGTCCATTTGCACAACCGCAAACTCCCCATTTGCACAAGGTTGGATACCAAACTAGCCATGTCCCGTTCCTTGTCCTCACCGATGTCATTCAAGGTCTCTTCCTCCACCCAGCCATGTACAACACCAAGCGTCCCCAAAAGGTGACAACAAGCCCCCTGTATTTTTTTTTTTTAAATGTACACTACTGTTACACCAGATATGAGTTGCACTGGTGTGACACTGTGCCCTGGCAGGCCCTGAAACGCACACGTGTGAAGGAAACTGACTGCTATTATATTACAGTCCAAAAAGTTTTTTTTTTTTTTTTTTTAAATGCAAGCTATTGTGACACCAGATATGAGTGGTGGCACTGGGCAAGTGGACACAGTATACGCTGTGAGCCTGACACACACGCTGGCAGGCAGGCAACTGCAATTAGATTACAGAGAAAAAAAAAAGCAGACTGATGTTCTAGCCCTAAAAAGGGCTTTTTGGGGTGCTGTCCTTACAGCAGAGATCAGATGAGTCCTTCAGGACTGTAGTGGACACTGAATACACTAGCCTAGCTATCGATTTCCCTTTTAAATCAGCAGCAGCTACACTGTCCCTCCTCTCACTAAGAATGCAGCTTCCGGGGCGCGGGGTCTAGCTGTCATGGAGGAAAGACGCACTTTGTGTGAGCTCCCTCAATATCTCACTTTAAGCAGCTATCAACAAGTGAATTTCACCCCAGAAGGACCGACCCGACATGCTTAATAGCGGTCAGCAACTCGACAGAGTCTTACTTACCTCCGCGTGGCAAGTGTGGCCTGGTGCTCACCGATCCTGGGATGCCCAGGAGCAGCTACTTCCCGGCAGGAGCTCTGTTACCCCCCCTTCGGATCGGTGGGGGTTATCCCGGTCCACCCCTGAGAGGCTGTCTGGAGCTCATGAACGCACAGAGCACAGCCGCCCAGGCTGACATACTGATCTGCGACTCTCCCAATATGGCGGCAGCCGCGTGTCCTCCTGGTACCAGCAAAGCATGGCAGGATATTGAGTCTAAGCTGGACAGACTCTTCAATCAATTTTGGAAGCAAATAACAAGCAGGAAGCCCCAACAAGCTCCAACACAGCCCCAACAAGCTCCACCACAGCTAAGCGAAGCAGTCCCCATTAAAATCCACCAACGCAAAAGGCGTCAAAGACGGGACCGGAGGCACAAACAGAAATGCAGAGCCTGCCCCATGTCAAGCACTCGCCTCCACCTTAAGCCACCACAATCCCGCACCGGACGTGAAGCACCACTGGGACAGATCCGACCACCCGACAAAACAAGCTTCCACCACCTCAAGCCGTGAACCCGGCACTCAGCCAGAGACTTGCCTTTGTTGTTCCAGGTATCAGGGACTCCCAGGGTCTGCACCTGGCGCCCAGAAGGGATCGGATGAGCACAAGCAGTAAACAGCAGCCTGCCAAGCATGTCCCACTATAGCCGATCCTCCACACCATGCCTTTGATTACATGAACTGCTCTCTGCACATTAACTAATCGTAAAGTAGCAAGCGTTTAAACATGTCATTATTTCACCTCCTAAAGAGTTTATTGTCATAGTTCCTTACATGCCTTTACCTTAACCGTTCATGTATTATGTTATTCACTAGTCTCATCTCATGGGGCGACTCACACTTGATTTATAACTAGTGGTGGAGCTGCTGATATAAATACACAGTTGATATCGTGCAAGCTACACCCTAAACATGACAGCCATCTTTCACAACAATGTACTGCTATATACTCATACCCTCAGTGCAACTAGCCCTGATATACGCACGTTCAGCCTAGCATGCTCAAATATAACACACTTCTGTCTAAAAAACAAACAAACAAAAAAAAAGAATGCAGCTTCCGAATGATTCTAAAATGGATGCTGTCCAGGAGGTGGGAGGGTCTGGGAGGGAGGGTCTGCTGCTGATTGGCTGGAATGTGTCTGCTCACTGTGAGGTACAGGTTCAAAGTTTACTCAATGATGACGAATAGGGGGCGAACCGAACATATGTTTGCCGTCCGTGGCGAACGCGAACAAGCTATGTTCGCCTGGAACTATTCGCCAGAAAACTGTTCGGGACATCTCTATTAATAAAACCCAAAAACGAAAGACTAATAGAAATAGCACTTACCACTAAACAAATCAATGACCTGCTTCTCCACAAAACTGCCCAGAACCTCCACAAACTCAAATTACGGCATTACAGACAGGGTAACAGCGTGAACATCGTCACTTGGAACACGACAGGTTTGAGACACCTATACCAGCTATATGACCAACACAAACTTATATCATTTAAGCAGCTGCAAAGGGAATACAAACTCCCTAACTCAGCAGAATTCGCACATAGGCAGGTTGGCTCTTGGCTGGGAAAACACAAACATTTACTTCCCTCAAAAGACAGGTGGACAAACCTTACAATCCTAGAGCAGATGTGCCTACAGAACAAACAGCCTTCACATCCATTATCTAAGATATACAATCAAAACTATCTAACAAAATCCCCACATGACCTTACATTTGTCCAAGCGTGGGAAACAGAATTGGGCAAGAGACTAACGGATGGCCAATGGGCATACATATTCCGCGTAAACAAAACCCTAACACTGAACACGTCCCATTTGGAAATAAGTAGGAAATACTGTACCGCTGGTACTTGGTCCCTACACGAATGAAACATATCACACCGGCACATTCGGGGATTTGTTGGAGATGCAACAAACACCCAGGAACAATGCTGCACATGTGGTATGTTTCCAGACGTTTTTCAGTACTTCCGCCTCTTCCAACATGTCCGCCGTCATCATTTCCTTAGTTTTAGACTTAAGATTTTTCTTTTTTATACCACAAGTTATACATAGGTAATGTAGAATGTGATATGGTAAAAAAAAATGTCTTCAATATCTAAGATATACAAGTTACAAAAATGTAATGTATAATATTTTAAGTTAGAGAACATCTGCAACACCTATGATATGTACTCAATGTATGCCAATGTTCAACCCTAACCTAATTGCATTCTACGAAGAAGTAAGTAGAAGTATAGATCAGTGTGTTGCAGTGGATGCGATCTACTTGGATTTTGCCAAGGCATTTGATACGGTTCCTCACAATAGGTTAGTCTTCAAACTAAAAGAAATTGGTCTAGATGAATATTCTTGTTCTTGGGTAGAACATTGGCTTAAGGATAGAGTACAACGAGTTGTGATTAATGGTAAATTTTCAGTCTGGACAAAATTGGTAAGTGGTGTCCCTCAGGGTTCTGTTTTGGGACCACTTCTATTTAACATATTTATAAATGATCTTGAAATGGGCATTGAAAGTCATGTTTCAGTATTTGCAGATGACACAAAACTTTGTAAAGTAATAAAATGTGAGCAGGATATTGCTTTGCTGCAGAGGGATTTGGATAGATTGAGGGACTGGGCACTAAAATGGCAGATGAAATTTAACGTAAAGAAATGCAAATATATGCACTTCGGGGTTAAGAATGCACAAGCAACTTACACACTAAATGGTAGTGAATTAGGGATAACCACACACGAGAAGGATTTGGGAATTGTTATAGACAACAAATTAGGCAGCAATATGCAATGTCAATCTGCAGTTGCTAAAGCCAGTAAGGTTTTGTCATGTATAAATAGGGGCATAAATTCTCGGGATGAAAATATTATTTGCCTCTTTATAAATCGCCGGTAAGACCACACCTTGAATATGCTGCCAGTACAAACCTTTATCTGGAAATCTATTCATAAACAGGGCTATACATAGGACACAAGGTCACACTTTTAGGCTGGAAGAAAGGAGATTTCATCTAAGGCAAAAGGTTTTTATACAGTAAGAGCAATAAGGATAAGGAATTGCCTGCCTGAAGAGGAGGTTTTGTCAGAGTCACTACAGATGTTTAAACTGCAATTGGATAAATACTTACAAAAACATAACATACAGGGATATAATTTCTAATTAGTGGGGTAATAGCTGCTTGATCCAAGGAGAAATCTGACTGCTATTTTGGGGTCAAGAAGGAATTTTTTTCCTAGTTTGTGGCAAAATTGGAAGCACTTCAGACTAGGTTTTTTGCCTTCTTTTGGATCAACAGCAACAACATATGTGAGGAAGGCTGAACTTGATGGATGCAAGTCTCTTTTCAGCTATGTGACTATGTAACTATGTAACCCACAACCCTGACTCAGGATGAAACATCCATTATATAGAGTATCATTTACACCCGAAGCCACCTTAAGGAAACACAGAAGTTTCCACCCCCAAGGTACCCATAGGAGTACCATGCCTCACGACCAGAGGTTATGTAAATCTCTAGTTCATGTTTACCCCCAGTTTCATTTCCCCTCTCCCCTTCCCAGAAAACCCCACCAAAGTGTCACCGACCCAACCAAGGTTCACTGTACAACTCAAGGCGAGAGAAACAACGACAAGGTCACCCAATCAAACCAACCTACTCCACACCTCGAAAAAAGGCACCATAAACTGTGAAACAAATACACAGATGTAACCACAACTGATGCTCCCCCAAAACTAACAACATATGAAAATACAATAACATAACGTTAGGGGATTAAATACCCCACACAAACAAAGGACTCTACTAGCAGGTGCTAAACAGGACAACGTAGACATTCTTTGTCTCCAAGAAACACACGTTGCACACTGCAGGGTCCCAGAGTTTGGGAAACAGGAATATACAACCCAATATCACGCCACTTACTCCTCTAAAACAAGAGGTGTCTCTTTCCTGTTCCATAAATCACTAACCTTTGAACTTTTACAGATGAAAAAAGACACCCAGGGACGCTACCTAATGCTGCACTGCAATATCAACAACGCATTATATACCTTAGTGGGGATATACAGTCCAAACAGCAACCAACGCAACTTTCTACACAAGGTACTGAACAAAATTCCCCACCATAACACCAACTTCTTTAAAAATATGTGGAGACCTCAATCATGTACTACACCCACGTATGGACACGACAGCTCCTACATCCACTCCCAGATCCAAAGCACTAAACCCACAATGTAAGGCCGTCACTAAACTTATTTCAGATTATGGCCTATACGACATCTGGCGTACCCTTCATCCAAACATGAGAGGGAATTCATTCTACTCAGCGATTCACAAAACGCATTCTAGAATAGATCACATTCTGGTGTCACGTGATATGATCTCACAGGTGACCAAATGTCAGCTGGGGGACATCGTGTGGTCAGATCATGCCCCAGTAACACTCACAACCCACGACACTTACAACCACAGAAGGAAACCCCCCCCCCCTGGCAATTGAACAACACATTACTGACTGATGCAGACTTTAACACTAAATTAGAAACAGACATAAATGACTATTTCCAGACAAATCAAAATCCGGAGCTCCTGCCCACCACACTATGGCAAGCCCACAAGGCAGTAACTAGAGGACTACTCATAAGCAGAGCAGCGTATATAAAACGGAGCACACAAAAGAAATATCTACAATTATTGACAGAGCTTTGAGATCTCAATAATGAACAATAATAAATAGTGATGTCGCGGACATAAAATTTTCCGTTCGCGAACGGCGAACACGAACTTCCGCAAATGTTCGCGAACGGGCAAACCGGGCGAACCGCCATAAACTTCAATAGGCAGGCGAATTTTAAAACCCACAGGGACTCTTTCTGGCCACAGTAGTGATGGAAAAGTTGTTTCAAGGGGACTAACACCTGGACTGTGGCATGCCGGAGGGGGATCCATGGCAAAACTCCTATGGAAAATTACATAGTTGATGCAGAGTCTGGTTTTAATCCATAAAGGGCATAAATCACCTAACATTCCTAAATTGTTTGGAATAACGTACTTTAAAACATCAGGTATGATGTTGTATCGATCAGGTAGTGTAAGGGTTACGCCCGCTTCACAGTGACAGACCAAACTCCCCGTTTAACGCACCGCAAACAACCGCAAACAGTCCATTTGCACAACCGCAAACTCCCCATTTGCACAAGGTTGGATACCAAACTAGCCATGTCCCGTTCCTTGTCCTCACTGATGTCATTCAAGGTCTCTTCCTCCACCCAGCCATGTACAACACCAAGCGTCCCCAAAAGGTGACAACAAGCCCCCTGTATTTTTTTTTTTTTAAATGTACACTACTGTTACACCAGATATGAGTTGCACTGGTGTGACACTGTGCCCTGGCAGGCCCTGAAACGCACACGTGTGAAGGAAACTGACTGCTATTATATTACAGTCCAAAAAGTTTTTTGTTTTTTTTTTAAATGCAAGCTATTGTGACACCAGATATGAGTGGTGGCACTGGGCAAGTGGGCACAGTATACGCTGTGAGCCTGACACACACGCTGGCAGGCAGGCAACTGCAATTAGATTACAGAGAAAAAAAAAGCAGACTGATGTTCTAGCCCTAAAAAGGGCTTTTTGGGGTGCTGTCCTTACAGCAGAGATCAGATGAGTCCTTCAGGACTGTAGTGGACACTGAATACACTAGCCTAGCTATCGATTTCCCTTTTAAATCAGCAGCAGTTACACTGTCCCTCCTCTCACTAAGAATGCAGCTTCCGTGGGCGCGGGGTCTAGCTGTCATGGAGGAAAGACGCACTTTGTGTGAGCTCCCTCAATATCTCACTTTAAGCAGCTATCAACAAGTGAATTTCACCCCAGAAGGACCGACCCGACATGCTTAATAGCGGTCAGCAACTCGACAGAGTCTTACTTACCTCCGCGTGGCAAGTTGTCAGGATCGGGTCAGGGATCCAACACGCAGAGTACAAAGAGTAGCAGATACGTATACCGGTCCTTAGAATGGCCGGACTTAACGTAAAACTACGATAGAATGGTCAGAGACAAGCCGAGGTCGAGGGAACGAGAAGACAGGTAAGCGAGAGACAAGCCGGGTCAAGGATAACAGAAAGACAGGAGAGTAAATACCAAAGCCGGGTCAGAACCAAAAGGCAAGAAAATAACAAAGCACTGTGTGACTAGGGAGACTAGAACCACGACAGGGCAATGAGTAAATGAGAGAGCCACTGTTAAGTATCCTGGTTAGGGAGAGAAGACACGCCTCCGGCGAGTCCTGATTCGTCTCCCGAGATTTGAGTGACAGGACGTTCCGGGTTGGCGTCATGACGTCGACCTCCGGTCCTCCTGCTATAAAAGGAAGTGACTCCCTCGCGGCCGGCGTTAGCAAGACCGAGTGAACCGCGAGGGGCCGAGGAGACATGCCGTCCGGACGGATAAACTTCTAAGTCTCTACCTCTCTCAGAGGTAGAGGCTTCAGGTACCCTGACAGTACCCCCCCTCTCAGATACGCCCACCGGGCGGAAGGAGCCGGGGCAAGATGGAAAGCGGGAGTGAAATGCCCTGCGAAGGCGAGGAGCATGAACATCCTCTTGTGGTACCCAACTCCTCTCCTCAGGACCATAACCCTTCCAGTCAACCAAATATTGTACTCTCCCCCGGGAGACACGAGAATCAATAATGGAGTTAACCTCATACTCCTCCTGACCCTCCACCTGTACAGGGCGCGGAGGGGCGATTGTGGAGGAGAATCTGTTACAGATTAGAGGTTTCAGCAATGACACGTGAAAGGAGTTCGGGATGCGTAAAGTAGCTGGGAGAGCTAGACGATACGCCACTGGGTTAATTCGAGTCAAGATCCTGTAGGGACCAATATAACGAGGAGCGAATTTCATGGAAGGAACTTTAAGGCGAATATTCCTAGTACTCAACCAAACTCTATCGCCTGGAACAAAATTCGGAGCCGCCCTTCTACGTTTGTCAGCATGTTTCTTAACCAGCATAGAATTTTGTAGAAGAATCTGTCGAGTCTGATCCCACAACTTCCTCAAATTGGCCACATGGACATCAACCGACGGCACTCCTTGGGAAGGAGAAACCGAGGGAAGAATAGATGGATGAAAGCCATAGTTCATGAAGAAGGGGCTTGAATGCGTAGAGTCACAAACGAGATTGTTGTGCGCAAACTCCGCCCAAGGAATCAAACCGACCCAATCGTCCTGGTGTTCGGAAACAAAACAACGTAAGTATTGCTCAATCTTCTGGTTGGTTCGTTCGGCAGCTCCGTTAGACTGAGGATGATAGGCGGACGAAAAATTCAATTTGATGCCTAATTGAGAACAGAATGATCTCCAAAAACGTGAAACAAATTGGGAGCCTCTATCAGAAGTGATCTCCGAAGGAATCCCATGCAAGCGAAAAATCTCTTTAGCAAAGATCTCCGCCAATTCAGGAGAAGTCGGGAGTTTAGGCAAAGGTACGAAATGTGCCATCTTGGTAAACCTATCGACTACGGTGAGGATAACAGTGTGCCTTTTAGAAACAGGCAAATCCACAATAAAGTCCATTGCCACACAGGACCAAGGTTTGTCAGGAATTTCCAGAGGTTGTAGAAGGCCACAAGGAAGCGAATGCGGTAGTTTAGTTTTAGTACAGACCTCACAAACTCCGATAAAATCCTTAATATCCTTCCGTAACGAAGGCCACCAGAAATCCTTGGAGATCAAAGAATACGTCTTGCGAACACCCGGATGACCAGCCACCTTACTCTCGTGAAGACACTGTAAGAGCTCCAATTGGAGTTCAGGAGGAACGAAATGTCTGGAAGCCGGAGTCAGTCTAGGTGCCAGATGCTGCAAGCTCCTTATCTGATCAAGTAGCGGAGAATGGACTTTGAGAGTAGTGTTAGCGATAATGTTACACTTGGGTACTATAGAGGACAAAACCGGCTCAGATACGGCAGCAGGTTCATATTGGCGAGACAAGGCATCGGCTTTAGAATTCTTAGAACCTGGCCTATATGTGAGTACGTAGTTGAAGTGAGTGAGGAATATGGACCAACGAGCCTGTCTAGATGATAGTCGTTTAGCCTCTCCAATATAGGATAAGTTTTTATGATCTGTCAAAATAGTAACAGGATGCAAAGTACCCTCCAATAAATGTCTCCACTCCTTTAAGGCCATTATAACCGCTAGTAGTTCCCTGTCACCAATGTCATATCTGCTTTCAGTACCTGACAATTTTTTGGAAAAGTATCCACAAGGATGTAATGGTTTATCTACACCCAATCTTTGGGACAGAACGGCACCTATACCTGTCTCAGAAGCGTCAACTTCGAGTAGGAAAGGTAGTGTAGTATCAGGGTGAACTAAAATTGGTGCGGAAGCAAACAGCTCCTTGAGTGTCTTAAAAGCCAGAAGTGCTTCAGTAGACCAATTCTTAGTATCAGCCCCTTGTTTGGTCATATTGGTGATGGGAGCAATGATAGAGGAGTATCCCTTAATGAAACGTCTGTAGTAATTGGAGAAACCAATAAATCTCTGGATAGCCTTGAGACCCTTAGGTAAAGGCCAATCTAATATGGATTGGAGCTTCTCCGGATCCATTTCAAACCCCTCCCCAGAAATCACATAACCAAGAAAGGTAGTTTGGGATTGGTCAAAGCTGCATTTCTCTAATTTGCAGTATAAGCCATGCTGAAGAAGTTTGTGTAAAACCCTTCTGACTTGTCCGTGGTGAGTTTCAATATCCCTGGAATGTATAAGTATATCATCAAGGTATACAATCACACAGTCATCTTGAAACTCCCTAAGAACCTCATTAATAAGGTCCTGAAATACCGCCGGGGCATTGCAGAGACCAAAAGGCATTACAGTATACTCATAGTGCCCATATCGAGTATTGAATGCAGTTTTCCACTCGTCTCCGTCGTGAATTCTCACCAAATTCTAAGCACCTCTAAGGTCTAACTTAGTGAAAATCTTAGAACTTTTTAATCGATCAAAAAGCTCGGTGATCAAGGGAATCGGATATACATTTCTAATGGTTATCTTGTTAAGACCTCGGTAGTCAATGCAGGGTCTTAAAGAACCATCCTTCTTTTTAACAAAAAAAAATCCAGCCCCAGCAGGAGAGGAGGATCTTCTAATGAACCCCTTGTCTAGGTTTTCACGAATATACTCCTCTAGAACTAAGTTTTCATTCGTAGACAAAGGGTATACATGACCCCTGGGGGGCATAGTACCAGAAAGTAAATTAATTTTGCAATCAAAAGGCCTATGTGGGGGTAAGGTATCAGCCTTTCCTTTGTCAAATACTGCCTTTAAATCTTGATACAAGGACGGTATCTGTACTTTGGTAGAGTCGGTAGCGTTATTAAGTGCGTTGACACTACAAAGAGGTGACACTTTCTTTAAACAATTCTCTTGACAATCCTGACCCCACGAAACTATTTCCCCTGATCTCCAATCTATAACGGGGTTATGTCTCTTAAGCCAGGAGTATCCCAGGACTATGGGAACAGAAGGAGATGAAATGAGTAGTAGGGATATTTCCTCCTTGTGTAGAATACCAGTAGTTAAGTTAAGAGGTGTGGTCTCCCGGAAAATCACAGGCTCAACTAAAGGTCTACCATCAATGGCCTCAACAGCCAAGGGTGTCTTCCTTAACTGGGATGGGATAGTGTGTTTGGTGAGAAACTTTTGGTCGATAAAACTCTCAGCAGCGCCGGAGTCTATCAATGCCATAGTCTCTAAAGTTCCCTTTTCCCAAGTTAAAGAGACCGGTAATAGGAGTCTATGTTCTTTGTAGTTATGAGTAGAGGACAAAATCGAAACACCCAAGGTCTGTCCTCTAGAGAAACTTAGGTGCGAGCGTCTCCCGGACGACTGGGACAGCTCAAACGTACATGACCTCTGGCTCCACAATACATACACAGTCCCTCCCTTCTCCTGTACTGTCTCTCCTCCTCTGACAGACGAGTAAGGCCTAACTGCATAGGTTCTGAAACCTGTGGAGTTTTGGTTTCAGAAATTTGAAATGATGGTGCTAGTCTAAAGGAAGATTTACCGGTTCTATCTCGAGTATTCTGCCTCTCCCTTAGACGTTCGTCAATACGAGAGATAAAGGAAATTAAGTCTTCCAGGTTCTCGGGAAGCTCTCTTGTCGCTACCTCATCAAGTATTACATCGGATAATCCATTTAAAAATACGTCTATATAGGCCTGTTCATTCCATTTTACCTCTGCCGCCAAAGACCTGAACTCTAGTGCGTAATCCACAAGTGTTTGGTTGTCTTGTCTAAGGCGCAACAGTAATCTGGCTGCATTGACCCTCCTGCCAGGGGGATCAAAAGTTCTTTTAAAAGCAGCTACAAAGGCATTATAGTTATAGACTAATGGATTATCATTCTCCCACAACGGATTAGCCCATCTCAGAGCTTTCTCAATGAGTAAGGTAATAATAAATCCCACTTTTGCCCTATCAGTAGGGTAGGAACGGGGCTGTAGCTCGAAATGGATACTGATCTGGTTCAAAAACCCACGACACCTCTCAGGAGAACCAGCATAACGTACAGGTGGGGTAACTCGGGAAGAAGCACCTACAGTAGCTACCTCTAGCCCTGAACCCACAGAAGAAGCAGACGTATTACGCATCTCCTCAGGTGGATTAATAGGACGTGATAGCAGCGCCTGTAGTGCTAGAGCCATCTGATCCATCCTATGATCCATGGCGTCAAACCTAGGATCAGGGGAACCAAGCTGACAATTTGTACCTGCAGGATCCATGGCCCTGTCGTAATGTCAGGATCGGGTCAGGGATCCAACACGCAGAGTACAAAGAGTAGCAGATACGTATACCGGTCCTTAGAATGGCCGGACTTAACGTAAAACTACGATAGAATGGTCAGAGACAAGCCGAGGTCGAGGGAACGAGAAGACAGGTAAGCGAGAGACAAGCCGGGTCAAGGATAACAGAAAGACAGGAGAGTAAATACCAAAGCCGGGTCAGAACCAAAAGGCAAGAGAATAACAAAGCACTGTGTGACTAGGGAGACTAGAACCACGACAGGGCAATGAGTAAATGAGAGAGCCACTGTTAAGTATCCTGGTTAGGGAGAGAAGACATGCCTCCGGCGAGTCCTGATTCGTCTCCCGAGATTTGAGTGACAGGACGTTCCGGGTTGGCGTCATGACGTCGACCTCCGGTCCTCCTGCTATAAAAGGAAGTGACTCCCTCGCGGCCGGCGTTAGCAAGACCGAGTGAACCGCGAGGGGCCGAGGAGACATGCCGTCCGGATGGATAAACTTCTAAGTCTCTACCTCTCTCAGAGGTAGAGGCTTCAGGTACCCTGACACAAGTGTGGCCTGGTGCTCACCGATCCTGGGATGACCAGGAGCAGCTACTTCCCGGCAGGAGCTCTGTTACCCCCCCTTCGGATCGGTGGGGGTTATCCCGGTCCACCCCTGAGAGGCTGTCTGGAGCTCATGAACGCACAGAGCACAGCCGCCCAGGCTGACATACTGATCTGCGACTCTCCCAATATGGCGACAGCCGCGTGTCCTCCTGGTACCAGCAAAGCATGGCAGGATATTGAGTCTAAGCTGGACAGACTCTTCAATCAATTTTGGAAGCAAATAACAAGCAGGAAGCCCCAACAAGCTCCAACACAGCCCCAACAAGCTCCACCACAGCTAAGCGAAGCAGTCCCCATTAAAATCCACCAACGCAAAAGGCGTCAAAGACGGGACCGGAGGCACAAACAGAAATGCAGAGCCTGCCCCATGTCAAGCACTCGCCTCCACCTTAAGCCACCACAATCCCGCACCGGACGTGAAGCACCACTGGGACAGATCCGACCACCCGACAAAACAAGCTTCCACCACCTCAAGCCGTGAACCCGGCACTCAGCCAGAGACTTGCCTTTGTTGTTCCAGGTATCAGGGACTCCCAGGGTCTGCACCTGGCGCCCAGAAGAGATCGGATTAGCACAAGCAGTAAACAGCAGCCTGCCAAGCATGTCCCACTATAGCCGATCCTCCACACCATGCCTTTGATTACATGAACTGCTCTCTGCACATTAACTAATCGTAAAGTAGCAAGCGTTTAAACATGTCATTATTTCACCTCCTAAAGAGTTTATTGTCATAGTTCCTTACATGCCTTTACCTTAACCGTTCATGTATTATGTTATTCACTAGTCTCATCTCATGGGGCGACTCACACTTGATTTATAACTAGTGGTGGAGCTGCTGATATAAATACACAGTTGATATCGTGCAAGCTACACCCTAAACATGACAGCCATCTTTCACAACAATGTACTGCTATATACTCATACCCTCAGTGCAACTAGCCCTGATATACGCACGTTCAGCCTAGCATGCTCAAATATAACACACTTCTGTCTAAAAAACAAACAAACAAAAAAAAAGAATGCAGCTTCCGAATGAATCTAAAATGGATGCTGTCCAGGAGGTGGGAGGGTCTGGGAGGGAGGGTCTGCTGCTGATTGGCTGGAATGTGTCTGCTCACTGTGAGGTACAGGGTCAAAGTTTACTCAATGATGACGAATAGGGGGCGAACCGAACATATGTTTGCCGTCCGTGGCGAACGCGAACAAGCTATGTTCGCCTGGAACTATTCGCCAGAAAACTGTTCGGGACATCTCTATTAATAAAACCCAAAAACGAAAGACTAATAGAAATAGCACTTACCACTAAACAAATCAATGACCTGCTTCTCCAAAAAACTGCCCAGAACCTCCACAAACTCAAATTACGGCATTACACACAGGGTAACAGCGTGAACATCGTCACTTGGAACACGACAGGTTTGAGACACCTATACCAGCTATATGACCAACACAAACTTATATCATTTAAGCAGCTGCAAAGGGAATACAAACTCCCTAACTCAGCAGAATTCGCACATAGGCAGGTTGGCTCTTGGCTGGGAAAACACAAACATTTACTTCCCTCAAAAGACAGGTGGACAAACCTTACAATCCTAGAGCAGATGTGCCTACAGAACAAACAGCCTTCACATCCATTATCTAAGATATACAATCAAAACTATCTAACAAAATCCCCACATGACCTTACATTTGTCCAAGCGTGGGAAACAGAATTGGGCAAGAGACTAACGGATGGCCAATGGGCATACATATTCCGCGTAAACAAAACCCTAACACTGAACACGTCCCATTTGGAAATAAGTAGGAAATACTGTACCGCTGGTACTTGGTCCCTACACGAATGAAACATATCACACCGGCACATTCGGGGATTTGTTGGAGATGCAACAAACACCCAGGAACAATGCTGCACATGTGGTATGTTTCCGGACGTTTTTCAGTACTTCCGCCTCTTCCAACATGTCCGCCGTCATCATTTCCTTAGTTTTAGACTTAAGATTTTTCTTTTTTATACCACAAGTTATACATAGGTAATGTAGAATGTGATATGGTAAAAAAAATGTCTTCAATATCTAAGATATACAAGTTACAAAAATGTAATGTATAATATTTTAAGTTAGAGAACATCTGCAACACCTATGATATGTACTCAATGTATGCCAATGTTCAACCCTAACCTAATTGCATTCTACGAAGAAGTAAGTAGAAGTATAGATCAGTGTGTTGCAGTGGATGCGATCTACTTGGATTTTGCCAAGGCATTTGATACGGTTCCTCACAATAGGTTAGTCTTCAAACTAAAAGAAATTGGTCTAGATGAATATTCTTGTTCTTGGGTAGAACATTGGCTTAAGGATAGAGTACAACGAGTTGTGATTAATGGTAAATTTTCAGTCTGGACAAAATTGGTAAGTGGTGTCCCTCAGGGTTCTGTTTTGGGACCACTTCTATTTAACATATTTATAAATGATCTTGAAATGGGCATTGAAAGTCATGTTTCAGTATTTGCAGATGACACAAAACTTTGTAAAGTAATAAAATGTGAGCAGGATATTGCTTTGCTGCAGAGGGATTTGGATAGATTGAGGGACTGGGCACTAAAATGGCAGATGAAATTTAACGTAAAGAAATGCAAATATATGCACTTCGGGGTTAAGAATGCACAAGCAACTTACACACTAAATGGTAGTGAATTAGGGATAACCACACACGAGAAGGATTTGGGAATTGTTATAGACAACAAATTAGGCAGCAATATGCAATGTCAATCTGCAGTTGCTAAAGCCAGTAAGGTTTTGTCATGTATAAATAGGGGCATAAATTCTCGGGATGAAAATATTATTTGCCTCTTTATAAATCGCCGGTAAGACCACACCTTGAATATGCTGCCAGTACAAACCTTTATCTGGAAATCTATTCATAAACAGGGCTATACATAGGACACAAGGTCACACTTTTAGGCTGGAAGAAAGGAGATTTCATCTAAGGCAAAAGGTTTTTATACAGTAAGAGCAATAAGGATAAGGAATTGCCTGCCTGAAGAGGAGGTTTTGTCAGAGTCACTACAGATGTTTAAACTGCAATTGGATAAATACTTACAAAAACATAACATACAGGGATATAATTTCTAATTAGTGGGGTAATAGCTGCTTGATCCAAGGAGAAATCTGACTGCTATTTTGGGGTCAAGAAGGAATTTTTTTCCTAGTTTGTGGCAAAATTGGAAGCACTTCAGACTAGGTTTTTTGCCTTCTTTTGGATCAACAGCAACAACATATGTGAGGAAGGCTGAACTTGATGGATGCAAGTCTCTTTTCAGCTATGTGACTATGTAACTATGTAACCCACAACCCTGACTCAGGATGAAACATCCATTATATAGAGTATCATTTACACCCGAAGCCACCTTAAGGAAACACAGAAGTTTCCACCCCCAAGGTACCCATAGGAGTACCATGCCTCACGACCAGAGGTTATGTAAATATCTAGTTCATGTTTACCCCCAGTTTCATTTCCCCTCTCCCCTTCCCAGAAAACCCCACCAAAGTGTCACCGACCCAACCAAGGTTCACTGTACAACTCAAGGCGAGAGAAACAACGACAAGGTCACCCAATCAAACCAACCTACTCCACACCTCGAAAAAAGGCACCATAAACTGTGAAACAAATACACACATGTAACCACAACTGATGCTCCCCCAAAACTAACAACATATGAAAATACAATAACATAACGTTAGGGGATTAAATACCCCACACAAACAAAGGACTCTACTAGCAGGTGCTAAACAGGACAACGTAGACATTCTTTGTCTCCAAGAAACACACGTTGCACACTGCAGGGTCCCAGAGTTTGGGAAACAGGAATATACAACCCAATATCACGCCACTTACTCCTCTAAAACAAGAGGTGTCTCTTTCCTGTTCCATAAATCACTAACCTTTGAACTTTTACAGATGAAAAAAGACACCCAGGGACGCTACCTAATGCTGCACTGCAATATCAACAACGCATTATATACCTTAGTGGGGATATACAGTCCAAACAGCAACCAACGCAACTTTCTACACAAGGTACTGAACAAAATTCCCCACCATAACACCAACTTCTTTAAAAATATGTGGAGACCTCAATCATGTACTACACCCACCTATGGACACGACAGCTCCTACATCCACTCCCAGATCCAAAGCACTAAACCCACACTGTAAGGCCGTCACTAAACTTATTTCAGATTATGGCCTATACGACATCTGGCGTACCCTTCATCCAAACATGAGAGGGAATTCATTCTACTCAGCGATTCACAAAAACGCATTCTAGAATAGATCACATTCTGGTGTCACGTGATATGATCTCACAGGTGACCAAATGTCAGCTGGGGGACATCGTGTGGTCAGATCATGCCCCAGTAACACTCACAACCCACGACACTTACAACCACAGAAGGAAACCCCCCCCCCTGGCAATTGAACAACACATTACTGACTGATGCAGACTTTAACACTAAATTAGAAACAGACATAAATGACTATTTCCAGACAAATCAAAATCCGGAGCTCCTGCCCACCACACTATGGCAAGCCCACAAGGCAGTAACTAGAGGACTACTCATAAGCAGAGCAGCGTATATAAAACGGAGCACACAAAAGAAATATCTACAATTATTGACAGAGCTTTGAGATCTCAATAATGAACAATAATAAATAGTGATGTCGCGGACATAAAATTTTCCGTTCGCGAACGGCGAACACGAACTTCCGCAAATGTTCGCGAACGGGCAAACCGGGCGAACCGCCATAAACTTCAATAGGCAGTCGAATTTTAAAACCCACAGGGACTCTTTCTGGCCACAGTAGTGATGGAAAAGTTGTTTCAAGGGGACTAACACCTGGACTGTGGCATGCCGGAGGGGGATCCATGGCAAAACTCCTATGGAAAATTACATAGTTGATGCAGAGTCTGGTTTTAATCCATAAAGGGCAAAAATCACCTAACATTCCTAAATTGTTTGGAATAACGTGCTTTAAAACATCAGGTATGATGTTGTATCGATCAGGTAGTGTAAGGGTTACGCCCGCTTCACAGTGACAGACCAAACTCCCCGTTTAACGCACCGCAAACAACCGCAAACAGTCCATTTGCACAACCGCAAACTCCCCATTTGCACAAGGTTGGATACCAAACTAGCCATGTCCCGTTCCTTGTCCTCACTGATGTCATTCAAGGTCTCTTCCTCCACCCAGCCATGTACAACACCAAGCGTCCCCAAAAGGTGACAACAAGCCCCCTGTATTTTTTTTTTTTTAAATGTACACTACTGTTACACCAGATATGAGTTGCACTGGTGTGACACTGTGCCCTGGCAGGCCCTGAAACGCACACGTGTGAAGGAAACTGACTGCTATTATATTACAGTCCAAAAAGTTTTTTGTTTTTTTTTTAAATGCAAGCTATTGGGACACCAGATATGAGTGGTGGCACTGGGCAAGTGGGCACAGTATACGCTGTGAGCCTGACACACACGCTGGCAGGCAGGCAACTGCAATTAGATTACAGAGAAAAAAAAAAAGCAGACTGATGTTCTAGCCCTAAAAAGGGCTTTTTGGGGTGCTGTCCTTAAAGCAGAGATCAGATGAGTCCTTCAGGACTGTAGTGGACACTGAATACACTAGCCTAGCTATCGATTTCCCTTTTAAATCAGCAGCAGCTACACTGTCCCTCCTCTCACTAAGAATGCAGCTTCCGGGGCGCGGGGTCTAGCTGTCATGGAGGAAAGACGCACTTTGTGTGAGCTCCCTCAATATCTCACTTTAAGCAGCTATCAACAAGTGAATTTCACCCCAGAAGGACCGACCCGACATGCTTAATAGCGGTCAGCAACTCGACAGAGTCTTACTTACCTCCGCGTGGCAAGTGTGGCCTGGTGCTCACCGATCCTGGGATGACCAGGAGCAGCTACTTCCCGGCAGGAGCTCTGTTACCCCCCCTTCGGATCGGTGGGGGTTATCCCGGTCCACCCCTGAGAGGCTGTCTGGAGCTCATGAACGCACAGAGCACAGCCGCCCAGGCTGACATACTGATCTGCGACTCTCCCAATATGGCGGCAGCCGCGTGTCCTCCTGGTACCAGCAAAGCATGGCAGGATATTGAGTCTAAGCTGGACAGACTCTTCAATCAATTTTGGAAGCAAATAACAAGCAGGAAGCCCCAACAAGCTCCAACACAGCCCCAACAAGCTCCACCACAGCTAAGCGAAGCAGTCCCCATTAAAATCCACCAACGCAAAAGGCGTCAAAGACGGGACCGGAGGCACAAACAGAAATGCAGAGCCTGCCCCATGTCAAGCACTCGCCTCCACCTTAAGCCACCACAATCCCGCACCGGACGTGAAGCACCACTGGGACAGATCCGACCACCCGACAAAACAAGCTTCCACCACCTCAAGCCGTGAACCCGGCACTCAGCCAGAGACTTGCCTTTGTTGTTCCAGGTATCAGGGACTCCCAGGGTCTGCACCTGGCGCCCAGAAGGGATCGGATGAGCACAAGCAGTAAACAGCAGCCTGCCAAGCATGTCCCACTATAGCCGATCCTCCACACCATGCCTTTGATTACATGAACTGCTCTCTGCACATTAACTAATCGTAAAGTAGCAAGCGTTTAAACATGTCATTATTTCACCTCCTAAAGAGTTTATTGTCATAGTTCCTTACATGCCTTTACCTTAACCGTTCATGTATTATGTTATTCACTAGTCTCATCTCATGGGGCGACTCACACTTGATTTATAACTAGTGGTGGAGCTGCTGATATAAATACACAGTTGATATTGTGCAAGCTACACCATAAACATGACAGCCATCTTTCACAACAATGTACTGCTATATACTCATACCCTCAGTGCAACTAGCCCTGATATACGCACGTTCAGCCTAGCATGCTCAAATATAACACACTTCTGTCTAAAAAACAAACAAACAAAAAAAAAGAATGCAGCTTCCGAATGAATCTAAAATGGATGCTGTCCAGGAGGTGGGAGGGTCTGGGAGGGAGGGTCTGCTGCTGATTGGCTGGAATGTGTCTGCTCACTGTGAGGTACAGGGTCAAAGTTTACTCAATGATGACGAATAGGGGGCGAACCGAACATATGTTTGCCGTCCGTGGCGAACGCGAACAAGCTATGTTCGCCTGGAACTATTCGCCAGAAAACTGTTCGGGACATCTCTATTAATAAAACCCAAAAACGAAAAAGACTAATAGAAATAGCACTTACCACTAAACAAATCAATGACCTGCTTCTCCACAAAACTGCCCAGAACCTCCACAAACTCAAATTACGGCATTACACACAGGGTAACAGCGTGAACATCGTCACTTGGAACACGACAGGTTTGAGACACCTATACCAGCTATATGACCAACACAAACTTATATCATTTAAGCAGCTGCAAAGGGAATACAAACTCCCTAACTCAGCAGAATTCGCACATAGGCAGGTTGGCTCTTGGCTGGGAAAACACAAACATTTACTTCCCTCAAAAGACAGGTGGACAAACCTTACAATCCTAGAGCAGATGTGCCTACAGAACAAACAGCCTTCACATCCATTATCTAAGATATACAATCAAAACTATCTAACAAAATCCCCACATGACCTTACATTTGTCCAAGCGTGGGAAACAGAATTGGGCAAGAGACTAACGGATGGCCAATGGGCATACATATTCCGCGTAAACAAAACCCTAACACTGAACACGTCCCATTTGGAAATAAGTAGGAAATACTGTACCGCTGGTACTTGGTCCCTACACGAATGAAACATATCACACCGGCACATTCGGGGATTTGTTGGAGATGCAACAAACACCCAGGAACAATGCTGCACATGTGGTATGTTTCCGGACGTTTTTCAGTACTTCCGCCTCTTCCAACATGTCCGCCGTCATCATTTCCTTAGTTTTAGACTTAAGATTTTTCTTTTTTATACCACAAGTTATACATAGGTAATGTAGAATGTGATATGGTAAAAAAAATGTCTTCAATATCTAAGATATACAAGTTACAAAAATGTAATGTATAATATTTTAAGTTAGAGAACATCTGCAACACCTATGATATGTACTCAATGTATGCCAATGTTCAACCCTAACCTAATTGCATTCTACGAAGAAGTAAGTAGAAGTATAGATCAGTGTGTTGCAGTGGATGCGATCTACTTGGATTTTGCCAAGGCATTTGATACGGTTCCTCACAATAGGTTAGTCTTCAAACTAAAAGAAATTGGTCTAGATGAATATTCTTGTTCTTGGGTAGAACATTGGCTTAAGGATAGAGTACAACGAGTTGTGATTAATGGTAAATTTTCAGTCTGGACAAAATTGGTAAGTGGTGTCCCTCAGGGTTCTGTTTTGGGACCACTTCTATTTAACATATTTATAAATGATCTTGAAATGGGCATTGAAAGTCATGTTTCAGTATTTGCAGATGACACAAAACTTTGTAAAGTAATAAAATGTGAGCAGGATATTGCTTTGCTGCAGAGGGATTTGGATAGATTGAGGGACTGGGCACTAAAATGGCAGATGAAATTTAACGTAAAGAAATGCAAATATATGCACTTCGGGGTTAAGAATGCACAAGCAACTTACACACTAAATGGTAGTGAATTAGGGATAACCACACACGAGAAGGATTTGGGAATTGTTATAGACAACAAATTAGGCAGCAATATGCAATGTCAATCTGCAGTTGCTAAAGCCAGTAAGGTTTTGTCATGTATAAATAGGGGCATAAATTCTCGGGATGAAAATATTATTTGCCTCTTTATAAATCGCCGGTAAGACCACACCTTGAATATGCTGCCAGTACAAACCTTTATCTGGAAATCTATTCATAAACAGGGCTATACATAGGACACAAGGTCACACTTTTAGGCTGGAAGAAAGGAGATTTCATCTAAGGCAAAAGGTTTTTATACAGTAAGAGCAATAAGGATAAGGAATTGCCTGCCTGAAGAGGAGGTTTTGTCAGAGTCACTACAGATGTTTAAACTGCAATTGGATAAATACTTACAAAAACATAACATACAGGGATATAATTTCTAATTAGTGGGGTAATAGCTGCTTGATCCAAGGAGAAATCTGACTGCTATTTTGGGGTCAAGAAGGAATTTTTTTCCTAGTTTGTGGCAAAATTGGAAGCACTTCAGACTAGGTTTTTTGCCTTCTTTTGGATCAACAGCAACAACATATGTGAGGAAGGCTGAACTTGATGGATGCAAGTCTCTTTTCAGCTATGTGACTATGTAACTATGTAACCCACAACCCTGACTCAGGATGAAACATCCATTATATAGAGTATCATTTACACCCGAAGCCACCTTAAGGAAACACAGAAGTTTCCACCCCCAAGGTACCCATAGGAGTACCATGCCTCACGACCAGAGGTTATGTAAATATCTAGTTCATGTTTACCCCCAGTTTCATTTCCCCTCTCCCCTTCCCAGAAAACCCCACCAAAGTGTCACCGACCCAACCAAGGTTCACTGTACAACTCAAGGCGAGAGAAACAACGACAAGGTCACCCAATCAAACCAACCTACTCCACACCTCGAAAAAAGGCACCATAAACTGTGAAACAAATACACACATGTAACCACAACTGATGCTCCCCCAAAACTAACAACATATGAAAATACAATAACATAACGTTAGGGGATTAAATACCCCACACAAACAAAGGACTCTACTAGCAGGTGCTAAACAGGACAACGTAGACATTCTTTGTCTCCAAGAAACACACGTTGCACACTGCAGGGTCCCAGAGTTTGGGAAACAGGAATATACAACCCAATATCACGCCACTTACTCCTCTAAAACAAGAGGTGTCTCTTTCCTGTTCCATAAATCACTAACCTTTGAACTTTTACAGATGAAAAAAGACACCCAGGGACGCTACCTAATGCTGCACTGCAATATCAACAACGCATTATATACCTTAGTGGGGATATACAGTCCAAACAGCAACCAACGCAACTTTCTACACAAGGTACTGAACAAAATTCCCCACCATAACACCAACTTCTTTAAAAATATGTGGAGACCTCAATCATGTACTACACCCACCTATGGACACGACAGCTCCTACATCCACTCCCAGATCCAAAGCACTAAACCCACAATGTAAGGCCGTCACTAAACTTATTTCAGATTATGGCCTATACGACATCTGGCGTACCCTTCATCCAAACATGAGAGGGAATTCATTCTACTCAGCGATTCACAAAACGCATTCTAGAATAGATCACATTCTGGTGTCACGTGATATGATCTCACAGGTGACCAAATGTCAGCTGGGGGACATCGTGTGGTCAGATCATGCCCCAGTAACACTCACAACCCACGACACTTACAACCACAGAAGGAAACCCCCCCCCTGGCAATTGAACAACACATTACTGACTGATGCAGACTTTAACACTAAATTAGAAACAGACATAAATGACTATTTCCAGACAAATCAAAATCCGGAGCTCCTGCCCACCACACTATGGCAAGCCCACAAGGCAGTAACTAGAGGACTACTCATAAGCAGAGCAGCGTATATAAAACGGAGCACACAAAAGAAATATCTACAATTATTGACAGAGCTTTGAGATCTCAATAATGAACAATAATAAATAGTGATGTCGCGGACATAAAATTTTCCGTTCGCGAACGGCGAACACGAACTTCCGCAAATGTTCGCGAACGGGCAAACCGGGCGAACCGCCATAAACTTCAATAGGCAGTCGAATTTTAAAACCCACAGGGACTCTTTCTGGCCACAGTAGTGATGGAAAAGTTGTTTCAAGGGGACTAACACCTGGACTGTGGCATGCCGGAGGGGGATCCATGGCAAAACTCCTATGGAAAATTACATAGTTGATGCAGAGTCTGGTTTTAATCCATAAAGGGCAAAAATCACCTAACATTCCTAAATTGTTTGGAATAACGTGCTTTAAAACATCAGGTATGATGTTGTATCGATCAGGTAGTGTAAGGGTTACGCCCGCTTCACAGTGACAGACCAAACTCCCCGTTTAACGCACCGCAAACAACCGCAAACAGTCCATTTGCACAACCGCAAACTCCCCATTTGCACAAAGTTGGATACCAAACTAGCCATGTCCCGTTCCTTGTCCTCACTGATGTCATTCAAGGTCTCTTCCTCCACCCAGCCATGTACAACACCAAGCGTCCCCAAAAGGTGACAACAAGCCCCCTGTATTTTTTTTTTTTTAAATGTACACTACTGTTACACCAGATATGAGTTGCACTGGTGTGACACTGTGCCCTGGCAGGCCCTGAAACGCACACGTGTGAAGGAAACTGACTGCTATTATATTACAGTCCAAAAAGTTTTTTGTTTTTTTTAAATGCAAGCTATTGTGACACCAGATATGAGTGGTGGCACTGGGCAAGTGGGCACAGTATACGCTGTGAGCCTGACACACACGCAGGCAGGCAGGCAACTGCAATTAGATTACAGAGAAAAAAAAAAGCAGACTGATGTTCTAGCCCTAAAAAGGGCTTTTTGGGGTGCTGTCCTTACAGCAGATATCAGATGAGTCCTTCAGGACTGTAGTGGACACTGAATACACTAGCCTAGCTATCGATTTCCCTTTTAAATCAGCAGCAGCTACACTGTCCCTCCTCTCACTAAGAATGCAGCTTCCGGGGCGCGGGGTCTAGCTGTCATGGAGGAAAGACGCACTTTGTGTGAGCTCCCTCAATATCTCACTTTAAGCAGCTATCAACAAGTGAATTTCACCCCAGAAGGACCGACCCGACATGCTTAATAGCGGTCAGCAACTCGACAGAGTCTTACTTACCTCCGCGTGGCAAGTGTGGCCTGGTGCTCACCGATCCTGGGATGACCAGGAGCAGCTACTTCCCGGCAGGAGCTCTGTTACCCCCCCTTCGGATCGGTGGGGGTTATCCCAGTCCACCCCTGAGAGGCTGTCTGGAGCTCATGAACGCACAGAGCACAGCCGCCCAGGCTGACATACTGATCTGCGACTCTCCCAATATGGCGGCAGCCGCGTGTCCTCCTGGTACCAGCAAAGCATGGCAGGATATTGAGTCTAAGCTGGACAGACTCTTCAATCAATTTTGGAAGCAAATAACAAGCAGGAAGCCCCAACAAGCTCCAACACAGCCCCAACAAGCTCCACCACAGCTAAGCGAAGCAGTCCCCATTAAAATCCACCAACGCGGGGGCGTGGCTAACTGCCGAGCAAGATGGCTGCTTAAAATTTTGCTCTGGCACATGGGCTCCACAACTCAGCAACACAGAGAAGCTACCAGCTAACAGAACATAGCCAACCCAAATATGTCACAAAACAAACAAAAGAAGAATGCATCCAAGGATGCAAAACTGAAATTTTTCGCACAGAAACCCAGCCACGCGGCTCAATCCTTACGGGCCGGGGCCCAAGATGGCGGTGGCTCCTCAGATGAAGGCGGATCGCCCTCAGAGATAGGAGATCTAACCCCAGGTACAGCACTAACGAAGCAACACCTGCAGGATGCCATGGATGCATTGTCAGCCAAACTGATCCAGTCATGGACAGCCAGCGTGGATACACTCCGCAAAGATATCCTCGATCTGGGCGCCAGAACTGCCCACACAGAGACGAAAATGGCGGAATACGCCACCGCGCATAATGAGCTAGCGGATAAAGTTTCACATCTGCAAAATACCATAGAAAACATGGAAACAAAACTAATGGATGCTGAGGATAGATCCAGACGGAACAATCTCCGCCTGAGGGGAATCCCGGAGACCGTCACACTAGATGACTTACCCAGATACGTCAGGGACCTTTTCAGCACAATAGTGCCAGACATCCCCTCCGACATGTTGCTCCTCGATCGGGTTCACAGGATCCCAAAACCTAAGCACCTAACAGCCACCATACCGCGAGATGTGATGCTTCGGTCTCACTACTTCCATGTGAAGGACTTAATCCTAAAAAACAGCCGCACAGCCCGACTGCCATCCGAATTCGCAAACATAAAGATATTCGCGGACCTGTCTGCAGCGACTCTGAAGAAACGGAAGGCCTTCCAACAAGTAACTGCTACTCTCCGAGACCACAACATCAGGTACAGATGGGGCTACCCCACCAAGCTCCTCGTGTGGAGAAATGGCGAATTCAACCCTCTATGTACACCGACGGACGGAATGACGGCTATGCGGGCATGGGGCCTACAACTCTCCCAAGCAAAACAACAACCTTCCTCCTCTTCGCCCACTAAGCTGAACAGCGACTGGACACCAGCCTAAAAAAACAGGACTGAGCAATGCACCTTCCATTCCTCTGATTTGGACTAATTAGGTTGCTGGGCACGCAAGTATTGCAACCGTAACACCCCCCAAAAAAAAAAAAAAAAAAAACCCTGCATACCCTAGCCCCAACCCCCCCTAGGGGAAATTCGAAACTAACTAATATGCCACACACGACACATAGATCAGTCACTCTACTCCCGTCAGAGGTGCTTGGCATACAAATAAGGACAGGGGCAGTGGAACTCACAACACATAGGGGCAATCTTAGTATATGGGGAAAAAAAAAAAAAAAAAAAAAAAAAAAAAGCCCAAGACCCATAAGGGAAACACACAAGGATCCCACGACCAGGCAGGATTCAAACTCATGCCACTTTGATGGGGTAACATTATAGCTCCTTAACCACGATTGCATTGAGGAGGGAGGGGGGCAAAGCTCATATAGCCGCAATGTATAATGTCTGCTAACACTGTTGAAAATGTTGATTTTCTGTTATATATTTTATGCTTCATATTTCTATTTACTGTTAATTCCCACTAACTGCTGTGACTTCTCTAAGCCATAAAGGTATATTACAACTAGGCCCAAGTAGCCACGTGAACCGTATAGATAATACGGATAACCCCGAGGTGCACCCCTCAAGCACCACTCCCCATGGATGGGGAATTATGTATATAGTGTTCCTATTCTCCCCCTCCCGGTTACACATCCCTTCTCAATCCCCAACCACAACACCTCGCCCTGCGACCCAAGAGAGCACAAGACAAGCGCCCTATCGCTTTTCTAACCCAGCAGACTCGATCATAACACCATGTCCATCCCTTGTTGGGAAGCTTGATCCCCAAAGCCCATACCAATGGCTATGAAAACGCTATCCCCGGGGCAAGCGCCCCCTAATATGAAAATTTACTCTCAAAATGTAAGGGGTCTCAATACCCCACACAAGCGCCGCAAATTATTAGAAGACCTCAAGCGGGCCTCTGCAGATTTAGTATGTATACAAGAAACACATTTTGTAAAACAGCGCATTCCAAAATTTGGCCTCAATGAATACCCTACGCAGTTCCACGCTGCACATACCTCTAAAGCCAGAGGCGTATCTCTACTCATCCACAAATCCCTCTCCTTTGAATTACTTAAACTAATCACAGATAGTCAAGGAAGGTTTCTCATAGTATTATGCACGATTAACGACGTTACATATACCATAGTGAACATATACAGCCCCAACACCCAGCAAAGGAACTTTCTACACAAAGTTCTCTCCAAAACTGACCACATTAGAACTGAACATACAATGATATGCGGGGATTTAAATCACATATTAGACCACACATTAGACACATCCCTGACCACCTCTGCCTCCCGCCGCCAACATCTCAAACCAAATTGCCAGGCCTTAACGAAGCTGATACTGGAGTTTAATCTCTATGACACATGGAGGGCCCTACACCCTACAGAACGCCACTATTCCCACTACTCCTCAGTCCACAAGACACACTCGAGGATAGATCATATACTCACCTCAGGTCCCCTCCTTAAGAGAGTGCTACAAAATGAAATTGGAGACATTCTCTGGTCTGATCACGCACCCAACATCTTGACCATATCGACACAATTTGCATCCAGAGGGTATGCTCCTTGGCGGCTGAATGAATCTCTCCTGAGAGATGACACCTTCCGCAACACCATCCAAACAGAGCTCAATGCATATTTCTCTACCAACAACACTGAAGACACCTCCCCCCTAATGGTATGGCAGGCGCACAAATCCGTTATGCGGGGCCTTTTTCTAAGTCGAGCTTCGTACCTTAAAAAGCAAACACAAAGAAACCACATAGCAATACTGAGGGACCTCAGAGACACCACTGCCCAACACTACATACGGCCCACCAAATCCCTATTAGAGAAAATTGGAAACCTTACTGACCAACTAAACACTATGGCTATGTCAAAAACGACACATATGATGCAACAACTCAAAACCCGCAACTACCACCAGAATAATAAAACAGGCAAGATACTCGCAGCACAACTTCGGCTCAAATATGGGTACAACAAAATTCCATATATCTTAACTGCAGAGGGGAAAAAATTATACAACCCGCAAGATATAGTCAATGAGCTAGCCAACTACTACACTGCACTATACAATCTAAAATCTGACCCGCACACGCATCAACCCACCACGACAGAGATACAGTCTCTCTTAGCGCACATCTCCCTACCACCCATTCCACAAAACTACGCCGATACCTTAAAAGCACCTATATCAGAACAAGAGATCACACAAACGATATTATCGCTTCCCCCGGGGAAATCGCCAGGCCCAGACGGATTCCCCAACATCTATTATAAAACATATGCACACATCCTGGCACCACAACTCCTTGAAACATATGATACAATGACCAAACAAGGTTCTACGCCTGAAGATATGCTTATGGCGCACATCACAGCCCTCCCCAAACCCGGTAAAATCCAAAATAAAGGGCAAAACCTGCGACCCATTTCGCTATTAAACACAGACATAAAAATATTTGCAAAAATCTATGCAAATAGACTCTCTAATATTCTCCCGACAATCGTGCACCAAGATCAGGTAGGATTTATCAAGGGGAGACAGGGAAGTGACGGGACACGTAAAGTAATAAACTTAATGCAATCCTTGAGGAGGGGTGAGCACAGTGTATTCCTCTCACTGGACGCTGAGAAAGCGTTTGACAGGTTGCACTGGCCATTCCTCCTCGCAGTCCTGAGGAAATATGGATTCCCGGATACATTTATCTCGGTAGTCCAGACCCTGTATAGTAACCCAATAGCAAAAGTAGCGGGAGGGGGATTCACATCCACTCCATTCAATATATCTAATGGCTCAAGACAGGGCTGCCCCCTTTCCCCGCTGCTATATGTCCTAGCCCTGGAACCCCTCACGACCCTCATTAGACAAAACCCAGATATCCATGGAGTTCGGGTCGGATCGGCTGAGTATAAACTCACGCTGTTCGCAGATGATATTCTGCTCACATTCACGAACCCCCACAGCTCCATCCCCACATTCCTCAAACTATTACGGGAATTTAGCAAATGTTCATATTATAAGCTCAACGTGGCCAAGACACAAGCCTTAGGCATCAATATGCAGAAACACCAATTAACATCCCTACAAAATGCGTACGACTTTGAATGGAAATCGAATAACCTTACCTTTTTAGGACTGAGCCTAACACTTACCACCCCAGGCCTCTACAAAGCCAACTACCAGAAACTCTTGAAAGAAACTAGAGCAACACTAACGAGTTGGCGCAAAAAATACCTATCATGGACTGGCAGATTGGCTGCCATAAAAATGATCATAATCCCCAAATTCCAATACTTGTTCCGAACGCTGCCCATCCGCCTCCCAACAGCATACTTTAAGGAAGCACAGGGACTACTCAGCCGATTCGCCTGGGGCCACAAAAAACCAAGGGTTAAAGCACATATCCTCTACCAAAAAACGCCCGAAGGTGGGATGAATGCACCCAACCTTCAAATATACTACCAAGCCGCTATCCTCAATAGCATGATACCAATTCACGCTCAAAGCTTGCAACCACAATGGGTAACAATAGAAAACAACGCGACACACCCACACACCCTTATACCTCTAATTTGGTCGCCCAAACGAGATAGACCTAAGACCGCCAACATATTGCCAACCACAGAGGTGACACTACAAGTGTGGGACAAAACTAAACACATTTGCTGCTCTCAAACCCCACACTCCAGAGCGATGCCAATATTTGCTCTAACCTCCATGATCCCCAACTTTAACTATAGAATTTGGGAACGACACGGTCTACACTACATACACCAGTTGTACCAAGATACTCACTTTCTAACGTTCCAAGAAGTACAAAACCGCCATGGCCTCCCAACCATAGCCTACTTTTCACACAGACAAATCCAATCATGGTTAACGAAACATCAAGGTGTAAAAAGTAACACTGTAAGTGAACTTCGGCTGACGGGCTTCGAGAAATCCATACTCAAATTGACACCAACGCACAAAACCTTCTCAACGCTGTATTCCAACATATTGCAACATAATCTCTCACTCAGATACCCCTTTGTGGCATCATGGGAAAGAGATATGGGACAAAGTCTACCTGAGGCAACATGGAGGAAGATTTTTCTCACTCCCAAAAACCTCACATGTAGCGCTAACCATACCGAATTGTCAAGGAAAATTTTATATAGATGGTACCTAGTACCCACTCGCCTCAAACGTATATATCCCGAAACCTCAGATAAATGCTGGCGTTGTACCTCCGCAGCTGGATCAATGATCCACATATGGTGGACATGCCCGATAATACGTCCCTACTGGGCAGCGGTCACCAAGTTGATCCAAGAATGTACGGGAGCCCACATGCCTCAAACCCTGGATTGCCTATTGCTCCACAACTACCCACCCAATCTTACAAAAACAACCAGGTATCTGATTTACCAAATCAACATAGCGGCCCTAACACTAATTAGTAGGGCATGGAAAAAAGCGGAAGCACCAACCTTATCCCAATGTCACCAACTCATAAGCATAACCCGACAATACGAGTTGGCGAGCAGAATAGCTTCCCATGCCACTACAACTTTCTGGAAACAAGCCTGGCAAAGCTGGGAGGCCTTTGGAAACCTGAACTCCCCCCCTTGCCATACCATAGCACATGGTGTGAGGTCCCGACAGCCGAGTTCACCATCATAGCCGCTAGCCTACTTATACCTACAATGAGAATAATGGCAGCAAAATGTTACAAAATGCCACAAATTATTACAAAAATGCTACGAAATGTCACAAATTGTTCCAAGATATCCTACCTCTGGAATAGCAATCTACCGTGGTACAATTATTGATACATCATGAAACACCCTCTATTCTATGGCTTTCATAGATTCATGATAGGATCATCTTTAACCAAAAATAGTTACTGGATAACTCAAGCTTAAGCTCTCTACCCGGCCAACCTCCCTCCCCCCTCCCCCCCCCCCCCCCCCCACCACCTCTCCCTCTCCCCTCCCTCCCAAACCCAGTTCTCATTTAAAAAATTCTGTTTGGAGTGGACACATGTTTCGCGTATATATGATACCACATAACCAAAAAATTTTTCTGTAAACATTGCAATTGTATGCAGATAGGTACAAATGATGTTCACTGTAAACTTGAAAATTGCTTAATAAAAAAAAAAAAAAAAAAAAAAATAAATCCACCAACGCAAAAGGCGTCAAAGACGGGACCGGAGGCACAAACAGAAATGCAGAGCCTGCCCCATGTCAAGCACTCGCCTCCACCTTAAGCCACCACAATCCCGCACCGGACGTGAAGCACCACTGGGACAGATCCGACCACCCGACAAAACAAGCTTCCACCACCTCAAGCCGTGAACCCGGCACTCAGCCAGAGACTTGCCTTTGTTGTTCCAGGTATCAGGGACTCCCAGGGTCTGCACCTGGAGCCCAGAAGGGATCGGATGAGCACAAGCAGTAAACAGCAGCATGCCAAGCATGTCCCACTATAGCCGATCCTCCACACCATGCCTTTGATTACATGAACTGCTCTCTGCACATTAACTAATCGTAAAGTAGCAAGCGTTTAAACATGTCATTATTTCACCTCCTAAAGAGTTTATTGTCATAGTTCCTTACATGCCTTTACCTTAACCGTTCATGTATTATGTTATTCACTAGTCTCATCTCATGGGGCGACTCACACTTGATTTATAACTAGTGGTGGAGCTGCTGATATAAATACACAGTTGATATCGTGCAAGCTACACCCTAAACATGACAGCCATCTTTCACAACAATGTACTGCTATATACTCATACCCTCAGTGCAACTAGCCCTGATATACGCACGTTCAGCCTAGCATGCTCAAATATAACACACTTCTGTCTAAAAAACAAACAAACAAAAAAAAAGAATGCAGCTTCCGAATGAATCTAAAATGGATGCTGTCCAGGAGGTGGGAGGGTCTGGGAGGGAGGGTCTACTGCTGCTGATTGGCTGGAATGTGTCTGCTCACTGTGAGGTACAGGGTCAAAGTTTACTCAATGATGACGAATAGGGGGCGAACCGAACATATGTTTGCCGTCCGTGGCGAACGCGAACAAGCTATGTTCGCCTGGAACTATTCGCCAGAAAACTGTTCGGGACATCTCTATTAATAAAACCCAAAAACGAAAGACTAATAGAAATAGCACTTACCACTAAACAAATCAATGACCTGCTTCTCCACAAAACTGCCCAGAACCTCCACAAACTCAAATTACGGCATTACACACAGGGTAACAGCGTGAACATCGTCACTTGGAACACGACAGGTTTGAGACACCTATACCAGCTATATGACCAACACAAACTTATATCATTTAAGCAGCTGCAAAGGGAATACAAACTCCCTAACTCAGCAGAATTCGCACATAGGCAGGTTGGCTCTTGGCTGGGAAAACACAAACATTTACTTCCCTCAAAAGACAGGTGGACAAACCTTACAATCCTAGAGCAGATGTGCCTACAGAACAAACAGCCTTCACATCCATTATCTAAGATATACAATCAAAACTATCTAACAAAATCCCCACATGACCTTACATTTGTCCAAGCGTGGGAAACAGAATTGGGCAAGAGACTAACGGATGGCCAATGGGCATACATATTCCGCGTAAACAAAACCCTAACACTGAACACGTCCCATTTGGAAATAAGTAGGAAATACTGTACCGCTGGTACTTGGTCCCTACACGAATGAAACATATCACACCGGCACATTCGGGGATTTGTTGGAGATGCAACAAACACCCAGGAACAATGCTGCACATGTGGTGGACATGCCCAGATCTGGGGAAACTGTGGACAGACATACACTCCCTAATACAAAAGGTGACCAAGACTAACCTACCACAAGCACCTGAACACTACATCCTCCAGTGCTTACCAACTAGCATTAAAAAAGCTGACAGATACTTAATATACCACATTATTTCCGCTGCACTCACAAATATAAGCAGAAAATGGTTACAAACAAAACCTCCGCACATAAATGAATGCATTCAACAAATGGAAGATACAAGAAAGTATGAAATGGCGGCTAGAGCGCATAGCCCCTACCCCTTCTCCCCCCCTTCCCCAGTTCTTTGGGGAACTGTATCCTGGTTCTACCTCCAAGTTAAACCCCCCATACCAACCCAACCACCATTAGAAACGTACAGTATATTTCTAAGTCAAGACCAGAAACCAGCACAAACAGCACCACCATAAGAGCTCATCTGGAATAAAGAGCTGAACGAATTATAATATGTATGATCTAACAAAGTATGGTGTAACTAAAGAATCTTTCATGTCAAAACTGTGAACTGATAGCATGTACATATTGTAACCCTTACTCTAAACAATGTACCATGTTGGAATGTAAATCTGTACACATTGTAAAACCATAAAAATTGCAACAACAAAAAATTGAATGGTGGTCCACTAGGGTTTACAACTCCCTGGTGGTCCAGCAGGGGGTTAAAAGAAACAATTGCTTCTAAAGAAAAGCATGAGTACAATATAATATTTATCAATTCGCTAGTTGTATATTTTTTACATTACTATCATAGTATGCAGTATATTACTTTGCTGAAGCAGACTAAGCGATGCATTCATTTCCTACTACATCTAATGAAGTGCCTTTTATTAGTATATACAATGATGTCACAAATTGACACCTTAACAGATATCACGATGGGAAAATTATAAAGGGTTGATATTGAAAGTTTAATATGTATTTGCTGTGTCGCAAAGCAAGGCTTAAAATAGAGTTTATTATAGCTAAAAGAACGGAGGCCTGGTATCTCCTGTATTCAAAGTTGCTGATACTATTGACTGTAAAGTTTCTTTCTGACCTTGGGTAGCACACAAGCTCAAGTCTACCCTTCTACCCCCTACCTTTCTCAGTAACAGCTGTACATAGATTTTGTAGAATATAAGTAAGCTATAAAAAGGTTTTGAAAATGCAACAATGACATCTACACATGAACATCTAATCAAGATGCTAGCTTCTGTAACAAGCTTTGCATGTAGAAGAATTCATGAATATCTGATCTGCAACAACCCCACATATCTATTAAGCTCCTGCAACTGTCATCAAATCAAAACACTAAGCCCTCAGTGAATACTATCCTAGCAACCTACATTTTTACCCTACCCTTACATTTTCTGTCACTATATCCCACTCCCACTATAGTACCATCTACATATCGTTGTATACCAACAGCCATGTAAGGGTTTGAAGGGTGAGTATTACTTTCCTTTCATTCCTCGCAATGCCAATTTTCACAATCGCTCATGTAGAAGATCTCAGACAATGCTTTGTTTCCCCATTGATGCGATACTTCTAATTTACAACACTTTTTAGATACAGTTACTTGTCCTAGATATTGATTTTCAGTTATACAATCAAATGTGATAGGATTGTACAATTCCTGGTAGAATCAGGAGGGGGATCCAGAACATAATCTTAGGAGGGGCAGTGGTTGTGGGCTGTGGTGAAGGATAGGGGGCTGTAGTGTGCAGGTATAGGGGGCAGTAGTGTTGGTTAAGATGCTGCAATGGGAGAATAAGGGCTAAAGTGGGGGTGATAGAAGCTGTAGTAGGGAATAGGGGCTTTAGTTGGGGGGTAGGAGCTGTTTAGGGGATGTAGCAGGGCTGCAATTGGTGGGTTAAGGGCTCTAGTGAGTCAGTAGGCAATGCTTTACTATGGGGAGGGCCTAATGCGCTCATAGCGCTTGCCATGCATGTGCATTAGGTCCGCACATGGGTTGATGTTGGAGGAGGCGGAGCACCGACGCAGCACCGAGAAACATCAACGCTAGAATTAAGTAAGTGATTAAAGGTTTTTTTAACCTTTTATGTGCTGCATGGGGGGCCATGAGTGAGGGGGGATCAGAGGGCAATATAGTGTTCTTTTAAGAGACCTGTAGAGAACATTTTCACTTTCATGGTCATCACTCCAAGCATGTTCATTCTGAACGCTATGGAAGGAACACTGCAAGTACCTTAGCCACTACAGTTTGTTGTAGTGATTATGGTGCCAGGATTGCCATGACACCCCACGCACAGTAAGTAGTTAAACTATTCCAGAACGGTTGACTTTTTATCTGTGGTTTGCTAGGGCACTGCTCCCCACCTCCATTATTTCAGAGAGTGAGGCAGAAGCTCTCTATCTGAACTAAATCTGGCAGCAAAGGAATTAGGCTCAAACACTAAGAGTAATCAACTCATGCTCTCGGCCAATGTTTACTTTCAATGTTGTTCTGTGAGTTAAGTAAATCGGCTTATAATTTCTGAGGAGCTGTGCATGAGTTAATCTGTTGACTGGAACTCTCATTATTTTCAGAAAAATAAGGAGTATTAAGAGTTATAGTCAACTTCTCAACAGCACCATAGATGAAGGCAACCGCTTGAGGATTTATTCGAAATTGAACTGTAGTAACTGGTAAAGCAAGTAGCAAAATAAATGTCAAACTGGATGATGCACTACAATGCACTGTTTGATCATCCATGATGGTGTGTCATAATTAAAGGCTTAGAACAGAGGCTTTAGGTAATTGTGATCAGCAGTAAGAGCAGCAGATTTCTTTAATGGAAAATGTCTTGAACAAATGTTGGACTAATCGTGTGGTGGAATCTCGGTAAAAATAAATTTAGTAGGCCGAGATTACCACGTGGCATGTGTACGTGCATATGCTGACGTATCGATCAGTTGGTTGCACGAGGCAAGATACGATCAGTAGTGTACGGAGCATGTGCAAGAATACAGGATATAGTATTCCCCTCCTCCATTGTGCTGGACAGGCCATGCGGTCAAACAGGAAGTTAATTCTTATTTGTGTTGATTGGTTAAGAGAATGTGCGGGTGGAGCTTAATATGGGAGGAGTTAATAAGGAGCCTGCACTATTGTCCGGGGCTCAGAACTTGCTGTATTTTGGTGACATTAGTCCCTCTGAGTCCCGATCGGTGATCCAATAAAGAATCTCTTCCTTCCTGAAGAAACCTGTGTCCATCTCTCTGTGCTTCGCTTCCGTCAGTTTCTCCGGTATCATTTGGTGCATTGGCCGGGAAGCTCATCGTTCAACGGTAGCTGAGAGGCAGAGGCGTGAGACGGTCTATCTTTGCCCACGTTCTCTACGGCTGCACCCCTGAACTTCTGCGTGGACCTCCCTTCGTCTCGGCGCCACTGGTCTGTTGTCCAGGAGATCATCGGCCTCTACGTAAGAAGTGCTGGGGTGTCCCCGTCGATGAGTGTGAACTCAGGTTCAGGAACGAGGAGGTAAGACAACTGCTGTTTTAGACGGCAGAACCCACTAGGGGTATACCGATTGTGCGGTAGGCCCAAAGGGGTTTGAATCTGTGTATCTGCCCCCTCTGTCGGAGGGAAGGAGCGAAGGCGCACCGCTCGATCGAACGCTCTTTAGTCAGACCGTTTGATTTTGTTAGTCAGGCGGGGTCCTGGTGTAAATAGCCCTAGCCGGACACCGGTGTCTTGTCTAGACTAGCGTTCTAGGGTGTATATTTTGTTCGCTAGGTCGGAGGGACCGGGAGACTAAGCGGCGCCTGTGTAAATTCGGTTCGCTAGCTCTCAACCTATCTGGGCTAAGTGGGAAGGCGTGTAAATTTGGAACCCACTAGACCTTTGATAGTGCGACTAAGAGGCGCCTGTGTAAATTCGGTTCTCTAGCTCGCTATATGTGGTGATTGGGCAGTGTGGCTAACCAAAACGGGTGTATATAGTTTTAGGTAGTCCATTCAAGGTACTGGCCAATAGTTTAGTTGGGAATTGTAAATGTGATAAAGATTGTTTAGTAAAGTGTATATCTTGTTAGATAGCGCGAGCTCAGCCGTCTAGCGAGAGTGTTAATAGTGTGTTGCTGTATTATAGTGCACGGTACCATAACCCTGTATAATTACTGACACTGTATATAAGTACTAATCATTGTCGTCTAATGCATGTTTAACACCATAACCACTAATAATTGTGTTGTGACCTTAACTTGTGCTTTGACCTATGCTAACCGTACTGTAACCGCTATTTGTAAAAGACGATGTTACTGGGGTGTGTTATAGACGGGTAATTCGTATATAGAGAATTATAGCGTGGGTGACTGTATAGTTACGCCAAAGGGCATAATATTGATTATCTAGTGACTGGTGTAACAGCTGTGTGTGTACGGGAATTCCCTGAGTGTTTATTGTTATTGTGTACGTTTCACTTGGTAACCGTACCACGTGGTGCTGTTGCCAGAGGAAACGGGTGTGACTGTTGAAAGTACGCGTGTATAGTATTCGTTGTCGACGACGTTCCATTGTTAAGTATGGGTGCGTCGCAGTCAACGATTCCGGATCCCTTAGGTTGTATGGTGAAGAATTTTAAAAAGGGATTCAAAACTTGTGATTTTGGGGTTAAGATGTCTCCTGTACGTTTGGTCACTTTGTGTACTAGGGAGTGGCCTACTTTGGTTGCGGCATGGCCGCCACGTGGCAGTTTGGATCCAACTCTGGTACAGCGCTTACACGTGGCTGTATCAGGTAGGCCTGAACTTTACGTCCAGTTTCCTTATATTGATTGTTGGAGACAGGCCGTAAATGACTCGCCAAAATGGCTTCAGACATGCCACGAGGAGCAGTGTCGCCTCATGGTAGCTAGGACTTGTTTGTCCACTAGGACTGGTGTTAGGCCCATTTTGGACACGCCCCCTGAGTCCGAGATCCCTTTGCCGCCCCCTTACTTTCCGTTAAGAGGAAGTGACGCAAATGCAGGAAGTCCTGCAACCCTCCCCTCATTACCCCCATCCACTTCCGCTTCCTCCTCCAGTACAGAATCCACCCCCCCTCGTACTAAATCTCCCCTTCCGGAAACAGAACCAACCCCCATTAAATCCGAATATCCTGATTTGGCGCCACTTCAGACTTCCGGTCAAGCTTCATCTAGCTCGACTCGAAGTGTTTTATTTACAACCTTTTCCCAAAACCAAGTTCCCACATCCCCATACCCTATCTCTCCCCGACCGGAACCCATGACTGACGCCCCTCTACGTAGCCCCATCCAAACCCGACAACTGACCGGTACCCAACAATTAAAGCACTATCAGATGCCTCTTCGCCTGAATCCCGGGTCAGCCTATATCGATGCCGCAGGTCAAATGGCACATGCTGACCCAGTTTTCGTATATGTCCCATTCACTACAACCGATCTCTTAAACTGGAAGACCCACAATTCCTCGTATACTGAGAAACCACAAGCTATGACTGATCTGTTCACCTCAATAGTACAGACACATAATCCGACATGGGCTGATTGCCAGCAGTTATTAATGACTTTGTATAACAATGAGGAAAGGACAAGAATTAATCAAGCAGCCATTAAAGCGCTAGAGGATAGAGCCCGTGCTTTGAATCAAGCTAATCCAGCAGCATGGGCCGCAACACATTATCCCAACACCGATCCCGACTGGAATGTAAACGGTGCTGATATGGTTCAACTCAGAGCCTATAGAGACGCTATAATTGCTGGCATGAAAGCCGGAGGAAAGAAAGCTATTAATATGTCGAAGACAGTTGAGGTGATTCAGAAAAGCGATGAAGCGCCCAGTGTCTTTTATGACCGATTATTGGAGGCATACCGCTTGTATACCCCCTTTAATCCGGAAGACGCAGATAATTCCCGAATGGT
Organism: Pelobates fuscus; assembly: GCF_036172605.1. Taxonomy (NCBI): domain Eukaryota; kingdom Metazoa; phylum Chordata; class Amphibia; order Anura; family Pelobatidae; genus Pelobates; species Pelobates fuscus. The sequence continues at coordinate 187,097,770 of NC_086321.1, read as the reverse complement.
GAACTCCGCCTTTGTCAGCCAAGCTTACGGAGATATTAAGCGCAAGCTACAAAAGTTAGAAGGGTTTGCAGGTATGTCCATCACCCAACTAATGGAGGTAGCGAATAAGGTTTATATGAATAGGGAAACAGAAAGTAAGAAAGAGGAAGAGCGCAAGATGCGTAAAAAGGCTGATATGCTAGCGGTAGCGATCGCAGGCGTAGATAGACGGGGCCCAGATAGAGGCGATAGTAGATGGAATAGGGAGCCTTTGAGTAGGAATCAATGCGCGTATTGCAAGGAAGAAGGGCATTGGAGGAACGAATGTCCGCAAAGAGAGCAGTACGAGAGAGACCTACCCAGGGCAGGCTACGGAACTTTAGAGGCAGAGCGAGAGGTAGAGGAGGCCCCGGAGGGAGTAATGGTAATAGAGGGAGCAATGGGAACAGAGGAAGTGTTAGGGAAGACAGGTATATTCCAGCAGCGCAAAGGTCCCGCGATAGAGAAGGTAGGGACTTTGTAGGATTGGCTGACACGGTCATGGAGGACTATTGATACCGACCGGGCTCCATCCCCCTTGGTCGAGCGGAGCCTATGGTCGATGTATCAATAGGGGGAAAAAGGAGTGCGTTCATGATCGACACTGGTGCTGAACATTCAGTGGTGACTAATCTAGTTGCTCCTCCATCTGGAAGGACTATTACCGTGATAGGAGCAACTGGAAGAAGTGCTGAAAAACCGGTTCTTAAAAGTCGACTCTGTACATTGGGAGGCCACGTAGTAAAACATCAATTCCTTTATATGCCTGAATGTCCAGTCCAATTGCTGGGACGTGATATGCTATCCAAATTACAAGCGCAGATTACGTTCCTACCAAATGGAACAACATCTTTAAAGTTTAATGGACCTTCAGGTATTATGACATTATCCGTACCAAAGGAAGAAGAGTGGCGACTTTATACAGTGTTGACTAGCCAAAACCCTAGGAGTGATGAGTCCTTATTCAACATACCAGGAGTTTGGGCAGAGAAAAACCCACCAGGACTGGCCCGCAATATTCCACCTATTAAAATCGAACTAAAACTTGGGGTTTATCCAGTGAGCCTAAGACAATACCACATCCCGCAGAAGGCTAAGAAGAACATACAATCTTATCTGAATAAGTTCATACGGTATGGTATCCTAAAATTCTGTACTTCCCCCTGGAACACCCCATTGCTGCCTGTTCAAAAGCCCGGTACAGATGAGTATCGACCTGTACAGGACTTGAGAGCAGTCAATGATGCGGTTGTTAGTATACATCCAGTCGTGCCCAATCCATATAACCTGCTTGCTTTAATTCCGGGCGGGGCTACTTACTTCACAGTCTTAGACCTCAAAGATGCCTTCTTTTGCCTCCGAATTGCCGCAGAAAGTCAATGTATCTTCGCTTTCCAATGGGAAAACGCTGTAACGGGCTTGAAACGCCAAATGACCTGGACAAGACTGCCCCAAGGGTTTAAAAATTCACCTACCCTATTTGGTTCAGCTCTAAGTCAAGATATACTGGATTTCGAGTCTATCCCAGGAGAGTGTGTATTGTTACAGTATGTAGATGACTTGTTGATAGCAGCAGTTACAAAAGAAATATGTCAGCAAGCAACGCACGATCTACTACACATTCTCTGGAAGGCAGGATACAAGGTGTCTAGAAAGAAGGCTCAGTTGTGTTTGCCAACTGTCAAATATCTGGGATTCCATATCTCTGAAGGTCAAAGAATTATGGGGCCAGAGAGAAAAGAAGCTGTTTGCCAAATACCAATACCCAAGAATAGAAGACAAGTGCGAGAATTCTTGGGGGCAGCAGGCTTCTGTAGGATATGGATTCCCAGCTACGCGATACTGGCAAAACCTCTGTATGCAGCTATCAAAGGTACAGAGCACGACCCCTTCTTATGGACTCAAGAACAACAAACGGCATTTGAAGATGTGAAGAAGGCTTTGATGAGTGCCCCAGCATTAGGTCTACCTGATCACACACGACCATTCTACCTGTACGTACATGAGCAAAGAAGAATGGCTGTGGGAGTATTGACACAGTACTTGGGATCATGGCAAAGACCTGTTGCCTACATGTCTAAGCAATTGGATGCAGTGGCCAGCGGACTTCCACCTTGTCTAAGAGCCGTAGCTGCAGCCGCCCTGCTAGTAGCTGAAGCCGATAAACTCACTCTGGGTCAAGAACTTTATGTACGAGTCCCACATGCAGTACAGACGTTGTTGGATTACAAAGGAAATCATTGGTTTAGTAACAGCCGTATGACCAAGTATCAAGCAATGTTGTGTGAAAACCCAAGAGTGCATTTAGAGACTGTAAACACCTTAAATCCAGCTACCCTTTTGCCACAACCTACTGAAAGTCAACATGATTGTTTGGAAGTAATGGATGAAGTATTTTCAAGTAGACCAGATCTTCGTGATTTTCCCATCCAGAACCCCGATGTTCAATATTACACCGACGGCAGTAGTTATGTGAAAGAAGGGATCCGCTATGCAGGATATGCAGTAACAACAATAGACAAGGTGATAGAAGCTCGGCCACTGGCGAAAGGAACATCAGCACAAAAGGCAGAATTGATAGCACTGACACGAGCGTTACAATTGGCTGAAGGTTTAAGAGTGAACATCTATACGGACTCTAAGTATGCGTTTTTAACCACTCATGCCCACGGAGCTTTGTATAAAGAAAGAGGACTACTGAATTCAGAAGGCAAAGAAATCAAGTACGCAGCTGAAATCCTACAACTATTGGAAGCAGTGTGGGAGCCGAAAGAAGTCGGTATTATACATTGTCGAGCGCATCTGAGAGGAGATGGTGATGTAACTAAGGGAAATCGGATGGCAGACAGTACAGCTAAGCGTGCCGCTGAATCAGGAAGACAGGAATATGTGGGGCATATAGCTGCTCTAATACCAACTCCACTGTCTCAATGGACTCCAGTTTATACAGCTCAAGAAGAGGAGTGGTTAAAGACTGAACCGGGAAAGTATTTGGAGAACAAGTGGTATCAGCTAGAAGATGGAAGAATAGTCATACCAGCATCACTAGCGGTAGAAATTGTCCAAAACTATCATAACGGGACACATTCTGGGAGAGACAGTACAGAAGAATCTCTCAGGAAACATTTCTACATACCAAGATTGTCCAATTTGACTCAGGCCATTGTACGAAGATGTGTAACGTGTGCTAAAAATAATGCAAGACAAGGACCAGTAAAGCCACCAGGAGTCCAGTTTATGGGGGGACTCCCCATGTCCGATCTACAAATAGACTTTACAGTGATGCCTAAATCGGGTGGACATCGTTACCTGTTGGTAATTGTGTGCACCTATTCAGGTTGGGTAGAAGCATGTCCTACTCGTACAGAGAAAGCAGGAGAAGTTGTGAGATTCCTGCTACGAGAAATAATACCCCGATATGGACTACCCTGTTCTATAGGATCGGACAATGGTCCAGCTTTTGTTCACCAGTGCCTACAGCAACTGACTCATATGCTTGGTATAAAGTGGAGGCTTCATACTGCATATAGACCCCAGAGCTCTGGTAAGGTAGAGAGAATGAATAGAACTATTAAGAACCAGTTGGCTAAAATGTGTCAGGAAACCCAACTTAAGTGGAACGTTCTCTTACCCATAGCTCTATTGCGAATCCGCAGTACCCCTACCAGAAGGATGGGCCTCTCTCCTTTTGAAATCATGTATGGGCGACCACCTCCCGTACTTGGTAACTTAAGGGGGGATTTGAGTCAGTTGGGAGAAGGAATTACCCGGCAGCAGGTTGTAGAGTTGGGTAAGACTATGGAGGAGGTACAGAAATGGGTACAAGATAGATTACCTGTGAATATTTATCCCCCAGTTCATAGTTACCATCCAGGAGATCAAGTGTGGATTAAAGAGTGGAATAATGTACCGTTAGGGCCCAAGTGGAGAGGTCCTTATGTTGTTCTTTTGTCTACCCCTACAGCGATAAAAGTGGCCAAAGTGACTCCGTGGGTACATCACTCCAGGGTTAAACCAGCAGCAGTCGATTCTTGGCAAGTTACAGCAGATCCAGAGAATCCCTGCAAGATCCGGTTAAAACGCACTACTCAGTCGGAGTAACGAGGAATCGTGTGGATTACAAATTTTATTGTTACAGGGATTTGGTGAAGTGAGTGTTTTAGACGGCCATAATAAAGCCTGTCCGCTTACCAACACATAGTATATAAGCCAGGAAAGTCTCGAAGGGACACCTGTGAAGACGAGCAGAACTCCATTCCCTGCAGCCCTCACATCCTGGAAGCTGAGGTGCCTTCGCACGGACGAAGACTGAGGATGACGGCGAAAGATGTGTTTTTGATAGTGTTTATTTATGTGTGTTTTTATATTCAAGAAGGTAGAGGTACCGACACTCCTAGCTGTGAGGTATGCATTAAGACTACGAGAACAGGTAACCATATTTCCCAAACCCTAATTTGGCATTCACAATATGAGTGTAAAGGAGATGTATCGAGATGTAGATACCTAAATATAGACTATAGTGTGTGCCATTTAGGAGTAGGAGAACCTAAGTGCTTCAGTCCAGAGAATCAACCCTGTACAATTTGGTTGACTCTCAGGAATGGAGATCCTCAGGGGACCCTAATTGATAAGACAGTGTTAGAATCCGTACATTCTTCGGGTGTTCTGCTATTTGATGCATGTAAGGCGATATCAAGTGGTAGAAAGCCGTGGAATGTATGTGGGGATCTTAGATGGGAGAGGACGTATGGGTCTAACGATAAATATATTTGTCCCAGTAGTAAAAATAAATATGTGAGTCCTAGATGCCCAAATAGAGAGTATAACTTTTGCCCATATTGGTCTTGTGTGGGGTGGGCAACTTGGGGACAGACAGTAGACAAGGACATGATAGTGACTAAGTTGCCGACCAGCCCATATTGTAAGTCTATGGAATGCAACCCAGTCCATATACTTATAAATAACCCCGACAAGTTCTTAGACAAATATGGCAATTTATTTGGGTTTCAGATATACGGGGCGGGTTTAGATCCTGGGACAGTATTATTTATAGGGATAGAGACTGATACGGTATCCTCCCAGACTCATCAAGTATACCATTCCTTTTATGAAGAGATGAGTATAGATAATAAGATCCCCCATAATGCTAAAAACCTGTTCATCGATTTAGCCGAAAGTATTGCCGGTAGTCTTAATGTTACCAACTGCTATGTGTGTGGAGGTACTAACATGGGAGACCAATGGCCTTGGGAAGCAAAGGAGGTAATGTCCGGTTCTGAGGCAGTTGAACAATTAATATCCTCACAAGCCGATTATCATATGAGTGTTAGAGGTAAATCTGAGTGGAGATTAAAGACCTCCATCATAGGTTATGTTTGCATAGCAAGGAAAGGAATAATGTATAATACTTCTGTAGGAGAATTAACTTGTCTAGGGCAAAAAGCTTATGATGATGATACTAAAAATACAACTTGGTGGTCGGCTTCAAATGTCTCAGAACCATCTAACCCGTTTGCTAGATACGCCAATTTAAAGGATGTGTGGTTTGATTTATCCATCACATCTACCTGGAGAGCCCCAGCAAATTTGTACTGGATCTGTGGTAAGAAAGCCTATTCGGAGTTGCCACAGGACAGGGAAGGGGCATGTGTGTTGGGTATGCTCAAACCATCCTTCTTCTTGTTACCTATTGAAACAGGTGAGACTTTAGGTGTTAAAGTGTATGATGTGAATCATAGGAAGAAAAGGGGACCCATAGAGATAGGCGCCTGGGAAGATAATGAATGGCCTCCCCAGCGTATTATAGATTATTATGGGCCAGCCACGTGGGCAGAAGATGGTACCTTTGGTTATAGAACCCCTATTTATATGCTCAACCGTATTATAAGATTACAGGCGGTGGTTGAGATTATTACTAACGAAACATCACAAGCGCTCAATCTTCTAGCGAAGCATAATACCAGGATGAGGACAGCAGTATATCAGAATAGATTAGCCTTGGATTACCTTTTGGCAGTAGAGGGAGGTGTATGTGGGAAGTTTAACCTGAGCAATTGCTGTCTTCAAATAGATGACGAAGGGCAAGCAATAGCTGAGCTTACTAGCCATATGGTTAAACTAGCGCATGTGCCTACTCAGGTATGGAAAGGGTACAATCCAAGTAGTTGGTTTGGTAGCTGGTATGAGTGGTTTGGAGGGCTTAAGGCAGTGGTAGGTGGAGTCCTACTGATTTTAATGTTGTGTCTACTCCTACCGTGTCTTATACCCTTAGTAGTTAGGTCTGTGCAAAGCCTGATAGAAAATATAGCAGAGAGGAAGGCTGCTGCACAGATAATGGCAATATATAAATATAAGGCTCTAGATCAGGGAGAACCAATGCAGGAAGACGAATGTTGAAGATTCACATCATAAGATAAGTCTTGTCTGGTTCAAGGTAACTTGCGGTGTAAGCAAACTAAGGTTAAGTGATGCCTCAAGTAATTGTAAAATATCAAGAGGCATCAAAGGGGGGAATGTGGTGGAATCTCGGTAAAAATAAATTTAGTAGGCCGAGATTACCACGTGGCATGTGTACGTGCATATGCTGACGTATCGATCAGTTGGTTGCACGAGGCAAGATACGATCAGTAGTGTACGGAGCATGTGCAAGAATACAGGATATAGTATTCCCCTCCTCCATTGTGCTGGACAGGCCATGCGGTCAAACAGGAAGTTAATTCTTATTTGTGTTGATTGGTTAAGAGAATGTGCGGGTGGAGCTTAATATGGGAGGAGTTATGTGCCTATATAAGGAGCCTGCACTATTGTCCGGGGCTCAGAACTTGCTGTATTTTGGTGACATTAGTCCCTCTGAGTCCCGATCGGTGATCCAATAAAGAATCTCTTCCTTCCTGAAGAAACCTGTGTCCATCTCTCTGTGCTTCGCTTCCGTCAGTTTCTCCGGTATCAATCGAAACATTAAATTGATAAATAAGTACAAAAAAAGAATTAAATCAGAGAAAAACCCAGAACTAATAATACATTTGTTCTGTCGCTTTGTACTAGAATGTAATTACTTTACCAACCACTGTGACATGTTAAAAGAGCTAAACTGGCTATTCAGGGGTCAAGTCCTGGGGAAAAAAGTGTGGGAACTCCCCCCCCCCAAAAAAAAAAACCCAAAACACTTGTATGCATATATAAACGCGTGCACACACATACACTCACAGACGCACACACATACTCAGACACTCACACAGTGGTGTATTTTAATTTTGTGCTGCCCTAGGCATGACTATACCTGAGCACCCCCTAATCTAAATTTACCACCCCTTCCTGTCAAGGGCGCACCGCTTCCTGATTAAGAACCCACCCTTCCTCTTAAGACTCCACCTTTTCCTGCTCCTTTTAAAGAAATACTATAGTGCCAGGAAAACAAAGTTGTTTTCCTGGCACTATAATTCCCTATAGTTCCCCCCTCCCCCACTCAACACTGAAGGGGTTAAAATCCTATGGGTAATTAGCAGATGCTGGATGTCCTCATGCACAGGGTGGGGACGTCCAGCATCAGTTAGGCGAATTTTGGTCACCTAACCACCCGAAAGTCCCTCTAGTGGCTGTCTGGTAGACAGCCAGTAGAGGTGGAGTTACCCCTCAAGGTAATTATTGCAGTTTCTGAGAAACCGCAATAATTACACTTGCAGGTTAAAGGGGACTGGGACACTGCACCCAGACCACTTCAATGAGCTGAAGTTGTCTGGGTGCCTATAGTGTCCCTTTAAGCACACTCTCTGACAGACACCCACACTGACAGTAACACACACACTCAATGACAAACACACAGACGTCACTGATTTGACACGCACACATTCACTGACACACACTCATTCATTGACAGAGAGACACACACAAACACACTGACAGACACACACTAATAGTCACACACACACTAAATGACATACTCTCAATGATTTGACAGACACTTACAAACATACACTAAGAAAAGCACATACACGCAAACATACACACAAACATACACTAACAGAAGCACATACACGCAAACATAGACATGCATACACTAACAGACGCACATACACTCATACACACACGTACATACGCTAACAGACGTAAGTACACTCATACACACACACTGACACAAACACACATACACTAACAGACTGACAGACATACACACACATACATACACTAACAGACACACATACACACTAACAGACATACACACACATACACTAACAGACATACACACACATACATACTAACAGACATAAACACATACACTAACAGACACACACAGACATACACACACATACACTAACATTGCCCACCCACCGAGCCTCCCTACCTTTTAGGAAACCTGCCCCCCCCCTTCCCCCCCCCTTCCTCCCCCTTCCCCCCCCCCTCCCCCCCTTCCCCCCCTTCCCCCCCGGCGGGAGTCTCTCTCCCTGTCACACCAGGGGCGGATCCAGAGCCTGATCTCGGGAGGGGCACTTGTAGATTATTTAAAGAAATAATCAATGCACAATAACCACTACAGCTCTGTGTAGTGGTTATGGTGCCAAGAGTGCCAGGACCCCCTCCCAGAATAAGCAGTCAAACCGTTTCAGAACAGTTTGACAACTTACCTGGGGTCTGCTGGGATATGGGGCTCTAGTAGGGCATAGGAGAAGTGGTGTGTGTGAGTGGTGCAATGTGTGAGGGGTGCAGTGTGTGTGAAAGGTTCCATGTGTGTGGGGGTGTGTGTGTAGTGTGTGAATGTGTAGGGTGTGTGGGGCAATGTGTGTATGGGGGGCAATGTGTGTGTGTGGGGTAGTGTATGTATGGGGGGCAATGTGTGTGTGTGGAGCAGTGTATGTATGGGGGGCAATGTGTGTGTGTGTGGGGGGCAGTGTATGTACGGAGGGCAGTGTGTGAATGTGTGGTGAGGAGGGTAGGGGGGCTTTTACATACATTTATGTCCCCCATCCCTTCTTACCTTTACTGAGGGAGGAGGGGGGACATTTCTAAATCCCTGGCGGTCCGTGGAGAATCCCTGGTGGTCCGTGGGGAATCCCTGGTGGTCGCAGTGATGGCCGCAGCTCCAGGGCTAGAGTTCACTCTCGCGACATCCGGAGCGTTGCAGTGGTAACCGTGGCAACGCTCTGTACTCGCGAGAGAAGGACCCGGAGGAGCTGCAGGCTGAGCTCCCGGGTCCTCTCTCCCTCCCCTGCCGGCTGCCTGCATGGTGCATGCGGACTGGGGAGGGAGATCACTGATCTCCCCTCCGATCCGGGAAGGCACATTGCAGGGCTGGCGCTTGGACAGTGCCAGCCCTGCATTAGCTGGCAGGGGAGAGCCTCGATGGGGCAGTTGCCCCGCTGACCCCCCCTGGATCCGCCAATGTGTCTTGGCAGGGACTGGATTGCTATCCCCTGGCCTTGGGGGGCACAGCATGGCAGTTAAATGCCAGATAGCTGGCCTGAGTGGACACTGGGCAGTGTTTTACTGTGGCTATCCCCCTGGTCTTGACTGGCACTGAATTGCTTTTCTTATGCCAGTTGTCTGGTCTGAGTGCAGACCAGAAGGTTAGCTGAATTATGGGAGGCTGGTCCGTGGTTTTGACAGGTGACAACTATCTGGGTGGGCATTAACTGGCTAGGCAGGCACCAACTTGGCTTGGGTGGGTAATGACCAGCTGGCCCCTGGGTTAGTGGCTGTAGTCACTAAACAGCAACTGGGCAGAGCTGGTCAGCCTGTTCCTCACCTGACTGGCCACATGGTGACAGTAAAGAAGGCCTGTGTAGTGTGCAGGCTGGTGGCTACTAATGCATGCCAGCAGGCTTGTGAGAACAGGCAGTGGCATTAGGCTGGGGCTGGGTTAGGGCTTTGCACTCACCATGTCCTCTAATGGTCCCCATTGCCTCCCTTACTTGGAAGAGGTCTGCTAGGCCAATCAGAGGAGTATGGGCGGGGCTATGACATCACCAACATAGCCCCGCCCCCTCTCCTCTGATTGGCCTAGCAGCCCTGAGCATGGGAAGCTCTGCCGTTCTGTCGCCGAGAAGGAGAATATGAAAGTGCGTTCTCTCCTTCTCGGGCTGGGGATCACCACACACTGCCACCAATGATATTAATATATGGACATATTTATTTTACCTCCTTTGTAGTTTCTCCGGCAGCTGAGAAGTGCTGCTGTAAACTGGAGAAACTACAAAGGGTAAAATAAATATGCTCATATATTAAGCCCCCCCCCGGACCGGCCACCGTGTCACACGCGGCGAGGGAGCTGTGTTCTCTCTGCTCCCTCTCGCCGCGTGGGTTGTCTGCTGATGCAGGGAGCCGGAATATGACGTCATATTCCGGCTCCCTGCATCAGAAAACGGCACGCGGCGAGAGGGAGCAGAGAGGACACAGCTCCCTCGCCGCGTGTGACAGGGAGAGAGCCGCCCGCCGGGGGGAGGAGGGGGGCAATCAGGTGCCCCCCCCCCATGACAGGGGGAACGGAGGGCATTTGGGGGCGGCATTTTTTGCCGCCCCCTGAGTGCCTGCAGGGGGAACGGCGTTCCTCCTGTGAAAAAAGTGCAGGAACGCCGTTCCCACGCGTTCCTGCAGGACTCGAGCCCTGTGGCTATTGCTGGAATCCCGACGCACTCTTCATCTTTCCAGCCTTGAGCATAAGAGCATTTCTGGGAAGCTCCCACCCTACCTGAGTAGAATGCTCTCCCCAGCTGTTCCCACCTCCTATAACCTCCGATCCAGTACTAGCACGATATTTAGCATACCGCAATACAAAAATAAAGTGTCTCGTTCCTCATTTTCCTACAGAGCACTGAAATTATGGAATAACCTCAGGGACACCGTCAAATCTTCATTCAATCTAAAATCTTTTAAGAGATCTATGGCAATCTACCTCAATACAGAATGCACCTTTAATGGTTGAATATATTTATTACCTGTTATGTATAAAATTTATATATGTGGGTGTGCATATATATATATATATATATATATATATGTGTGTGTGTGTGTGTTTGTGTGTGTGTGTGTGTGTGTGTGTGTGTGTATATATATATATATGTGTGTGTGTGTGTTTGTGTGTGTATATATATATATGTGTGCGTGTATGTATATATATATATTTGTGTACGGCACATTCCGAGGACGTAAGGAAAGCAAAGTAAAAATAAGTAGTTCCTTAAGAGCAAGTCAGTTGAGGTGTGCCGAAACTGACGTGAGGTTAGGCCTGTAAAAGAGGGCCCACCTAGATAAAATGATAAAATTGAGGGTGCGGTGGGAGGGGCACTTCCGAGAACGTCGAAGACAGGTAAGCAGGGGCTCACTCGGTTTATATAGGGAACTTAAGTGCCTCCCACAATAACAGGCCAAGGCCTTCTATTTGTGTACGGCACATTCCGAGGACGTAAGGAAAGCAAAGTAAAAATAAGTAGTTCCTTAAGAGCAAGTCAGTTGAGGTGTGCCGAAACTGACGTGAGGTTAGGCCTGTAAAAGAGGGCAAAAATAAGAAACGATTAAGTCAAATGCGTTTATTAAGCAATACATCATTTAGCCATTTCACAGAAAGCCAACCTTATCTCTTTTTCTGGATTGGGGATGTACCTGTTGTATGCAGATGATTTCCACCTACCCATATTTTTAATTATGTGTGTGGGTACATGATTACTTGAGGCAGCTGTGGCTGCTCCAATGGGAAAAGAATGGCCCGAAAATGAATGTGGATTATGTCCCAACCGGAGTAGTAACGTGCGTATGTAAAGCATAAAGTTTTTAGTGGTTAGGGGCTTCCCTAGAATAGCTAGAAGTGGGCAATCAGGGTTGGAATTAAATTGGGATCCTACTAGTTTATCCAATACTCGGACGGGACACCATTTGGTCGAAGTGGGATAAAAGTATATTTCTACTGGTGGACCCGTTTGGCTCGTTTTGGTATGAGTAACGGACAATATGTAGTGGTCCTGTTTTTTAACTGTGTTTCTTTTGGAGGCATGAACTGGAGTCGGAAGCTTTCTCTACAGTGAATTCTCTGGGTCTCAAGAAACCATAAAAGGCTAAGTAAGCCGCGGATTTGATAACTAGGTTTGTGATGTGTTCGAAAGGGGACGTGTCGAGTATATTGGAGATATTCTTAACCCCTTAAGGACACATGACGTGTGTGACACGTCATGATTCCCTTTTATTCCAAAAGTTTGGTCCTTAAGGGGTTAAACAGCTTACTATCTATGGGAAGACGCTTAGTGGGTATGTGTACTGATAATTTCTGAACGCCTTTGAGGACACTTTTAACTGGGTAGGAAGCTAGGAAAGGAGATTTGTTGGGAAAGCAGGTTAACATGTAGTGTTGAATTCCCGTTAAGTAGAGTTTGATTGTGTTGTAGGCTAGATTAAGAGAAAAGTGGCAAAAAGTTGTAAATGCGACCATGGTTTCAATAGAAAAAACATTTATTACACAGTAATCACGAACAAAACGTTTAAACAGTTCATATGCTCTGTAATAAGCTTTCCTAGTGTTAAGGGATAAACCCGCCTGAGCGAGCGTCCCACTATGTTGTAAGAGAGAGCTTAACGCATTATTAGGTCTTCGAATTTTGGAGGTACCCTGGGTTGCTGGGTTGCTGTTGGATGCAGTCTGAAGAATTCCTGAAAATTAAAGCGTGACAGAGCATCAGCAGCAGTATTTTGTATACCCGGGACGTGAACACAGGTTAAGCAGAACTGGAGATTAGCTGCTAGCCAAGTGAGTCTCCTGACCAGGTTCATAACCGTGAGGGACTGAGAGCGGCCTTTGTTAATGATGTTACAGGTAGCTAAGTTATCACAAAAACATCTGACTGACTGCCCCCTCCACTCCGCCCCCCACGTGTGTGCTGCTGCAACGATAGGGTAAATCTCGAAAAGTGCCGAGGTGGTACTGAAATTTTCGAGCGATGCGGTCTCGATCGGCCAAGAGTCGTAAAGCCATTCATCGCCAAAAATGGCCGCATAACCTATGGCACCTGAAGCGTCAGTCCAGAGTACTGGGGAATCGTCGGAAATGGGGGGAACAAACAGCGACCTGCCATTCCAAGAGGATAGGAACAGCTGCCACATTTTTAGATCAGCTGTAGCTGACTCGTCTATGGGTGTCGTGGAGTCATCGTCAGGGAGACCGTGCAAAAGTGAGAGGATTCTGGAAATAAAAGACCTGCCCTGTGGAATTATTCTCATAGCGAAATTAAGTGAACCAAGTAGTGACTGTAGCTGTTTCCTGGTGCAGGTGCCTTGTGACGTGCAGATGTTAATGTAAGAAAGAATTCTGTCTACTTTCTCCTGGGGCAGGCTGGCTTGCATGGAGACAGAATTGAGTGTAATCCCCAGGAAAGTAATCTCCGTATTGGGACCTTCAGTTTTGTCCTGGGCTACAGGGACACCTAAATCTTTGAAGAGAGTGAGCATGTGATTAAGGCTGTGTGGAGTGCAGTGGTGTGGTTCAATGGTGAGGAAGTCGTCTAAGTAGTGTATGACAACTGGACATCTGCAGAAGTTCAGGAGAAGCCACGTTAACGTTTCGGCGAAAAGGTCAAATAACTTGGGGCTACTTTTGGAGCCGAAAGTAAGCCTGGTAGCAAAATAGTAGCTGTCTTGCCACTTAACTCCATGCAGATGCCAGAGTGATTGATGAATGGGAAGTAACTTGAAGGCGTTAGTAATATCTGACTTACTTAACCAGGCCGCCTTCCCGGAGTTAATGATAGCTTGAATGGCATCGTCAATTCTGGCGTACTGTAGAGAAAAGTCTTCTGATGGGATTAGTGCATTCAGGCTAGGCGTGGGAGATGCGTGTGGTGCAGAAAAATCAATAATTAGTCTCTTTTTATTGTTAAACTTCCCTGTGGCGATACCTAGTGGGTTAGTTCTCCAGGAGGAGAAAGGTGGTATAGTGAAAGGGCCTATCATGAACCCATTAGTGACTTCTTTCTGTAAGAGTTCTTGTAAGGTGTGAGGGTCTGTGAGAGCTGACTGAAGGTTGGGGCATTCCAAGATACCTGTGGGGAGAGACACAAAGCCTGTGTGAAACCCGTGAGTGAACCCTGTCGTGAGAAATTCCACCAAATGTAAAGAAGGATGATTAGACAGGTAACGTTGCAAATTAGGTACGTTTATTGGAGTGGAAGCCTTTTTAGGGTACAATCTGTTAGGGCACATCGTCTTGGCATGTGCCCTGAAACAAAGCGAGCACACGTGTAGCAGCCTACAGGCACTATAACTACAACCCCCAGCATTGAAATTATTGCAGACCTGAGCTTTACCCAAAAACACAATTGGCCTGCCCAATTTGTCTCTTACTTCCCTCTGGGTAGAGGTGGACTGGAAATCGGAGTTGGCGCTACTGGTAGAAGGGATAGCTACATTTTCGGGACAGAAATTAATCGAGTGAGCTGCAGACGAGCATATGGCACAGGAAGGAGTTTTGAGACCTGCAAAATGCATGAGAAATAATTCTGTGTCTAACTGTCCCCAATCTGTGACTGTATTATATTGAGACAGTGATGCGGCTGACCTGGAGGAAAATGACTTGTGATAGTCGTAAAAGGCAAAGCCCCCATACTTATAAGCTAGCTCTATCACTTTGTGTATATATAAGTCTAGCTCTTCTCTGCGGAGGGGAAAAGCTGTACAGATTACGTCTCTGTACAGACCAAATGCCAAGACGAATTCGGGAATGTTAAGTTTCCTATTCAGTCTAGGATCTCTAGCCTTCATCACTACTGACAGATCCTCAAACGTGTACGCCCTGTTCTCTACCACGTCTTGAGCCGCTATCAGTAGTGAGGCCAAGTTAACGTCCTTGCCTTCTATGATGTCACGTCTCAGAGTCTGCGGTATGAGGTGAATAGGATTGATAACATTGGTAGCTTTTTTAGCCGGTAGAGGGTTATCGTTACCTCTAGGGTTAGGCGCGGGCTGAGCAACCGGCCCGGGAACCTCGGGGACTGTTGGAACATTATTAGCCTCCAGGTTATCCAACCTATTATTTATAGTAGCTACTGAGGACACTAGGGAGGCCATCATGGCGTGTAATTCAGCCAGGCTATTTAGTACGTTAACCTCTGAACTAGGGCCAGGCCTTTCGTTATCCTCAGTAGAGTTCAACAAACGAAAAAGTTAATTTTTTCTGGCTGTAGCCGGATAAGGGATATTCCTCTTTTTGAGTTCTGCGGTGATTTTAGGGATAGTCCAGGAGCGATAGCTGGACGCTGGACTCGGAGGGATGGGTTGCCTTCTCTGCGTGCCTGACCTGAGAGGGGTGCTGGTAACCGACAGATTGTCTTCTAGTACAGAAGCGTTGGACATGCTAAGGGGGTGAGGCAGAGAGGTTGAGTTAGTACAGAACTATAAATACCGGAGGGACCCCGCTTACTAGATTAGTGCCCATAGGCGAAATTGTATTAACTAGCTTAAGTTGGTGGCAGATGAGGCCCTAACTACTTGCCAAGTGGCTATGAGAGGCACTACCTATGATTTGGCTCGTGGGGCCTTTGTGCCACTGAGGTGGGTGGCGGGGTGTTGGCCTCTCGGTGACACGTAAAAGAATGTACAAAACGTTTGGCCGTGACGGGTGAGGCCCTAACTATAAATTGAAGCAAGGCTTTAACTAAGCGTTGGGACGATTGGCCTGAACCTCCGAACGGAAGGGCTGACTTTATGCCTTGCGGGACCACTAAACTTATAGGCAAAGAGGCCTATGGGAACATACCTAATTTGGCGGGAGAACTACAACTAGTCCTAAAATCCCCCCAGGGCACAGAAGTAAACGTACCTGCTGAGGAAGGAATAAACTTTACTTGACCTAATATATGACTACTTGTCCTGAAGGGAACCAACGGAACTAAAGGGAAAGAAACGTGACCTATTTATGAAATGTACTATTTACTTTAAACACACACACAAATGAACTGGGTGAAATGGAGGCCTACCTCTTTAATAACGCTGCGAACACGTATACCCGCGAAGGGCCACTTGCAAGTAGTGTCAGAACTAGTAAGGACTATAACAGAAAATAGGACACAAACAGCCATTTAATTATATGTATATAATATTTCCCCCTTTCTTTTTTTTTTTTTTTTTTTTTTTTACTATACCTTTAAGGGGAACACTTAAATAACTTTAAGAACCAAAGTTTAGAAATACTAGACCGGACAAAAGAGAGAAACCATCTTAACAAAGCTAACAAATTTATCTATTTATTCTACTGCTAAAATGTGATCACCACCCACGAAAATGTAACAGTATGAACGTACTGCAACAATTTGAAGGAAACGTACGACAACCCAGTCCGGCTGAAACATGCTAAACGAGACTACGAGGTGAATGTGTAACTGAACGCGTTACACAGACCAAGAGTTTGCACGGAGCGGAGAAAAACCCGAGCCCGCGAGAGTCAGGGCTAAACTTACGTTTTCTTGCCGTCCGTGTAAAGCAAAGCAGTAATACTCACGAATACAGCCGCAGAGCGTTTGAACCGGGCTGCCGGCGGGCGGGAAACTGACGTCACGGATCCGTGAACCGGAAGTACACTGAAGCACTTCCGAGAACGTCGAAGACAGGTAAGCAGGGGCTCACTCGGTTTATATAGGGAACTTAAGTGCCTCCCACAATTACAGGCCAAGGCCTTCTATATATATATATATAGAAAATATATACAAAGTCTGGCACTCTACCTTTAAATACGTTCAGAAGAAAAAGCCTCGGTGCTGCAAAGCGTAAATAGATATGCAGGCAGTAAGTAGAGCACTCCAGAGGACTTGTTAAGATCATTTATTCAGTGCAGAAGAAAATCGACGTTTCGACCCTCAGGTCTTTATCAAGATACTAAACAGTGTACAACAGTGACATTATATACCCTAACTAATTAAAAAGTAATCACTTACCCTGGAATAGCTGTGCACCCCCGAGCCATGTGTGAACGCTGATATGTGATTGCAAACCATGACGTACAGGTCCCGTAAGTGAGTGATGACGTCACGAATAGTGCGACCGGAAGAGGTTGTGAACATGCGTCTAGGTAACCAAGGAAACTAGTTGTAAACTGACTTACGTGATAAATGTGGAATAACGTGGGTTAAAGGAATATGTAAGTTAGATAGACCTACTGATGGATCTGAGTACTGATGTGGGTATGTACTGTTGCAAAGAGCAAAGATGCTTAGGGTAATGAGCTAAGCGAAGAGATCATAATATACGTAGAACACAGATAGCTGGCCACAAGGAGCCTATATAAAGGTATTGGTGGACGGAGTGCAGAGTAAGTGTGTACATAGTGGGAACGTGACAAAAGAACGTGGAGGAGGGGAAATATGTATAGGTGAACGAACCTATGTGGGATGACAAATGATGCTATACACACAAGAAAAATATATAAATGCGAACCTAGTCGCCAGGGGATAAAGAGTGATGAGGCCGACGAGAGATGATAAAGAAGACTGTGAATAAGCATGGTAATACACTAAGAGAGTGTCATGAGAATATAGATGTGTAAAGGTAAAGAATAAAGATTGCGTGCGTGACTGAATGCATGGTAAATAGAAGTGATGAAGATAAAACCGTGACCAGAAAAATGAAAATTAATAACAGACCTAAGGACCCAAGCGTACAAGATGAAAGAAGCGAAAATACAAGAATCAAGGTATATAGGGACTATAAATGGCAGACTCTATAACCAAAGTCCTGCCCTCCCTACTACAATGCAAAAAGCAAAAAGCAAGGTGGACATGGTTAGTTAACACTGTAAATACCTAAATATGTGCAGCATAATATCAACATAGTCTACATATGGATATTCAGTATAGTGTCCATCAGTATATAGGTGGCGTGTAATATAGGCTCCTTGTGGCCAGCTATCTGTGTTCTACGTATATTATGCTCTCTTCGCTTAGCTCATTACCCTAAGCATCTTTGCTCTTTGCAACAGTACATACCCACATCAGTACTCAGATCCATCAGTAGGTCTATCTAACTTACATATTCCTTTAACCCACGTTATTCCACATTTATCACGTAAGTCCATTTACAACTAGTTCCCTTGGTTACCTAGACGCATGTTCACGACCTCTTCCGGTCGCACTATTCGTGACGTCATCACTCACTTACGGGACCTGTACGGCATGGTTTGCAATCACATGTCAGCGTTCACACATGGCTCGGGGGTGCACAGCTATTCCAGGGTAAGTGATTACTTTTTAATTAGTTAGGGTATATAATGTCACTGTTGTACACTGTTTAGTATCTTGATAAAGACCTGAGGGTCGAAACGTTGATTTTCTTCTGCACTGAATAAATGATCTTAACAAGTCCTCTGGAGTGCTCTACTTACTGCCTGCATATATATATATCGTTTGTATATTGTATTTTTGTACTATTGTATCCTATTGTAACAATGCAATGTTTTGTGGACCCAGGACATACTTGAAAATGTATCCATCCTGGTAAAATATTTTATATATAATGCAAAGGGAAATTTCCTCCTGCACTATATCCAGTTCTATGGAGAAGTATTGACAAATAAGAAAACTCCACATTATGTATAAATATATTAAAATTAGAAATATTTTCTTGCTCTATTAGAGCAAGATAAAAGTATGTCTTCTTTAGAACGTATGAAATTGATATAGATTATTTTAAGCAAACAAATATGTTTGAATGACTATCTGTTCCTGTCCAAATCTGAGATGATTAAATTGCGTATACGCAGAAGTAAATTCACACTGACACATGGAGTTCAGGTTAAAAGAACTTCGAGAAAATTTAATGGCATCTGGTTAAAAAGCGGGTATGCAGACCCTTTTAAAGGCAATATTACATCATCATAGAATATCAAGATAACAACAAATAAACATTATTAATTGGTCTATGTGTTAAGTGGTAAGTTAAATGCCCTCCCATCTATATTATTAATTGGTCTATGTGTTAAGTGGTCAGTTAGGCATCCTCCCATCATGGGATGTCGTCATCTTAGACAGGGATTGGACATAAGATTCAAGCGCCATTGTTGTTTAGCACGAGGCTCGCTCGATGGGAGGGGGGATCTGGCAGCCAGCCATTTTGAGTAGTTAGTGCTGTTAGATTCGAGGTCAGGTTCAAGGCTTTTTTAGTGAATGGACATTTCATTAGTACAGTTTCTTGTGATCTAACTAGGGCATACAATGTTTCATATTACAGGAACTTGATAATTCCGGTGTTACTCATATTCTTCTAGAAAATACATTCTCTTTCTAATATTCTAAATGTTGTTAAGAAAATCTGTCATATAATGAAGTTAGATGGAGTTAATGGAGAAATTTAATACAGGTTTTAATAATTCTACAACAACATAACAGAACGTTATACATGTTTATGGAAGGAAAGATTGTGTTTCATATGAATTAGATTGATTGGTAGATAAATATCACAATTATTCTTATAAATGTGCCACAAACTTGCAGTATTACAGCTATAAGCCAAAAGTTCATTTTCCAGCTGTTGCATTTCTGTGGTCAGTGAGAAAGCAATGGTAACTGTTATGCAAATGTCCTCAGTGGGGATAAAAAAATATAAGCATCATTCAGTGTGTAATATCTATTGGCCTATCAGAAATTTGTATTACAGTTATTGCATGAATCTGCATTATGACTCAACACACAGGCAATCTGAAAGACAATTCCAATGACATAACAATGTATGATTATGACATCACCAAGTGTGATACTATCCATTCCAGGGTAGAATTACAGACTGCATTCTGAAAGAGACCTTGGCTCATTAATGAGACTGATTTGTTTCTTGAGAATTGTATTAATTGTGAATACACAAAATGCTGTGTGAAGGATTAACGTTCTTTCCAATCCTTATTACTTTGTTTGCGTTCATGGGACACGCAACTGCCTATATGCTAGCTGTGTTATTAAAGCACAGTGCGCCTTTTTTGCCATCTGTAAGGTAAGCTATGTTACTGTAATTCTTTATCACTGAGGATTATCCTAGTGTCAGCCACTACAAGGGCTGAGCTTGATGAGAGAAGTGAAAATGTGGAGTAGCCTACAGCAGCCATCATTGATCTAAATATACTGTATGTTGCCCAATTTAATTTTTTAATTGAGAACCAAAATAATAATAAATAATAACTACTCAGGTAGGTTAAGTAATTAGTGCTAGTATTATTATCATCATCATTATTTCAATTCGCTCTTTCATTGGGTTAAAAATAAACATTCATTTTCTGAGAGTATTTGAGAATATTAATCAGCTGATAAAAACATGAATTATTGATGACGCAGTTCAAGGCATGAACATTCAATGTGCTAACCTGGAGAATGTGAACTGTGCAGACACAACTCAACAACTGCACCAGGCCATCTGCAGACCGTTAGGAAGTTTCATAATTGCATGTATATGCTATCTGTATATATCCTATTGACTACTAGAACACTAATAGACGAAATCTGGTACAAATAAAAAGAATTTCCATTTATCGTGCAGCTATAAAGTTTGAAGGAAGAAAAAAAAGCATTTAGAACATGGAGATATTTGTATCCCTGTCCTAATGTCTGTGTTGACACCTGATTATATTTTTCTAACCCCTAAACTATTAATCAATATTATGTGCAGCCAAGCTAGCGCTTAACAAAACTAACACTTTCAATGCTGCCAAACTGAATACAAGATGCACAAATAAATCAGCCTTCAACTGACAAAATGATAATAATATAGGCATCCATAATTCACTAACCCACCACCACTAGTCTTACTGCACAAAAATACTTTAAAATTGTGAGATTTCATCCATCCATCATTCAGGATGGTTTTGCATCAAAGGAGATGGACCGGAGTAATTCCAAGAGCAGAACTGGTGCATATGACTGTATAATAGAAGTCTTGGCTTCAGTGGAGGCTCCCCAGGTAATTGTAGTAAGTTTACCCTGAGAGTCCCATGAAGCCTCCGTGATTCCGTGAACCCTCTATCTCCCATATGAATAATTTAGAAAATATTGTGACATAGAAAAGAAAGAATAAAACTATGTTTTGGGGTACAATCAGTTGTGTCAAAAGTTTCAAGGTCTTCTTAGTGGGGGAATGTTATCAAGATCCTAATGGTATAGAGCACAAACAGAATGGTTCCGTAGCTATGTAATATTTAATCATTAATTGTACATTTCACAGCATTGTCACTACTCAGTCTGTTATATTTCCCTGTAAGCATCATTGTCATTGTTCTTCTTCCAGCTCTCTCGGTGAAAGGTACCCAGAGAACATTGTCTTGACTTTTGTCCTTACTTTATCCGGCATGTTTGGTAAGTGTCACCAGTTTTGCCATTTACTATTAACTAGAATTAATGTGTGGATAGATTTTTGACATTGATAATAAAATTAAAAGAAAATAAATGCTCTTCTATGCGCTCTTGAAATACAATGATGGGAGCTGACTGAAATAATCTATAGGTTCACTTCAGCGGTTGAAACATTTACTAATGGACAATAGTAACTGTGAACAAAACATTTAAACACAAATATTTAGTCTCTCAAAAAGAGAATCTATAAACCTGTACTGATGATGTGTTTGAAGGTTATTTAAGGTTATTTTTGTGCTGTATTAGAATTTTCTAAAATGCTTTATACAAGTCTTGTTTAAGAAAGCCTGCTATTAATTCAGTTTATTTCTTTTTTTAGCGGCCATTAAAATATATATGATGGTCAAGCTGATTGAACTGAGGAACCCGACTGTAAAGAAAACCACCAAGTATGCCCTTCTGTGCATTGGGTGGATAGGGTCCCTCAGATATCTGATGGCTGTCCTTTTTAAGGTGAGTAACAATTTTACAAACGTGAACAAAAAACAATGCTGTGTGCTTTTATTGTTGATATTAAAGAAAATTCTAAACCGACAATGGCCTACACACATCTCTAGGTGTGCTGTTATTCATGGAAGTGTAGTTGACAAATAATCAGGGTACCATCACTGTTTTAAACTGGCAGCATTAGCTAAACAGTCTCATAGGAATATCATCACACTTTATTTTATTGGTTTCCTATAAATAAACATCATTTTACAAGAAAACTGTCCAAACATTTAAACTAAACTAGATCATCACTGGGTATCTAGATAGGAAAAATTAGACAAGACAACAGGCCTGCTTTGAATTAATTCCAAATAAAAGAAACACATCTGTACCCATGATGTGTGGGGCATCAGAAAATAGTTATATAAAGGATGAATGCAACCGCATTTCGTAAAATTTAAAGTTCACAGTTGTAGACAATAGTAAGTGCAATATATTCCTTAAAGTAGAATCCTGGGCACAATACTTTCTACAGCCCACTACAGTGTTTATAGTTTCAGGGGAGCTTGTCCAACAGTTAGTAGTAAAATAATGTACTTAATTATTTGACTATTATGTATTAAATAATTTGATACTTTCATGGGGGATCCTGGTAAGTTTTTAAACTATTTAGAAATCGTTTAAGTACTAAGCATTGGATGGAGCCAGGTTACTAAGGGCACAAGAAGAAGTCCAGTACGTTTGGAGCCAGGGATCCAATTTTGAGGTAAAATTGCTCTAAAATGGGTTAAGCAGCTCAAGGAAACAGATACTCCTGCCCCCATAACAACTTAGTAGGGTGAGAATGTTCCTTTAAGTCAGGGGTTCTCAACCCAGTCCTCAAGGACCCCCTACAAGTCCAGGATTTAGGGATTACCCTGTTGTGTCTAAAGTGTTTATTCCCCCCCCCTAAAAACACATCAGACACAGCAGCGTCATCCCTAAATACTGAACTGGTTCGGGTGTCCTTGAGGACTGGGTTGAGAACCCCTGCTTTAAGTTATACAGAGAACTTATAATGAACAATGAGAAAATAACCTGAACATTTTGTCTTCCAGGAAAATGAATTACCCATAATACATTGCGTAGTAGGGGTCTCCACAATCTTGTGTGCTCTGATATTTATGCTCTGCAATTCAATAAGGGCATACCGAGCAAATCCTCGATGGAACAGCAATACCATCATCTATTGGAGAATAGCACTAACCTTCCTTTCATTCATTTTCATGCTGCATTGTATCCTTTTAACATGTTTTAATAGTGCAAAAAATGTGATCTCTACAGATTTGCTCTATTGGCAGAGGATAAACAGGATGTTGAATGAGATTAACTAAATCATATTAATAAATCATTGGGGTTTATTCATTAAACCGTGAGCTGTGGTGACCTGAGAAGTGGCTGGCACAATTCAAGCTAAAATTGCAGAGTTGGAGATAACCCTTATTTCACCAGACTTAGAGATGTTTTCCAACTCTGCCATTTTGACCTTAATTTTGTAAGCATGTTCTCAATTATCACATTTCACTGTTTATTAAATAGACAAGTGTGTGTTAACCCATACACTGTTTTATTTCCTCTTTATATGACGTATTATTATTTTTCTTAATATACTGTGTTTCTAGTATATTCATTCCATATATACGGGATGATTAAAGGCATTGAAGGGAACTTGACTCTAGAGGTAGGTGTTATTAGATTTGCATTGCTTATTAAATATTTTAGGTTGTTGTGCACTTAGCCCCACTTAATTACCCAGTTGGGAGATTTCAAATTGTGTTATTTTTGTTAGATCTACTATTAAACGTATGAAACTAAATTTACAAAGTGAATAAATTAATGTAATAACGGGATAAATAGGCACACATAGGAAACGTTGTCATACTCCACTTTGTTTCATCATTGGCTCTCATTAAAGTGAGGTAATTAAGCAACAGTATGACTTGTGGGTGTAGATGCTAGAAAAGTTAATTGCCTGGACCAGCAAGACAAACTAGAGATGGTCTCTGGCCAATAACTCAGCTCAGGTGACAGTCTAGGCCAGTGGTAGGCAACCAATGACTCCAGATGCTGAGGAGGACTACATCGCCCAAAATGCTCTTTCAGCCATAATGCTGGAAAAGCATCAGTGAAGATGTAGTCCACAAATTCTGGAGTGCAATAGGTTGCCTACCCCTAGTCTAGGGGTGAGCACTGGGCTGTTGGATAGTTGGGCTGTTGGATAGTATTGATAGTTGGAGTTTGAATATGTTATTAGAGTTTAAGATATAACTAATATTATTCCAGTAAAAATATTACACGTCTTGTATATTCTCTCCTAGACCATCCATGCACTCACTGCACTGTTCGAGTGGTTGACTGCATTTGGAGTATATGGGTTCAATCTAACTCTCATTCCAGATTTTAAGGTATACTTACTATATACTTACTATGTACTACCTGATATTGTGTATTCTAAATTATCCCAAGGAGGTTTACTTTCAATGAAAACTATTTTCATTAACAAGCACCTGTGTGCGCAGTCCTCATGTTGGTGGTTTAGTCTCTAGCTTTTAGGTTTCCAGACACTATTTCTGTAAATATCCTCCTAATTTGTTCTATGTGATGTGTTTTAAAAAAAATAAATAAAAAGCTGAATTATTTATTTAATTAATTAATTATATAGGTATATTCACCTTTGATTTCATTTTCTGAAACAGCAACTCTCTATCAGAGTGCCAGAAAACTGGAAAGATGACTGGATCATCATGAGGGAGACCATCCCAGATGAGGAACAAATCCCATGATGACACCAAGTTTTCACAGCGGGTTGCTGAAACACTCTAGCATCCTGACTGCATGCATCTAAACTCAAATTAAACAAGGTATATTGTAATTCTATTGTTGTATGAAATTCAATTTATAAAGAGAATAAATAGGTACAAATAGGAAAAGCGCCAGAAAAATTTAAATTGAGCATGGCATTATGCCATATATAACCTATCTAACCATGTACATGATGCTCTCTGCTTCTGCACCATGATATGTGTGTGTGTTTCTGGGTCTCTGAGTGGTTCCCTATCTCTTTATGTCACTAAATGTATCTCCCTATTTATATACAAGCCTTTAGGGATTTATTATGGAGGTCATTGAGCAACAATGTCACTTGTGGGTGTGAACCCTGGAAATAGTTTGGACCAGCAAGACAAACTAGAGGTGGACTCTGGAATAACTGGGCTCACGTGACAATGTGGGCCTTAACTTGAGCACTGGGGTGATGTGCTATTGGATATTATTGACTGTTGGGGTTTGAAATGTTGTTAGGGTTTAAGTATCCCTAATATTATTCCAGTAAAAAAAATACACGTCTTGTATCTTCTCTCCTAGACCATCCATGCACTCACTGCACTGTTCGAGTGGTTGACTGCATTTGGAGTATATGGGTTCAATCTAACTCTCATTCCAGATTTTAAGGTATACTTACTATATACTTACTATATACTACCTGATATTGTGTATTCTAAATTATCCCAAGGAGGTTTACTTTCAATGAAAACTATTTTCATTAACAAGCACCTGTGTGCGCAGTCCTCATGTTGGTGGTTTAGTCTCTAGCTTTTAGGTTTCCAGACACTATTTCTGTAAATATCCTCCTAATTTGTTCTATGTGATGTGTTTTAAAAAAAAAAAAAGATAAATTATTTATTTAATTAATTAATTATATAGGTATATTCACCTTTGATTTCATTTTCTGAAACAGCAACTCTCTATCAGAGTGCCAGAAAACTGGAAAGATGACTGGATCATCATGAGGAAGATCATCCCAGATGAGGAACAAATCCCATGATGACACCAAGTTTTCACAGCGGGTTGCTGAAACACTCTAGCATCCTGACTGCCTGCATCTAAACTCAAATTAAACAAGGTATATTGTAATTCTATTGTTGTATGAAATTCAATTTACAAAGAGAATGAATAGGTACAAATAGGAAAAGCACCAGAAAAACTAAAATTGAGCATGACATTATGCTATATATAACCTATCTAACCATGTACATGATGCTCTCTGCTTCTGCACCATGATATGTGTGTGTGTTTCTGGGTCTCTGGGCAGCAACCTTTCTGTTTATGTCACTAAATGCATTCCTCTATTTATATACAAGCCTTTAGGGATTTATTATGGAGGTCATTGAGCAACAATGTCACTTGTGGGTGTGAACCCTGGAAATGTTAATTGTTTGGACCAGCAAGACAAACTAGAGGTGGACTCTTATCAATGAGAAACAAAGGGGTTAACCGTCAAATACTATATAGCACGCAGTACCCTAGGTTTATAAGTGTCCCTTATAAACACTCAAGAAACAACTGTGACAAGAAAAAGAAAAACCCAAGGTACAAAGTGATATAAATCACCAAAGTGATAATATATAAATAAATATAATACCAACTGGAATATGTAGAAATATAAATATTCAGAGTAATATCTGCAAAAAATATGAACAATACATAGGGTAATATTGTAAAAACCACTGGGAAATATGGGTGGTAGAAAACTCACAAAAGTAAGATGTGTTCAGGCATATCTCCCTCTGTTATTAGGGAACTGGACAGTATGAAAGACCTCCAGCGATGAATCTCAGTATAAGTTGAATCTCAGTATAAGTTGATGACAAATCTTCTAATGCACTCCAAACAGAGAAAAGACAATGGATAGTGCAGATGGTATTAAAAAATAACAATTTATTGCATATATTGCACTTACAGTGTGTCAGAGTAAAAACAGCATGTCTCCACACTGGGTGGTATAGAAAAGCGGCAACTGGACCGATCAGGATGCAGACTCAGGAACAGTAGTTACAGCACCAAAACATTATACAAATAAAAGTTCGGTTTAAAAACAAAGAAAACGATTCCAACGCGTTTTGTCCTTCTCCGGACTTCCTTAGGGATGTGTAGTTGTGGTGGGAATGGGAGTCCTCTTAAATATCCGTCTGATAGGGCTTCAAATGATTGCCGGTGTTGGCGTGCGTTCCACTGTGGAACGCATGTTACTTCCGCATGACGTCACTTCCGGTTTGGCGAGTGTATCGAAAAAAACAATTTCTTTTGGAAATGACAACTCGGATAGCAGTGGCAATAATCACACAGAAACATGGAACCAATAAAGTTCCCACTTATCTACCAAAAACCTTATGTACAAGTTTACAAATTTACAAATATGAATAAAATGGGTCATTGGACACTGAGCATATTTAGATGGTATATGTATAAAATATAATGCATAAAATATAATGCATAATATTGTATATAATTAGATTGGGGTTAATCCAGTTCTATATAAGTATATTGGAGAAGATAGAAATATTAATATAGAAATGTGGAAACATAATTCATATTTGAAGATTTGATATTTAAAGATATACAGCAATCAATTAATTTTTAAAGGTGTATATACTGGATATTTAAAGATATATATATAATCAGCTGTTTGTCTTCATCATAAAAAATAGGAGATGGAGATTTAGAAATATAGAAATTTCAATATGAAGAAAATCCAAAAATGCTCACAGTGTTTACAAATTTGAATTAAATGTTATATGGCCTCATCCAATAGATAGGAAATATTTCTGTAATGAGAAACCACAGTTAATCATCAAATATAAACAATATATAGATAGAACAATTGTGGAAAAATGGCCAATGAGAATAAGAGAGAAAAAGTAGAAGAAGAAAGGGAGTTCTAGAACACTAAGAATATTTTCTTCAAATTAATCCTGCTAGATCTATTTCTTGGTTTAAACCAAATTTTAAAGTTTTTAAATTAAAGATCCATTGAGCCTCCTTAGTATTTAATGAAGTTTCAATATTGCCCCCTCTCCAATGTTTTTCTACTTTATCTATCCCAATAACTATCAGTGTGTTCCATTGGAAATGGGGACAATGGACACAATGTCTAGAAACACTATGTTCTAATTTTTTATTCCTAATATTTTTGAAGTGTTCTAATAACCTTACATGTAGCTTTCTTATCGTTCGACCAATATATTGAGCTCCGCAACCACATTGTAGTAAATAAACTACATGGGTGGTGGAGCATTGAATACATTTGTTAATTTGATAAGTTTGTTGAGTGTAAGTTCCCAAAAATGTATCTGTGCTCTTTTTTTGGAAGAAGCATGTGGAGCATTTTCCGCATTTAAAAAAGCCTTTTAGTATTTGGTTAGAGAAAATTTGTGTGGGTTGGGAGGGAATGCTTTTATTAATGGGAAGAATACTAGGAGCTAGTTTATTTTTTAGATTATCTGCTTTTTTGTAAATTATAGTCGGATTATTTGGTAGAATATTATTGAGAAAAATATTGTTTTTTAAAATATGCCAATGGCGATTGATAATATTTTTAATCTCACGAGCCTGAGAATGATATTTAGTAATAAAAGCAAAATTGAATTTATTTGAGTCTTCATTCTTTTTATTTTTATTTCTGTTTGATGTAAGTAATTGATTACCATCGCTGTTAATTAGAGAAGATTCTGCTTCTTCAATCATTTTCAAATCGTATCCCTTTTCTATATATCTTTGTTTGATAATTTTAGATTGAGTTTTAAAAGTTTCTATATTTGAACAGTTGCGTCTTAGTCGTGTTAATTGCCCCTTTGGGACATTTTTTAACCACATAGGATGATGCAGACTAGTGTGGTCTATAGCAGTGTTGCAATCAGTGTTTTTAAAGTAAGTCTTTGTCTGTAGAATGTTATTTTCTATATAAATTGTTAAATCTAGAAAATCTATCTGTGTAGAATGACAGGTGGAAGTGAAAATAAGATTATAATAAGACTCTGATCAATAACTGTGTTTAGGTGAAAGTCTAGGCCTTAAGTTGAGTATTGGGGTGATGGGCTATTTGCCTGTTGGGGTTGGAAATGTTTTAGGATTTTAGATATCCCTAATATTATTCCAGTAAAAAATACATGTCTTGTATCTTCTCTCCTAGACCATCCATGCACTCACTGCACTGTTCGAGTGGTTGACTGCATTTGGAGTATTTGGGTTTAATCTAACTCTCATTCCAGATTTTCAGGTTTGTATAAAGATGTGAAGATTATAAAAAGGTAGCACATATACCAATGATATCCTAATTAGACTTGTGGAGAAATTATGCTCAGCTCCTACGAATGAATGAAATTCCTTTTAATCTGTGCCCAAACAAATCAATGTGTCTGGGATTTACCAGTGGAGTCTTTTTCATTGAATAAAACACAAGTAAATCTCTCATGGATTGATTGCTTCAGGCTTAGATTAAAATGACTTTGATTGTTTTCTCAGTCATAATGTTGTTACTCAACATTTATCTTTGACAAAACATTTTCTGTAGAATATCATGTTATGTGATGCGTTCTTATTTAAAAATATAAAACAATTTGATCAATTAATGATATCGGTATATTCACCTGAGATTTCTTTTTCTGAAACAGCAACTCTCTATCAGAGTGCCAGAAAACTGGAAAGATGACTGGATCATCATGAGGGAGACCATCCAAGACAAGGAACAAATCCCATGATGACACCATGTTTTCACAGCGGGTTGCTGAATCACTCTAACATCCTGACTACCTGCATTAAAAAAAAAAAAAAAAAAGCATATTGTAATTCTAAACTCTTTATTGAAGTGGTCAAATATGTGTTTATTGTACAACTCTAGCAGCAGTACGATCATTGACTAGTTTTATAAAATATATGTTTAGTAGTTTATATATATGCATGGCAAAATAATAAAGCAGTATATACATACACTTCTATATTTTCAGAGACTTTTCCATTATTTTTTCCATTATTAGTAAATCAAAATCCAAATGGCAAAAATGAGGTTAAAGTAGCCAAACTGTGACTAGGGCTGAGATGGAACTTTTTTCTATATTAGATTTGCTAGATCGTCTCTTTTTGCCTAACTTTTCTCAGGTTTAGTTGCTAACTCTGTACAAGGATTAGCCACAACATTAAATCACTGACAGGTGAAGTGACAATAAATCACTGACAGGTGAAGTGAATTCCATTTTTTATATTGTTACAATGGCACCTGTGAAGGGGTGGGATAGATTAGTCAAGGGGTAGGCAACCTTCTGCACTCCAGATGTTTTGGACAAGGTTGCCTGCTCCTGTATTAGGCAGTAAGTGAATAGTCAGTTCTTGAATTTTATGTGTTGGAAGCAGGAAAATGGGCAAGCGAAAAGACTTACACAAGGGCCAAATAGTAATGGCTAGATGATTGCTTCAGAGCATCTCCAAAATAGCAAGACTTGTGGGGTGTTCCCAGTATGCAGTGGTTACTACCTAGCAAATGTGGTGCAAGGAAGCAGTATCCTCTTTGATGGGAGGGAATGCTAGCCGATCACACAGAAGAGCTACTGTAGCTCAAATTGCTGAAAAACATAATGCTGGCCATGACAGAAAGGTTTCAGAACTCACAGTTTGCTGCGGATGGAGCTGATTAGCCGCAAACCGGTCAGAGCGCCCATAATAACCTCTGTCCACCGCCAAAAGCTGTTTCAATGGTAACGTGAGCGTCAGAACTGGATCATGGCGCAATGGAAGAACGTTGGTTTACTCATGGTTTACTTCAACCTTCTTTTTTAGGTTTTATGGTCACCACTCTGCTGCATGGTCTGCTGATCGCATCTTTACTAATATCCTGTACATAGGAGATCAACACCACTGAATGCGAATTATACTAGAGCTGGTACTAACTCTATTAAATGTCAGTAAGACTGTATAGACCCATTAATTATTCATTATTTTGATGTGACATACTACACCATTGGAGTCTCTGTGTTTTATTTCTATGTGGATACGAATCCTAAGCAATCAATTATTTTATACTTCTACTAAGAGAAAAGACTCCTCTACAGGACTGACTGCTATTTCCTTGCTATTTCCCTGTTGCACTTTGTTATATAATATTTATTTTACAGTGTTTTATATTCACTATTTTACATAGGATAATCATATCCTTCTCATTGTGCTCTTTAAGTTTTATTTTTAATTGTTTCACTTATATCTTTTTTAGGCGCAACCTTTCCTTTGGTATTTTATTGTTGTTTACATTTATTCTGGGGTTGTGAGGGAGCCCAATTCCCTTAGGTGTGCTGCCTTCTATATATATAATTGTTGTTTCTGTTTTGTTACTCTAGCGTTGATCCTCTGTCTTCCTTTCTTTGCACCCTGTATGTAATATGTGGTAGGTTTGTTGGCTGTGTGTAATGTGTGGTGTGCGATGGCTGTGTGTAACGTGTGGGGGATTTGTTGGCTGTGTGGAATGTGGTGAGGGTAGGTTGTGTGGAATGGGTGTGGAAGATGTTGGCTGTGTGCTATGTGTTGGGGATTGTCAATGTGTGTTTTACGGTGCTCCGTGTTATGCTCCCTCTCAAGCTTACCTTTCTTGATCCTTGGGAGTCCAGCAGGGGTTAAAATTGAATGGTGAGGGGGGTGGGGCTAACCGCCTAGAGCAATGGATGCCTAATCCTTTAGCTCTGGCTCACAGGGTCACAATCTGATGCTATCCTGACAATCTGAGCACATATAAAGACAAAAAAGGCGACATGGCACAACAGAAGGGGAAGAAGAACGCCACATAGGCAGAAAAACAACGTTTTTGGGAATAAATCACAAAACGAGCATATGGAGATTCGGGCCTTCTCTCAAGATGGAGGCGCCAGCTCCGACGGCACAGAGTGCCCCACTCCAACGAAGATAGATCCAGACCCTGACAAGCTCACAAAAAGTCACCTACAGCTGGCACTGGATGCACTGTCACAGAAGTTTACAACTTGGCAGCATTAAGGAAAGATGATCAAGAACTGGGCAAAAGGACATCACATGTTGAATCTAAAATGGAGGACTTTGCCTCGGCATATAACGATCTGGCCAGACACGTGGAACAGATCGAACAAAAGCTCACCACTACTGAATTGAAACTAACTGACCTGGAGGATAGGGCGCACAGAAATAATTTGCGCCTCAGAGGGATACCAGAATCAATACTACCAGAAAACCTACAAACCTATGTTAGAGGTCTCCTTCATGCATATGTCCCAGAGATACCAGCGGATATGTTACTCATAGATTGAGTGCATCGGCTTCCAAGGCCAAGATTCTTGCCTGAAACAGCACCCGAGATGTCTTGATGCGCATTCATTACTATAACTATTACTATAATATAAAAGAGCACATATTGCGAGTGAGCCGCAACAAAGTGAAACCGCCGGCAGACTTCCCAGAGATTAAAATATTTGCGGATCTTTCGGCTTCCACCTTACGCAGAAGAAAAGACTTCTCACAAATAGCCAACACATTGCGGTCCAACGGCATCAGATTCCGCTGGGGTTTCCCAACAAAAATGCTGTTAACAAAAGACGGATCCACACAAGTTATCACATCACCGGGGGACGGGATAAGAAAATTGCAGCTCTGGGGACTCACAGAAAAAGAACCGGAACCGCAGGCTTCACCACCTCGTCATTTGCAGCTTGAATGGAGCAGAGCTACCCCCACGAAAAAATCTCACTGTAAGACTGCAAGTATAAAACAAAAGCAAGCATGTTGTAACTGCACACAGCATGGACTGACCTCCATGTATAATACTTGCTAAAAGTTATTAATGTTAATCTGTTTTCTATCTTCCCATCATATGTTTTAAAGCAACCTGTATATTAAGCACATATGGTTAAACCTTCCCATAGTAAGAGCCAATGTAAATTACCTGCTATGGGTTATTAATGATAATCTATTTTCTACTCTTCCACCTAATGATCTAAAGCAACCTGCATATTAAGCAACATATAGTTCAACTTTCCTATGGTAAGAGCCAATGTAAATTACCTGCTAAGGGTTGTTACAATTAATCTGTTTCCTACTCTTCCACCTAATGATTTAAAGCAACCTGCATATTAAGCAACTAATGGTTCAATTTTCCCATAGTAAGAGACCATGTAAACTACCTGCTAAGGGTTATTACTGTTAATTTGTTTTCTACTTTCCCACTAATGAGCTTAAGCAACCTGCATATTGAGCAACATAAGGTTAAATCTTACTCTAGTAAGAGACCATGTAAATTAACTGCCTATGATTATTACTGTTAACCTGCTTTCTTCTTTCCCACCTAATGGGTTAAAGCAACCTGCATATTAAGCAGCATACTGTTCAATCTCTCTATGGTATGAGACCATGTAAATTAACTGCTAAGAATTATTACTGCTAATCTGCTTTCTACTCCCCCTAATGATGTAAACAACCTGTAGTTTAAGCAACATGTAGTTCAAATTCCCCACAGTAAGAGACTATGTAAATTACCTGCTAAGGGTTATTACTGCTAATTAATCTCCACTCTCCCATCTTATGACCCAAAGCAACCTGCATCTTACGCAACATAAATATGCTAAGTGCAACTGTACGAACAGTCAAGTAACTAATACACCATACCTCCCCAGGAAAGGGGATTGCCATCAAAGAGCTGATGTACTGACTCAATAAAAAAAAAAAAAAAAATGTTTTAAATGTTGCATTATATAGTTGATAAATATGAGTTAATAGATGTCGTCTGTGTGACACGCCAGGGCAATTAGACCATTGGAGGGAGATTATTGGGATATTTGGACAGTCAGGCATACTATAGCACTAGCGCAGTGTCTAAGAAGTCGATGGCACTCACAAATGTACAATGCCTAGAGTGCTGCACAGGTGACACAAAGCATAAGTTTTAGATCTAAAGTTTCCTACACCACAAGTTATAAATATATAATGTATAATATGCTATGTTAGAGGTTGTCTTCAACACCTAGGATATACAAGGTATAAATACATAAGGTATAATAAGTTTTACAAAATGAAGGAGAGGTGATTGCGCACTTTTATAGAAGGAACTCCTGGATTGTGAAAATAATCTCTAAAATCTGTAAGTATAAAAAGCCAACATAGCGTAATAAAATCACACACAAGGTATGGAAAATTAAATAATTGGAAAACTCACAATGTTTAGAGCATTTCTGAGTTTGCTCTAAACTATGAAGGCAGGATACATCAAACAGATGTGAAATTGCTGGTTTGGGGTCCCCCAGGAGGTATAGATAATCCTCTGTTTAGTAGATCAGGAACCAGGAACCAAGATGAATATATAATAAATACTTTAATTGATGCAAAATAAATCAAAAACAATAAATAGCACAACGCGTTTCGACCTAATGCAATAGGTCTTCCTCAGGTGCATATAAGTTTGCAACTAAAATAAGCTCCCTTATATAGGGCACAAAACACTTCATAATCAATTAAAACAAAGAAACAGGTGTACATCCATTAACCTCCCCCTTCTCCGTATATGGTATGTTTCCGGCCGTTTTTCAGTACTTTCGCCTCTTCCAACATGTCAGCCGTCATCATTTCCTTAGTTTTAGACTTAAGATTTTTCTTTTTTATACCACAAGTTATACATAGGTAATGTAGAATGTGATATGGTAAAAAAAATGTCTTCAATATCTAAGATATACAAGTTACAAAAATGTAATGTATATTTTAAGTTAGAGAACATCTGCAACACCTATGATATGTACTCAATGTATGCCAATGTTCAACCCTAACCTAATTGCATTCTACGAAGAAGTAAGTAGAAGTATAGATCAGTGTGTTGCAGTGGATGTGATCTACTTGGATTTTGCCAAGGCATTTGATACGGTTCCTCACAATAGGTTAGTCTTCAAACTAAAAGAAATTGGTCTAGGTGAATATTCTTGTTCTTGGGTAGAACATTGGCTTAAGGATAGAGTACAACGAGTTGTGATTAATGGTAAATTTTCAGTCTGGACAAAAGTGGTAAGTGGTGTCACTCAGGGTTCTGTTTTGGGACCACTTCTATTTAACATATTTATAAATGATCTTGAAATGGGCATTGAAAGTCATGTTTCAGTATTTGCAGATGACACAAAACTTTGTAAAGTAATAAAATGTGAGCAGGATATTGCTTTGCTGCAGAGGGATTTGGATCGATTGGGGGACTGGGCACTAAAATGGCAGATGAAATTTAACGTAAAGAAATGCAAATATATGCACTTCGGGTTTAAGAATGCACAAGCAACTTACACACTAAATGGTAGTGAATTAGGGATAACCACACACGAGAAGGATTTGGGAATTGTTATAGACAACAAATTAGGCAGCAATATGCAATGTCAATCTGCAGTTGCTAAAGCTAGTAAGGTTTTGTCATGTATAAATAGGGGCATAAATTCTCGGGATGAAAATATTATTTGCCTCTTTATAAATCGCCGGTAAGACCACACCTTGAATATGCTGCCAGTACAAACCTTTATCTGGAAATCTATTCATAAACAGGGCTATACATAGGACACAAGGTCACACATTTAGGCTGGAAGAAAGGAGATTTCATCTAAGGCAAAAGGTTTTTATACAGTAAGAGCAATAAGGATAAGGAATTCTCTGCCTGAAGAGGTGGTTTTGTCAGAGTCACTACAGATGTTTAAACTGCAATTGGATAAATACTTACAAAAACATAACATACAGGGATATAATTTCTAATTAGTGGGGTAATAGCTGCTTGATCCAAGGAGAAATCTGACTGCTATTTTGGGGTCAAGAAGGAATTTTTTCCTAGTTTGTGGCAAAATTGGAAGCACTTCAGACTAGGTTTTTTGCCTTCTTTTGGATCAACAGCAACAACATATGTGAGGAAGGCTGAACTTGATGGATGCAAGTCTCTTTTCAGCTATGTAACTTTTTGACACTTTTGTGGTGTTTGTGTTTAGCTGTAATTTTCCGCTCTCTCATTTACTGTTCCCATACAAATTATATATTGTTTTTTTCAGGACAAAAGGGGCTTTCTTTACATACCATTATTTATATAATCTCATGTAATTTAATTTTAAAAAAAAGAAAAAATATGATGAAAAATTGAAAAAAATACACGTTTTTTGAATTTTATGTGAAAAATCTTTTACTCATCTACAAAAGCGAATGAAAAAAACTTCTAAATAGATTCAAAATGTTGTCCTGAGTTCAAAAATACCCAGTGTTTACATGCTTTTTGCATGTTATAGGGCTATAAGTACAAGTAGGATATTGCGGTTTCAAAACATACATTTTTAAAATGTATCAATAGTGACATTGTAACACTATTATCTGTCATAAATTGCTAAATAACACCCCACATGTACATATTTTTTTAAAAGTAGACAACCCAGGGTATTCAATATGGGGTATGTCCAGACATTTTTAGTAGCCACTTAGTCGCAAACACTGGCCAAAGTTAGCGTTCATATTTGTTTGTGTGTGAAAAAAGTAAAAAACTAAATTGAACGCTAACAATCCACATACATGCACACAACCCCACATACAGGCTCTTACATACAATACCCCAAACAGCCCCACACATACAAACACCACCAAACACACTATGTGACATTTCCATCCACACACACAATTCCACAAGCAGCCCCCATACACAGCGAACATTTATAGGGACACGATACCACAAACTACTCATGAACATATACAATCTAATAGCTCATATACGCACAAATACAACGATACACAGCAAATGCAGTATAAATAACACAAGCATTATAAGGCAACATACACACTTAATTTTAAAAATAATAGGACCGGCACGCTACGGGTATCACTTGTGGGAGCGAACCCTGGAAAGGTTAATTGTTTGGACCAGAAAGATAGGCTAGAGGTGGGCTCTGATCAATAACTGGGCTCGGGTGAAAGCCTAGGTCTTAACTTGAGCATTGGGGACTATTGATGGACTATTAGAAAGTACTGACTGTTGGGGTTTGAATACATTAGAGTTTAAGATATAACTAATATTATTCCAGTAAAATATTACACGTCTTGTATTTTCTCTCCTAGACCATCCATGCACTCACTGCACTGTTCGAGTGGTTGACTGCATTTGGAGTATTTGGGTTCAATCTAACTCTCATTCGAGATTTTCAGGTTTGTATGTAGATGTGAAGCTTAGAAAAATGTAGAACATATACCTGAGGATTAAAGAATGTGAAAATAATATTTCATAGCCATTGATAATCAATATGCAACTGACCTCGATGTATTACCAATCTCAATAAGCCTTAATCAAATAAATAAACACTAGTTTTTTTTGTTTCAATGTTGTTTTATTTCAGCCACCAAGTGGTGACCTGGCAGCAATTTAATTGTGCCCATGTTTTGAGAAGCACTAATTCAGAATCAAAACATAGCCAGGTCACTCATTAGGGGCAGAAATAGACACACACTGAAAACCTAAAAATATGTTCATATTTATTTAAGAGTGATTTGGCTTGTTATAAATTATTCTTAGGAGGTTTAGTTTCAAAGAAAACTACTTTCATTGTCAAACACCTGTGTGTGACGTCCTCATGTCTTGCTGGTGGTTTATTCTCTAGTTCTTAGGTTTCCAGACACTATTTATGTATATATCCTCCTGATTTTCTTCTAGTCTCCTCTGATAGCATGCATACTGGAGTATCATATTCATAATCCCATTTCTTCTCCTCATGCTTGATTTCCTTTATGAAATCCTTAAGGAGACATGCCAAACATCATATAAACATTCACTGAGTCTGCCTTTCACAAATTCTAATTCTTGTAACTGATTTGAATTAATTGTTTGCTTTCTTTGAAATCACAAATTGTAATAACAAAAATGGCAGTCACTTCCCTTATGGGTTTCCCTAAAATGTATTTCTTAACAAAGCATTTTACGAGGAAGGATACCTTGAGGTTTATCTGGTTTTCAGGTATACTCCGAGAGGACTATGAAATCTTAGTTAAACTTGTGGGCAAATTATGTTCGGCAGCTACGAACGAACTAAATTCCTTTTAATCTGCACCCGAACAAATCAATCCAACTGGGATTCACGTGTGGAGTCTCTTTCAATGAATAAAACACCACAGGTAAATCCCTGATGGAACAATTGCTTCAGACTTAGATTAAAATTGATTTAATTGTTTGTAACAGCTCAAAAGAATTTGTGCATGAGTCTAATCTAATGGGAAATAAATGTAAACAATACTAATTTACAGTTTACATTGTTACTGTTATTCGACATTTCTCTTTGACAAAATGTTTTCTGTAGAATATGTGTTTTATTTAAAAATATAAATCAATTTGATCAATTAATTATATGGTATGTCCACCTGATATTTCTTTTTCTGAAACAGCAACTCTCTATCAGAGTGCCAGAAAACTGGAAAGATGACTGGATCATCATGAGGGAGACCATCCCAGATGAGGAACAAATCCCATGATGACACCAAGTTTTCACAGCGGGTTGCTGAAACACTCTAGCATCCTGACTGCCTGCATCTAAACTCAAAATAAACAAGGTATATTGTAATTCTATTGTATGAAATTCAATTTACAATTGGAATAAATTGACACAAAGAAAAAAAAACAAAGAAAAGCTAAAATTTAACATGGCAATATGCTATTTATAACCTAGCTAACCATGCACATGAGGCTCTCTGCTTCGGCACCATGACGTTTGTGTGTTCCTGGGTCTCTGAGTTGCTCCCTATCTCTTTATGCCACTAAATATATCCCCCTATTTATATACAGTACGCACCTTTAGTGATTTATTATGGAGGTCATTGAGCAACAGTTTCACTTGTAAGTGTAATCTCTAGAAAGGTTAATTAATTGTTTGGACTAGCAAGGCAAGCTAGAGGTGGGCTCTGGCCAATAAATGTGCTCAGGTGACAGTCTAGGCCTTAAGTTGATTGGCTAGTATTGACTGTTTGGGTTTGAAATGTTGTTAGGGTTTTAGATATCCCTAATATTATTCCAGTGAAAAAACATCTTGTGTCTTCTCTCCTAGACCATCCATGCACTCACTGCACTGTTCGAGTGGTTGACTGCATTTGGAGTATTTGGGTTCAATCTAACTCTCATTACAGATTTTCAGGTTTGTATGTAGATGTGAAGCTTAGAAAACTGTAGCACATATACCTGAGGATTAAAGAATGTAAAAATAAAATTTCACAGCCATTAATAATCAATATGCAAAAAGGCATCAACTAACCTCGATGGATCCCTAAACTCAAAAACCATCAGCTAAATA
This sequence comes from Pelobates fuscus, assembly GCF_036172605.1. Classification (NCBI taxonomy): domain Eukaryota; kingdom Metazoa; phylum Chordata; class Amphibia; order Anura; family Pelobatidae; genus Pelobates; species Pelobates fuscus. Next base: position 187,058,829 of record NC_086321.1, on the reverse strand, counting down.
AATAAATAAATGCATACTTAAAGCCGTCTTTAATTTTTAATGTGCTTTTATTTCAGCCACCAATTTTTGAAGACTCATTCAGAACCTGTACGTAGCCAGAGACCAATTGGGGGCAGAAGTAATGACACATTAAAAACCTAAGAAAAACTGGCTGGCGTAATTTATACTTAGTATATAGTACATGATATTGCTTACTATAAATTATCCTAAGGAGGTTTACTTTCAACAAAAACTACTTTCATTATCAAGCACATGTTTGTGCAGTCCTCGTGTCTTGTAGTTGGTTTATACTCTAGATTTTAAGTTTCCAGACACTATTTCTGTTAATGTTCTCCTGATTTTCTTCTAGTCTCTTCTGATAGCATCCATACTGGAGTATCATATTCATAATCCGGTTTCTTCTCCTCGGTGGCTTACTAAGGGGGAGGGTAAAGGGGGGGGGCCCACCCGGGTGCCACTCACTAGGGGGATACCCGGGGTGCACTTTCATGCCGCTTGCAGGAGTCTCCACGTTTGCTTCACACCCAGCAGCACCATGTCCTCTGTACTCGCAATCAGCAAGAACGTTGCCGCGAATTGATATGGCAATGCTCCGCACGCAATGGATGCCAGAGCGCTGCCATGGCAAAGCCGCGGCAACGCTCTCGCGGGTCACGAGAACAGAGGACGTGCTGTGCTGGATGTGAAGCAAACGTGGAGACTCCTGGGCCCCTCTTACCTGGGCAACCATACTGTGCCACCGGACCACCAGGGAATTTAGTGTGTGTCCCCTCCCTGGACACAGGTAAGAGTCAGGGAGGGGAGGGGGACACACACAAACAATACACACTGCATACACACACACACTGCATACACACTATACACACACACTGCATACACACTATACATACACACACACACACTGCATACACACTATACATACACACACTGCATACACACTATGCACACACTGCATACACTATACACACACACTGCATACAGTACACAAACACATACACTACACAAACACACACTGCATAAAATAAACACACACACTTATACCTGGGTGTCTGTGTATCTGTATGTGTGTCTGTATATGTGTATATGTATGTGTGTCTGTGTATCTGTGTGTCAGTGTATCTGTATAGCTGTATGTGTGTCTGTGTCTCTGTACATGTGTGTCAGTGTGTGTCTTTAAGTGTGTGTTTGTGTCTATATGTATGTATCTGTGTGTCTCTATCTGTATGTGTAAATACATAATTGTAAAAAAAGCTCAACTGAAGGTGGGTGAAAAAGTAATGTGGTTTAAAAAGTACTGGGTGCTCTTTAACCCCTTAAGGACACATGACATGTGTGACATGTCACGATTGCCTTTTATTCCAGACGTTTGGTCCTTAAGGGGTTAAGGAAAAAATCCATTACCACACCGGATAGAAATATATATATATATACAATAGAGGTAATAATGATCCCAAGGCACACCGAAATTTGCACATAAAAAAGCGTTTATTCATGCATTGAAAATACAACAATAGGTTTTGACAGAAAGGAAGTGCATAAAGTAGTGCATATCCAATCTATAATACCAATAACACAATAATAATAAAGTGTTAAATGCAAACACCCATTAAAAAAAGGTATACTGACCAAGAGCAGGAGAAATGAAAATACTGACGTTTCAGCTCCAAAGCCTTCCTCTGGGACTCCCCCCACAGAAAAGCTTCAGAACCGAAACGTCTGGGTTTTCATGTCTCCTGCTTTTGGTCAGTACACCTTTTTAATGGGTGTTTGCATTTAGCACTTTATTATTATTGTGGTATTGCAAACTTTGGTGTGCCTTGGGATCATTATTACCTCTATTCTGTCTGTATGTGTGTCAGTGTTTGTCTGTACCTGTGCATGACTGTGTAATTTCATGTGTATATTCATGTGTCTGTGTATCTGTATGTGCCAGTGTGTGCATCTGTTTGTCTATTCCTTCAGGCATACAATAAAAATGAACTTGTTCATACCAGCTTAAAAAAGAATCAGTGCCTGAGTCTAATGTTATTGAGAAATCATTATCAACAGGGGATTTATAGTTTATGTTTCCTCAGTCATAATGTTGTTACTCAACATTTCTCTTTACCAAAATGTTTTCTGTAGAATATCATTTTACATGATGTGTTTTATTTAAAATTATTAATCAATTTGATCAATTTATTATATGGGTATGTTCACCTGAGATTTCTTTTTCCGAAACAGAAACTCTCTCTCAGAATGCCAGAAAAATGGATCATCATGAGGTAGACCATCCAAGACAAGGAACAAATCCCATGATGACACCAAAATGTCAGAGCAGGTTGCATACTGACTGCCTGCATCAGACTTAAAAAAAAAAAAAGGTAAATTGTAATTCCAATCTCATAATTGAAGTGGTCAAAGATGTGTTTATTGTAGAACTCTGGCAGCATTGTGAACAGTGCCTATTTTTATTAAATATATGTTTAGTAGCTTTATATATATGCATATAAAAGTAATCATGCAGTATGTACATATACTTTTATATAATTGAATTTTCCATTATTTTCCTCACACTGGTATCCCCTGTACCTTGCTTTACTCAGACCTTCCAGATTATTCACTAAACTCTGAATAGTAATAAATTGAAATTCAATTGTCAAAACTGAGGTTAAAGTAGCCAAACTATGACTAGAGCTGAGATCTAGCTTGGTATTGCTAAATCGGCTCTTTTTGCCTAGATTTTGTCATTCAGATGTCAATTAACAACGGTTTAGGATTTAGGAACTAATCATGTTTTCATTTATCTATGCAGTAAATCTACCTGACTCTAGAGGTGTTATTAGATTTAAAGTGCATATCAACTTTTTTTTGTTTATTGTGAACAATCCACTTAAATACCCAGTTGGAAGATTTCAAGTTTTAATATTTTTGTGAAATCTTCTATTAAACGTTGTATAAAATTATAGTAAATTCTACTTCCAGGCACGGAATATTTGAAGCTCAAATATATCTGGGATGATCAAAGAGTTTGAATTACAATTAATACTTTATTTTTTTACTGTTTCTTAAAGTTTTTTTTTTCTTAATTTGAATTAAAATTTACATATGTGTGTATGTGTAAAAATATTTTGTGATCAAAATTTTAATTAGTACTATACAGAATAGTATGTTACAAAAATACTATGTATTAACTGTTCTAATATGATCCCATCCCTTGATTTAAAAAATAATTCTATTACATTTTTCTTCTATAGGTGATGATTGATACCCATATCTGCAATGGCTACTAACACCAGATCAATAAACACATACTAAAGGCCTATCACTGAAAATAAATGTGGCCTTTTAATGTTTGTGCGCCTGGGTAAGAATGGTCATCGTTTCACCTAGCATCACAATAGAACATCGGTGACTATCTGTATGAAGACATGACATGTGCTCCTCCTTTAAACGTGAAGTCAGAAATGATGATATTCAGAAAATTTTCATCATTATTATTTTTATCTCTGTAATATGGCTTGATTTTCTCATTAAAATTCTAATGTGCACATTGTTACTATAACAGAAAAGTTTTTTGTTTTGTTTTTTATTCAAGAGAAATTATTTTTTATTATTATTATTATTATTATTGTCATTTATATAGCACCAACTTATTCAGCAGTGTTTTACAATATTACAAAGGGGGAAATGTAACAATAAATGAGACAATTATAAAATGTTACAGGAACAATAGGTTGGTGAAGACCCTGCTCAAACAAGCTTACGTACAATGTAGAGGAGGTGAAGTGTGAAAACACAATAGAAAGGTCATCAAGGGCAACCAAACATCAAGGTGGGAAAGTAGCAGAACTGGAATGTGAGAGTGCAGTATGGCCCTTTAAGAGTGAGCAAGAAACAGGTTTGTAATTAGAAGTTATTCTGGGAGGCAGACTGTTCCAAAGAAATAAGAAGGTCACTGGCAGAAAGATGAGACTGAGAAGGGGCAAACTTAGAAATAAGTGAAGAAATGTACTAGGGGCTAGAGCTGTTTAGAGCTTTATAGGTAATGGCTAGTATTTCAAATTAATGTCTAAAGGATACAGAAAGCCAATGTAAGGATTGACAGAGAGGCAAGGTGTGAGAGGAGCTACAGGAGAGAAAAATCAGCCTGGCTGCATCATTCATTAAAGACTGTAGCAAGGCAACACGGTTTCTGTGGTGACCAATTAGGAGTGAATTAAATTAATGTGAGAAATTACTATAGCCAGTATTCCCAAACCCACTTTTGAAAACAGTATTTTTTCTCAACCCACTCACTTGTAATGCATATTTTTAAAGGAAGGGGAGATGTGACACATGATGGCAATCAGCTTTAGATGCATACAATTGGCACATTATGGCAATCCGTTTTATAGGCATAATATTGGCACATCATGGCAGTTTTAGAGGCATATTATATATGTATGTTTATATGTATATCATTTTGTGTGTGTAGGTATGTGTCAATATGTGTGTATATATCGGTGTGTGTCTCTGTCAATCAAACTGTGTGTGTGTGTGTGTGTGTGTGTGTGTCTATGCATCTGTGTGTCAAGGGTTGTCCCTTAATCCCACTGCTGGCTCAGTATGTATGTGTTAGCATGACCCATTTAAAATTAACTGGTGATCAACCAGTCGGTCATTAACCACACTCTGGGACACCTTGTACTAAAGCATGAACAAGCTGCTTAGCACCATCTTGCGTAAGACAGGGGCAAACGCAGAAAATGTTTATAAGGTGGAAACGGCAGGATGTGGAAACAGACTGGACATGAGGCATAAAGGTGATGCCAGAATTAAAGATAACGCCAAGACACTGAGCTTGCAAGTACAGGCTAATGTTGATACCATCAACTTGCAGGGAGAGAGAAAGATGAGGATTAGTATCAGGTGGAGGAAAAATAAAAAGCTCTATTTTAGAGAGATTAGTTTCAAAAAGCAGGAAGTAATGCAATCAGAGATGGAAGAAAGTTCCAGGACAGTGTGGGAGAGATATATTTGTGTGTTGTCGGAATACAAATATATCTCTCCTCCCCTGTACTTAATACTTTATATTTATTTAATTCTACTTTCATTATACTTGTATTCATGGCCACTATAGTGTATATGATAAATATTCTGTGGCTAAATGTTCTGTGGTGTACAGGTTAGTCATAAAAGGGCTACAAGAGTATGGATTATAAAAAAGTAGGAAAGTACAGACTAGCAGAACTTTAATGATTTCAATATTTTTCAATTGTTGAATGTAAAGGATGGGTCAGTGTTATATTTTGGTCATTTTAGCTGCTCACAAATTCGAATTACTGCATGAATATACATTTTTGATATCTTACATGATGTATTTTGAGCCATACAATCCTTACAGTAAGGATCTCAGAATGTATGTTTTACATTTTGTGATGTACATTGAAATTTAACAGGTAATTTTGTAAACTTAAAGGGCCTCATAATCACTATAGCCTGCTGTAGTAGATATGATGTGAGGAGTGCGCCATTTTGCAACTTTTTGCCCTCTTACCAGTGTCCCTGCTTGATGATGAGGTACTTCTACTGGTAGTGACGTGTGCTCAGTTTCAGCACAGCTGTCAAGCCGGATGCCGATGCTGTCTCCATTCATTGGCTGAGAGTTTCAGCAGACCATTCTTAGCCCACGAATGCAACTCTATGCATAGAAATATGCACATAAATAAACCTATCTAACCTCGAACTCCAGGCTGACTAATGATGCCCCTATGATACTGACAGAGGTGGAGGTATGCTGGATATGCAGATTGCAGTGGTCATGATTAGTGATGTACCGAACTGTTCGCTGGCGAATAGTTCCCGGCGAACATAGCGTGTTCGCGTTCGCCACGGCGGGCGAACACATGCGCGGTTCGATCCGCCCCCTATTCGTCATCATTGAGTAAACTTTGACCCTGTGCCTCAGTCAGCAGACACATTCCAGCCAATCAGCAGCAGACCCTCCCTTCCAGACCCTCCCACCTCCTGTACAGCATCCATTTTAGATTAATTCTGAAGCTGCATTCTTAGATAGAGGAAGGAAAGTGTAGCTGCTGCTCATTTGATATGGAAATGTAAAGCTAGGCTAGTGTATTCATTGTCCACTACAGTCCTGAAGGACTCATCTGATCTCTGCTGTAAGGACAGCACCCCGAAAAGCCCTTTTTAGGGCTAGAACATCAGTCTGTTATAGATGGATAGCAGTTAGATGTCTTCAAGCGGGTGTCAGGCCTACAGCGTGTACTCTGCCAACCTCTGCCAGTGCACATTGCCACTCATATCTGGTGTCACAATTGTGTCAGGCCTACAGCGTGTACTCTGCCAACCTCTGCCAGTGCACATTGCCACTCTTATCTGGTGTCGCAATAGATTGCATTTAAAAAACAAAATTATTTTTACTGTTATAGATTGAATAGCAGTTAGTTGTCTTCAAGCGGGTGTCAGGCGTACAGCGTGTACTCTGACAACCTCTGCCAGTGCACATTGCCACTCATATCTGGTGTCACAATAGCGTGCATTTAAAACCAAAAAACTTTTTTCACTGTTATAGATTGAATAGCAGTTACTTATCTTCAAGCGGGTGTCAGGCCAACAGCGTGTACTCTGCCAACCTCTGCCAGTGCACATTGCCACTCATATCTGGTGTCACAATAGCGTGCATTTAAAACCCAAAAACATTTTTCACTGTTATAGATTGAATAGCAGTTAGTTGTCTTCAAGCGGGTGTGTCAGGCCTACAGCGTGGACTCTGCCAACCTCTGCCAGTGCACATTGCCGCACTTATCTGGTGTCGCAATAGATTGCATTTAAAAACCCAAAAACTTTTTTCACTGTTGTAGATTGAATAGCAGTTACTTGTCTTCAAGCGGGTGTCAGGCCAACAGCGTGTACTCTGACAACCTCTGCCAGTGCACATTGCCACTCATATCTGGTGTCACAATAGCGTGCATTTAAAACCAAAAAACTTTTTTCACTGTTATAGATTGAATAGCAGTTACTTCTCTTCAAGCGGGTGTCAGGCCAACAGCGTGTACTCTGCCAACCTCTGCCAGTGCATATTGCCACTCATTTCTGGTGTCACAATAGCGTGCATTTAAAACCCAAAAACTTTTTTCACTGTTGTAGATTGAATAGCAGTTACTTGTCTTCAAGCGGGTGTGTCAGGCCTACAGCGTGTACTCTGCCAACCTCTGCCAGTGCATATTGCCACTCATATCTGGTGTCACAATAGCGTGCATATAAAACCAAAAAACTCTACTCTTCCATAACCTCCTCGGCTGAGTCCTCTTCTGCTGCTGCGTCTTGCTCCACATCAACGGCACCCCCCAGATCCCCAGGTACTATTCCACATCCCGGCTACGGCAGTGTCACGCCGTCTTGGGTTTGACTTGCTTGAAAGCAGAGAGTCACACCAGACAAGCACTCCTGTCCGCCCTGAACGCACAGGTGGAAAAGTGGCTGACTCCACAGCAACTGGATATCGGCAAAGTGGTTTGTGACAACGGAACAAATTTGTTGGCGGCATTGAAGTTGGGCAAGTTGACACATGTGCCGTGTATGGCACATGTGTGTAATCTGATCGTACAACGCTTTGTGCATAAGTACACAGGCTTACAGGACGTCCTGAAGCAGGCCAGGAAGGTGTGTGGCCATTTCAGGCGTTCCTACACGGCCATGGCGCACTTTGCAGATATCCGGCGGCGAAACAACATGCCAGTGAGGCGCTTGCTTTGCGACAGCCCGACACGTTGGAATTCAACACTCCTAATGTTCGACCGCCTGCTCCAACAAGAAAAAGCCGTTAATGAATATTTGTATGACCGGGGTGCTAGGACAGCCTCTGGGGAGCTGGGAATTTTTTTGCCACGTTACTGGACGCTCATGCGCAATGCCTGTAGGCTCATGCGTCCTTTTGAGGAGGTGACAAACCTAGTCAGTCGCACCGAAGGCACCATCAGCAACATCATACCATTTGTTTTCTTCCTGGAGCGTGCCCTGCGAAGAGTGCTGGATCAGGCCGTAGATGAGCGTGAAGAGGAAGAGGAAGAGTTGTGGTCACCATCACCACCAGAAACAGCCTTATCCGCATCACTTGCTGGACCTGCGGCAACGCTGGAAGAGGATTGTGAGGAAGAGGAGTCAGAGGAGGAATGTGGCTTTGAGGAGGAGGAGGAAGACCAACCACAACAGGCATCCCAGGGTGCTCGTTGTCACCTATCTGGTACCCGTGGTGTTGTACGTGGCTGGGGGGAAGAACATACCTTCATTGAGATCACTGAGGAGGAGGAATGGGAAATGAGTAGCTCGGCATCCAACCTTGTGCAAATGGGGTCTTTCATGCTGTCGTGCCTGTTGAGGGACCCTCGTATAAAAAGGCTGAAGGAGAACGACCTGTCCTTGGTGTCCACGCTACTAGACCCCCGGTATAAGCAGAAAGTGGCTGAAATGTTACCAAATTACAACCAGTCGGAAAGGATGCAGCATTTGCAAAATAAATTAAAAAGTATGCTTTACACAGCGTATAAGGGTGATGTCACAGCACAACGGGAATCTAACAGGGGGAGAGGTGGAAGTCATCCTCCTCCTCCTCCTCCCACGACCACGCCGGCAAGGACAGGACGCTTTAAAGATGTGTTGTTGATGGAGGACATGCAGAGCTTTTTAAGTCCTACGCATCGCCACAGCCCTTCGGGATCCACCCTCAGAGAATGACTCGACCGACAGGTAGCAGACTACCTCGCCTTAACTGCAGATATCGACACTCTGAGGAACGATGAACCCCTTGACTACTGGGTGTGCAGGCTTGACCTGTGGCCTGAGCTATCCCAATTTGCGATAGAACTTCTGGCCTGCCCCGCTTCAAGTGTCCTGTCAGAAAGGACCTTCAGTGCAGTAGGAGGTAATGTCACTGAGAAGAGAAGTCGCCTAGGTCAAAAAAGTCTAGATTACCTCACCTTTATTAAGATGAATGAGGGATGGATCCCGAAGGGACTGACAGTGGGCGATACATTCGACTAAAAAAGGCCTGATGGGATGAGCTGCCTTGGGCTAAAAATGGTGACCCTATGTAGGAGGAACAGTCCCTATTCTGCTCTGTGTCAGTGTGTATCAGGGTCCCTGAGGACAGGTGTCAATTCATATCTGCCAAGTGACCCTATGTAGGGAGAACAGTCCCTATTCAGCTCTGTGTCAGTGTGTATCAGGGTCTCTGAGGACAGGTGTCAATCCATATCTGCCAAGTGACCCTATGTAGGGAGAACAGTCCCTATTCTGCTCTGTGTCAGTGTGTATCAGGGTCTCTGAGGACAGGTGTCAATCCATATCTGCCAAGTGACCCTATGTAGGAGGAACAGTCCCTATTCTGCTCTGTGTCACTGTGTTTTAGGGTCCCTGAGGACAGGTGTCAATCCATATCTGCCAAGTGACCCTATGTAGGGGGAACAGTCCCTATTCTGCTCTGTGTCAGTGTGTATCAGGGTCTCTGAGGACAGGTGTCAATCCATATCTGCCAAGTGACCCTATGTAGGGGGAACAGTCCCTATTCTGCTCTGTGTCAGTGTGTATCAGGGATCCTTAGGATAGGTGTCAATCCATATCTGCCAAGTGACCCTATGTAGGGGGATCAGTCCCTATTCTGCTCTGTGTCAGTGTGTATCAGGGTCCCTGAGGACAGGTGTCAATCCATATCTGCCAAGTGACCCTATGTAGGGGGAACAGTCCCTATTCTGCTCTGTGTCAGTGTGTATCAGGGTCTCTCGGGACAGGTGTCAATCCATATGTCAAGGTGTCAATCCATATGTCAAGGTGTCAATATGTCATATGTCAGGTGTCAATCCATATCCATTGTGATTTAGGAATGTTAGGTGATTTATGCCCTTTATGGATTAAAACCAGACTCTGCATCAACTGTGTAATTTTACATGGGAGTTTTGCCATGGATCCCCCTCCGGCATGCCACAGTCCAGGTGTTAGTCCCCTCGAAACAACTTTTCCATCACTATTGTGGCCAGAAAGAGTCCCTGTGGGTTTTAAAATTCACCTGCCTATTGAAGTCTATGGCGGTTCGCCGGGTTCGCCCGTTCGCGGAAGTTCGCGTTCACCGTTCGCGAACCAAAAATTCTATGTTCGCGACATCACTAGTCATGATAGTTGGAGTATCCCTGTAGTGGTCATGATACTTGGAATATCCCTTTATTTTCAGCTACTAAAAAACAAAACATGCTCAGCAACATTGCCTATGCTATTAGAGGTTCTGGTTCTGGGAGTGGTTATTCGGGGTGCCCACAGGGTAAATGCTTTAAGAATTATGTGGACTCTATCTTCTATTACTCTCAACCAATCCATTCATAATCTAAATCGTTTAATTCCTTCTTAAGCCTTAATCTTATGTCTTAACCATACCCTACTCCAACATACTCTTTGAGTTTTGTTTACTAAATTCATAAACAGATAACCCTACATATAAAGTATACTTTAGGCTCCAAAATACTCCCTCTTTACAGACAATGCAAAATGTCTGATTGAATCATAGGTTTTTAGGTTCTGTGTCAGTGGTGTAAGAACAAGGGTTGTTATGTTCACAAGTGCAACAGGGCCCTCTTTGCTCCTCCTGTCATAGGGGGTCCAAGAGATGGTGGGCTAGCCACCATACATCGCCTACAAGGCAGGTGCCTACTGTGCCTACATGTAGAGTATCCAGGAAGGGAGAATTAAGGTTGGCAGCGAGGAAGCTCTACTCTTTGTGCTCCTTTGGTAATCATGCTCCCTCATCCACCCTTCAGTGATGCTGGGGCCAGAGTGATGTCATATTGCGTCTCCAGGCATCCCTGTAGGACACGTGAGGCAATAGTGCTAGAGAAGCCCTACTAGACTCCAGGATCCACTCCAGCTCTTCCAAAGGCAGAGATGAAGGGTGGGCCTAACAAAATAAAGAAAATTAAAAAATAAAAATGAATAAAAGAGTGTGTGTGAGAAACTGTATATGTGTGTGAGTGTGTCAGTAAGAGTGTGTCTGCTAGTGTGCGTCAAATCAGTAAAAATGTATGTGAGTGTGCGTTTGTCAGTGAGAATGTGTACATCACAAAACCTACCCCGAGAGGTACTTTTTCCCCACAAGCCCCTGTGTGTCTCTGTCTCCCCCCCCCAAGACCCTGTGTGTCTCCACCTGCCCCTCTATGTGTCTGTTTCTTCTCTCAGCCCCTTTTTATGTCTGTTTCTGAACTTCAACCCCCATGTGTGTCTCTTTTTCTACTCAGCTGTTCTGTGCCTCTTTCTCCCTCTCTGTGTGTATATTTTTCCCTGTAGTCACTCCGTGCGCATCTCTATCTCCCCAAGCCCCTATGTGTGTGTCATTCTCCCCTCCAAACCCCTATGTGTGTCTCTTTCTCTCCCCATGCTCCTCTGTGATAAATTATTTCTCTAGCAGACAATCTTCTCCCTGGAAAATGGAAATGATGTTCATGGGATATTAATTGAGAATGTATCTGTTATTTAAATCAGATTCGGAAACACTAAGTTAAAGTTAAAGTATACAAAGGGGAAATATAAATTAATGTTTGCCACCAAATTGATGCAAATTGATAAAAGTGAAATTGGCAAATGAACATGATTACTGGTATTTGTTTCCTAAGTTTCAGATTTGGAAAAGGCATGGAAGAATATTTCTAAATGTGTTTAGGACTTTGCACTATTGGTACTTTTTGACTTTGAAATTGGATTAATATTTACAATAAAACAAACATCCACTGATGAAAGAAGAATTACCTTCACCAACAAAGACACTAAAAGACTTAAATAACTATGGGTTGTATGTGTAATATTTCACCATTTCCTAAGAGACAAACAAATTGTTAATTCTATAAAGGTCAAGGGTGGAAAGTAACACTGAACTTCTAATTTTATAATGCTTAATGACAGAGAGATCATGGTTTGGTTTCAGGACAGGGAGTTATGAGTTAAATCTTCTGAGAGTGTTGCTAAATTACCATTCTATGAAATTTATGTAAAAGTATATGCATAGTGAGCTTAATTGCTCACTATATTATTATAGTCCTAACCTTATAAGATTTTGAAGAGATAATGTATCTAAACAGGTAAACCAGGACATCAGTTATCTGCAAGTTGATATCATGGTCATGGCTAATTTCTTGTTGATTTGAATATTATAATACTGAGAAAAGCATCACCCCACTTAGTAAAAATTTGCAAATGTCCCTAGAAGGCACTTACCCAATAACAATGGAAATCTGGCATTAAGAAACAGCCTATCTTAAGAATGGGTACAATTTTAATATAAGGAATACTTACTGTTGTAACATTCTTAAGTTAAACAATGTTTTGTCTAATAAGGGTAGAACCACATTAACTCATGAATAATAAAGTCTTTTTACATATCAGATACATTCCGTTTGGTGGGATATAGGACTAATATGTGGTAACTCTCATTAATATGTAAAGAAAACTACAACAACAAGGTGTTTACATGGAACAAATATGGAAAAATAGTAAACTTGGGCTCATGGTTACGTTATTGGGCCTTCTGGATATTGAATAAGTTAATAATGATCATTTTAAACCAAGTAGATTTAATCATTTGAAATGAATTACGGTACTAATGAAACTATTATTAGTCTGAACATTTTTAACAAAGACATATCATTTCCAGCTTTATCCTGCATGGTGCGAAGATAACCGAGGCAGGGTATATTAGTTAACCCTCCAGTGTTAAAAACTGGTGTGAAAGTGTGGAAGTTTAAAAAGCTTAAAATTGAAAATTCCCTGTTTGTCCAGCTCGGTATAAAATTTCCGAATTTGTTTGTGGCTCTTTAATTTCGATTTCCTTTAATACAGAAATTTGGATGCTTCTGAGAAACTTCAATTCGCTACAAAACGAATTACAAATTGTAGAAAAACTTCTTCTCACAGGCTTTTCATTATACAAGCTGCCTGACCTCTCTAAACCAGTCAGCGGCGCAGCTGCTGAACTCTACAAGAGCCTTCTGGTTTAGAGATATTTCGAAGGGCAGAAAGGCAGGAAGATTTGGAGCTGGATCAAAGACATTGGGGTTAAACAGTTCGAGAACGATTTAACTCTTTAAGATGAGCTAGAGCCAGAAACCTCCAGGCACCATCACAGCTTTATTTTGCTGAAGTTGTTATGGTACCTGGAGTGTTCCTTTAACTGCTTTCCCTCCAAAATCTAAGCCTTCGCTGTAAACTCTTCTAGCAAAATACTTTCCATTACATAAAATACATCTTACCCTTACCTCCTATTGTGTTATTTTACCCCACTACAGTTAGAATATAAGCTGGTTTGAGCACTGCCCTCAGCACCTTCTATTCCTGTACATCCAACCTGTCTTCTTGTAACTATCTGTTATATATCTGTATAAATAATAAAAATAATAAAAGGAAATCTAGAAAAAATAAAGCAAAATGAGGTGAATGTACATTGAAATTAAAGGAACACTATAATGTAGGGACACTATTGTAGTGTCTCTACTGCTGTCTGCGGTTTAGAGAGTGAGTACCGTATATACTCGAGTATAAGCCGAGTTTTTCAGCACATTTTTTGTGCTGAAAAACCCCTACTCGGCTTATACTCGAGTCAGTGTCTGTACTATGGCAATTTACATTGCCATAATACAGACTGGGGGCTGGCAGCGAGCGCTTACCTCTCCTGCAGCTCCTGTCAGCTCCCTTTTCCTCCGCGCCGGTCCGTTCAGCACCTCTGTCAGCTCCCAGTGTAAGTCTCGCGAGAGCCGCACTATGACCCCGCGGCTCTCGCGAGACTTACAGTGTAAGCTGACAGAGGAGCTGCACGGACCGGCGCGGAGGAGAAGGGAGCTGACAGGAGCTGCAGGAGAGGTAAGTAACAGCTCTGCCAGTCCTTCCCCCCCACTGAACTGCCAATGCCACTGGACCACCAGGTAAGGAGAGCCCCCCTCCCTGCCATGTATCAAGCAGGGAGGGGGGACGAAAAAAATAAATATTAATAAAATAAAAATAAAATAAAATATTTATAAAATAAAACTAATAATAAAAAAATATTAAAATAATAATTTAAAAATAAATAATAGAACAAAAAAAATGATTTAAATAATAATAAAAACAATAATCAAAATGCCCACCCCCCACCAACACATACACAAACACACACTGCATCACACACACACTCACACTTCATTCATATACACACACTGCACTCACACACACACTGCACTCACACACGCACACTGCATTCATACACACACACTGCACTCACACACACACTGCATTCATACACACACACTGCACTCATACACACACACTGCGCTCATACACACACACTGCATTCATACACACACTGCATTCATATACACACACTGCATTCATACACACACTGCATTCATACACACACTGCATTCATACACACACTGCACTCATACACACACTGCACTCATACACACACACTGCACACATACACACACACTGCACACATACGCACACACTGCACACATATGCACACACTGCACACATACGCACACACTGCATTCATACGCACACACTGCATTCATACACACACACTGCATTCATACACACACACTGCATTCATTATATACACACACTGGAAATAAATATTCAATAAAAAAAATTTTTAGGATCTAATTTTATTTAGAAATTTACCAGTAGCTGCTGCATTTCCCACCCTAGTCTTATACTCGAGTCAATACGTTTTCTCAGTTTTTTGGGGTAAAATTAGGGGCCTCGGCTTATATTCGGGTCGGCTTATACTCGAGTATATACGGTATTACTTAGCTTTCAGCCCTTGCTGTACTAGTCTCCACAATCACGTTTCGCCTTTTTGTCTGTACATAATTGTAGATAATCTGAGACAATCCAGTGTTTCCCATTGCAAAACTGTGGGAGGCTAGTGACCACATGCAGCCCATGACCATGTGATTGAAAGAGCCAAGTTTAACTGGGCTCTTTAGGGCAGAAGCATCTCAGGTGGCTGCCAGTAAGGCAGCCATTAGAGGCATATTAACCCTGCAATGAAAACATTGCTGTTCCTGAAAAACAGGGTTAAAACTACAAAGACATAGACCACTTCACTGAGATGAAGTAGTCTGGGTGCGTATAGTGTACATTTAATGACGTGAGATAGCTGCACCCAAACGGTGGCATTCTTCAATCCGTGATGCGATGACTAATTTTCAGCAAATACATAAATAAATACAAATTAATTAAATATATTTTGAAAAAAGAAAAGCCTTCATCACCAATTCATCACCAAATAAAAAAAGCTAATCCTAAAAAAAAAATATGGACAAAATGGAAAAAAGAAAGAAAATACAACATTAATTAAACACGAGGGGTAAAAATAATTTTTCTTTCATTTTATTAGTTTGTGAATTTTTGTTTGTCTGAAATTGGGAAATTATCGATTTGGAAAAAAAGGAAATTCAGAACATTTTTGGAACCAAAACAAAATTGGGACGCTATTATGACCATTATTCTATATGATAAGAAATTAGGGTGCTGTTTAGCAGATCGTTACCTAATTCGATACCCTTAGAAATGGTAGTTCCACATAGGATAACAAATAAGAATTATCTACCAAATACAGTTGAAAACTAAACTCATAGGGCTACTAGATTATTGTGCCTACATTGTAATTTGCTTGCGTCCAGCACCTAAATTAGGAAGACGGAGTACTCTCAACAGCTATACTGACTGTCTGGGGCACCTCCACGTGAGGGCAGCAGTAAGAGGTGCACTATTGGGAAGAAGCAGGAGCAGTAAGTATACTGCTCATCTACTGCCCATCCAGGCAGGTATTATATGATCCCGCCCAACAAGGCTTTTGAAGAGCAAGGGCGCAGCATCCAGAAGCTGCCGCCTCCTGCCCTGTACCTGCAGGAGGTGCCGTGCTATTTGAAATGGGATGCTTCCAGTGACTCATGCCCCCACCTGAGTACGTTGTGGTGTTTTGCCACACAAGCAGTGGTATATTTTGGATTTGTGCTGACCTAGGCAGGACGGTGCTCGGGCACCCCCCCTAATATTTTCCCCACCCCTTCCTGACAAGGCCGCACTATGACTGACAGACACTCACTCAGTGACAGATGCATACACTCATTGACAGACGTACACTCTGACAGACGCACGCACTCACTGACCGACACATACACCCTCACTGACAGACACACACATTCACTCACAGACACACACACTTACAGACACACACACATTCACTCACAGACACACACATTTCCCCCAACACTCACAAATTATTATTTTTTATTTTAATTTAAATCCACGCAGCCTCCCTCCTTTCCATTACATAAAATACATCTTACCCTTACCTCCTATTGTGTTATTTTACCCCACTACAGTTAGAATATAAGCTGGTTTGAGCACTGCCCTCAGCACCTTCTATTCCTGTACATCCAACCTGTCTTGTTGTAATTATCTGTTATATATCTGTATAAATAATAAAAATAATAAAAGGAAATCTAGAAAAAATAAAGCAAAATGAGGTGAATGTACATTGAAATTAAAGGAACACTATAATGTAGGGACACTATTGTAGTGTCTCTACTGCTGTCTGCGGTTTAGAGAGTGAGTATTACTTAGCTTTCAGCCCTTGCTGTACTAGTCTCCACAATCACGTTTCGCCTTTTTGTCTGTACATAATTGTAGATAATCTGAAACAATCCAGTGTTTCCCATTGCAAAACTGTGGGAGGCTAGTGACCACATGCAGTTCGTGACCATATGATTGAAAGAGCCAAGTTTAACTGGGCTCTTTAGGGCAGAAGCATCTCAGGTGGCTGCCAGTAAGGCAGCCATTAGAGGCCATTAGAGGCATATTAACCCTGCAATGAAAACATTGAGGTCCAGTAGGGCTGCTGGGGCTGCTGGGAGCGCAGCATCCAGAAACTCTATCTAGTGCATCAGCTGTGTGGACATTAAATCCCCAAATATGCCCCCAAACTGAAAGATTCTTATATTAATAAATTATTTTAGAATTCTATTAATTGTAATTTAATTAATATGCTTTAAAAAAAGAAATAGACACAAACTTTGGCAAATTAGGAAAACCATTTGAATTATAGCTAATTTGGGCAATACATGAATGTCAACAGGGCCGCCATCAGGGCATGACAACCATAACGGTTGTCATGGGCCCGGCAGTCCTGGGGGGCCCGAGCCCCACATTCATTATGTGCACATATATATATATCTGTATATCTATATATCTAGCGATTTTTGCTATATATATGTGCACAGAGGGCCCCCTGCTACCTGTACAATGAAGAGGGGGCCCAGTAGCACACTCTGTCCTCCTTTCCAGCTGCTCTCTGTCTAACTTTCCTGCACCCTGCGGCTGCCAGAGGGTTGCCACGGGTTACTATGGCAACGCTCCGCACAGCACGCAGGCCTGTCTCGCGAGAGTTAGTCAGAGAGGAGCTGGAAAGGAAGACAGTGTGTGCTGCTGGGCCCCCTCTTCAATGTACCGCGGCTGGCTCCCTCCACCATACACACTGCATCCATGACACACATTCTACATCCACTATACACACACACACTTCATCCTTGTGTGCGGACTCGGGGCTGGCCCCGGGGGCCCTTTTCTTGAACTGTGTCAGGGGCCCTAAAATTTCTGATGGCAGCCCTGAATGTCAATTCTGAGCTTTAATTACTCCCTGAGCAGTGGTAATGGCTATGAATAGAACATCAATATTGATTAGAAAATATGAAAATAAATGTGGGCTTATTCAGATCTGAAATGCTAGTTTAAAGTATTAAGAAAAAAAAGTGCATATATCCACTGGTATTTTTAAAGAGTGTTTCTTGAAGCAGGGATGAGTGGGTTAATCCATATCTCCCGCAGGCTGAGTAGGCCGCAAGGGAGCTCTGATTTTCCTGCACAGCTCCCTCGCGCGCCACTTAGTGATGCCGGGAGCCAGAGTGACGTCATATTCCGGCTCCCGGCTTCATTAAGCGGCACGCAAGGGAGCTGAGCAGGAAGAGCTCAGGAGAGCATGCTCCCTCGCTGCCCTCCACCCACCTCTGGGGGGGGGGCTCAAAAGTGACCAGCTGGCCAGCTCTTGAGCCCCCCAGAACACGAGGCAAACAAGGGATCTGCCTGGGCATTTGGGGGCGGGGCTTTTTGCCGCCCCCTGCAAAGTGCCGCCCAAGATGCCTTGTTTGCCTCACGATAGATACGTCACTGCGCGCAAGTGCAATAGCCTCCCAATACTTTCCTATGGGAAAGCATTGGCTTGACTGAGATCATCGAATGTGATGATCTCAGCCAAGTAGGAGGAGCTGGGTGGAGCCAGCTGCGACAAGACAGGCACGGCACTGACAGGGGGCTGGCCACCTAAACTACACTTTCAAAACTAGTGTCAGAAATACACATTTGTAAATGTTAAAGGACCACTATAGTGCCAGGAAAACATACTTGTCCACTCCCGCCGGTATTGGTATATGAATGCCAGTGTGTATTAGCGTGGACAGTCTTCTAATGAATGCTAGGATAGATTTGTATGGTTTGTCAGCGCGTTAAAGCAGTATGTTTGTGAAGTGTGTATGTGAATGCTAGAGTGTATT
This sequence comes from Pelobates fuscus, assembly GCF_036172605.1. Classification (NCBI taxonomy): domain Eukaryota; kingdom Metazoa; phylum Chordata; class Amphibia; order Anura; family Pelobatidae; genus Pelobates; species Pelobates fuscus. The sequence goes on along the minus strand of NC_086321.1, from coordinate 187,040,227 downwards.
TGTATGTGTGCAGAGTGTACAAGTGTGTGAATGAGGGGATGTATCAGACATCGGTCCGTGTGTGTATGTGTGAATAAGAGGTATATCTTAAATCTGTGTCACAGTGTGTGTGTGCATGTGTGAATGAGGGGTGTATCTAAAATCTGTGTCAGTGTGTGTGAGAGGTGTATTTGAAACCCAGTATCAGTATGTATTTGAATGAGTGCATCTGAAATCAGTGTCAGCATGTGTGTAATGAAGTATATTTATATGCTGCAAGCGTTTGACTCTCCACTTTCATCTGAGATTATGTCTGTCTCAATATTCACCAATCTGTATGTGTCTTCCAATTAACTCCCTCTTTTATCTGTCACTCCTTGTCTCCCATTTTGTGACTCTAACACCACTTGTCACCCATCTGTTCCATTTCTGTGCCCCTTAAGCCCCACTCAGTTGTGCCTCTGCTGCACCTCTTACGTCTCCATATCAAATAACCCACGTTTGTCTTCCATCTCACTTAAAGGGACACTATAAGCACCCAAACCACTTCAGCTCATTGAATTATAATTGCAGTAATTATTGCAGTTTTTAAAAAAAACTCCACCTCTAGTGGCTGTCTACCAGACTTTTGGTTGCAAGAAGCTGGCTGTCCCTACACTATGCATGAGGACATCCAGCGTCATGTAAAACCCTGTAGGAAAGCATTGTACAGGCTTTCCTATGGGGGATGTACTAATTCAAGCGCGTCGAGCTGACCGCAGAGAGGGAGGAGCTAAGGCAGAGCGTAAACCAGCACAGAGGGACATCGCCGCTGGAATTAAGTAAGTGACAGAAGGGGTTTTTAACTCCTTCTGGCCTATGTTTTATACAATATAAAACATTAATGACACATTTATATATATCTATAAGCATATGGAACTACTTGAACAGCAAAATAAGTCATATATATGGGGCTGTACAAAGAAAAAAATCTGTAAGGCAGCAATACCAGGTAATGGCACCTTAGTTAAACTAATAATAAAATTAAAATCCCCTATGGAAAACCCATTTATTCCTAATTGGAGGTAAAACACACACACACACACATCACACAAATTAGACATAAACATAAAAAAAACAAAAAACAAAGAGAACCAACAAAAATATGTTTAAAAATAAACAACAACAAAAATAAACCCCTGAGGTGTCCCACTACATCTATCCCACATCTCTACAAACCCTCTGTGTGCCTCTGCCCTGTCTCATCCCTTTGTCCTACATATTGTTCTGCCCTTTTCTCCCCAAACCTGCTTACCTGCACCAGCCTGCATTTTTGTTTCCTCCCTCCAGCTTACACCTGGGAGGGATCTGCTGTGGGTACTGCTGCTACTTCTCATCCTCCATCCATGCAGTGAGTATTTCCTGTGAGAGAGGAGCAGGGGGTGTGATGTCACTGTACCCTCCCACCCTCACACAGAGCACTGTCTACTGATTGCAGGGAGAGAGAGGAGACCTGGCAGTGATGGCAGGAATGCTGCTAGGTTTCACAATTATCTTGGGAAATAATTTGCAGGGAGATATATTGCCGGGACCTTCTGTATCATGATGGGCCCCACAACCTTCCTTCTGACTGTGGAGATCACATGAGTGTGCCACCAGGCCCCTGACTGTCCCTAATCAATCTAGTCCGCTTCTGACAAAAAGCCAATGGAATCCACCTATGCAGCGTCTCCAGCTAAATGCAGCAGCACCACTATAGGACAAACTCAGCAGTTATGTCAGCTACCATGGGCAAAAATGTCCACCCAACCACCTAGTAAGAAAAGAATACCTATATAGCTTTCAAACATTCAAAGGCACAGTAACAAGTAGTGGCTGGGCCAGTGCATTCTGTTACTAAACAGTGGAAGAAGATGAAGTCAGATCCTGCAAAATGTAAACTGTTTACTGAAACAAGTGAGAATAACAGCAGCACTCTCACAACTGTACTAATCATCTCCACACACATCACAAGGCTGTTCTAATGCAGGAGGAGAGGGAAGGTTCAGCAGCAGCAGCACCCTCTGCTCGCGCCAGAGTTGAGGAGGAAGCTCAAGCTTATCAACAGGAAATCAGGGAAGTAGTCCCCTTTGTACTGCTTATATGTATCTGTTTTAAAGGATCCTGATCAATGGTCTAAGGCAGGGGTGGGGAACCTTCGGCTCTCCAGATGTTTTGGACTACATCTCCTTTAATGCTCTTCAGCCATAATGCTGGCAAAGCATCAAGGGAGATGTAGTCCAAAACATCTGGAGGGCCGAAGGTTCCCCACCCCAGGTCTAAGGCATCCCTGCCCTTGGCCTTACCCCCTATCATACCTCTAAAATTGTGTCCCTTTTTTGTTTTTTTCACATGTTGGGAGGTAGGCCACCTCCATGATGTTGCAAGAGCCCGAGCGAGACTCAGTGCTGGAAAAAGGCAAATAAATCTTTTTTTATTCATTTGCATCATACACGTGGGGGGCCCATAAAGAACTAGGGACATGGGTATTATAGCGTTAGGAATACAACTATAGTGTTCCTTTAAGTGTAGTGTCCTAATACTTTCCTCATATTATGATATCATGACATGGAAAATATAATTTGAAATTTGCCATGAGCAACAGAGTTTAGAGTGGGTGCTATAAATGCATAGAATGTATAGAACCACCTGATCAGACTTGAGCTCAGTGGACTAAAATCACAACTCTGATATGGAAGACAAGTGGAATAGGCTTCACACCTCCCTTTTAATGGTTTCGTTTTTAAGATTGAGGTAACAATGCCACTGTGTTGTAGTAGTTATGGCGCCAGGATTGCCATTGCACCCCACCCACTGGAAGTAGTCAAGCTGTTTCAGAACAGTTTGACTACTTATCTGTGATCTGCCATGGCACTGTTCCCCACCCATTGCGGATCCAGGAAGAGGGGGGGGGGGGGGGGCGGCAACAGGGGCAATAGTACAGTTCTAAAGAATGTCTTCTTGAGAACTTATGACATAACAGAACTTGTTTACACATGTTTATGGAAGGAAAGATTGTGTTTTATTTGTATTAGCTTGATTGATAGATAAATATCACAATTCATCTTATATATGTGCCACAGACCTGCAGTATTGCAGCTATAAGCCAGAACCTAAAGTTTATTTTCCAGCTGTTGCATTTCTGTGGTCAGTGAGAAAGCAATGGTAACTGTTATGCATATGCCCTCAGTGGGGATAAAACAATATAATCATCATTCAGTGTGTAATATCTATTGGACTATCAGATATCTGTATTACTGTTATTGCATTTGTATGCATTATGATTCAACACATATACATTGTGATGTCATTGGAATTGTCTTTCAGAGTGCTTGATTATGACATCACCAAGTGTGATACTATCCATTCCAGGGTAGAATTACAGACTGCATTCTGAAAGAGACCTTGGCTCATTATTGAGACTGATTTGTTTCTTGAGAATTGTATTAATTGTGAATACACAAAATGCTGTGTGAAGGATTAACGTTCTTTCCAATCCTTATTACTTTGTTTGCGTTCATGGGACACGCAACTGCCTATATGCTAGCTGTGTTATTAAAGCACAGTGCGCCTTTTTTGCCATCTGTAAGGTAAGCTATGTTACTGCAATTCTTTATCACTGAGGATTATCCTAGTGTCAGCCACTACAAGGGCTGAGCTTAATGAGTGAAGTATAATGAGGAGTGCCTTATGACCGCCACCATTGCTTTATATATGTTTGCCCATTTATTTTTTTATAAGTGAGAACTTGCCAGAATGTACTACTCATTCTGGAGTTTGAGGGCAAACAGAGAGTCTATGAGCAGGAAAGGGAGGAGAATGTGTAACCAACCAATTATTTCCACAAATGCCTCTGTCTATTAGAAGATACACAGAAGATTAGAGATATGCAGGCCACCAACTTTTTATATTTATTCTGTCCTTGTAATTATTCATTCTTTACAGTGAGGAAAATAAGCAACAGTTATGAGCAATATATATATAGATTTAAATATTAGACATAATACATAATATGTATTCAGGAAGGTTAAATAATCAGTGGCATTATTATTATTTATTTTAGCTTTATTTTACTTGTCCTTTAAATGATGTTGCATTTAAAACAAATATTCGTATTTCTGTGCAGGTTTAATTACCATGTGGGGGGAGTATGTCAGTTGATACAAACATGTTTTAGTGATGACGCAGATCAAGGCATGAAAGTGCAATGTGTCATCCTGGCGAATGTGAACTGTGCAGACACAACTTAACCACTAGAGCAGGTCATACACAGAACATTGGGAAGTTTCATAATTGCGTGTATATGCTATCTGTAAAGATATCTTACTGACTGCTAAAAACAAGGAAATAAAAATCATTTCCATTAATCATGCAGCTCTAAAGCTTAAAGCAAGAAAAAACTATTTAGAACATGGTGATATTTGTATTCCCATGGCAATTTCTGTGTTAACACCTAATGATACTTTTTCTAACCCTTTGACTGTTTATTAGAAGTCTTGGGCTTCAGTGGGGGCTCCCCAGGTAATTGTAGTAACTTTGCCCTCAGAGTTTTGAGACGCCTCCATGAACCCACTGTCTCCCATATGAATAATCTGGAAAATATTGGGACACAGAAAAGAGAGATATAAGTATGTCTTGAGGTGCAGTCAGTAGTGTCAGAAGTTTCATCAGGGTCTTCTTAGTGGGGGAATGTTATCAAGATCCTAATGGTGTAAAGCACAAACAGAATGGTTCCGTAGCTATGTAATATTTAATCATTAATTGTACATTTCACAGCATTGTCACTACTCAGTCCGTTATATTTCCCTGTAAGCATCATTGTCATTGTTCTTCTTCCAGCTCTCTCGGTGAAAGGTACCCAGAGAACATTGTCTTGACTTTTGTCCTTACTTTATCCGGCATGTTTGGTAAGTGTCACCAGTTTTGCCATTTACTATTTACTAGAATTAATGTGTGGAAACAATTTTGGCATTGGTGGAATATAAATTAGAAGAAAACAAATGCTCTTCTATGCGCTCTTAAAATACAGTGATGGGAGCTGACTGACTGGCTTAAACCATAGGTTCACTTCAGTGGCTGAAACATTTACTAATGGACAATAGTAACTGTGAACTCACAGAATTTAGACAAAACATTTAAACATAAACATTTAGTCTCTCAGAAAGAGACTCTATAAACCTGTACTGCTAATGTGTTTGTAAGGTTATTTCATGTTATTTTTGTGCTGTATTAGAATTTTCTAAAATGCTTTATACAAGTCTTGTTTAAGAAAGCCTGCTATTAATTCAGTTTATTTCTTTTTTAGCGGCCATTAAAATATACGCTATGGTCAAGCTGGTGGAACTGAGGAACCCAACTGTTAAGAAAACCACCAAGTATGCCCTTCTGTGCATTGGGTGGATAGGGTGCCTCAGGTATCTGATGGCTGTCCTTTTTAAAGTGAGTAACAATTTTACAAAACTGAACAAAAAAAACGGTGTGCTTTGATTGATGATATTATAGAAAAAGAAAAATCTAAACCGACCATGGCCAATACACATCTCTAGGTGTGCTGTTAATCATGGAAATGTAGTTGACAAATAATCGGGGTGCCAAAACTAACCATCACTGTTTTAAACTAGCAGCATTAGTTAAACAGTCTCATAGGAATATCACCACACATTATACTATTGGTTTGCTATAAATAAATAATATTTTACATAAAAACTGTCCAAACATTTAAACTAAACTAGATCATCACTGGGTATCTAGAAAGGAAAGATTAGAAAAGATAACAGGCCTACTTTGAATTAATTCCAAATAAAAGAAACACATCCGTACCCATGATTTGTGGGGCATCAGACAGCAGTAATATAAAGGATGAATGCAACCGAATTTTGTAAAATGTAAAGTTCACAGTTGTAGACAATAGTAAGTGCAATATATTCATCAAAGTAGAATCCTGGGCACAATACTCTCTACAGCCCACTACAGTGTTTATAGTTTCAGGGGAGCTTGTCCAACTGTTAGTGGTAAAATAATGTACTTAATTATTTGACTATTATGTATTAAATAATTTGATACTTTCATGGGGGATCCTGGTAAGTTTCAAACTATTTAGAAATCGTTTAAGTACTAAGCATTGGATGGAGCCAGGTCACTAATGGCACAAGAAGAACTCCAGCAAGTTTGGAGCCGGGGATCCAATATTGAGATAACATTGTTCTAAAATGGGTTAAAGGACCACTCTAGGCACCCAGACCACTTCAGCTTAATGAGGTGGTCTGGGTGCCAGGTCCTTCTAGGGTTAACCCATTTTTTCATAAACATAGCAGTTTCAGAGAAACTGCTATGTTTATGAATGGGTTAAGCCTTCCCCCTATGTCCTCTAGTGGCTGTCTCATTGACAGCCGCTAGAGGCGCTTGCGTGCTTCTCACTGTGATTTTCACAGTGAGAGCACGCCAGCGTCCATAGGAAAGCATTATGAATGCTTTCCTATGTGACCGGCTGAATGCGCGCGCAGCTCTTGCCGTGCGTGCGCATTCAGCCGACGGGGAGGAGAAGAGGCGGATCGCAGGAGGAGAGCTCTCCGCCCAGCGCTGGAAAAAGGTAAGATTTTTCCCCTTTCCAGAGCCGGGCAGGAAGGGATCCTTGAGGGTGGGGGCACCCTCAGGGCACTCTAGTGCCAGGAAAACGAGTATGTTTTCCTGGCACTAGAGTGGTCCTTTAAGCAGCTCAAGCAAACATATACTCCTACCCCCATAACAACTTAGTGGGTGAGAATGTTCCTTTAAGTTATACAGAGAACGTATAATGAATAATGAGAAAATAACCTGAACATTTTGTCTTCCAGGAAAATGAATTACCCATAATACATTGCGTAGTAGGGGTCTCCACAATCTCGTGTGCTCTGATATTTATGCTCTGCAATTCAATAAGGGCATACCGAGCAAATCCTCGATGGAACAGCAATACCATCATCTATTGGAGAATAGCACTAACCTTTATTTCATTCATTTTCATGCTGCATTGTATCCTTTTAACATGTTTTAATAGTGCAAAAATTGTGATCTCTACAGATTTGCTCTATTGGCAGAGGATAAACAGGATGTTGAATGAGATTTACTAAATCACATTAATGAATCATTGGGGTTTATTCATTAAACCATGAGCTGTGGTGACCTGAGAAGTGGCTGGCACAATTCAAGCTAAAATTGCAGAGTTGGAGATAACCCTTATTTCACCAGACTTAGAGATGTTTTCCAACTCTGCCATTTTGACCTTAATTTTGTAAGCATGTTCTCAATTATCACATTTCACTGTTTATTAAATAGACAAGTGTGTGTTAACCCATACACTGTTTTATTTCCTCTTTATATGACGTATTATTATTTTTCTTAATATACCGTGTTTCTAGTATATTCATTCCATATATACGGGATGATTAAAGGCATTGAAGGGAACTTGACTCTAGAGGTAGGTGTTATTAGATTTGCATTGCTTATTAAATATTTTAGGTTTTTGTGCACTTAGTCCCACTTAATTACCCAGTTACTAGATTTCAAATTGTGTTATTTTTGTTTGATCTACTATTAAACGTATGAAACTAAATTTAAAAAGTGAATACATTAATGTAATAACAGGATAAATAGGCACACATAGGAAACTTTGTCATACTCCACTTTGTTTCATCATTGGCTTTCATTAAAGTGAGGTAATTAAGCAACAGTATGACTTGTGGGCGTAGGTGCTAGAAAAGTTAATTGCCTGGACCAGCAAGACAAACTAGAGATGGTCTCTGGCCAATAACTCAGCTCAGGTGACAGTCTAGGCCAATGGTAGGCAACCAATGACTCCATAATGCTGGAAAAGCATCAGTGAAGATGTAGTCCACAAATTCTGGAGTGCCAAAGGTTGCCTACCCCTAGTCTAGGTCTTAATGAGCACTGGGCTGTTGGATAGTATTGATAGTTGGAGTTTGAATATGTTATTAGAGTTTAAGATATAACTAATATTATTCCAGTAAAAATATTACACGTCTTGTATATTCTCTCCTAGACCATCCATGCACTCACTGCACTGTTCGAGTGGTTGACTGCATTTGGAGTATATGGGTTCAATCTAACTCTCATTCCAGATTTTAAGGTATACTTACTATATACTTACTATATACTACCTGATATTGTGTATTCTAAATTATCCCAAGGAGGTTTACTTTCAATGAAAACTATTTTCATTAACAAGCACCTGTGTGCGCAGTCCTCATGTTGGTGGTTTAGTCTCTAGCTTTTAGGTTTCCAGACACTATTTCTGTAAATATCCTCCTAATTTGTTCTATATGATGTGTTTTAAAAAAAATAAATAAAAAGCTGAATTATTTATTTAATTAATTAATTAATTAATTATATAGGTATATTCACCTTTGATTTCATTTTCTTTAACAGCAACTCTCTATCAGAGTGCCAGAAAACTGGAAAGATGACTGGATCATCATGAGGGAGACCATCCCAGATGAGGAGCAAATCCCATGATGACACCAAGTTTTCACAGCGGGTTGCTGAAACACGCTAGTATCCTGACTGCCTGCATCTAAACTCAAATTAAACAAGGTATATTGTAATTATATTGTTGTATGAAATTCAATTTACAAAAAGAATAAATAGGTACAAATAGGAAAAGCGCCAGAACAATTTAAATTGAGCATGGCATTAAGCTATATATAACCTATCTAACCATGTACATGAAGCTCTCTGCTTCTGCACCATGATATTTGTGTGTGTTTCTGGGTCTCTGAGTGGTTCCCTATCTCTTTATGTCACTAAATGTATCTCCCTATTTATATACAAGCCTTTAGGGATTTATTATGGAGGTCATTGAGCAACAATGTCACTTGTGGGTGTGAACCCTGGAAATAGTTTGGACCAGCAAGACAAACTAGAGGTGGACTCTGGAATAACTGGGCTCACGTGACAATGTGGGCCTTAACTTGAGCACTGGGGTGATGTGCTATTGGATATTATTGACTGTTGGGGTTTGAAATGTTGTTAGGGTTTTAGATATCCCTAATATTATTCCAGTAAAAAAAATACACATCTTGTATCTTCTCTCCTAGACCATCCATGCACTCACTGCACTGTTCGAGTGGTTGACTGCATTTGGAGTATATAGGTTCAATCTAACTCTCATTCCAGATTTTAAGGTATACTTACTATATACTTACTATATACTACCTGATATTGTGTATTCTAAATTATCCCAAGGATGTCTACATTCAATGAAAACTATTTTCATTAACAAGCACCTGTGTGCGCAGTCCTCATGTTGGTGGTTTAGTCTCTAGCTTTTAGGTTTCCAGACACTATTTCTGTAAATATCCTCCTAATTTGTTCTATGTGATGTGTTTAAAAAAAAAAAAAAAAGATGAATTATTTATTTAATTAATTAATTATATAGGTATATTCACCTTTGATTTCATTTTCTGAAACAGCAACTCTCTATCAGAGTGCCAGAAAACTGGAAAGATGACTGGATCATCATGAGGGAGACCATCCCAGATGAGGAACAAATCCCATGATGACACCAAGTTTTCACAGCGGGTTGCTGAAACACTCTAGCATCCTGACTGCCTGCATCTAAACTCAAATTAAACAAGGTATATTGTAATTCTATTGTTGTCTGAAATTCAATTTACAAAGAGAATAAATAGCTACAAATAGGAAAAGCACCATAAAAACAAAAATTGTGCATGACATTATGCTATATATAACCTATCTAACCATGTACATGATGCTCTCTGCTTCTGCACCATGATATGTGTGTGTGTTTCTGGGTCTCTGGGCAGCAACCTTTCTGTTTATGTCACTAAATGCATTCCTCTATTTATATACGAGCCTTTAGGGATTTATTATGGAGGTCATTGAGCAACAATGTCACTTGTGGGTGTGAACCCTGGAAATGTTAATTGTTTGGACCAGCAAGACAAACTAGAGGTGGACTCTGATCAATAACTGTGTTTAGGTGAAAGTCTAGGCCTTAAAGGACCACTCTAGGCACCCAGACCACTTCAGCTTAATGAAGTGGTCTGGGTGCCAGGTCCAGCTAGGGTTAACTAATTGTTTTATAAACATAGCAGTTTCAGAGAAACTGCTATGTTTATCAATTAGTTAAGCCTTCCCCTATTTCCTCTAGTGGCTGTCTCACTGACAGCCGCTAGAGGCGCTTGCGTGATTCTCACTGTGAAAATCACAGTGAGAGCACGCAAGCGTCCATAGGAAAGCATTATGAATGCTTTCCTATGTGACCGGCTGAATGCGCGCGCAGCTCTTGCCGCGCGTGCGCATTCAGCCGACGGGGAGGAACGGAGGCGGAGAGGAGGAGGAGAGCTCCCCGCCCAGCGCTGGAAAAAGGTAAGTTTTACCCCTTTTCCCCTTTCCAGAGCCGGGCGGGAGGGGGTCCCTGAGGTTGGGGGCACTCTAGTGCCAGGAAAACAAATATGCTTTCCTGGCACTAGAGTGGTCCTTTAAGTTGAGTATTGGGTTGATGGGCTATTTGCCTGTTGGTGTTGAAAATGTTTTAGGATTTTAGATATCCCTAATATTATTCCAGTAAAAAAAATACATGTATTGTATCTTCTCTCCTAGACCATCCATGCACTCACTGCACTGTTCGAGTGGTTGACTGCATTTGAAGTATTTGGGTTTAATCTAACTCTCATTCCAGATTTTCAGGTTTGTATAAAGATGTGAAGATTATAAAAATTTAGCACATATACCAATGATATCTTAATTAGACTTGTGGAGAAATTATGCTCAGCTCCTACGAATGAATGAAATTCCTTTTAATCTGTGCCCAAACAAATAAATGAGTCTGGGATTTACCAGTGGAGTCTTTTTCATTGAATAAAACACAAGTAAATCTCTCATGGATTGATTGCTTCAGGCTTAGATTAAAATTACTTTGATTGTTTTCTCAGTCATAATGTTGTTACTCGACATTAATCTTTGACAAAACGTTTTCTGTAGAATATCATGTTATGTGATGCATTCTTATTTAAAAATATAAAACAATTTGATCAATTAATGATATTGGTATATTCACCTGAGATTTCTTTTTCTGAAACAGCAACTCTCTATCAGAGTGCCAGAAAACTGGAAAGATGACTGGATCATCATGAGGGAGACCATCCAGACAATGAACAAATCCCATGATGACACCATGTTTTCACAGCGGGTTGCTGAAACACTCTAACATCCTGACTACCTGCATTAAAAAAAAAAAAAAAGCATATTGTAATTCTAAACTCTTTATTGAAGTGGTCAAATATGTGTTTATTGTACAACTCTAGCAGCAGTACGATCATTGACTAGTTTTATAAAATATATGTTTAGTAGTTTATATATATGCATGGCAACATAATAAAGCAGTATATACTGTGATCCTTGTCTGTAGATAGCACGGTCCTCTAGGACAAAAACATGCACAGTCCTTTAATTTTATTTTAATCCTGGCAACTTTATTCGTAAATCCACACATGAGGCAGCAGCAAATGTAACCATAAATTAAATAATGTAACACAAATCCCTATAACAAAAAGCCTAGCTCGTCTGAGCACTAACTCACATCAGATTCCCTATCTCTCAGGGGTTACACTAAAAAAAATGGAACGCTTCACGAATTTGCGTGTCATCCTTGCGCAGGGGCCATGCTAATCTTCTCTGTATCGTTCCAATTTTAGTATATGTGCTGCCGAAGCTAGCACTCCCAGTGCCTAGTCTCCTTGATTCTCTTACTGGAGAGAACACCCTCTCTCCTACCTGCTTCCTGAGAGGAAGCCAGCAATCCCCCTCTACCTGCCTAGCAGGGAGTGGTTTATTCCCACTGCTACAGCTGATTATCAGCAGCTGAGCAGTGTGTTGGAGACAGTCCAAAAAACCCTGGCCTGGATCTATGTCTCCCATGAAAACCACTAAACTGTGGAGTGGAGCATTGGCCCTCCCTTCTCTCCAAATACTCCACCCCAGGGGCCCATAACTAAACAACGCTTTGTGTTGCACAAAACACAAACTACATATACTCCCCCTGGGGTTAAATGGCTTCTCTGCCTTCACTTTATCACATATCCTCCCCCCCAGCTCAGACCCATCGGGTCGAGCGGCCTTAAAACACAAATCGTGAACATTCACGTCACCTAGGGCTGTACCAGCCCTGACTTGCTCCTCAGTTACAGGAAGTGGCCTATTGTAGATGGCTGCTACCTTGCTCCCTTGTAGTTTAAGGAACCTCCACCCAAGTGGATAACCCAAATAGTTAGCTTCCTCAAATCCTAGATAACACTTGTTAGCGGTCAAACCGGCAGCCCTTACATTATGCACAATTAACTGGACCTTCATCAGGTGTGCTTCACAGTCCACCCTGTGAATCGCCACACCACCAAGGTGGGCAGCTGCATACTCTTGCTGGAACAGAACACTTTTCATCAAAGTAACCTCCATCTCTGAATCTATCAGTGCTTGTGCACTCTTCCCTACCACCATCACCACTTTTATCTGTGCTGTACCACCACCAGTCACCATACACCTCTTTAAGCAAGTCAATACAATCCCATGCAGAGCCCTTATTACTAAGTCATATTGTATTGGCTCTTCACTCTCAGGACAGTTATATGCAATATGTCCTTGCATGTGGCAGTTGAAACATCGGAGTTGTTTCTCAGTCTGGTCTTGTAGCCAAAATGGGGTTTTTAGGTACGTTCTACCATCATAGTTATATTGTCCTCTCTTTCCATTTTCACTGTCTGTCAAGATTGCCGCTTTCCTTTTCCCTGCTTTATCTCCTTCACTTTCAGGTCTTTCTTTTTTCGTACCCTCATTTTCACTATCATCACTACTGGAGCTGCGCTGCAAGGACTTCTTATTCTTCTTAGGGTCAGGTTTAAAATCGTCCTCACTGTCGTCAGAAGACACAATTTTCCTCTTCATTCTAGGAAATTCATCCTCTGAATTGTCTTCTATCTTAGCAGGCTTTTCATCCTCTGAATCAGAAGGAATACTTTTAGGAGGAGCTTTATCGTCATTAATAACCATTGGCTCAGGTACATCATCATCATCAGGATCAATAACTGCACGCTTAGCAGGAACTTGATCTTCAGTATCGCTTGCTGTGTGCTTCGGGGGAGCCTCATCGGAGTCACTTCCTGCCTTCTTTGCTGGAGCATTATCTTCAGAGTCGCTCGCTGAATGTTTGGCAGAGGTTGTCCGCTTAGACAGATGCTTTGAAGAAGCTACATGTTTATTGGCAGCTACACGCTTCAGAGGAGCTTCATCTTCAGAGTCACTTTTTGCATGCTTTGCAACTTTCTTTCGCTTATTGGCAGCTGTGCGCTTAGCAGGCGTCTCATCTTCAGAGTCACTTGCAACCCGCCTTGCAGGAGCTTCATCATTCTCTGATCCACTGGCACCCCCTCTCCTGTCCTCTTCTGCATCGCTATGTTCATTCTCGTACTGGTGCCCTGAACTTCCAACTTCATTCGCTTCGCCCTCAGAGGCAGAGTCACGCTCATCCTTCACTGGAACAGATCCCTCCGTGAAGGGCTCCACAATACCCTCCATCAGTTCTGTGAATTCCTGGGAGCCTTCATTGCGCTCTACTGTTAATGCTACAGGTCTCCTCTCTATATCCTCAGAGGGTTGGCCATGGAGGCTGTCTAGAGCAACTTCCTCCTGCATGAATGCAGCCTTTGATCTCAGCTCCATGTTATCATGCTCGGCCTGGCCTGGTATGGAGCGCTGTTCTTCTGCCGGAGGCCCAGACTCCCAGCTTAGCTCCTCTTTCCTTTGCCTGGTTTCCTTCCCAGGGGTATCCTCTGCTTGCTCGGCCTTGAGCAGCCACCTCTCAATGTTAGCAATGCTTTCCTCTGGGCTGTCTGGTGGTCTCCCTGCTCCCTCAGGGGTGTACAGAGACGCAGTTATGGCCTCTCGCTGGGTCATGACAGCCCCGGTATCAAACAGCCGGTCAGGCATTCCGAGTCCCGCCTTTAATCCCATGACTGTGTTCCCAGGATCTGGCAGCTGTTCCAGGTAGTCAGTGCGCCCAGGCCTTGTAGCAGTAGTCTTTGCCAGCAGTTCCAGTTTTACGGCTCCCGAACAATCATTTAAAGTCTTTGTAGCAATACCAGGTGTCTCTGAAATATTTCGTTCTGCTACGCCAATGTCATCTACTATGTCATTTTCGCCTTGGTTTGGCTTAGCTGCGGAAGTGCCCATTTTTTCATCCCAGCATGGTTCTGTAACAGTCGCTCTCTCTTGGCTTAGATCAGAAGCGGCTACATTGCCTTTCTTATTGTGACTTTGTTTTGCCACTACTTCTCTGCCCAACTGTTCAACAGCTGGTCGACATTCTTGGGTAGCCTCTGCTACTAAACAGTGCACAGTATTTTTTAGCTCAACTGGGGTGCTTTGCTTCTCTCTATTAAGCTCAGCTCCTTCGCTGTTGTCTTCTCTGACTCCCCAAGTCAGTCTGCTTCTCATGCCTTTAACTTGTTCACTTGGATGAACATCAGCGGCTTCTGCTTCATTTTTCTTTCCCTGGCTGTATCCACTAGCTTCACTTGCACCTTCCGGGTGGGTTTTGCTTACGACCAACACTTGGCCTTGCGTACATTTATTTCTCATCTTTGCAGTTTTCTTTAGGATGTTTCTGCATGCTTTGGTCTTATCACCTTTACATGGTGTATTTTTACTTGTCTCATGCTTTATAGCACAAACCGACTTTACACTGCTGGCCTCAGTCACAGTCTTTCTTTCTCCTTTTGTTGCCTTGGGAAGATTTCTCAGTACCTTTCTGTTTCCAAATGCCTTTCCAGCTTTCTCTTGAAACATGCAAGATTCAGTGTCTGAGCTTGAAAATGTTTTAGTTTTCAACTCTTTTTCTAAGACTTCATCTGTTGTGATGTCACTCAGAGCAAGTTTGAGGCTTTCACGTGAAGCTGCAATGTTTTGATTTTCATATAAACACTTGTCAACTTCAGTAATCAGTTTGTCTTGTTCTCCCTTCGGAGTCCTCTGACCTTTCTTACTTTGGCGCATGTCATCAGTGTCACCATCACTGCCTCTTGACAATTCCGCTTTTTCCTTTAGTTTTGCTGGTCTCATTACTACCTTTTTTTCTTTTGCTTTTTGTTCCTTGGAGGATCCAGCTGCCTTTTCACTCTCTTCCACGTTATCACTACTTTCAGGCTCAGTTATATCCTTCTTGCCTTCTAATTCCTGTTCTCTCTCTTCTGCGTGTTTCTCAACATCACGCTTTGCTTCCTCCATGCTTTTCAGCTTGCTAAAGACTTCTTCTACTGCCTCTGTTATCTTATGCAGGATGTCAGTAGCTTGGTTACGGGGTCCCTTGTCCCCACGCTCCCTGCAGGGGGCAATCTGCAAAACCTCAGTAAGGGCAGCTCTATGCTCCTGCTGAGCGTCCCTCAGGTTCTTAACCTGTGCAGCCAGGAAACTGTTTGTGCCTTGTTGTTTAGCGGTTGCCTCTTGTTGTACAGCAGTTGTCTGTACCAGAGCCTTCAGCAGGTCCTCCATTATAGCACCACACAGGTAACAGTCTTAAAGGTACAGTGTTTTTTTTTTTTTTTTTTCGATTAGCAGGTCTGACAAAATAAAAGTCCTCAATAAGCAGACCAACGGATGACTGGCACACCCACAGACCCTCAATGTGCTACTGTGCCCGCATTCTCCACCATATTGTGATCCTTGTCTGTAGATAGCACGGTCCTCTAGGGCAAAAACATGCACAGTCCTTTAATTTTATTTTAATCCTGGCAACTTTATTCGTAAATCCACACATGAGGCAGCAGCAAATGTAACCATAAATGAAATAATGTAACACAAATCCCTATAACAAAAAGCCTAGCTCGTCTGAGCACTAACTCACATCAGATTCCCTATCTCTCAGGGGTTACACTAAAAAAATATGGAACGCTTCACGAATTTGCGTGTCATCCTTGCGCAGGGGCCATGCTAATCTTCTCTGTATCGTTCCAATTTTAGTATATGTGCTGCCGAAGCTAGCACTCCCAGTGCCTAGTCTCCTTGATTCTCTTACTGGAGAGAACACCCTCTCTCCTACCTGCTTCCTGAGAGGAAGCCAGCAATCCCCCTCTACCTGCCTAGCAGGGAGTGGTTTATTCCCACTGCTACAGCTGATTATCAGCAGCTGAGCAGTGTGTTGGAGACAGTCCAAAACACCCTGGCCTGGATCTATGTCTCCCATGAAAACCACTAAACTGTGGAGTGGAGCATTGGCCCTCCCTTCTCTCCAAATACTCCACCCCAGGGGCCCATAACTAAACAACGCTTTGTGTTGCACAAAACACAAACTACATATACTCCCCCTGGGGTTAAATGGCTTCTCTGCCTTCACTTTATCACAATACATACACTTCTATATTTTCCGAGACTTTTCCATTATTAGTAAATCAAAATCCAAATGGCAAAAATTAGGTTAAAGTAGCCAAACTGTGACTTGAGCTGAGATGGAACTTTTTTCTATATTAGATTTGCTAGATCGGCTCTTTATGTCTAACTTTTCTCAGGTTTAGTTGCTAACTCTGTACAAGGATTAGCCACAACATTAAATCACTGCCAGGTGAAGTGACAATAAATCACTGACAGGTGAAGTGAATTCCATTTTTATATTGTTACAATGGCACCTGTGAAGGGGTGGGATAGATTAGTCAAGGGGTAGGCAACCTTCTGCACTCCAGATGTTTTGGACTAGGTTGCCTGCTCCTGTATTAGGCAGTAAGTGAATAGTCAGTTCTTGAATTTTATGTGTTGGAAGCAAGAAAATAGGCAAGCGAAAATACTTACACAAGGGCCAAATAGTAATGGCTAGATGATTGCTTCAGATCATCTCCAAAATAGCAAGACTTGTGGGGTGTTCCCAGTATGCAGTGGTTACTACCTAGCAAATGTGGTGCAAGGAAGCAGTATCCTCTTTGATGGGAGGGAATGCTAGCCGATAACAGAGAAGAGCTACTGTAGCTCAAATTGCTGAAAAACCTAATGCTGGCCATGACAGAAAGGTTTCAGAACTCACAGTTTGCTGCGGATGGAGCTGATTAGCCGCAAACCGGTCAGAGCGCCCATAATAACCTCTGTCCACCGCCAAAAGCTGTTTCAATGGTAACGTGAGCGTCAGAACTGGATCAAGGCGCAATGGAAGAACGTTGGTTTACTCATGGTTTACTTCAACCTTCTTTTTTAGGTTTTATGGTCACCACTCTGCTGCATGGTCTGCTGATCGCATCTTTACTAATATCCTGTACATAGGAGATCAACACCACTGAATGTGAATTATACTAGAGCTGATACTAACTCTATTAAATGTCAGTAAGACTGTATAGACCCATGAATTATTCATTATTTTGATGTGACATACTACACCAATGGAGTCTCTGTGTTTTATTTCTATGTGGATACGAATCCTAAGCAATTAATTATGTTATACTTCTACTAAGAGAAAAGACTCCTCTACAGGACTGACTGCTATTTCCTTGCTATTTCCCTGTTGCACTTTGTTATATAATATTTATTTTACAGTGTTTTATATTCACTATTTTACATAGGATAATCATATCCTTCTCATTGTGCTCTTTAAGTTTTATTTTTAATTGTTTCACTTATATCTTTTTTAGGTGCAACCTTTCCTTTGGTAATTTATTGTTGTTTACATTTATTCTGGGGTTGTGAGGGAGCCCAATTCCCTTAGGTGTGCTGCCTTCTATATATATAATTGTTGTTTCTGTTTTGTTACTCTAGCGTTGATCCTCTGTCTTCCTTTCTTTGCACCCTGTATGTAATATGTGGTAGGTTTGTTGGCTGTGTGTAATGTGTGGTGTGCGATGGCTGTGTGTAACGTGTGGGGGATTTGTTGGCTGTGTGGAATGTGGTGAGGGTAGGTTGTGTGGAATGGGTGTGGAAGATGTTGGCTGTGTGCTATGTGTTGGGGATTGTCAATGTGTGTTTTACGGTGCTCCGTGTTATGCTCCCTCTCAAGCTTACCTTTCTTGATCCTTGGGAGTCCAGCAGGGGTTAAAATTGAATGGTGAGGGGGGTGGGGCTAACAGCCTAGAGCAATGGATGCCTAATCCTTTAGCTCTGGCTCACAGGGTCACAATCTGATGCTATCCTGACAATCTGAGCACATATAAAGACAAAAAAGGCGACATGGCACAACAGAAGGGGAAGAAGAACGCCACAAAGGCAGAAAAACGTAACGTTTTGGGGAATAAATCACAAAACGAGCATACGGAGATTCGGGCCTTCTCTCAAGATGGAGGCGCCAGCTCCGACGGCACAGAGTGCCCCACTCCAACGGAGATAGATCCAGACCCTGACAAGCTCACAAAAAGTCACCTACAGCTGGCACTGGATGCACTGTCACAGAAGTTGATTACAACTTGGCAGCATTCAATGGACTCATTAAGGAAAGATGATCAAGAACTGGGCAAAAGGACATCACATGTTGAATCTAAAATGGAGGAATTTGCCTCGGCATATAACGATCTGGCCAGACACGTGGAACAGATTGAACAAAAGCTCACCACTACTGAATTGAAACTAACTGACCTGGAGGATAGGGCGCACAGAAATAATTTGCGCCTCAGAGGGATACCAGAATCAATACTACCAGAAAACCTACAAACCTATGTTAGAGGTCTCCTTCATGCATATGTCCCAGAGATACCAGCGGATATGTTACTCATAGATAGAGTGCATCGGCTTCCAAGGCCAAGATTCTTGCCTGAAACAGCACCCCTAGATGTCTTGATGCGCATTCATTACTATAATATAAAAGAGCACATATTGCGAGTGAGCCGCAACAAAGTGAAACCGCCGGCAGACTTCCCAGAGATTAAAATATTTGCGGATCTTTCGGCTTCCACCTTACGCAGAAGAAAAGACTTCTCACAAATAGCCAACACATTGCGGTCCAACGGCATCAGATTCCGCTGGGGTTTCCCAACAAAAATGCTGTTAACAAAAGACGGATCCACACAAGTTATCACATCACCGGGGGACGGGATAAGAAAATTGCGGCTCTGGGGACTCACAGAAAAAGAACCGGAACCGCAGGCTTCACCACCTCGTCATTTGCAGCTTGAATGGAGCAGAGCTACCCCCACAAAAAAACCTCACTGAAAGACTGTAAGTATAAAACAAAAGCAAGCAAGTTGTAACTGCACACAGCATGGACTGACCTCCATGTATAATACTTGCTAAAAGTTATTAATGTTAATCTGTTTTCTATCTTCCCATCATATGTTTTAAAGCAACCTGTATATTAAGCACATATGGTTAAACCTTCCCATAGTAAGAGCCAATGTAAATTACCTGCTATGGGTTATTAATGATAATCTATTTTCTACTCTTCCACCTAATGATCTAAAGCAACCTGCATATTAAGCAACAAGCCTGCGGTTCCGGTTCAACTTTCCTATGGTAAGAGCCAATGTAAATTACCTACTAAGGGTTGTTACAATTAATCTGTTTCCTACTCTTCCACCTAATGATTTAAAGCAACCTGCATATTAAGCAACTAATGGTTCAATTTCCCCATAGTAAGATACCATGTAAACTACCTACTAAGGGTTATTACTGTTAATTTGTTTTCTACTTTCCCACTAATGAGCTTAAGCAACCTGCATATTGAGCAACATAAGGTTAAATCTTACTCTAGTAAGAGACCATGTAAATTAACTGCCTATGATTATTACTGTTAACCTGCTTTCTTCTTTCCCACCTAATGGGTTAAAGCAACCTGCATATTAAGCAGCATACTGTTCAATCTCTCTATGGTATGAAACCATGTAAATTAACTGCTAAGAATTATTACTGCTAATCTGCTTTCTACTCCCCCAACTAATGATGTAAACAACCTGTACTTTAAGCAACATGTAGTTAAAATTTCCCACAGTAAGAGACTATGTAAATTACCTGCTAAGGGTTATTACTGCTAATTAATCTCCACTCTCCCATTTTATGACCCAAAGCAACCTGCATCGTACGCAACATAAATATGCTAAGTGCAACTGTACGAACAGTCAAGTAACTAATACACCATACCTCCCCAGGAAAGGGGATAGCCATCAAAGAGCTGATGTACTGACTCAATTCAAAAAAAATAAAATGTTTTAAATGTTGCATTATATAGTTGATAAATATGAGTTAATAGATGTCGTCTGTGTGACACGCCAGGGCAATTAGACCATTGGAAGGAGATTATTGGGATATTTGGACAGTCAGGCATACTATAGCACTAGCGCAGTGTCTAAGAAGTCGATGGCACTCACAAACGTACAATGCCTAGAGTGCTGCACAGGTGACACAAAGCATAAGTTTTAGATCTAAAGTTTCCTACACCACAAGTTATAAATATATAATGTATAATATGCTATGTTAGAGGTTGTCTTCAACACCTAGGATATACAAGGTATAAATACATAAGGTATAATAAGTTTTACAAAATGAAGGAGAGGTGATTGCGCACTTTTATAGAAGGAACTCCTGGATTGTGAAAATAATCTCTAAAATCTGTAAGTATAAAAAGCCAACATAGCGTAATAAAGTCACACACAAGGTATGGAAAATTAAATAATTGGAAAACTCACAATGTTTAGAGCATTTCTGAGTTTGCTCTAAACTATGAAGGCAGGATACATCAAACAGATGTGAAATTGCTGGTTTGGGGTCCCCCAGGAGGTATAGATAATCCTCTGTTTAGTAGATCAGGAACCAGGAACCAAGATGAATATATAATAAATACTATAATTGATGCAAAATAAATGAAAAACAATAAATAGCACAACGCGTTTCGACCTAATGCAATAGGTCTTCCTCAGGTGCATATCAGTTTGCAACTAAAATAAGCTCCCTTATATAGGGCACAAAACACTTCATAATCAATTAAAACAAAGAAACAGGTGTACATCCATTAACCTCCCCCTTCTCCGTATATGGTATGTTTCCGGCCGTTTTTCAGTACTTTCGCCTCTTCCAACATGTCCGCCGTCATCATTTCCTTAGTTTTAGACTTAAGATTTTTCTTTTTTATACCACAAGTTATACATAGGTAATGTAGAATGTGATATGGTAAAAAAAAATGTCTTCAATATCTAAGATATACAAGTTACAAAAATGTAATGTACATTTTAAGTTAGAGAACATCTGCAACACCTATGATATGTACTCAATGTATGCCAATGTTCAACCCTAACCTAATTGCATTCTACGAAGAAGTAAGTAGAAGTATAGATCAGTGTGTTGCAGTGGATGTGATCTACTTGGATTTTGCCAAGGCATTTGATACGGTTCCTCACAATAGGTTAGTCTTCAAACTAAAAGAAATTGGTCTAGATGAATATTCTTGTTCTTGGGTAGAACATTGGCTTAAGGATAGAGTACAACGAGTTGTGATTAATGGTAAATTTTCAGTCTGGACAAAAGTGGTAAGTGGTGTCCCTCAGGGTTCTGTTTTGGGACCACTTCTATTTAACATATTTATAAATGATCTTGAAATGGGCATTGAAAGTCATGTTTCAGTATTTGCAGATGACACAAAACTTTGTAAAGTAATAAAATGTGAGCAGGATATTGCTTTGCTGCAGAGGGATTTGGATAGATTGGGGGACTGGGCACTAAAATGGCAGATGAAATTTAACGTAAAGAAATGCAAATATATGCACTTCGGGGTTAAGAATGCACAAGCAACTTACACACTTAATGGTAGTGAATTAGGAATAACCACACACGAGAAGGATTTGGGAATTGTTATAGACAACAAATTAGGCAGCAATATGCAATGTCAATCTGCAGTTGCTAAAGCCAGTAAGGTTTTGTCATGTATAAATAGGGGCATAAATTCTCGGGATGAAAATATTATTTGCCTCTTTATAAATCGCCGGTAAGACCACACCTTGAATATGCTGCCAGTACAAACCTTTATCTGGAAATCTATTCATAAACAGGGCTATACATAGGACACAAGGTCACACTTTTAGGCTGTAAGAAAGGAGATTTCATCTAAGGCAAAAGGTTTTTATACAGTAAGAGCAATAAGGATAAGGAATTCTCTGCCTGAAGAGGTGGTTTTGTCAGAGTCACCACAGATGTTTAAACTGCAATTGGATAAATACTTACAAAAACATAACATACAGGGATATAATTTCTAATTAGTGGGGTAATAGCTGCTTGATCCAAGGAGAAATCTGACTGCTATTTTGGGGTCAAGAAGGAATTTTTTCCTAGTTTGTGGCAAAATTGGAAGCACTTCAGACTAGGTTTTTTGCCTTCTTTTGGATCAACAGCAACAACATATGTGAGGAAGGCTGAACTTGATGGATGCAAGTCTCTTTTCAGCTATGTAACTATGTAACTATGTAACCCACAACCCTGACTCAGGATGAAACATCCATTAACCCCTTAAAGACTTAAAGACTTTTTTTGCGATGTTGTACATTTGCGACCAGGCATCTTTTTGACACTTTTGTGGTGTTTGTGTTTAGCTGTAATTTTCCGCTCTCTCATTTACTGTTCCCATACAAATTATATATTGTTTTTTTCAGGACAAAAGGGGCTTTCTTTACATACCATTATTTATATAATCTCATGTAATTTAATTTTAAAAAAATGAAAAAATATGATGAAAAATTAAAAAAAATACACGTTTTTTTGAATTTTATGTGAAAAATCTTTTACTCATCTACAAAAGCGAATGAAAAAAACTGCTAAATAGATTCAAAATGTTGTCCTGAGTTCAAAAATACCCAGTGTTTACATGCTTTTTGCTATTTTTTTGCATGTTATAGGGCTATAAGTACACGTAGGATATTGCTGTTTCAAAACATACATTTTTAAAATGTATCAATAGTGACATTGTAACACTATTATCTGTCATAAATTGCTAAATAACACCCCACATGTACATATTTTTTTTAAAAGTAGACAACCCAGGGTATTCAATATGGGGTATGTCCAGACTTTTTTAGTAGCCACTTAGTCGCAAACACTGGCCAAAGTTAGCGTTCATATTTGTTTGTGTGTGAAAAAAGTAAAAAACTAAATTGAACGCTAATTTTGGCCAGTGTTTGTGACTAAGTGGTTACTAAAAAAGACTGGACATACCCCATTTGCAATACCTTGGGTTGTCTTCTTTTGCAAATGGTATGCCATCATGGGGGTAATTCTCATTCCTGGGCTACCATACGCTCTCAAAGGCAACGTAACCAACCTGGCCATTTTCAATGTAAAAATATTTGACCCATATATTTGACCCTGTAACTTTCAAAAACGCTATAAAACCTGTACATGGGAGGTCCTGTTCTACTCAGGAGACTTTGCTGAACACAAATATTAGTGTTTAAAAACTGGAAAATGTATCACAACAATTATATCATCAGTAAAAGTGCTGTTTGTGTGTGAAAAATGCAAAAAAAGTCACTTTCACTGACAATATCATCGCTGTGATATGTTTTACTGTTTTGAATCACTAATATTTGTGTTCAGCAAAGTCTCCCGAGTAAAACAGTACCCCCCATGTACAGGTTTTAGGGTGTCGTAGAACGTTACAGGGTAAAATACAGTGATAGCAAATTAAATTCTCTGTACTTTCCGACTGGGTTGGCAGGCAGGTCCCTTAAATTGCAATCAATAAAATAACTTAATTATGTAAAAATATTACATAAATACGCACGTAGAATTTAAATATATATGCATATTTATATATTTGAAGTCTACGTGTATATTTATATAATTATTTATGTAATTTTGTATATGGACATATGAATAGTTCGCATTCTTTTTATTTATTTATATATACATAGATATATATACAATTTCATTCTAAGTGTATTTTGATATAAATATATACATATTAATATCAAAATACAGTTAGAATAAAATTTCGTATAGATATATAATTTTTTTTTTTTTTTTTATTATTATTTTTAATTTTTTTAATTTAATTTAAATTATTTATTATTCGTATTTTATAATAATATATATATACAATATATATAGTTATTATATATATTATATATATACGTGTGTAAATTAATTATAAGTGTATTTTTATATTAATCTATGTACACATTAATATAAAAATACACTTAGCATGACATTATATATATGATATATAGACATATATTATATAGGTATAATATATGTCTATATATCATATATATACACATATATAATAATATTTTTTTTTTATTAACTATAACTTAAATTTTTTTTTGATTTTACACTGATCTTACACTAGCAGGGAGACTGCCTGTCAGCACAGACAGTCCCCCTGCAGGCAGAGAGTAGGACACCTATTGTGACCATGTGGTCGCCCTGTTGGGCGATCACATGGCCACAGGGGTCCTAAACCGCCATGGGGAGACTGTCTGGGCTGCAGGCAGTCTCCCCACACCGGGAGCACCGCCGATCGCCGCCGGGGGAACGACGGCGATCGGGTAAGTACATTGGACGGTTAGGACGGTTCAGGACCGTCACCGGTCGGCAACGCAAAAATGCTGATGACGGTCCTGAACCATCCTCCGTCCTTAAGGGGTTATATAGAGTATCATTTACACCCGAAGCCACCTTAAGGAAACACAGAAGTTTCCACCCCCACGGTACCCATAGGAGTACCATGCCTCACGACCAGAGGTTATGTAAATATCTAGTTCATGTTTACCCCCAGTTTCATTTCCCCTCTCCCCTTCCCAGAAAACCCCACCAAAGTGTCACCGACCCAACCAAGGTTCACTGTACAACTCAAGGCGAGAGAAACAACGACAAGGTCACCCAATCAAACCAACCTACTCCACACCTCGAAAAAAAGGCACCATAAACTGTGAAACAAATACACACATGTAACCACAACTGATGCTCCCCCAAAACTAACAACATATGAAAATACAATAACATGACGTTAGGGGATTAAATACCCCACACAAACAAAGGACTCTACTAGCAGGTGCTAAACAGGACAACGTAGACATTCTTTGTCTCCAAGAAACACACGTTGCACACTGCAGGGTCCCAGAGTTTGGGAAACAGGAATATACAACCCAATATCACGCCACTTACTCCTCTAAAACAAGAGGTGTCTCTTTCCTGTTCCATAAATCACTAACCTTTGAACTTTTACAGATGAAAAAAGACACCCAGGGACGCTACCTAATGCTGCACTGCAATATCAACAACGCATTATATACCTTAGTGGGGATATACAGTCCAAACAGCAACCAACGCAATTTTCTACACAAGGTACTGAACAAAATTCCCCACCATAACACCAACTTCTTTAAAAATATGTGGAGACCTCAATCATGTACTACACCCACGTATGGACACGACAGCTCCTACATCCACTCCCAGATCCAAAGCACTAAACCCACAATGTAAGGCCGTCACTAAATTTATTTCAGATTATGGCCTATACGACATCTGGCGTACCCTTCATCCAAACATGAGAGGGAATTCATTCTACTCAGCGATTCACAAAACGCATTCTAGAATAGATCACATTCTGGTGTCACGTGATATGATCTCACAGGTGACCAAATGTCAGCTGGGGGACATCGTGTGGTCAGATCATGCCCCAGTAACACTCACAACCCACGACACTTACAACCACAGAGGGAAACCCCCCCCTGGCAATTGAACAACACATAACTGACTGATGCAGACTTTAACACTAAATTAGAAACAGACATAAATGACTATTTCCAGACAAATCAAAATCCGGAGCTCCTGCCCACCACACTATGGCAAGCCCACAGGGCAGTAACTAGAGGACTACTCATAAGCAGAGCAGCGTATATAAAACGGAGCACACAAAATAAATATCTACAATTATTGACAGAGCTTTGAGATCTCAATAATGAACTATAATAAATAGTGATGTTGCGGACATAAAATTTTCCGTTCGCGAACGGCGAACACGAACTTCCGCAAATGTTCGCGAACGGGCAAACCGGGCGAACCGCCATAAACTTCAATAGGCAGGCGAATTTTAAAACCCACAGGGACTCTTTCTGGCCACAATAGTGATGGAAAAGTTGTTTCAAGGGGACTAACACCTGGACTGTGGCATGCCGGAGGGGGATCCATGGCAAAACTCCTATGGAAAATTACATAGTTGATGCAGAGTCTGGTTTTAATCCATAAAGGGCATAAATCACCTAACATTCCTAAATTGTTTGGAATAACGTGCTTTAAAACATCAGGTATGATGTTGTATCGATCAGGTAGTGTAAGGGTTACGCCCGCTTCACAGTGACAGACCAAACTCCCCGTTTAACGCACCGCAAACAACCGCAAACAGTCCATTTGCACAACCGCAAACTCCCCATTTGCACAATTTTCGATACCAAGCTAGCCATGTCCCGTTACTTGTCCTCACTGATGTCATTCAAGGTCTCTTCCTCCACCCAGCCATGTACAACACCAAGCGTCCCCAAAAGGTGACAACAAGCCCCCTGTATTTTTTTTTTTTAAATGTACACTACTGTTACACCAGATATGAGTTGCACTGGTGTGACACTGTGCCCTGGCAGGCCCTGAAACGCACACGTGTGAAGGAAACTGACTGCTATTATATTACAGTCCAAAAAGTTTTTGTTTTTTTTTAAATGCATGCTATTGTGACACCAGATATGAGTGGTGGCACTGGGCAAGTGGGCACAGTATACGCTGTGAGCCTGACACACACGCTGGCAGGCAGGCAACTGCAATTAGATTACAGAGAAAAAAAAAAGCAGACTGATGTTCTAGCCCTAAAAAGGGCTTTTTGGGGTGCTGTCCTTACAGCAGAGATCAGATGAGTCCTTCAGGACTGTAGTGGACACTGAATACACTAGCCTAGTTATCGATTTCCCTATTAAATCAGCAGCAGCTACACTGTCCCTCCTCTCACTAAGAATGCAGCTTCCGGGGCGCGGGGTCTAGCTGTCATGGAGGAAAGACGCACTTTGTGTGAGCTCCCTCAATATCTCACTTTAAGCAGCTATCAACAAGCGAATTTCCCCCCCAGAAGGGGATGACTCAGCAATGTTGCTCCTACCTGACCGACCCGACATGCTTAATAGCGGTCAGCAACTCGACAGAGTCTTACTTACCTCCGCGTGGCAAGTGTGGCCTGGTGCTCACCGATCCTGGGATGCCCAGGAGCAGCTACTTCCCGGCAGGAGCTCTGTTACCCCCCCTTCGGATCGGTGGGGGTTATCCCGGTCCACCCCTGAGAGGCTGTCTGGAGCTCATGAACGCACAGAGCACAGCCGCCCAGGCTGACATACTGATCTGCGACTCTCCCAATATGGCGGCAGCCGCGTGTCCTCCTGGTACCAGCAAAGCATGGCAGGATATTGAGTCTAAGCTGGACAGACTCTTCAATCAATTTTGGAAGCAAATAACAAGCAGGAAGCCCCAACAAGCTCCACCACAGCCCCAACAAGCTCCACCACAGCTAAGCGAAGCAGTCCCCATTAAAATCCACCAACGCAAAAGGCGTCGAAGATGGGACCGGAGGCACAAACAGAAATGCAGAGCCTGCCCCATGTCAAGCACTCGCCTCCACCTTAAGCCACCACAATCCCGCACCGGACGTGAAGCACCACCGGGACAGATCCGACCACCCGACAAAACAAGCTTCCACCACCTCAAGCCAGAGGCTTGCCTTTGTTGTTCCAGGTATCAGGGACTCCCAGGGTCTGCACCTGGCGCCCAGAAGGGATCGGATGAGCACAAGCAGTAAACAGCAGCCTGCCAAGCATGTCCCACTATAGCCGATCCTCCACACCATGCCTTTGATCACATGAACTGCTCTCTGCACATTAACTAATCGTAAAGTAGCAAGCGTTTAAACATGTCATTATTTCACCTCCTAAAGAGTTTATTGTAGTAGTTCCTTACATGCCTTTACCTTAACCGTTCATGTATTATGTTATTCACTAGTCTCATCTCATGGGGCGACTCACACTTGATTTATAACTAGTGGTGGAGCTGCTGATATAAATACACAGTTGATATCGTGCAAGCTACACCCTAAACATGACAGCCATCTTTCACAACAATGTACTGCTATATACTCATACCCTCAGTGCAACTAGCCCTGATATACGCACGTTCAGCCTAGCATGCTCAAATATAACACACTTCTGTCTAAAAAAAATACAAAAAAAAAAAAAGAATACAGCTTCCAAATGAATCTAAAATGGATGCTGTCCATGAGGTGGGAGGGTCTGGGAGGGAGGGTCTGCTGCTGATTGGCCGGAATGTGTCTGCTCACTGTGAGGTACAGGGTCAAAGTTTACTCAATGAAGATGAATTGGCGGCTGTCACGGTACCTGTATTCTCTACCTCTGATAAGAGGAGAGACTTAGACGTTTTTCCTTTCAGAAGGGCTGTTTCCCCCGTTCCTCGCGGTCCCCTCGGTCGTTTACACGCCGGCCGCGAGGGATCCACGTCCTTTTTTGATGCGACGCTCAGTAGCCGACGTCATGACGCCAATCCTGCTCGACCTGTCAGTCAAGCCCTGAACACTAATCAAGACTCGTCGGGGGTGTGATTACCTCCTAGAACCGGGGTATTTAATAGAGCTTCCCGCATTTGCTCATTGCCCTGTCGTGGTTCTAGCCTGTCTAGTCACTCAGTGCTCTGGTATTTCTATTGTCTCTTTGGTTCTGACCCGGCTTGTTTGTATTACCCTGCTTATCTCTGTTATCCTTTGACCCGGCTTGTCTCTCGCTTACCTGTCTTCTCGTTCCCTCGATCTCGGCTTGTCTCTGACCATTCTCTACTTAGTCCTTACGTTAGTCCGGCCATTCTAAGGTCCGGTATACGTACCTACTACTCTTTGTACTCTGCGTGTTGGATCCCTGTCCCGATCCTGACATTACGACAGGGCCAATGGATCCTGCAGGTACAAATAGTCAGCTTGGTCCTTCCGATCCTAGGTTTGACGCCATGGAACACAGAATGGACCAGATGGCCCTAGCGCTACAGGCGTTATTATCTCGTCCTAATAATCCACCAGAGGAGATGCGTAATAATTCTATCTCTCCTGTAAGTTCAGGTCTAGAGGTAGCCACTGTAGGTGCCTCTTCCCGTATTACCCCACCTGTACGTTATGGTGGTTCTCCTGAGAAGTGTTGAGGTTTTTTAAACCAAATCAGTATCCACTTCGAATTACAACCCCGCTCCTATCCTACAGATAGGGCGAAGGTCGGATTTATTATCACCTTACTCGTTGAGAAAGCTCTGAGATGGGCCAATCCGTTGTGGGAAAACGATAATCCGTTAGTATATAATTATAATGCCTTTGTAGCTGCTTTTAGAAGAACTTTTGACCCTCCTGGTAGAAAGGTCAATGCAGCTAGATTATTGTTGCGCCTTAGACAAGATAACCGAACACTTGTGGATTATGCACTAGAGTTCAGGTCCTTGGCGGCAGAAGTTAAGTGGAATGAACAGGCTTATATAGACGTATTTTTAAACGGATTATCAGATGTAATACTTGATGAGGTTGCTACTAGAGAGCTTCCTGAGAATTTGGAGGATTTAATTTCTTTTATCTCTCGCATTGATGAACGCTTAAGAGAGAGGCAGAACACTCGAGATAGAACCTGTAGACCTTCCTTTAAACTAGCTCCCTCATTTCTAAGTCCTGAAACCAAAACCTCACCTTTTCCAGAACCTATGCAGATAGGCAATACTCGTCTCTCAGAAGAGGAGAGACAGTACAGGAGAAGGGAGGGGTTGTGTATGTACTGTGGAGTCAGAGGTCACTTACGCCTAAATTGTCCTAATCGCTCGGGAAACGCTCGCACCTAAGTTTCTCTAGAGGACAGGCCTTGGGTGTTTCTATTTTGTCCTCTACTCATAATTATAAAGATCACAGGCTTCTGCTACCCGTTTCTTTAACTTGGGAGAAGGGAGTAATAAAAACTGTGGCATTGATAGATTCCGGAGCTGCTGAGAGCTTTATCGACCAAGTTTTTGTCACTAAACACACTATCCCATCTCAGTTAAGGGAGACGCCCTTGGCCGTTGAGGCCATAGATGGTAGACCTTTAGTTGAGCCTGTTATTTTTCGTGAAACCATACCCGTTAACTTAACTGTTGGTATCTTACACGAGGAAGACATATCTCTATTACTCATTTCATCTCCTTCTGTTCCCATAGTCCTGAGGTATTCTTGGTTAAAGAGACATAACCCTATTATTGATTGGGAATTAGGGGAAATAGTCTCATGGGGCCAGAGTTGTCAGGAGAGGTGTTTACAGAAAGTGTCACCGCTTTGCATAGTTAATACACCTACTAATTCTACCGACTCTACAGAAGTACAAATACCGCCACTGTACCTGGATTTAAAGGCGGTATTTGACAAAAAGAAGGCCGATACTTTACCTTCACACAGGTCCTTTGATTGTAAGATTAATCTACTTCCTGGTACTATGCCTCCCAGGGGCAATGTATACCCTTTGTCTACTAAAGAGAACTTAGTCCTAGAGGAGTATATTCGTGAAAACCTAGACAAAGGATTCATTAGGAGATCCTCCTCTCCTGCCGGGGCTGGTTTTTTTTTTGTTAAAAAGAAGGATGGCACGCTGAGACCTTGCATTGACTACCGAGGTTTGAACAAAATAACCATTAGAAATGCCTACCCGATTCCTTTGATTACTGAGCTCTTTGATCGTTTAAAGGGTTCCAAGATTTTCACCAAGTTAGATCTCAGAGGGGCATATAACTTGGTGAGAATTCAGCAGGGTCACGAGTGGATGACGGCGTTCAACACTCGATATGGGCACTACGAATATACTGTAATGCCTTTTGGTCTCTGTAATGCACCGGCAGTATTTCAGGACTTGATCAATAAAGTTCTTAGGGAATTTCAACATGACTGTGTTATTGTATACCTGGATGATATACTTATACATTCTAGGGAGATTGAGACTCACCACAGACAAGTCAGAAGGGTTTTGCGCAAACTCCTTCAACATGGCTTGTACTGCAAATTGGAGAAATGTAGCTTTGATCAGTCCCAGACAAACTTTCTTGGTTATGTGATTTCTGGGGAAGGGTTTAAGATGGATCCGGATAAACTCCAGTCCATTTTAGATTGGCCCTTACCTAAGGGTCTCAAGGCCATTCAGAGGTTTATTGGATTCTCTAATTATTATAGGCGCTTCATTAAGGGATACTCTTCAATTATTGCTCCTATCACCAATATGACCAGACAGGGGGCTGACACTAAGAATTGGTCTACTGAAGCGCTTCTTGCTTTCAAAACTCTCAAGGAACTTTTTGCTTCTGCACCAATTTTAGTTCACCCTGATATTACTCTGCCTTTCCTACTCGAAGTAGACGCCTCAGAGACGGGTATAGGTGCTATCCTGTCCCAAAGGTTAGGTGTGGATAAACCATTACATCCATGTGGTTTTTTTTCCAAAAAACTATCAGGCCCGGAGAGCAGATATGACATTGGTGACAGGGAACTACTAGCGGTTATCATGGCTTTAAAGGAATGGAGACATTTATTGGAAGGGACCTTACATCCTGTTACTATTTTGACGGACCACAAGAACTTGTCCTATATTGGGGAGGCCAAGCGATTGTCCTCCAGGCAAGCTCGTTGGTCTTTATTCCTCACTCATTTCAATTACGTACTCACTTATAGACCTGGTTCTAAGAATTCTTAAGCCGATGCTTTGTCTCGCCAATATGAACCTTCTACTGTATCTGAGCC
This sequence comes from Pelobates fuscus, assembly GCF_036172605.1. NCBI lineage: Eukaryota > Metazoa > Chordata > Amphibia > Anura > Pelobatidae > Pelobates > Pelobates fuscus. The sequence goes on along the minus strand of NC_086321.1, from coordinate 187,008,453 downwards.
AGTTTTGTCTTCTATAGTTCCCAAGTGCAATATTATCGCCAACACAAGTCTTAAAATTCATTCTCCGCTGCCTGACCAGATCATGAAGTTGCAACATCTGGCACCTAGACAGACTCCTGTGGCAAGACACTTCGTTCCTCCTGAACTCCAACTGGAGCTCTTACAGTGTTTTCACGAAAGTAAGGTGGCTGGGCATCCTGGCATTCGCAAGACATATTCCTTGATCTCTAAAGATTTCTGGTGGCCTTCTTTACGGAAGGATATTAAGGATTTCATCGGAGCGTGTGAGGTCTGTACTAAGACTAAGCAACCTCATACTCTTCCATGTGGTCTATTACATCCCTTGGGCATTCCAGAGAGACCATGGTCCTGTTTGGCCATGGACTTTATTGTGGATTTGCCTATTTCTAAGAGACAGACTGTTATTCTCACGGTGGTCGATAGGTTTACTAAGATGGCTCATTTCGTGCCTTTACCTAAACTTCCGACTTCTCCTGAATTGGCGGAAATATTCGCTAAAGAAATTTTTCGCTTACATGGGATACCTTCCGAAATTATTTCTGATAGAGGTTCCCAATTTGTTTCACGTTTCTGGAGATCCTTCTGTTCTCAATTAGGCATCAAATTGAATTTTTCTTCTGCCTATCACCCTCAGTCTAACGGAGCTGCTGAACGTACCAATCAAAAAATTGAACAATATTTGCGTTGTTTTGTTTCCGAACATCAGGACGATTGGGTCGGTTTGATTCCTTGGGCAGAGTTCGCACACAATAATCTTGTTTGTGATTCTACTCGTTCTAGCCCCTTTTTCATGAATTATGGCTTTCATCCTTCCATTCTTCCTTCGGTCTCTCCTTCCCAAGGGGTACCGTCGGTTGATGTTCATGTTGCCAATCTGAGGAAGTTGTGGGATCAGACTCGACAAATTCTCCTACATAATTCCATGTTGTTCAAGAAACACGCGGATAAGCGCAGAAGGGCGGCTCCAGTTTTTGTTCCTGGTGATAGGGTATGGTTGAGTACAAAAAACATTCGTTTAAAGGTTCCTTCTATGAAATTCGCTCCTCGTTACATTGGTCCTTACAGGGTCCTGACTTGTATCAACCCGGTTGCGTATCGCCTAGTACTTCCATCTGCCTTACGCATCCCTAACTCCTTTCATGTTTCCTTGCTGAAACCGCTAATTTGCAACAGATTTTCCTCTACTGTTTCCTCCCCTCGCTCTGTTCAGGTTGAGGGTCAGGAGGAATACGAGATCAACTCCATCATCGATTCTCGAGTCTCTCGGGGGAGGTTACAGTATCTTGTCGACTGGAAGGGATATGGTCCTGAGGAGAGGACTTGGGTACCTCAGGAGGATGTACATGCTCCTCGTCTCCGCAGGGCTTTTCACTCCCGCTTTCCATCTCGTCCCTACTGTCAGGGTACCTGTAGTCTCTACCTCTGATAAGAGGAGAGACTTAGACGTTTTTCCTTTCAGAAGGGCTGTTTCCCCCGTTCCTCGCGGTCCCCTCGGTCGTTTACACGCCGGCCGCGAGGGATCCACGTCCTTTTATGACGCGACGCTCAGTAGCCGACGTCATGACGCCAATCCTGCTCGACCTGTCAGTCAAGCCCTGAACACTAATCAGGACTCGTCGGGGGTGTGATTACCTCCTAGAACCGGGGTATTTAATAGAGCTTCCCGCATTTGCTCATTGCCCTGTCGTGGTTCTAGCCTGTCTAGTCACTCAGTGCTCTGGTATTTCTATTGTCTCTTTGGTTCTGACCCGGCTTGTTTGTATTACCCTGCTTATCTCTGTTATCCTTTGACCCGGCTTGTCTCTCGCTTACCTGTCTTCTCGTTCCCTCGATCTCGGCTTGTCTCTGACCATTCTCTACTTAGTCCTTACGTTAGTCCGGCCATTCTAAGGTCCGGTATACGTACCTACTACTCTTTGTACTCTGCGTGTTGGATCCCTGTCCCGATCCTGACAGGGGCGAACCGAACATATGTTTGCCGTCCGTGGCGAACCGAACATATGTTTGCCGTCCGTGGCGAACGCGAACAAGCTATGTTCGCCTGGAACTATTCGCCAGAAAACTGTTCGGGACATCTATATTAATAAAACCCAAAAACGAAAGACTAATAGAAATAGCACTTACCACTAAACAAATCAATGACCTGCTGCTCCACAAAACTGCCCAGAACCTCCACAAACTCAAATTACGGCATTACACACAGGGTAACAGCGTGAACATCGTCACTTGGAACACGACAGGTTTGAGACACCTATACCAGCTATATGACCAACACAAACTTATATCATTTAAGCAGCTGCAAAGGGAACACAAACTCCCTAACTCAGCAGAATTCGCACATAGGCAGGTTGGCTCTTGGCTGGGAAAACACAAACATTTACTTCCCTCAAAAGACAGGTGGACAAACCTTACAATCCTAGAGCAGATGTGCCTACAGAACAAACAGCCTTCACATCCATTATCTAAGATATACAATCAAAACTATCTAACAAAATCCCCACATGACCTTACATTTGTCCAAGCGTGGGAAACAGAATTGGGCAAGAGACTAACGGATGACCAATGGGCATACATATTCCGCGTAAACAAAACCCTAACACTGAACACGTCCCATTTGGAAATAAGTAGGAAATACTGTACCGCTGGTACTTGGTCCCTACACGAATGAAACATATCACACCGGCACATTCGGGGATTTGTTGGAGATGCAACAAACACCCAGGAACAATGCTGCACATGTGGTGGACATGCCCAGATCTGGGGAAACTGTGGACAGACATACACTCCCTAATACAAAAGGTGACCAAGACTAACCTACCACAACACTACATCCTCCAGTGCTTACCAACTAGCATTAAAAAAGCTGACAGATACTTAATATACCACATTATTTCCGCTGCACTCACAAATATAAGCAGAAAATGGTTACAAACAAAACTTCCGCACATAAATGAATGCATTCAACAAATGGAAGATACAAAAAAGTATGAAATGGTGGCTAGAGCGCATAGCCCCTACCCCTTCCCCCCTCCCTCCCCAGTTCTTTGGGGAACTGTATCCTGGTTCTACCTCCAAGTTAAACCCCCCCATACCAACCCAACCACCATTAGGAACGTACAGTACATTTCTAAGTCAAGACCAGAAACCAGCACAAACAGCACCACCATAAGAGCTCATCTGGAATAAAGAGCTGAAAGAATTATAATATGTATGATCTAACAAAGTATGGTGTAACTAAAGAATCTTTCATGTCAAAACTGTGAACTGATAGCATGTACATATTGTAACCCTTACTCTAAACAATGTACCATGTTGGAATGTAAATCTGTACACATTGTAAAACCATAAAAAGTGCAACAACAACAAAAAATTGAATGGTGGTCCACTAGGGTTTACAACTCCCTGGTGGTCCAGCAGGGGGTTAAAAGAAACAATGGCTTCTAAAGAAAAGCATGAGTACAATATAATATTTATCAATTCGCTAGTTGTATATTTTTTACATTACTATCATAGTATGCAGTATATTACTTTGCTGAAGCAGACTAAGCGATGCATTCATTTCCTACTACATCTAATGAAGTGCCTTTTATTAGTATATACAATGATGTCACAAATTGACACCTTAACAGATATCACGATGGGAAAATTATAAAGGGTTGATATTGAAAGTTTAATATGTATTTGCTGTGTCGCAAAGCAAGGCTTAAAATAGAGTTTATTATAGCTAAAAGAACGGAGGCCTGGTATCTCCTGTATTCAAAGTTGCTGATACTATTGACTGTAAAGTTTCTTTCTGACCTTGGGTAGCACACAAGCGCAAGTCTACCCTTCTACCCCCTACCTTTCTCAGTAACAGCTGTACATAGATTTTGTAGAATATAAGTAAGCTATAAAAAGGTTTTGAAAATGCAACAATGACATCTACACATGAACATCTAATCAAGATGCCAGCTTCTGTAACAAGCTTTGCATGTAGAAGAATTCATGAATATCTGATCTGCAACAACCCCACATATCTATTAAGCTCCTGCAACTGTCATCAAATCAAAACACTAAGCCCTCAGTGAATACTATCCTAGCAACCTACATTTTTACCCTACCCTTACATTTTCTGTCACTATATCCCACTCCCACTATAGTACCATCTACATATTGTTGTATACAATTGATGTAGATTAATTTAGAAATAAACAAATATGTTTAAATGTCTATCTGTTCCTGTCCAAATCTGAGATGATTAAATTGCGTATACGCAGAAGTAAGTTCACACTGACACACGGAGTTCAGGTTAAAAGCACTTCGAGAAAATTTAATGGCATCTGATTAAAAACGGGCTCGCAGACCCTTATAAGAGCAGAATTACATCATCATTGAATATCAAGATTACAGTAAATAAACATCATTAATTGGATTAAGTGTTAAGTGGTTATGTCAATGTCCACCCATCAATTTTATTAATTGGCTCAAGAACTAAGTGGTTAGCTATGTGTCCTCCCACCAGGAGGTGGCGTCATTCTAGACACGGGTGTGGATAGATGGTTCAAGCGCCACCTTACCCAGCACGAGGCTTACTCGGTGGGAAGGGGGGCTTGGGCGTCATTTTGGGTAGTTAGTGATGTCAGACTTGTGATTAGGTTCAGGGTCTTTTTTATGAAAGAACATTTCATTAGTACAGCGTTTCTCATGGCCTAGCTATAAGATACATTGTTGCATGTTACTGGAATTCGATGATTCCGGGGTTAGTCATATCCTTCTATAAAATACAGTCTCTATTCATTATTCTAAATGCTGTTAGGAAATCTGTCATGTAATGAAGTCAAAATGGAGAATCTGTCATGTAATGAGGTTAAAATGGAGTTAGTACAAAAAAATCAATACATGTTTTAATATAGGTTTTTAATAATTCTACATCAGTCCCCCCTATGAAATGTTAGATTCTAAAAAAGATAAACTTTATTTGTTAATACCAGAAGACGTGTTAGCCCAAAGGCACAGAAACCCGGTGACCGCTAGCTAGGTGTTATTGCAAAGTGCAATTCTGTCCCTTCCTTTCCCTAACAGGCTGCAGCACATCCGTCAATACGGTCAGGAAATCTCTTCACTCCGCTGGTGGCCCATGGTGGCTAGTCCACCACTTCTCCGCACGGCAGTCAGTTCCATAGAGACGAACGCTGTCCCTAAGCTGGTTCCCTACCTAAAACTCTTGCACTTTATCAGTGAAAGGGATAGTTTACAGCGGTATACAGGGTGGGTTGAGATCTTGGAAATCTTGGTCATCAACTGTCAGATGTGCAAAAGTTGGTGTTGCTTGGTCTACAGTCTTCTGTGGGAATTTCCTCAGACAAGGGAGGACACAACAAACGAGAAGAGCAAAAATAAAAAGAGAAATTAGTATTGCCATACCAATATGCATTAAAGCTTTTTGCCATCCTGTCATCCAACCAAACCATCTTTCCCAGGGATCTTTTATCCCAGAATTCCTTTTTAACTCTTCAGAGAGCTTATTTAATTTCTCTATGGCCAAAGTGACTTTACCATTAGGACCTGTGTTTTCTGGGATGTAAGTACAACAGGTCATGGTGTCGGGCAATATTTTACATACACCCCCTTTTTCAGCTAGAATCATGTCTAAGGCCATTCTATTCTTGAAGGACATTTGAGATGTAGGCTGCAGCTGTTCGGCTAAACCCTGGAGGGCATCCCTGGTGTAGTTAACAAAGCGTTGTTGCTTGTAATAAATGTAATTTATCCAATTTAAATTCTTGTTTGCAGTAACTATGGTGAAAAGTGATTCATTAGGCACCCCCCTAGGCACCCCAATGGCATCAATGTAAATATGGGGGTCAAAACTGCCTCTTACTGGGGCTTCACGCTTAACCTTGGCTGGTGTGTGTATGGACTCATGTATGTCAGGGTGTATGTCAGAGATAATATGTATAGGCATGATGGCTTTAGCCAGAGTACACTCCCCCCACCATTCCTTGTCCATCCTGGATCTTAGCTGTAAATCCCCACACAACCAGTAAATATCCCCCAATGACCTAGTATGGAATTGTAACAGGTGCATAGGGACAGTTCTGTAGGTGGCACAATACCCTTTGGAGAAATTACCCAAGAATTTACCAATTCCATCATAATTAGCATAACAGGTGTAGTTACCTTTATAAACTGTAACACCATCTGGGGGTTTGACATCCTTGGTTAGAAGAGGGTATTCTGCTGTCCATGCCTTGCAGAGGGACCTATTGAAGTTGTAGTGGTAGGCAAAAAGACTCAAAACACATTCTTCTATATCTACTGGCAAAGTTAAAGGTACGGTGCCGAGGTGAGGCCGGGCACCACCACACACATAGCATGCAGTCCGGTTATGTTTGTTGGCATTATATTTCATCCATTCTAACCATAAATTAACATCATTAAAACCTGTTTCAGCGGCCATGGTATCTTCAAAGGTGGGGTTAGCAATGGCCATCATGTCTTTAAAGGACTGGATGTGTGGTTTTAATGGATTTGAGACCATATGAGTGGCCCCTTGCCACTCTGGGGAGTGGCACATATCTTTCAGGTAGAAGTGCCCTAATTTGTTATAGGAACCTTTCTTCCAATACATTCCCATTACATACTGGTCTGCATCTGTTGGACTGGGATGCTCAATATTTAGGATTAATTTCATGGGTGTACCTCCTCCTGGCTTCCTTAGGGTCATTCTTTGAAGGAGGGATCTACCATGGTCATCTACCTTAGATAGGGCACTTTTGGGTTTGTAACCCCAGGCAGGCCCAGCATTCCACCCTGCAGCCCCCCAATGGTTACAGTTATGTCCCCATTGTTTGTCAACTACACAAACATAGGGGTCTTTTACATGTGGGATATCTCTATAGATATTTTGAATTTGTGACGTAGGGAATGGGCAGTCTACAATGTCACAGTAATCAAAAGTGTAAGTAGCCACACGGGTACATGAAGAATTGTACCAGAAGGTATACCCACTGGCATCTTTAGTAATGGCTACTTGTTGGGCCTTAATTAAGCTAATTAAGGAGATGATGTACCAGAGGCACATGGTTGTGCGGTATCTGCTTCCTCTGGGGCAGGAGTCTTCTTGCAATGGGAAGCGTGGATCCAATGTGGCCTGCCGGCCAACTTGACGGAGGTTGAGGTGATCAGGAGAACTTGGAATGGTCCGTCAAATCTTGGTTCCAGGGTATGTTTCCGCACAAATTTCTTGACCAGAACACAATCTCCGGGAAGCAGGTTGTGGGTACCTGTGTCAAAATCGGGATCTGGAATTGAAGAGAAAACTTGGGCATGTATTTTGTTCAAGGCACTTGCAAGTTCAGTTACATAGTCTACTAAAACATCAGTTTGAAGCTGCAACTGTTGCGGGTAATAACAACCTAGTCTGGGTGCAGTCCCAAATAGAATCTCATATGGGGATAACGAGTGCTTCCCTCTAGGTGTGTGCCTAACGCTGAATAAAGCTATTGACAGGCTTTCTGGCCAGGGCATCTTTGTTTCTTGTGACATTTTTAACATTCTGGCTTTTAGGGTGCCATTCATGCGTTCCACTTTGCCACTACTTTGTGGGTGGTAAGGGGTGTGAAAAGCTAGGGTCACTCCCAGAGCAGTCCACATTTATTTAGTCACTGTTGCTGTAAAGGCTGGGCCCTGGTCACTTTCAATAACTTCTGGAAGTCCAAATCTACATACAATGTCTGTAAGTAGACGTCTTGCTGTTGTTTTTGCAGTGATATTGGTTACTGGGTAGGCTTCAGGCCAGCCTGAAAACATGTCTACTATTACTAGTGCATATTCATGAGGCCCACTCTTGGGCATTTGTATGTGGTCAGTCTGAATTCTCTGGAATGGGTACATGGGCTTAGCCAGGTGTTTCAAAGGCACTTTGGTTGGCTTTCCTGGGTTGCATTTTGCGCAAATGACACAGGCCCTACAAAAGCTGTTGATCAATGTTGTGATTCCAGGTGCTTCATAATACTTTTGTATGAGGGCGGCCATTAAGTCTTTTGACAGATGTGCAGGTCCATGTGCCCATTGGACAACTGCTGGATATAAATTCTTAGGAAGGCAGAATCTAAAGTTGTTGTAATATACTCCATCCTTTAGGACTGCTCCTTTCTTCTTCCATTTCTGTATTTCTTCGGGGGCAGTTGTAGCTTGCTGTTCCCGTAAGATTCTTAGGTCAGTAGGAAGAGTCTGCAAGGTAAAAATAGGAATTTCTTCGTGAAGTATTTTGCAGAAGGTGGGACCCAGAGAGCAGAGTGTGTGGGTTTGGCACAATAGGGGTGTCCAGGACTGTGGCTTCATTCACTGCACGGAGATCCTGGACCATTCTGTATTTCTCTGGTTCACCTTTTGGAGTCTTCTTCTTCACAGGAAATAATGGGGTGTTGCATTTTGATTCACATTTCACGAGAGCACCCTTCTCCAAGAGTGCTTTGATTTGAATTGAAATAGCTGCAGCTTGAGCTGGTTTTAAAGGATATTGTGGTTTCCTTGGTAGCTTTGCTCCTGGAATGAGTTTTACCACCACAGGTGGAACCTTTAGGTGTCCTATGTCCTCTGGGCCTGAGGACCACAGCTTTGCAGGTACTTGTGTCTTCAGGGAATCAGGGAAATTGGACCTCAGTTCTTTTGCCTCCCCATGGGGTTCCTCTAAATGGAGCATCAAAGGCAGAGAGCACAAGGCTGAGGTGTCTGACACAGACAGAGGAGTAGATAACTCTACTTGTCCATCTGGAGTGAAAATGATAGATGCCTGCAGGCGTGAGAGGACATCAGCGCCTAACAGGTTAATGGGGCATGTGGAGGATACCACAAAACGAGCAAGCAAACTAGGGTAGTTGCCAACTCGTAATGGAGTTGTTAAAGGACTGTGTCTTGGTAGGCCATCCACTCCTACACAAGAGACATCAATATTTGACAGAAATGATGGGTCTGGCAGATCTTGTTCTCGCAGAACACTTCGGGCTGCACCTGTGTCAACAAGAAATGTAGTAGGTTGTCCTTCAATGGGTAGAGTCACAGTGGCAAGTGGCCCCCCCTTATCCCCTGAAGACACTGCCATGACAGGGGTTAATGACACAGGCTTGCCAATTTCCTAATCATCTGGTTCCTCAACAATTGGAACTGCTTTTGGGGCTTTGGGGACATGTGCAGCCTTTGTCACTTCTTGGGCTCTGGGCATTCACCTCTGAAATGTCCTTTAGCACCACAATTAAAGCAATGTCCATCCTCGGGTTTAGTGCCTTTTGGGACAGGTCCGGTGCGGGACACCATGAGAGGAGCTGAATTTGGCCTTCTAGGAGTCTGGGCAGATTCCAGACCTCTAGCAACTAAGAGTAAGGTATCCAGAGGGACTACCTTATATTCAGGGCGTGCAGCAATGATTCCCTTGCGTATGGAGTCTTTGACACCTTGGACAAATGCACCAGACAGCATTTGAGAATGGATCTGGTCTGTGAGATCAAATCCCAAATCTGTAAACAGTTGAAACAGTCTTGCATGAAACCTTTCCACTGATTCTCCTTTGTCTTGTACAATATCAGTAAGGCCAGCAGCCTGATCTGCAAGTTTGTCCTTAGCCCATTCCTTTAGCTGGTTGCAGAATGCTACTCCGGAGGGGTAATCAATGTCACTTATGAGCAAATCTGTGCTGAGGTGGCGGGCTATGCTGGGCCAGTATGCATCTCCGGCTTTAATAGCACAAATGCTCAACAAATCACGCCATGCAGCGGAATAAGTCTTTTGGATTTGAACTATCCCTCGGTAAAAAGGCATAGGTTGCTTTTCTGGGTCAGGGAGTGATTTCATCAGAGTACTAGCCTGGGTAGGATTAAAAGCTACATATTTAGGAGGGGCCCGATCCCCCCGGCCCGTATGTCCGAAAGGATCATCGAGGGAACGGCGAGGCAGAGGCCCCGTGGCATCCTGTGAGCCCTGGGATCCCTCCTCATACTCATCTTCGTCTGTGACCTGGACCCCTTTGAGTAATGGGGCCATTTGAGGTGTCAGAACCGGGGGAAATGAGGGAATCCCAGATGCTGGGGTGGCCAGTGGATTATGAGGTTGGGGTGAGTAGTCACCAGGAAGTACCGGCATTAGGGGTGCTGGATGACTGGGGGCCGCCATATTGGAGGCGGGAAAGGAAGCTGCGTTAGTGTTAAGGGAGGTAGTGGCGGCCATGTTGGATGTGGGCACATCCGAGGTAGACTGTGCCGGATTGGGCGTGACCGGGGTCTGGGGAGTTGCTTGGGGAAGGAAGTAGGCTTGGCTTGGGTAGGGCAGGGCCATGGGGTAAGGGAAGGGGTAGGGCCAGGCCATCTGGGCAGGGGTTTGGGTGGAACTTGGGGAGGGCGGGTTAGTTGGGCAGGGATTAGGGAAGGAGGTGGGACATCCGGGGTATGGATATGAAACTGAAGGGGTGGGAACTTGGGCTGTGGGAGGAGTGGGAAGGGGAGAGAACGGAGAGAGATTAGCAGAGGCGGGTGTAGTAGGAGGAGCCGGAGTGGGTGTAGTGGGATTGACAGTAGCAGGTAAGGAGGGGTTAGAGAACTGGGTGGATGCAAGTGGGAGGGTAGGATTATTGACGGAGAGAGAGCGTAGGGAAGGAATGGCGGATGAAATGTTTGGATTAGGCAGAGAAGGTAGTGCAGGTATGGATGAGGATGATGGGAATGTTAGGGATGATGATGGGGAAAATAATGATCCATCAGAATTCAGGACCGGACAAACAGGGGAAATGACGGGATGGGTGATGGGAGGATTGGGAGTGGGGAACATGGTCAGCTGGCTGTCACTTATTGCTGACTGAACCTTGGGAATGGACATCCCCTGGGCGCCTTTTTGGGGCGCTGGCTGAGGGAATGCCCCAGCAACATAATTATTATGATATACATACAATTTTACACCTTTGTGATCTATTTCTTCCTCAACCCAACCTTCCTGCTGAATAGCCTTTGCTACTCTATATCATGCTTCTGCAGTACGTAATAAATCATTATCTGTAAGCTTGCCTTTCTTCTCTGTCAGTAATCTACGCCAGCTTTCTGGCTGCAATCTACCACATGAAGGCACAGCAATTTTACACACTTTAGCAATCTTTTCAATTCTCTTAACCATCTCTTCACCCTCTCTATCTTCAACTAGATCACACGCTAACCAGCCCTTATTGGGCTTTTCTAATCCCTGTCCCATTCCCCCTATAAAAGGCGTCCCAGATATAGAGGAAAGAAGGTTTTAAACAGAGTGTCTACAATGCTCGACTGCCACTCGGAAGGGTGGGTCCCCCCAAGTGCGTCTTCCCAAAACGTAGACTAGTCACGAATTCCGCCTACCCGAGGTAGCCACGGATTGGAGCGAGGTAAAAAGTGTGTGACCAATCACTTCTCTCACAAGAGAAATAGGAGTGGAAAGTGTAAATAACACAGGAAGTAGAGTGAAAAAGTAAAAGTAAAGTGAAAGTAGAGACAGACACAGGAGTTTGAATGACTCCCAATTAAAACAACAATTCAATTGAAATACAGTGCATGCATCACAGTTCAAATAAATTCAACAGTTATCCCTTTCCTTTACTCATGTGACCAAAGTCACCTCCCTCAACCTCGTAGTGTCCCCGCTCGGAGAATGACTTCCTCAAGTCTCACTACCAGCGGCCACAGGAAACAGCAACCATCTCCGACCCGAATCCTGTATAGCCTCCCTTGTTACAGCAGTCCACTAAGTGTGGCCACCACTATCCTCACCCTCGTAGCGCCCCTACGGACCCACCCGTAAGTCTCACTACCACGTGGTGCTGGAGACAGCAATGCCTGCTTGAATCCACACGCCACAAATAAAATTGGAATTCCACCAGCCTCAGCGCTCGAAGCTGGAGGGTACCACCTCTCTGCAAGCAGAGGTATGTGCACAATGAGGCTAGCTAGGCTATCAAAGTGACACCATGGGGAATCCCCAGGAAGCAATGAGTCTACACCCCTCCACAGATTCCCCCTCCTCTTTTTCCTTACTGCTGCAGCTACCCAGCACCTAAAAGAGGTAAACAGGCAAAGAAGACCCCCAGGAAAACTTCCACAAGTCCACCCCCCTTTTTCCCTACAGCCACAGCCACGTGGCTCCTAAAAGGAGTAAACAGGCAACAGAGGACCCCCAGGCAAACTACCACAGGTCCACCCCCCCCTTTATCCCAAAAGGGGTACACAGATAAACACTCTACCCGGGCACTTAAGCGAAAGACAGACCAATACAAACACACCCAGGCAACAGATAGACTAAATGCAGGTAAACAGGTGGGTAACAACAAGACACCGGGCAAGATATTACCTGTCTTTGATGTCCTCCCGGTAGCAGTCACAGACACTTGGACGGGTCAATCAAAGGGGCTGGAACATACCGGCTAGGCTCTGCAGTAGTCTTTACCGTGTATTCAGAGGTGATCAATCTCCTATCCTTCCCCCCGGATTCCTCCGTCCAACAGCGTCTTCCTTAGGATGGCTTACCGGCCAGAGGCCATAGCCCGGTGCCCCACGCTATGGGCGCCAAATTGATGTAGATTAATTTAGAAATAAACAAATATGTTTAAATGTCTATCTGTTCCTGTCCAAATCTGAGATGATTAAATTGCGTATACGCAGAAGTAAGTTCACACTGACACACGGAGTTCAGGTTAAAAGCACTTCGAGAAAATTTAATGGCATCTGATTAAAAACGGGCTCGCAGACCCTTATAAGAGCAGAATTACATCATCATTGAATATCAAGATTACAGTAAGTAAACATCATTAATTGGATTAAGTGTTAAGTGGTTATGTCAATGTCCACCCATCAATTTTATTAATTGGCTCAAGAACTAAGTGGTTAGCTAGGTGTCCTCCCACCAGGAGGTGGCGTCATTCTAGACACGGGTGTGGATAGATGGTTCAAGCGCCATCTTACCCAGCACGAGGCTTACTCGGTGGGAAGGGGGGCTTGGGCGTCATTTTGGGTAGTTAGTGATGTCAGACTTGTGATTAGGTTCAGGGTCTTTTTTATGAAAGAACATTTCATTAGTACAGCGTTTCTCATGGCCTAGCTATAAGATACATTGTTGCATGTTACTGGAATTCGATGATTCCGGGGTTAGTCATATCCTTCTATAAAATACAGTCTCTATTCATTATTCTAAATGCTGTTAGGAAATCTGTCATGTAATGAAGTCAAAATGGAGAATCTGTCATGTAATGAGGTTAAAATGGAGTTAGTACAAAAAGTCAATACATGTTTTAATATAGGTTTTTAATAATTTTACATCACCAACAGCCATGTAAGGGTTTGAAGGGTGAGTATTACTTTCCTTTCATTCCTCGCAATGCCAATTTTCACAATTGCTCATGTAGAAGATCTCAGACAATGCTTTGTTTCCCCATTGATGCGATACTTCTAATTTACAATACTTTTTAGATACAGTTACTTGTCCTAGATATTGATTTTCAGTTATACAATCAAATGTGATAGGATTGTACAATTCCTGGTAGAATCAGGAGGGGATCCAGAACATAATCTTAGGAGGGGCAGTGGTTGTGGGCTGTGGTGAAGGATAGGGGGCTGTAGTGTGCAGGTATAGGGGGCAGTAGTGTTGGTTAAGATGCTGCAATGGGAGAATAAGGGCTCTAAAGTGGGGGTGATAGAAGCTGTAGTAGGGAATAGGGGCTCTAGTTGGGGGGTAGGAGCTGTTTAGGGGATGTAGCAGGGCTGCAATTGGTGGGTTAAGGGCTCTAGTGAGTCAGTAGGCAATGCTTTACTATGGGGAGGGCCTAATGCGCTCATAGCGCTTGCCATGCATGTGCATTAGGCCATGCATGTGCATCAACGCTGGAATTAAGTAAGTGATTAAAGTTTTTTTTTAACCTTTTATGTGCTGCATGGGGGGCCATGAGTGAGGGGGGATCAGAGGGCAATATAGTGTTCTTTTAAGAGACCTGTAGAGAACATTTTGACTTTCATGGTCATCACTCCAAGCATGTTCATTCTGAACGCTATGGAAGGAACACTGCAAGTACCTTAGCCACTACAGTTTGTTGTAGTGATTATGGTGCCAGGATTGCCATGACACCCCACGCACAGTAAGTAGTTAAACTATTCCAGAACGGTTGACTTTTTATCTGTGGTCTGCTAGGGCACTGCTCCCCACCTCCATTATTTCAGAGAGTGAGGCAGAAGCTCTCTATCTGAACTAAATCTGGCAGCAAAGGAATTAGGCTCAAACACTAAGAGTAATCAACTCATGCTCTCGGCCAATGTTTACTTTCAATGTTGTTCTGTGAGTTAAGTAAATCGGCTTATAATTTCTGAGGAGCTGTGCATGAGTTAATCTGTTGACTGGAACTCTCATTATTTTCAGAAAAATAAGGAGTATTAAGAGTTATAGTCAACTTCTCAACAGCACCATAGATGAAGGCAACCGCTTGAGGATTTATTCGAAATTGAACTGTAGTAACTGGTAAAGCAAGTAGCAAAATAAATGTCAAACTGGATGATGCACTACAATGCACTGTTTGATCATCCATGATGGTGTGTCATAATTAAAGGCTTAGAACAGAGGCTTTAGGTAATTGTGATCAGCAGTAAGAGCAGCAGATTTCTTTAATGGAAAATGTCTTGAACAAATGTTGGACTAATCGAAACATTAAATTGATAAATAAGTACAAAAAAAGAATTAAATCAGAGAAAAACCCAGAACTAATAATACATTTGTTCTGTATCTTTGTATTAGAATGTAATTACTTTACCCACCACTGTGACATGTTAAAAGAGCTAAACTGGCTATTCAGGGGTCAAGTCATGGGGAAAAAAGTGTGGGAACTCCCCCCCCCCCCAAAAAAAAAACCCCAAAACACTTGTATGCATATATAAACGCGTGCACACACATACACTCACAGACGCACACACATACTCAGACACTCACACAGTGGTGTATTTTAATTTTGTGCTGCCCTAGGCATGACTATACCTGAGCACCCCCTAATCTAAATTTACCACTCCTTCCTGTCAAGGGCGCACCGCTTCCTGATTAAGAACCCACCCTTCCTCTTAAGACTCCACCTTTTCCTGCTCCTTTTAAAGAAATACTATAGTGCCAGGAAAACAAAGTTGTTTTCCTGGCACTATAATTCCCTATAGTTCCCCCCTCCCCCACTCAACACTGAAGGGGTTAAAATCCTATGGGTAATTAGCAGATGTTGGATGTCCTCATGCACAGGGTGGGGACGTCCAGCATCAGTTAGGCGAATTTTGGTCACCTAACCACCCGGAAGTCCCTCTAGTGGCTGTCTGGTAGACAGCCAGTAGAGGTGGAGTTACCCCTCAAGGTAATTATTGCAGTTTCTGAGAAACCGCAATAATTACACTTGCAGGTTTAAGGGGACTGGGACACTGCACCCAGACCACTTCAATGAGCTGAAGTTGTCTGGGTGCCTATAGTGTCCCTTTAAGCACACTCTCTGACAGACACCCACACTGACAGTAACACACACACTCAATGACAAACACACAGATGTCACTGATTTGACACGCACACATTCACTGACACACACTCATTCATTGACAGAGAGACACACACAAACACACTGACAGACACACACTAATAGTCACACACACACTAAATGACAGACTCTCAATGATTTGACAGACACTTACAAACATACACTAAGAGAAGCACATACACGCAAACATACACTAACAGAAGCACATACACGCAAACATACACATGCATACACTAACAGAAGCACATACACTCATACACACACGTACATACGCTAACAGACGTAAGTACACTCATAAACACACTGACACAAACACACATACACTAACAGACTAACAGACATACACACACATACATACACTAACAGACACACATACACACTAACAGACATACACACACATACACTAACAGACATACACACACATACACTAACAGACATACACACACATACATACTAACAGACATAAACACATACACTAACAGACACACACAGACATACACACACATACACTAACATTGCCCACCCACCGAGCCTCCCTACCTTTTAGGAAACCTGTCATGGAGGGGGGGGCACCTGCCCCCCCCTTCCCCCCCTCCCCCCCCCCGGCGGGCGTCTCTCTCCCTGTCACACCAGGGGCGGATCCAGAGCCTGATCTCGGGTGGGGCACTTGTAGATTATTTAAAGAAATAATCAATGCACAATAACCACTACAGCTCTGTGTAGTGGTTATGGTGCCAAGAGTGCCAGGACCCCCTCCCAGAATAAGCAGTCAAACCGTTTCAGAACAGTTTGACAACTTACCTGGGGTCTGCTGGGATATGGGGCTCTAGTAGGGCATAGGAGCAGTGGTGTGTGTGAGTGGTGCAATGTGTGAGGGGTGCAGTGTGTGTGAAAGGTTCCATGTGTGTGGGGGTGTGTGTGTAGTGTGTGAATGTGTAGGGTGTGTGGGGCAATGTGTGTATGGGGGGCAATGTGTGTGTGTGGGGTAGTGTATGTATGGGGGGAAATGTGTGTGTGTGGAGCAGTGTATGTATGGGGGGCAATGTGTGTGTGTGTGGGGGGCAGTGTATGTACGGAGGGCAGTGTGTGAATGTGTGGTGAGGAGGGTAGGGGGGCTTTTACATACATTTATGTCCCCCATCCCTTCTTACCTTTACTGAGGGAGGAGGGGGGACATTTCTAAATCCCTGGTGGTCCGTGAAGAATCCCTGGTGGTCCGTGGGGAATCCCTGGTGGTCGCAGTGATGGCCGCAGCTCCAGGGCTAGAGTTCACTCTCGCGACATCCGGAGCGTTGCAGTGGTAACCGTGGCAACACTCTGTACTCGCGAGAGAAGGACCCGGAGGAGCTGCAGGCTGAGCTCCCGGGTCCTCTCTCCCTCCCCTGCCGGCTGCCTGCATGGTGCATGCGGACTGGGGAGGGAGATCACTGATCTCCCCTCTGATCCGGGAAGGCACATTGCAGGGCTGGCGCTTGGACAGTGCCAGCCCTGCATTAGCTGGCAGGGGAGAGCCTCGATGGGGCAGTTGCCCCGCTGACCCCCCCTGGATCCGCCAATGTGTCTTGGCAGGGACTGGATGGCTATCCCCTGGCCTTGGGGGGCACAGCATGGCAGTTAAATGCCAGATAGCTGGCCTGAGTGGACACTGGGCAGTGTTTTACTGTGGCTATCCCCCTGGTCTTGACTGGCACTGAATTGCTTTTCTTATGCCAGCTGTCTGGTCTGATTGCAGACCAGAAGGTTAGCTGAATTATGGGAGGCTGGTCCCTGGTTTTGACAGGTGACAACTATCTGGGTGGGCATTAACTGGCTAGGCAGGCACCAACTTGGCTTGGGTGGGTAATGACCAGCTGGCCCCTGGGTTAGTGGCTGTAGTCACTAAACAGCAACTGGGCAGAGCTGGTCAGCCTGTTCCTCACCTGACTGGCCACATGGTGACAGTAAAGAAGGCCTGTGTAGTGTGCAGGCTGGTGGCTACTAATGCATGCCAGCAGGCTTGTGAGAACAGGCAGTGGCATTAGGCTGGGGCTGGGTTAGGGCTTTGCACTCACCATGTCCTCTAATGGTCCCCATTGCCTCCCTTACTTGGAAGAGGTCTGCTAGGCCAATCAGAGGAGTATGGGCGGGGCTATGACATGACCGACATAGCTCCGCCCCCTCTCCTCTGATTGGCCTAGCAGCCCTGAGCATGGGAAGCTCTGCCGTTCTGTCGCCGAGAAGGAGAATATGAAAGTGCGTTCTCTCCTTCTCGGGCTGGGGATCACCACACACTGCCACCAATGATATTAATATATGGACATATTTATTTTACCTCCTTTGTAGTTTCTCCGGCAGCTGAGAAGTGCTGCTGTAAACTGGAGAAACTACAAAGGGTAAAATAAATATGCTCATATATTAAGCCCCCCCCCCGGACCGGCCACCGTGTCACACGCGGCGAGGGAGCTGTGTTCTCTCTGCTCCCTCTCGCCGCGTGGGTTGTCTGCTGATGCAGGGAGCCGGAATATGACGTCATATTCCGGCTCCCTGCATCAGAAAACGGCACGCGGCGAGAGGGAGCAGAGAGGACACAGCTCCCTCGCCGCATGTGACAGGGAGAGAGCCGCCCGCCGGGGGGGAGGAGGGGGGCAATCAGGTGGCCCCCCCATGACAAGGGGAACGGAGGGCATTTGGGGGCGGCATTTTTTGCCGCCCCCTGAGTGCCTGCAGGGGGAACGGCGTTCCTCCTGTGAAAAAAGTGCAGGAACGCCGTTCCCACGCGTTCCTGCAGGACTCGAGCCCTGTGGCTATTGCTGGAATCCCGACGCACTCTTCATCTTTCTTCAGCCTCGAGCATAAGAGCATTTCTGGGAAGCTCCCACCCTACCTGAGTAGAATGCTCTCCCCAGCTGTTCCCACCTCCTATAACATCCGATCCAGTACTAGCACGATATTTAGCATACCGCAATACAAAAATAAAGTGTCTCGTTCCTCATTTTCCTACAGAGCACTGAAATTATGGAATAACCTCAGGGACACCGTCAAATCTTCATTCAATCTAAAATCTTTTAAGAGATCTATGGCAATCTACCTCAATACAGAATGCACCTTTAATGGTTGAATATTTATTACCTGTTATGTATAAAATTTATATATGTGGGTGTGCATATATATATATATATATATATATATGTGTGTGTGTGTTTGTGTTTGTGTGTGTGTGTGTGTGTATATATATATATATATGTGTGTGTGTGTGTGTTTGTGTGTGTATATATATATATGTGTGCGTGTATGTATATATATATATATTTGTGTACGGCACATTCCGAGGACGTAAGGAAAGCAAAGTAAAAATAAGTAGTTCCTTAAGAGCAAGTCAGTTGAGGTGTGCCGAAACTGACGTGAGGTTAGGCCTGTAAAAGAGGGCCCACCTAGATAAAATGATAAAATTGAGGGTGCGGTGGGAGGGGCACTTCCGAGAACGTCGAAGACAGGTAAGCAGGGGCTCACTCGGTTTATATAGGGAACTTAAGTGCCTCCCACAATTACAGGCCAAGGCCTTCTATTTGTGTACGGCACATTCCGAGGACGTAAGGAAAGCAAAGTAAAAATAAGTAGTTCCTTAAGAGCAAGTCAGTTGAGGTGTGCCGAAACTGACGTGAGGTTAGGCCTGTAAAAGAGGGCAAAAATAAGAAACGATTAAGTCAAATGCGATTATTAAGCAATACATCATTTAGCCATTTCACAGAAAGCCAACCTTATCTCTTTTTCTGGATTGGGGATGTACCTGTTGTATGCAGATGATTTCCACCTCCCCATATTTTTAATTATGTGTGTGGGTACATGATTACTTGAGGCAGCTGTGGCTGCTCCAATGCGAAAAGAATGGCCCGAAAATGAATGTGGATTATGTCCCAACCGGAGTAGTAAGGTGCGTATGTAAAGCATAAAGTTTTTAGTGGTTAGTGGCTTCCCTAGAATAGCTAGAAGTGGGCAATCAGGGTTGGAATTAAATTGGGATCCTACTAGTTTATCCAATACTCGGACGGGACACCATTTGGTCGAAGTGGGATAAAAGTATATTTCTACTGGTGGACCCGTTTGGCTCGTTTTGGTATGAGTAACGGACAATATGTAGTGGTCCTGTTTTTTAACTAAGTGTTTCTTTTGGAGGCATGAACTGGAGTCGGAAGCTTTCTCTACAGTGAATTCTCTGGGTCTCAAGAAACCATAAAAGGCTAAGTAAGCCGCGGATTTGATAACTAGGTTTGTGATGTGTTCGAAAGGGGACGTGTCGAGTATATCGGAGATATTCTTAAACAGCTTACTATCTATGGGAAGACGCTTAGTGGGTATGTGTACTGATAATTTCTGAACGCCTTTGAGGACACTTTTAACTGGGTAGGAAGCTAGGAAAGGAGATTTGTTGGGAAAGCAGGTTAACATGTAGTGTTGAATTCCCGTTAAGTAGAGTTTGATTGTGTTGTAGGCTAGATTAAGAGAAAAGTGGCAAAAAGTTGTAAATGCGACCATGGTTTCAATAGAAAAAACATTTATTACACAGTAATCACGAACAAAACGTTTAAACAGTTCATATGCTCTGTAATAAGCTTTCCTAGTGTTAAGGGATAAACCCGCCTGAGCGAGCGTCCCACTATGTTGTAAGAGAGAGCTTAACGCATTATTAGGTCTTCGAATTTTGGAGGTACCCTGGGTTGCTGGGTTGCTGTTGGATGCAGTCTGAAGAATTCCTGAAAATTAAAGCGTGACAGAGCATCAGCAGCAGTATTTTGTATACCCGGGACGTGAACACAGGTTAAGCAGAACTGGAGATTAGCTGCTAGCCAAGTGAGTCTCCTGACCAGGTTCATAACCAGGGGCGGGCTGGGAACGGGGGCAGGGAGGCAATTGCCCCCCAGGCCGCCCTAAACCCAGGGGCCAGGGCTGCCCACATCCAGCAAAATAAGGAAAATCTGAATCCCCTGCCTCTGGCTGAGGACTCAGAATTTTCAACTTTCTTCACTCTTCCTGTAGCCTGCAGTCAGTGGAGTCGGCCGGCCGGCCGGCCTTTCCTGATGATGTCAGGAGGAGGGGGCGTGACTTTCACTGCTCTTCTCCCAGGACCGCTGGGGAGTCTGGGAGAAGAGCAGAGGAAGCCACGCCCCCTCCTCCTGACATCATCAGGAAAGGCCGGCCGACTCCACTGACTGCAGGCTCCAGACTTCACTGACTGTTGCTGTATGCTGCCTGCTGCCCACCCCTCCCTGGCCTAAGGTAAGACTCAGGGAGGGGGAAATACACTTTAGCTTTTTTTTTATTCCCCTCCTCAGCCCCTGTCCCCCCTTCCCCCCTCCTCCCTCCTCAGCGCCTGTGTCCTCCTCAGCCCTGCCCCCTCTCTTCCCCCCTCCTCAGCGCCTGTCCCCTCCTTAGCCCTGCCCCCTTTCTTCCCCCCTCCTCAGCCCTGCCCCCTCCTCAGCGCCTGTCCCCTCCTTAGCCCTGCCCCCTCTCTTCCCCCTCCTCAGCCCTGCCACACCTCCTCAGCGCCTGTCCCCTCCTTAGCCCTGCCCCCTCTCTTCCCCCCTCCTCAGCCCTGCCACACCTCCTCAGCGCCTGTCCCCTCCTTAGCCCTGCCCCCATTCTTCCCCCTCCTCAGCCCTGCCCCCCCTCCTCAGCCCTGCCCCCTCTCTTCCCCCCTCCTCAGCGCCTGTCCCCTCCTCAGCCCTGCCCCCTCTCTTCCCCCCTCCTCAGCGCCTGTCCCCTCCTCAGCCCTGCCCCCTCTCTTCCCCCCTACTCAGCCCTGCCCCCCCTCCTCAGCCCTGCCCCCTCTCTTCCCCCCTCCTCAGCCCCTGGTCCCCCCTCCTCAGCCCCTGGTCCCCCCATCTCAGCCCCTGGTCCCCCCATCTCAGCACCTGGTCCCCCCATCTCAGCCCCTGGTCCCCCCATCTCAGCCCCTGGTCCCCCCTCCTCAGCCCCTGGTCCCCCCTCCTCAGCCCCGGGTCCCCCCTCCTCAGCCCCGGGTCCCCCCTCCTCAGCCCCGGGTCCCCCCTCCTCAGCCCCGGGTCCCCCCTCCTCAGCCCCGGGTCCCCCCTCCTCAGCCCCGGGTCCCCCCTCCTCAGCCCCGGGTCCCCCCTCCTCAGCCCCGGGTCCCCCCTCCTCAGCCCCAGTCCCCCCTCCTCATCCCCAGTCCCCCCTCCTCAGCCCCAGTCCCCCCTCCTCAGCCCCTGTCCCCCCTCCTCAATCCCTGTCCCCCCTCCTCAATCCCTGTCCCCCTCCTCAGCCACCCCCTGTCCCTTAGTCAGGCTCTGGTCCCTTAGTAAGGCTCTGTCCCACCCTTCCTGCTCCTTTTTTCCCCCTTATCAGCTCCTGCCCCAATTCTCAGCCCCATGCATCCCACTACAGCCCCATAACATCCCCACTACAGCTCCTCTTCCCACAATTGCAACCCATATCACCCACACCACAACCCCTTTCCCAAATTGTAGCCATAAACCTACTTAAGCCCCTATTCCCCCTACATTTCCTAAACCCCCCAATTACAGTTTATACCCTCCACTAAAGCCCCTGTCCCCCCACTACAGCCCTGTCCCTTTACTCAGCCACTGTCTACTGGTTTTAAAAGTGTAAAGTTTGGGTGTGTGTGTGTGCGCCAGTATGTCTGTGTGTGCGTGTGTGCGCCAGTATGTCTGTGTGTGCGTGCGTGCAAGTATGTCTCTGTGTGTGCCAGTTTGTGTGTGTGTGTATGTCAGCCAGTATGCCTGTGTGTGTGTGTGTGTCAGTGTGTCTTTCTGTGTGTGTCTCTGTGCCTGTCAGTGAGTGTGTGTGTGTGCCTGTCAGTGAGTTTGTGTTTTTTAGTGTGCGCCAAATCAGCAAGTGTGTGTGTGCGCTTGTCATTGAGTGTCTGTTTAGGTGACTGCTCCCCCCGCGCCCCCCTTTCAATCACATGGGAAAGGTGTTTTTAAATCTCCTCTTGGTGGAATGGGCCACTTGACTGGATTTGCCCCCCAGGCCAAAGGCTGCCAGCCCTCCCCTGTTCATAACCGTGAGGGACTGAGAGCGGCCTTTGTTAATGATGTTACAGGTAGCTAAGTTATCACAAAAACATCTGACTGACTGCCCCCTCCACTCCGCCCCCCACGTGTGTGCTGCTGCAACGATAGGGTAAATCTCGAAAAGTGCCGAGGTGGTACTGAAATTTTCGAGCGATGCGGTCTCGATCGGCCAAGAGTCGTAAAGCCATTCATCGCCAAAAATGGCTGCATAACCTATGGCACCTGAAGCGTCAGTCCAGAGTACTGGGGAATCGTCGGAAATGGGGGGAACAAACAGCGACCTGCCATTCCAAGAGGATAGGAACAGCTGCCACATTTTTAGATCAGCTGTAGCTGACTCGTCTATGGGTGTCGTGGAGTCATCGTCAGGGAGATCGTGCAAAAGTGAGAGGATTCTGGAAATAAAAGACCTGCCCTGTGGAATTATTCTCATAGCGAAATTAAGTGAACCAAGTAGTGACTGTAGCTGTTTCCTGGTGCAGGTGCCTTGTGACGTGCAGATGTTAATGTAAGAAAGAATTCTGTCTACTTTCTCCTGGGGCAGGCTGGCTTGCATGGAGACAGAATTGAGTGTAATCCCCAGGAAAGTAATCTCCGTATTGGGACCTTCAGTTTTGTCCTGGGCTACAGGGACACCTAAATCTTTGAAGAGAGTGAGCATGTGATTAAGGTTGTGTGGAGTGCAGTGGTGTGGTTCAATGGTGAGGAAGTCGTCTAAGTAGTGTATGACAACTGGACATCTGCAGAAGTTCAGGAGAAGCCACGTTAACGTTTCGGCAAAAAGGTCAAATAACTTGGGGCTACTTTTTGAGCCGAAAGTAAGCCTGGTAGCAAAATAGTAGCTGTCTTGCCACTTAACTCCGTGCAGATGCCAGAGTGATTGATGAATGGGAAGTAACTTGAAGGCGTTAGTAATATCTGACTTACTTAACCAGGCCGCCTTCCCGGAGTTAATGATAGATTGAATGGCATCGTCAATTCTGGCGTACTGTAGAGAAAAGTCTTCTGATGGGATTAGTGCATTCAGGCTAGGCGTGGGAGATGCGTGTGGTGCAGAAAAATCAATAATTAGTCTCTTTTTATTGTTAAACTTCCCTGTGGCGATACCTAGTGGGTTAGTTCTCCAGGAGGAGAAAGGTGGTATAGTGAAAGGGCCTATCATGAACCCATTAGTGACTTCTTTCTGTAAGAGTTCTTGTAAGGTGTGAGGGTCTGTGAGAGCTGACTGAAGGTTGGGGCATTCCAAGATACCTGTGGGGAGAGACACAAAGCCTGTGTGAAACCCGTGAGTGAACCCTGTCGTGAGAAATTCCACCAAATGTAAAGAAGGATGATTAGACAGGTAACGTTGCAAATTAGGTACGTTTATTGGAGTGGAAGCCTTTTTAGGGTACAATCTGTTAGGGCACATCGTCTTGGCATGTGCCCTGAAACAAAGCGAGCACACGTGTAGCAGCCTACAGGCACTATAACTACAACCCCCAGCATTGAAATTATTGCAGACCTGAGCTTTACCCAAAAACACAATTGGCCTGCCCAATTTGTCTCTTACTTCCCTCTGGGTAGAGGTGGACTGGAAATCGGAGTTGGCGCTACTGGTAGAAGGGATAGCTACATTTTCGGGACAGAAATTAATCGAGTGAGCTGCAGACGAGCATATGGCACAGGAAGGAGTTTTGAGACCTGCGAAATGCATGAGAAATAATTCTGTGTCTAACTGTCCCCAATCTGTGACTGTATTATATTGAGACAGTGATGCGGCTGACCTGGAGTAAAATGACTTGTGATAGTCGTAAAAGGCAAAGCCCCCATACTTATAAGCTAGCTCTATCACTTTGTGTAGATATAAGTCTAGCTCTTCTCTGCGGAGGGGAAAAGCTGTACAGATTACGTCTCTGTACAGACCAAATGCCAAGACGAATTCGGGAATGTTAAGTTTCCTATTCAGTCTAGGATCTCTAGCCTTCATCACTACTGACAGATCCTCAAACGTGCACGCCCTGTTCTCTACCACGTCTTGAGCCGCTATCAGTAGTGAGGCCAAGTTAACGTCCTTGCCTTCTATGATGTCACGTCTCAGAGTCTGCGGTATGAGGTGAATAGGATTGATAACATTGGTAGCTTTTTTAGCCGGTAGAGGGTTATCGTTACCTCTAGGGTTAGGCGCGGGCTGAGCAACCGGCCCGGGAACCTCGGGGACTGTTGGAACATTATTAGCCTCCAGGTTATCCAACCTATTATTTATAGTAGCTACTGAGGACACTAGGGAGGCCATCATGGCGTGTAATTCAGCCAGGCTATTTAGTACGTTAACCTCTGAACTAGGGCCATGCCTTTCGTTATCCTCAGTAGAGTTCAACAAACGAAAAAGTTCATTTTTTCTGGCTGTAGCCGGATAAGGGATATTCCTCTTTTTGAGTTCTGCTGTGATTTTAGGGATAGTCCAGGAGC
The DNA here is from genome assembly GCF_036172605.1 of Pelobates fuscus. Taxonomy (NCBI): domain Eukaryota; kingdom Metazoa; phylum Chordata; class Amphibia; order Anura; family Pelobatidae; genus Pelobates; species Pelobates fuscus. Next base: position 186,983,418 of record NC_086321.1, on the reverse strand, counting down.
GATAGCTGGACGCTGGACTCGGAGGGATGGGTTGCCTTCTCTGCGTGCCTGACCTGAGAGGGGTGCTGGTAACCGACAGATTGTCTTCTAGTACAGAAGCGTTGGACATGCTAAGGGGGTGAGGCAGAGAGGTTGAGTTAGTACAGAACTATAAATACCGGAGGGACCCCGCTTACTAGATTAGTGCCCATAGGCGAAATTGTATTAACTAGCTTAAGTTGGTGGCAGATGAGGCCCTAACTACTTGCCAAGTGGCTATGAGAGGCACTACCTATGATTTGGCTCGTGGGGCCTTTGTGCCACTGAGGTGGGTGGCGGGGTGTTGGCCTCTCGGTGACACGTAAAAGAATGTACACAACGTTTGGCCGTGATGGGTGAGGCCCTAACTATAAATTGAAGCAAGGCTTTAACTAAGCGTTGGGACGATTGGCCTGAACCTCCGAACGGAAGGGCTGACTTTATGCCTTGCGGGACCACTAAACTTATAGGCAAAGAGGCCTATGGGAACATACCTAATTTGGCGGGAGAACTACAACTAGTCCTAAAATCCCCCCAGGGCACAGAAGTAAACGTACCTGCTGAGGAAGGAATAAACTTTACTTGACCTAATATATGACTACTTGTCCTGAAGGGAACCAACGGAACTAAAGGGAAAGAAACGTGACCTATTTATGAAACGTACTATTTACTTTAAACACACACACAAATGAACTGGGTGAAATGGAGGCCTACCTCTTTAATAACGCTGCGAACACGTATACCCGCGAAGGGCCACTTGCTAGTAGTGTCAGAACTAGTAAGGACTATAACAGAAAATAGGACACAAACAGCCATTTAATTATATGTATATAATATTTCCCCCCTTTCTTTTTTTTTTTTTTTTTTTTCTTTTTTTTTTTTTTACTATACCTTTAAGGGGAACACTTAAATAACTTTAAGAACCAAAGTTTAGAAATACTAGACCGGACAAAAGAGAGAAACCATCTTAACAAAGCTAACAAATTTATCTATTTATTCTACTGCTAAAATGTGATCACCACCCACGAAAATGTAACAGTATGAACGTACTGCAACAATTTGAAGGAAACGTACGACAACCCAGTCCGGCTGAAACATGCGAAACGAGACTACGAGGTGAATGTGTAACTGAACGTGTTACACAGACCGAGAGTTTCAACGGAGCGGAGAAAAACCCGAGCCCGCGAGAGTCAGGGCTAAAATTACGTTTTCTTGCCGTCCGTGTAAAGCAAAGCAGTAATACTCACGAATACAGCCGCAGAGCGTTTGAACCGGGCTGCCGGCGGGCGGGAAACTGACGTCACGGATCCGTGAACCGGAAGTACACTGAAGCACTTCCGAGAACGTCGAAGACAGGTAAGCAGGGGCTCACTCGGTTTATATAGGGAACTTAAGTGCCTCCCACAATTACAGGCCAAGGCCTTCTATATATATATATAGAAAATATATGCAAAGTCTGGCACTCTACCTTTAAATACGTTCAGAAGAAAAAGCCTTGGTGCTGCAAAGCGTAAATAGATATGCAGGCAGTAAGTAGAGCACTCCAGAGGACTTGTTAAGATCATTTATTCAGTGCAGAAGAAAATCGACGTTTCGACCCTCAGGTCTTTATCAAGATACTAAACAGTGTACAACAGTGACATTATATACCCTAACTAATTAAAAAGTAATCACTAACCCTGAAATAGCTGTGCACCCCCGAGCCATGTGTGAACGCTGATATGTGATTGCAAACCATGCCGTACAGGTCCCGTAAGTGAGTGATGACGTCACGAATAGTGCGACCGGAAGAGGTTGTGAACATGCGTCTAGGTAACCAAGGGAACTAGTTGTAAACTGACTTACGTGATAAATGTGGAATAACGTGGGTTAAAGGAATATGTAAGTTAGATAGACCTACTGATGGATCTGAGTACTGATGTGGGTATGTACTGTTGCAAAGAGCAAAGATGCTTAGGGTAATGAGCTAAGCGAAGAGATCATAATATACGTAGAACACAGATAGCTGGCCACAAGGAGCCTATATAAAGGTATTGGTGGACGGAGTGCAGAGTAAGTGTGTACATAGTGGGAACGTGACAAAAGAACGTGGAGGAGGGGAAATATGTATAGGTGAACGAACCTATGTGGGATGACAAATGATGCTATATACACAAGAAAAATATATAAATGCGAACCTAGTCGCCAGGGGATAAAGAGTGATGAGGCCGACGAGAGATGATAAAGAAGACTGTGAATAAGCATGGTAATACACTAAGAGAGTGTCATGAGAGTATAGATGTGTGAAGGTAAAGAATACAGATTGCGTGCGTGACTGAATGCATGGTAAATAGAAGTGATGAAGATAAAACCGTGACCAGAAAAATGAAAATTAATAACAGACCTAAGGACCCAAGCGTACAAGATGAAAGAAGCGAAAATACAAGAATCAAGGTATATAGGGACTATAAATGGCAGACTCTATAACCAAAGTCCTGCCCTCCCTACTACAATACAAAAAGCAAAAAGCAAGGTGGACATGGTTAGTTAACACTGTAAATACCTAAATATGTGCAGCATAATATCAACATAGTCTACATATGGATATTCAGTATAGTGTCCATCAGTATATAGGTGGGAGTGCCTGCAGGGGGAACGGCGTTCCTGCTGTGAAAAAAGTGCAGGAACGCCGTTCCCATGCGTTCCTGCAGGACTCGAGCCCTGATTGTAACAATGCAATGTTTTGTGGACCCAGGACATACTTGAAAATGTATCCATCCTGGTAAAATATTTTATATATAATGCAAAGGGAAATTTCCTCCTGCACTATATCCAGTTCTATGGAGAAGTATTGACAAATAAGAAAACTCCACATTATGTATAAATATATTAAAGTTTGAAATATTTTCTTGCTCTATTAGAGCAAGATAAAAGTATGTCTTCTTTAGAACGTATGAAATTGATATAGATTATTTTAAGCAAACAAATCTTTTTGAATGACTATCTGTTTCTGTCCAAATCTGAGATGATTAAATTGCGTATATGCAGAAGTAAATTCACAATGACACATGGAGTTCAGGTTAAAAGAACTTCGAGAAAATTTAATGGCATCTGGTTAAAAAGCGGGTATGCAGACCCTTTTAAAGGCAATATTACATCATCATAGAATATCAAGATAACAACAAATAAACATTATTAATTGGTCTATGTGTTAAGTGGTAAGTTAAATGCCCTCCCATCTATATTATTAATTGGTCTATGTGTTAAGTGGTCAGTTAGGCATCCTCCCATCATGGGATGTCGTCATCTTAGACAGGGATTGGACATAAGATTCAAGCGCCATTGTTGTTTAGCACGAGGCTCGCTCGATGGGAGGGGGGATCTGGCAGCCAGCCATTTTGAGTAGTTAGTGCTGTTAGATTCGAGGTCAGGTTCAAGGCTTTTTTAGTGAATGGACAGTTTCTCGTGATCTAACTAGGGCATACAATGTTTCATATTACAGGAACTTGATAATTCCGGTGTTACTCATATTCTTCTAGAAAATACATTCTCTTTCTAATATTCTAAATGTTGTTAAGAAAATCTGTCATATAATGAAGTTAGATGGAGTTAATGGAGAAATTTAATACAGGTTTTAATAATTCTACAACAACATAACAGAACGTTATACATGTTTATGGAAGGAAAGATTGTGTTTCATATGAATTAGATTGATTGGAAGATAAATATCACAATTATTCTTATAAATGTGCCACAAACTTGCAGCATTACAGCTATAAGCCAAAAGTTCATTTTCCAGCTGTTGCCTTTCTGTGGTCAGTGAGAAAGCAATGGTAACTGTTATGCAAATGTCCTCAGTGGGGATAAAAAAATATAAGCATCATTCAGTGTGTAATATCTATTGGCCTATCAGAAATTTGTATTACAGTTATTGCATGAATCTGCATTATGACTCAACACACAGGCAATCTGAATGACAATTCCAATGACATCACAATGCATGATTATGACATCACCAAGTGTGATACTATCCATTCCAGGGTAGATTTACAGACTGCATTCCGAAAGAGACCTTGGCTCATTATTGAGACTGATTTGTTTCTTGAGAATTGTATTAATTGTCAATACACAAAATGCTGTGTGAAGGATTAACGTTCTTTCCGATCCTTATTACTTTGTTTGCGTTCATGGGACACGCAACTGCCTATATGCTAGCTGTGTTATTAAAGCACAGTGCGCCTTTTTTGCCATCTGTAAGGTAAGCTATGTTACTGTAATTCTTTATCACTGAGGATTATCCTAGTGTCAGCCACTACAAGGGCTGAGCTTGATGAGAGAAGTGAAAATGTGGAGTAGCCTACAGCAGCCATCATTGATCTATATATACTGTATGTTGCCCAATTTTATTTTTTAATTGAGAACGAAAATAATACTAAATAATAACTACTCAGGTAGGTTAAGTAATTAGTGCTAGTATTATTATTATCATCATTATTTCAATTCGCTCTTTCATTGGGTTAAAAATAAACATTCATTTTCTGAGAGTAGTTGAGAATATTAATCAGCTGATAAAAACATGAATTATTGATGACGCAGTTCAAGGCATGAACATTCAATGTGCTAACCTGGAGAATGTGAACTGTGCAGACACAACTCAACAACTGCACCAGGCCATCTGCAGACCGTTAGGAAGTTTCATAATTGCATGTATATGCTATCTGTATATATCCTATTGACTACTAGAACACTAATAGACGAAATCTGGTACAAATAAAAATAATTTCCATTTATCGTGCAGCTATAAAGTTTGAAGCAAGAAAAAAAGCATTTAGAACATGGAGATATTTGTATCCCTGTCCTAATGTCTGTGTTGACACCTGATTATATTTTTCTAACCCCTAAACTATTAATCAATATTATGTGCAGCCGAGCTAGCGCTTAACAAAACTAACACTTTCAACGCTGCCAAACTGAATACAAGATGCACAAATAAATCAAACTTCAACTGACAAAATGATAATAATATAGGCATCCATAATTCACTAACCCACCACCACTAGTCTTACTGCACAAAAATACTTTAAAATTGTGAGATTCCATCCATCCATCATTCAGGATGGTTTTGCATCAAAGGAGATGGACCGGAGTAATTCCAAGAGCAGAACTGGTGCATATGACTGTATAATAGAAGTCTTGGCTTCAGTGGAGGCTCCCCAGGTAATTGTAGTAAGTTTACCCTGAGAGTCCCACGAAGCCTCCGTGATTCCGTGAACCCTCTATCTCCCATATGAATAATTTTGAAAATATTGTGACATAGAAAAGAAAGAATAAAACTATGTTTTGGGGTACAATCAGTTGTGTCAAAAGTTTCAAGGTCTTCTTAGTGGGGGAATGTTATCAAGATCCTAATGGTATAGAGCACAAACAGAATGGTTCCGTAGCTATGTAATATTTAATCATTAATTGTACATTTCACAGCATTGTCACTACTCAGTCCGTTATATTTCCCTGTAAGCATCATTGTCATTGTTCTTCTTCCAGCTCTCTCGGTGAAAGGTACCCAGAGAACATTGTCTTGACTTTTGTCCTTACTTTATCCGGCATGTTTGGTAAGTGTCACCAGTTTTGCCATTTACTATTAACTAGAATTAATGTGTGGATAGATTTTTGACATTGATAATAGAAATTAAAAGAAAATAAATGCTCTTCTATGCGCTCTTGAAATACAATGATGGGAGCTGACTGAAATAATCTATAGGTTCACTTCAGCGGTTGAAACATTTACTAATGGACAATAGTAACTGTGAACAAAACATTTAAACACAAATATTTCGTCTCTCAAAAAGAGAATCTATAAACCTGTACTGATGATGTGTTTGAAGGTTATTTAAGGTTATTTTTGTGCTGTATTAGAATTTTCTAAAATGCTTTATACAAGTCTTGTTGAAGAAAGCCTGCTATTAATTCAGTTTATTTCTTTTTTTAGCGGCCATTAAAATATATATGATGGTCAAGCTGATTGAACTGAGGAACCCGACTGTAAAGAAAACCGCCAAGTATGCCCTTCTGTGCATTGGGTGGATAGGGTCCCTCAGATATCTGATGGCTGTCCTTTTTAAGGTGAGTAACAATTTTACAAACGTGAACAAAAAACAATGCTGTGTGCTTTTATTGTTGATATTAAAGAAAATTCTAAACCGACAATGGCCTACACACATCTCTAGGTGTGCTGTTATTCATGGAAGTGTAGTTGACAAATAATCAGGGTACCATCACTGTTTTAAACTGGCAGCATTAGCTAAACAGTCTCATAGGAATATCATCACACTTTATTTTATTGGTTTCCTATAAATAAACATCATTTTACAAGAAAACTGTCCAAACATTTAAACTAAACTAGATCATCACTGGGTATCTAGATAGGAAAAATTAGACAAGACAACAGGCCTGCTTTGAATTAATTCCAAATAAAAGAAACACAATAAGTGCAATATATTCCTTAAAGTAGAATCCGGGGCACAATACTTTCTACAGCCCACTACAGTGTTTATAGTTTCAGGGGAGCTTGTCCAACAGTTAGTAGTAAAATAATGTACTTAATTATTTGACTATTATGTATTAAATAATTTGATACTTTCATGGGGGATCCTGGTAAGTTTTTAAACTATTTAGAAATCGTTTAAGTACTAAGCATTGGATGGAGCCAGGTTACTAAGGGCACAAGAAGAAGTCCAGTACGTTTGGAGCCAGGGATCCAATTTTGAGGTAAAATTGCTCTAAAATGGGTTAAGCAGCTCAAGGAAACAGATACTCCTGCCCCCATAACAACTTAGTAGGGTGAGAATGTTCCTTTAAGTCAGGGGTTCTCAACCCAGTCCTCAAGGACCCCCTACAAGTCCAGGATTTAGGGATTACCCTGTTGTGTCTAAAGTGTTTATTCCCCCCCCCCTAAAAACACATCAGACACAGCAGCGTCATCCCTAAATACTGAACTGGTTCGGGTGTCCTTGAGGACTGGGTTGAGAACCCCTGCTTTAAGTTATACAGAGAACTTATAATGAACAATGAGAAAATAACCTGAACATTTTGTCTTCCAGGAAAATGAATTACCCATAATACATTGCGTAGTAGGGGTCTCCACAATCTTGTGTGCTCTGATATTTATGCTCTGCAATTCAATAAGGGCATACCGAGCAAATCCTCGATGGAACAGCAATACCATCATCTATTGGAGAATAGCACTAACCTTCCTTTCATTCATTTTCATGCTGCATTGTATCCTTTTAACATGTTTTAATAGTGCAAAAATTGTGATCTCTACAGATTTGCTCTATTGGCAGAGGATAAACAGGATGTTGAATGAGATTAACTAAATCATATTAATAAATCATTGGGGTTTATTCATTAAACCGTGAGCTGTGGTGACCTGAGAAGTGGCTGGCACATTTCAAGCTAAAATTGCAGAGTTGGAGATAACCCTTATTTCACCAGACTTAGAGATGTTTTCCAACTCTGCCATTTTGACCTTAATTTTGTAAGCATGTTCTCAATTATCACATTTCACTGTTTATTAAATAGACAAGTGTGTGTTAACCCATACACTGTTTTATTTCCTCTTTATATGACGTATTATTATTTTTCTTAATATACTGTGTTTCTAGTATATTCATTCCATATATACGGGATGATTAAAGGCATTGAAGGGAACTTGACTCTAGAGGTAGGTGTTATTAGATTTGCATTGCTTATTAAATATTTTAGGTTGTTGTGGACTTAGCCCCACTTAATTACCCAGTTGGGAGATTTCAAATTGTGTTATTTTTGTTAGATCTACTATTAAACGTATGAAACTAAATTTACAAAGTGAATAAATTAATGTAATAACGGGATAAATAGGCACACATAGGAAACGTTGTCATACTCCACTTTGTTTCATCATTGGCTCTCATTAAAGTGAGGTAATTAAGCAACAGTATGACTTGTGGGTGTAGATGCTAGAAAAGTTAATTGCCTGGACCAGCAAGACAAACTAGAGATGGTCTCTGGCCAATAACTCAGCTCAGGTGACAGTCTAGGCCAGTGGTAGGCAACCAATGACTCCAGATGCTGAGGAGGACTACATCGCCCAAAATGCTCTTTCAGCCATAATGCTGGAAAAGCATCAGTGAAGATGTAGTCCACAAATTCTGGAGTGCAAAAGGTTGCCTACCCCTAGTCTAGGGGTGAGCACTGGGCTGTTGGATAGTTGGGCTGTTGGATAGTATTGATAGTTGGAGTTTGAATATGTTATTAGAGTTTAAGATATAACTAATATTATTCCAGTAAAAATATTACACGTCTTGTATATTCTCTCCTAGACCATCCATGCACTCACTGCACTGTTCGAGTGGTTGACTGCATTTGGAGTATATGGGTTCAATCTAACTCTCATTCCAGATTTTAAGGTATACTTACTATATACTTACTATGTACTACCTGATATTGTGTATTCTAAATTATCCCAAGGAGGTTTACTTTCAATGAAAACTATTTTCATTAACAAGCACCTGTGTGCGCAGTCCTCATGTTGGTGGTTTAGTCTCTAGCTTTTTAGGTTTCCAGACACTATTTCTGTAAATTTCCTCCTAATTTGTTCTATGTGATGTGTTTTAAAAAAAATAAATAAAAAGCTGAATTATTTATTTAATTAATTAATTATATAGGTATATTCACCTTTGATTTCATTTTCTGAAACAGCAACTCTCTATCAGAGTGCCAGAAAACTGGAAAGATGACTGGATCATCATGAGGGAGACCATCCCAGATGAGGAACAAATCCCATGATGACACCAAGTTTTCACAGCGGGTTGCTGAAACACTCTAGCATCCTGACTGCATGCATCTAAACTCAAATTAAACAAGGTATATTGTAATTCTATTGTTGTATGAAATTCAATTTATAAAGAGAATAAATAGGTACAAATAGGAAAAGCGCCAGAAAAATTTAAATTGAGCATGGCATTATGCCATATATAACCTATCTAACCATGTACATGATGCTCTCTGCTTCTGCACCATGATATGTGTGTGTGTTTCTGGGTCTCTGAGTGGTTCCCTATCTCTTTATGTCACTAAATGTATCTCCCTATTTATATACAAGCCTTTAGGGATTTATTATGGAGGTCATTGAGCAACAATGTCACTTGTGGGTGTGAACCCTGGAAATAGTTTGGACCAGCAAGACAAACTAGAGGTGGACTCTGGAATAACTGGGCTCACGTGACAATGTGGGCCTTAACTTGAGCACTGGGGTGATGTGCTATTGGATATTATTGACTGTTGGGGTTTGAAATGTTGTTAGGGTTTAAGTATCCCTAATATTATTCCAGTAAAAAAAATACACGTCTTGTATCTTCTCTCCTAGACCATCCATGCACTCACTGCACTGTTCGAGTGGTTGACTGCATTTGGAGTATATGGGTTCAATCTAACTCTCATTCCAGATTTTAAGGTATACTTACTATATACTTACTATATACTACCTGATATTGTGTATTCTAAATTATCCCAAGGAGGTTTACTTTCAATGAAAACTATTTTCATTAACAAGCACCTGTGTGCGCAGTCCTCATGTTGGTGGTTTAGTCTCTAGCTTTTAGGTTTCCAGACACTATTTCTGTAAATATCCTCCTAATTTGTTCTATGTGATGTGTTTAAAAAAAAAAAAAGATAAATTATTTATTTAATTAATTAATTATATAGGTATATTCACCTTTGATTTCATTTTCTGAAACAGCAACTCTCTATCAGAGTGCCAGAAAACTGGAAAGATGACTGGATCATCATGAGGAAGATCATCCCAGATGAGGAACAAATCCCATGATGACACCAAGTTTTCACAGCGGGTTGCTGAAACACTCTAGCATCCTGACTGCCTGCATCTAAACTCAAATTAAACAAGGTATATTGTAATTCTATTGTTGTATGAAATTCAATTTACAAAGAGAATGAATAGGTACAAATAGGAAAAGCACCAGAAAAACTAAAATTGAGCATGACATTATGCTATATATAACCTATCTAACCATGTACATGATGCTCTCTGCTTCTGCACCATGATATGTGTGTGTGTTTCTGGGTCTCTGGGCAGCAACCTTTCTGTTTATGTCACTAAATGCATTCCTCTATTTATATACAAGCCTTTAGGGATTTATTATGGAGGTCATTGAGCAACAATGTCACTTGTGGGTGTGAACCCTGGAAATGTTAATTGTTTGGACCAGCAAGACAAACTAGAGGTGGACTCTTATCAATGAGAAACAAAGGGGTTAACCGTCAAATACTATATAGCACGCAGTACCCTAGGTTTATAAGTGTCCCTTATAAACACTCAAGAAACAACTGTGACAAGAAAAAGAAAAACCCAAGGTACAAAGTGATATAAATCACCAAAGTGATAATATATAAATAAATATAATACCAACTGGAATATGTAGAAATATAAATATTCAGAGTAATATCTGCAAAAAATATGAACAATACATAGGGTAATATTGTAAAAACCACTGGGAAATATGGGTGGTAGAAAACTCACAAAAGTAAGATGTGTTCAGGCATATCTCCCTCTGTTATTAGGGAACTGGACAGTATGAAAGACCTCCAGCGATGAATCTCAGTATAAGTTGAATCTCAGTATAAGTTGATGACAAATCTTCTAATGCACTCCAAACAGAGAAAAGACAATGGATAGTGCAGATGGTATTAAAAAATAACAATTTATTGCATATATTGCACTTACAGTGTGTCAGAGTAAAAACAGCATGTCTCCACACTGGGTGGTATAGAAAAGCGGCAACTGGACCGATCAGGATGCAGACTCAGGAACAGTAGTTACAGCACCAAAACATTATACAAATAAAAGTTCGGTTTAAAAACAAAGAAAACGATTCCAACGCGTTTCGTCCTTCTCCGGACTTCCTTAGGGATGTGTAGTTGCGGTGGGAATGGGAGTCCTCTTAAATACCCGTCTGATAGGGCTTCAAATGATTGCCGGTGTTGGCGTGCGTTCCACTGTGGAACGCATGTTACTTCCGCATGACGTCACTTCCGGTTTGGCGAGTGTATCGAAAAAAACAATTTCTTTTGGAAATGACAACTCGGATAGCAGTGGCAATAATCACACAGAAACATGGAACCAATAAAGTTCCCACTTATCTACCAAAAACCTTATGTACAAGTTTACAAATTTACAAATATGAATAAAATGGGTCATTGGACACTGAGCATATTTAGATGGTATATGTATAAAATATAATGCATAAAATATAATGCATAATATTGTATATAATTAGATTGGGGTTAATCCAGTTCTATATAAGTATATTGGAGAAGATAGAAATATTAATATAGAAATGTGGAAACATATTTCATATTTGAAGATTTGATATTTAAAGATATACAGCAATTAATTAATATTTAAAGGTGTATATACTGGATATTTAAAGATATATATATATAATCAGCTGTTTGTCTTCATCATAAAAAATAGGAGATGGAGATTTAGAAATATAGAAATTTCAATATGAAGAAAATCCAAAAATGCTCACAGTGTTTACAAATTTGAATTAAATGTTATATGGCCTCATCCAATAGATAGGAAATATTTCTGTAATGAGAAACCACAGTTAATCATCAAATATAAACAATATATAGATAGAACAATTGTGGAAAAATGGCCAATGAGAATAAGAGAGAAAAAGTAGAAGAAGAAAGGGAGTTCTAGAACACTAAGAATATTTTCTTCAAATTAATCCTGCTAGATCTATTTCTTGGTTTAAACCAAATTTTAAAGTTTTTAAATTAAAGATCCATTGAGCCTCCTTAGTATTTAATGAAGTTTCAATATTGCCCCCTCTCCAATGTTTTTCTACTTTATCTATCCCAATAACTATCAGTGTGTTCCATTGGAAATGGGGACAATGGACACAATGTCTAGAAACACTATGTTCTAATTTTTTATTCCTAATATTTTTGAAGTGTTCTAATAACCTTACATGTGGCTTTCTTATCGTTCGACCAATATATTGAGCTCCGCAACCACATTGTAGTAAATAAACTACATGGGTGGTGGAGCATTGAATAAATGTGTTAATTTGATAAGTTTGTTGAGTGTAAGTTCCCAAAAATGTATCTGTGCTCTTTTTTTGGAAGAAGCATGTGGAGCATTTTCCGCATTTAAAAAAGCCTTTTAGTATTTGGTTAGAGAAAATTTGTGTGGGTTGGGAGGGAATGCTTTTATTAATGGGAAGAATACTAGGAGCTAGTTTATTTTTTAGATTATCTGCTTTTTTGTAAATTATAGTCGGATTATTTGGTAGAATATTATTGAGAAAAATATCGTTTTTTAAAATATGCCAATGGCGATTGATAATATTTTTAATCTCACGAGCCTGAGAATGATATTTAGTAATAAAAGCAAAATTGAATTTATTTGAGTCTTCATTCTTTTTATTTTTATTTCTGTTTGATGTAAGTAATTGATTACCATCGCTGTTAATTAGAGAAGATTCTGCTTCTTCAATCATTTTCAAATCGTATCCCTTTTCTATATATCTTTGTTTGATAATTTTAGATTGAGTTTTAAAAGTTTCTATATTTGAACAGTTGCGTCTTAGTCGTGTTAATTGCCCCTTTGGGACATTTTTTAACCACATAGGATGATGCAGACTAGTGTGGTCTATAGCAGTGTTGCAATCAGTGTTTTTAAAGTAAGTCTTTGTCTGTAGAATGTTATTTTCTATATAAATTGTTAAATCTAGAAAATCTATCTGTGTAGAATGACAGGTGGAAGTGAAAATAAGATTATAATAAGACTCTGATCAATAACTGTGTTTAGGTGAAAGTCTAGGCCTTAAGTTGAGTATTGGGGTGATGGGCTATTTGCCTGTTGGGGTTGGAAATGTTTTAGGATTTTAGATATCCCTAATATTATTCCAGTAAAAAATACATGTCTTGTATCTTCTCTCCTAGACCATCCATGCACTCACTGCACTGTTCGAGTGGTTGACTGCATTTGGAGTATTTGGGTTTAATCTAACTCTCATTCCAGATTTTCAGGTTTGTATAAAGATGTGAAGATTATAAAAAGGTAGCACATATACCAATGATATCCTAATTAGACTTGTGGAGAAATTATGCTCAGCTCCTACGAATGAATGAAATTCCTTTTAATCTGTGCCCAAACAAATCAATGTGTCTGGGATTTACCAGTGGAGTCTTTTTCATTGAATAAAACACAAGTAAATCTCTCATGGATTGATTGCTTCAGGCTTAGATTAAAATGACTTTGATTGTTTTCTCAGTCATAATGTTGTTACTCAACATTTATCTTTGACAAAACATTTTCTGTAGAATATCATGTTATGTGATGCGTTCTTATTTAAAAATATAAAACAATTTGATCAATTAATGATATCGGTATATTCACCTGAGATTTCTTTTTCTGAAACAGCAACTCTCTATCAGAGTGCCAGAAAACTGGAAAGATGACTGGATCATCATGAGGGAGACCATCCAAGACAAGGAACAAATCCCATGATGACACCATGTTTTCACAGCGGGTTGCTGAATCACTCTAACATCCTGACTACCTGCATTAAAAAAAAAAAAAAAAAGAAGCATATTGTAATTCTAAACTCTTTATTGAAGTGGTCAAATATGTGTTTATTGTACAACTCTAGCAGCAGTACGATCATTGACTAGTTTTATAAAATATATGTTTAGTAGTTTATATATATGCATGGCAAAATAATAAAGCAGTATATACATACACTTCTATATTTTCAGAGACTTTTCCATTATTTTTTCCATTATTAGTAAATCAAAATCCAAATGGCAAAAATGAGGTTAAAGTATCCAAACTGTGACTAGGGCTGAGATGGAACTTTTTTCTATATTAGATTTGCTAGATCGTCTCTTTTTGCCTAACTTTTCTCAGGTTTAGTTGCTAACTCTGTACAAGGATTAGCCACAACATTAAATCACTGACAGGTGAAGTGACAATAAATCACTGACAGGTGAAGTGAATTCCATTTTTTATATTGTTACAATGGCACCTGTGAAGGGGTGGGATAGATTAGTCAAGGGGTAGGCAACCTTCTGCACTCCAGATGTTTTGGACAAGGTTGCCTGCTCCTGTATTAGGCAGTAAGTGAATAGTCAGTTCTTGAATTTTATGTGTTGGAAGCAGGAAAATGGGCAAGCGAAAAGACTTACACAAGGGCCAAATAGTAATGGCTAGATGATTGCTTCAGAGCATCTCCAAAATAGCAAGACTTGTGGGGTGTTCCCAGTATGCAGTGGTTACTACCTAGCAAATGTGGTGCAAGGAAGCAGTATCCTCTTTGATGGGAGGGAATGCTAGCCGATCACACAGAAGAGCTACTGTAGCTCAAATTGCTGAAAAACATAATGCTGGCCATGACAGAAAGGTTTCAGAACTCACAGTTTGCTGCGGATGGAGCTGATTAGCCGCAAACCGGTCAGAGCGCCCATAATAACCTCTGTCCACCGCCAAAAGCTGTTTCAATGGTAACGTGAGCGTCAGAACTGGATCATGGCGCAATGGAAGAACGTTGGTTTACTCATGGTTTACTTCAACCTTCTTTTTTAGGTTTTATGGTCACCACTCTGCTGCATGGTCTGCTGATCGCATCTTTACTAATATCCTGTACATAGGAGATCAACACCACTGAATGTGAATTATACTAGAGCTGGTACTAACTCTATTAAATGTCAGTAAGACTGTATAGACCCATGAATTATTCATTATTTTGATGTGACATACTACACCATTGGAGTCTCTGTGTTTTATTTCTATGTGGATACGAATCCTAAGCAATCAATTATTTTATACTTCTACTAAGAGAAAAGACTCCTCTACAGGACTGACTGCTATTTCCTTGCTATTTCCCTGTTGCACTTTGTTATATAATATTTATTTTACAGTGTTTTATATTCACTATTTTACATAGGATAATCATATCCTTCTCATTGTGCTCTTTAAGTTTTATTTTTAATTGTTTCACTTATATCTTTTTTAGGCGCAACCTTTCCTTTGGTATTTTATTGTTGTTTACATTTATTCTGGGGTTGTGAGGGAGCCCAATTCCCTTAGGTGTGCTGCCTTCTATATATATAATTGTTGTTTCTGTTTTGTTACTCTAGCGTTGATCCTCTGTCTTCCTTTCTTTGCTGTGTGTAACGTGTGGGGGATTTGTTGGCTGTGTGGAATGTGGTGAGGGTAGGCTGTGTGGAATGGGTGTGGAAGATGTTGGCTGTGTGCTATGTGTTGGGGATTGTCAATGTGTGTTTTACGGTGCTCCGTGTTATGCTCCCTCTCAAGCTTACCTTTCTTGATCCTTCGGAGTCCAGCAGGGGTTAAAATTGAATGGTGAGGGGGGTGGGGCTAACCGCCTAGAGCAATGGATGCCTAATCCTTTAGCTCTGGCTCACAGGGTCACAATCTGATGCTATCCTGACAATCTGAGCACATATAAAGACAAAAAAGGCGACATGGCACAACAGAATGGGAAGAAGAATGCCACAAAGGCAGAAAAACTTAACGTTTTTGGGAATAAATCACAAAACGAGCATACGGAGATTCGGGCCTTCTCTCAAGATGGAGGCGCCAGCTCCGACGGCACAGAGTGCCCCACTCCAACGAGATGAGATAGATCCAGACCCTGACAAGCTCACAAAAAGTCACCTACAGCTGGCACTGGATGCACTGTCACAGAAGTTGATTACAACTTGGCAGCATTCAATGGACTCATTAAGGAAAGATGTTCAAGAACTGGGCAAAAGGACATCACATGTTGAATCTAAAATGGAGGACTTTGCCTCGGCATATAACGATCTGGCCAGACACGTGGAACAGATTGAACAAAAGCTCACCACTACTGAATTGAAACTAACTGACCTGGAGGATAGGGCGCACAGAAATAATTTGCGCCTCAGAAGGATACCAGAATCAATACTACCAGAAAACCTACAAGCCTATGTTAGAGGTCTCCCTTCATGCATATGATACCAGCGGATATGTTACTCATAGATAGAGTGCATCGGCTTCCAAGGCCAAGATTCTTGCCTGAAACAGCACCCCGAGATGTCTTGATGCGCATTCATTACTATAATATAAAAGAGCACATATTGCGAGTGAGCCGCAACAAAGTGAAACCGCCGGCAGACTTCCCAGAGATTAAAATATTTGCGGATCTTTCGGCTTCCACCTTACGCAGAAGAAAAGACTTCTCACAAATAGCCAACACATTGCGGTCCAACGGCATCAGATTCCGCTGGGGTTTCCCAACAAAAATGCTGTTAACAAAAGACGGATCCACACAAGTTATCACATCACCGGGGGACGGGATAAGAAAATTGCGGCTCTGGGGACTCACAGAAAAAGAACCGGAACCGCAGGCTTCACCACCTCGTCATTTGCAGCTTGAATGGAGCAGAGCTACCCCCACGAAAAAAACTCACTGAAAGACTGTAAGTATAAAACAAAAGCAAGCATGTTGTAACTGCACACAGCATGGACTGACCTCCATGTATAATACTTGCTAAAAGTTATTAATGTTAATCTGTTTTCTATCTTCCCATCATATGTTTTAAAGCAACCTGTATATTAAGCACATATGGTTAAACCTTCCCATAGTAAGAGCCAATGTAAATTACCTGCTATGGGTTATTAATGTTAATCTATTTTCTACTCTTCCTCCTAATGATCTAAAGCAACCTGCATATTAAGCAACATATACATCAACTTTCCTATGGTAAGAGATCATGTAAATTACCTACTAAGGGTTGTTACAATTAATCTGTTTCCTACTCTTCCACCTAATGATTTAAAGTAACCTGCATATTAAGCAACTAATGGTTCAATTTTCCCATAGTAAGATACCATGTAAACTACCTACTAAGGGTTATTACTGTTAATTTGTTTTCTACTTTCCCACTAATGAGCTTAAGCAACCTGCATATTGAGCAACATAAGGTTAAATCTTACTCTAGTAAGAGACCATGTAAATTAACTGCCTATGATTATTACTGTTAAAGGGACACTCTAGGCACCCAGACCACTTCTGCTCATTGGAGTGGTCTGGGTGCCAACTCCCACTACCCTTAACCCTGCAGCTGTAATTATTGCAGTTTTTTTATAAACTGCAATAATTACATTGCAGGGTTAACTCCACCTCTAGTGGCTGTCTACTAGACAGCCACTAGAGGTCACTTCCTGGGTTCTAGCACAGGAAACCTGTGCTAGAGCGTCGCTGGACGTCCTCACGCTGTGTGAGGACCTCCAGCGTCGCTCAAAACCCCATAGGAAAGCATTGAAATGATGTTTCAATGCTTTCCTATGGGGAGACGTAATGCGCATGCGCGGCATTTCCGCGCAAGCGCATTACGTCTCCTCGGCCGGTGGGCGAGATCAGTCTCGCCCACCGGCCGACGCAATCACTGGGAGGAGCGTCGCGGAGGCGGAGACAGCGGCGAGGGACATCGCCGCTGTCCAAGGTAAGTTTTCACCCCTTCAGTAACCGGGGATTGGGGGGTGGGAGGGAGAGGGACCCTCCAGTGCCAGAAAAACGGATTGTTTTTCTGGCACTGGAGTTTCCCTTTAACCTGCTTTCTTCTTTCCCACCTAATGGGTTAAAGCAACCTGCATATTAAGCAGCATACTGTTCAATCTCTCTATGGTAAGAGACCATGTAAATTAACTGTCTAGGATTATTACTGGTAACTGTTTTCTACTTTCCCACCTAACGGGTTACAGCAACCTGCATATTAAGCAGCATACTGTTCAATCTCTCTATGGTATGAGGCCATGTAAATTAACTGCTAAGAATTATTACTGCTAATCTGCTTTCTACTCTCCCACCTAATGATGTAAACAACCTGTACTTTAAGCAACATGTAGTTCAAATTTCCCACAGTAAGAGACTATGTAAATTACCTGCTAAGGGTTATTACTGCTAATTAATCTCCACTCTCCCATCTTATGACCCAAAGCAACCTGCATCTTACGCAACATAAATATGCTAAGTGCAACTGTACGAACAGTCAAGTAACTAATACACCATACCTCCCCAGGAAAGGGGATAGCCATCAAAGAGCTGATGTACTGACTCAATTCAAAAAAAATAAAATGTTTTAAATGTTGCATTATATAGTTGATAAATATGAGTTAATAGATGTCGTCTGTGTGACACACCAGGGCAATTAGACCATTGGAGGGAGATTATTGGGATATTTGGACAGTCAGGCATACTATAGCACTAGCGCAGTGTCTAAGAAGTCGATGGCACTCACAAACGTACAATGCCTAGAGTGCTGCACAGGTGACACAAAGCATAAGTTTTAGATCTAAAGTTTCCTACACCACAAGTTATAAATATATAATGTATAATATGCTATGTTAGAGGTTGTCTTCAACACCTAGGATATACAAGGTATAAATACATAAGGTATAATAAGTTTTACAAAATGAAGGAGAGGTGATTGCGCACTTTTATAGAAGGAACTCCTGGATTGTGAAAATAATCTCTAAAATCTGTAAGTATAAAAAGCCAACATAGCGTAATAAAATCACACACAAGGTATGGAAAATTAAATAATTGGAAAACTCACAATGTTTAGAGCATTTCTGAGTTTGCTCTAAACTATGAAGGCAGGATACATCAAACAGATGTGAAATAGCTGGTTTGGGGTCCCCCAGGAGGTATAGATAATCCTCTGTTTAGTAGATCAGGAACCAGGAACCAAGATGAATATATAATAAATACTTTAATTGATGCAAAATAAATCAAAAACAATAAATAGCACAACGCGTTTCGACCTAATGCAATAGGTCTTCCTCAGGTGCATATAAGTTTGCAACTAAAATAAGCTCCCTTATATAGGGCACAAAACACTTCATAATCAATTAAAACACAGAAACAGGTGTACATCCATTAACCTCCCCCTTCTCCGTATATGGTATGTTTCCGGCCGTTTTTCAGTACTTTCGCCTCTTCCAACATGTCCGCCGTCATCATTTCCTTAGTATGTGTATGGAGCCACAACCAATATGGCCACGCGTGTCTGACGTTTTCACTCCATGTAAGTTGAAATCGTCATATCCGTTTCGTCATTTCCGGTTGACGCCACATATGTCCTTTTCGGCAGGTGTGCGGTCATGTGATTGCGGCTCATTAATGCAGGGGAGGCCGGCTCAGCAATGTAATAACGTCCATTCCGCGGCCATATTGGAGAAGGGAAGAAGTAAGGGCAATATTGGAAATAGGGAAGATTAGTTAATACAAATAGATTAGGTATATATTTATTAATACACAAAAGTATTTTGACTTAAATAATAATACAAATAGCTAAAAATACCATATTTAAGAGGGAACAAGGATATAAAAAAGATTAGTAAATGCAGATTGGTTAAATAAATGTTTGCTAATATAAAATAAAAATATTTGGACTTAAATAGTGGTGCAAATAGCATATAAAATAAACATATCAGGTTAAGAGAACACAAGGATATCAACTTTAAAAAGGGGGATTGCAGTTATAAAATAGGTCCTATCTCAAAATCAATGTTTAGCCCCTTAAGGCATAGGGTTTGTAATTCAAAGATCCAGTTGGACTCTTTTTTGCTTAAATTAAAAGCAGTGTTGCCTCCTCTCCAGTGTGTTTTAACCTGTTGAATTGCTGTAAATTGCAATTCTCCTGGGTTTGAATTATGTTTTTCTAAAAAGTGGCTAGACACACTGTGATTTATAAAACCATTTCTAATATTCCTGATGTGTTCATACATTCTTGTTTTTAGGGGTCTAGAAGTTTTTCCCACATATTGTAAGCCACATGTGCATTGTAGTAAATAAATAACATTACTGGACTCACATGTAATGAACGACGTAATATTAAAATAATTCTTAGTCGTATTGGATATAAAATTATCCTTCCTTTTTTTAGTTATATTAGTATGTTTACAGGCATGGCAATTACCACAATGATAAAACCCTTTTGTTGTTTTTGACCAATTGGTTAGGAAATTACTACTTTCTTTCTCTACATGATTGGACGTTAAAATTTGTTTAAAATTCTTTGCCCCCCTAAAAATAAATTTGGGGTTATCTCCAATAAACTCATGCATATCGTAGTCTTGCTTTAAAATGTTCCAATTTTTATTTAGAATTCTTTTTAATATGCCAATGTTACTGCAATAATTAAAAATAAACGGAATTTGTTTATTTTGTGTGTCTTGGTCTCTTTTTTTATCTTTATAATTTAACAGTTGTAACCTGTTTAGATCTTTAATGTTATTAATATCCTTCTGTAAATTGTCCTCACAATAACCCTTCTGTAAAAACCCTTCTGTAAAAACTGATCTTTTAAAAATGACGACTGTGCAATAAAATCAGATTGGTCCGAGCAGTTTCTTTTCATCCTTAAAAATTGACCCTTAGGAATATTTTGAAGCCATAGGTCGTGGTGGCGACTACTGGTCTCAATAAAACTATTGACGTCTACTTGTTTAAAAAAAAATCGAGTCTTCACCTGCTGTTCTGAAATATAAATATTAAGATCTAAAAAATCAATAGTTTTGGCATTCACAGTTTTCGTTTAATGCCCCAATCATTAAGATTGATATGATTAAAAAATAAATTAAAATCTGCTTCGGACCCTTTCCAGATTATAAAAATATCATCTATGTATTGTCTGTATAGGGCCAGGTTTGCTCCCCAGTTATGCCCATGGAATATGAAAGATTCTTCCCAATATGACATAAATAAATTGGCATAACTGGGGGCAAACCTGGTCCCCATAGCCGTGCCGCGTATTTGAAGATAAAAGTCGTCATCAAACCAAAAATAATTATTAGTTAAAATCATCTGTATTCCTTTTACAATAAAATCTATTTGTATATCTAAAAATTCCTTAGATTGTTTCAAGAAAAAGATAACAGCCTCGGGGCGGGGCCTGACAGCCAAGATGGCCGGCCGCATAATCTCAGAGCTCCTGCTACATTAGATCTAAGAGCGGAGATACTGGGCGACCCGATCGTGCTAACGACACACGGTGACCAGCAAAGTGCACGGGACGACAAGAGCTTCATAATGATACCAACCCGGCACCGGAGCGCCGAGGAAAGGCTGAAACCGGCCATGCGGCCTATGCAAGAGCGGGACCTGTGGTCTGGGGGAAGCGTCCGATCCCACGGCCCGGGACACGCTCACCGGCGAGAAAGCATTGCAGCCCTACCACCCCCCCCTATGGACCGGTGGGGGATATCCCGGTCCTCGCCGGTTGCGAATACCCCCAAATTGCGGAGAAATCAAGCGACGAAAACCTCAAGCACCCAGGGCCTAACCAAGATGGCGGCTCAGAGGCAGATTGAAACAAGACAAGCACGCACCAAACCGCCCAAGCATATCCTGGATTTCTACAACCAGCTTTGTACTTACCTCTGGAAGAAGCTGCGTAAACGGAGACAACTCTTCAGGCAGGCATTAAGAGATGCGGAGGCATGGATTCGCCCAGCTACCAGGCGCAGTCTGCGGGAAAGCCTTACCCGCGACTATGGAACAGCATCTCCAGCGCAACGGAGCCACAAAACCACAAGGCGGGAAACGGGTTCATGTTCCCTGGGCAATACTGCTCCTATTCCCGGGCCTCAAAGCAAGACGCACAATAGCACACAACAGGCTGATCAAGCGGCATCCCCAGAAATTGCTAAACGAAGACCAGCCAGCATACCCAAGCTGTCTACCACACAGGGACTTTGGAGACTTCCGACCTCCACGCTCACATCACCAGCTCCCCGAGCCCCAGCCTACGACAACATATCCGGTCCACGGAGAACGAAGACAGCGGCTCAGACCTTACCTAACCAGGCACCACCACCACCGCTGACGGGGATTGGCTGATCCTGATGCTGGACTTAAAACTAGACCTCAGAGCTGCCAGAAAGGGACACTATGCGCTCAGTACACTGAGGGCCCAACTTTAACCCCTTGCTTACCGCAGCCTTAATGGTCATAAGCGTATATGCCACTCTAGCATACCAAGTGATGTACTAGCCTGCATAATATACCAAAATTACGGTCATTATTGTCAGCCAACTCAATTTGAGTATATCGTGTTAAGTATCGCCTATGACGTAACCTGTTTTATGCGTGTTTATTCCTTTACAAATGTGTTTATTAGTTGGTTACATTTGGCTAATTTTATAATTTATGTGGGGCCGGGGGGTGCCAGGCTCAGGGGGAACATAGCGCATTCTTTAGCTGATGCCCTGCTTACTCCCTATATAAAAGTTTCCATGTCTGGAATGTCTAATGCATATTCATTATGTGTGTACCTGCCGTTTAGAAGCGGCTGCTAGGCCAGACCATGCTACACTGCTAACCTACACGCATGTCCAGAATCTCTAAATGTCCTAACAGTAGGGGGTTACCCAAGCTGCATGTTTTCTACTCACTATCATCTACTGAGGACTCCATGTTATAGCGTGAATACTACTTACACACCACTTTAAGTTACATCGTAGTTAATACACCATGTTATGCATGCTGATGGGGCTGTGTGTCACCCTGGTGACTCACTAACAAACGTATGTTCTAAGCTTGTTTATTCTCATATATAACAACATTGTTTAAGCACCTGTTATTATACCATTATAAAATTAGTGCAAGACTAACTTAATACCATATGCCATGTAAGCTATGTATCCTGACTTTCTTGTTAAAAGCTATTGTGGCATGACAAGCTGTATGTAATCACCTGCACTACAAAAATAAAGAATTTAATAAAAAGATAACAGCCTCTATTCCTTTTGAATGTTCAATTATTGTATAGAGGCTGGTAACGTCACAGGTAATCAATAAAAAACCTTCTTCCCACTTTTGATTTTCTAAAATCTTTAAAAGGCTCATAGAGTCTTGTAAGTGAGAAGGACATGTTTTTACTATCGGTTGGAGGAAGAAATCAATGAATTGGGATAAAGCAGATAAAATAGAATCTATCCCTGAAACGATGGGTCTACCCGGTGGGTTATCTAGACTCTTATGGATTTTGGGCAAGACATATATCACTGGTATTTTGGGATACTTTATTTGAAGAAATGCAAACTCATTTTTGTCAAGCACTTCGTTTTCAAGGCCCTCTTGTAAGAGGTTCTCATATTTAATTCTAATTTCAGTAGTAGGATTTTTAATTAACTTTTTATAGGTGGTAATATCCTGGAGTTGTTTTCGAATTTCATTTAAATAGGCTTCCTTATCCATAATTACCACTCCACCCCCTTTATCCGCCGCCTTTATTATAATAGAGGGATCTTGTCTTAAGAACTTTAACGTTTGTTTCTCTTTCAGAGTCATGTTTTGTTTATATTTTGATAAAGGTTTTATTTTATATAATTCTTCAAGACATGCCTTTTCAAATACATTCATGCTTTGTGATTTAAGATATTGAGGGTTAAAAGTAGATTTTTTCTTAAAATTAGTATGTTTTATTACATTATTTCCATCTATTTTTTCTTGAATTACGTCGTCCTCTCTATGGTTTTCTAATACAGTGTTCTTGTTAAAAAACTATTTTAAACATAATTTCCTTGTGAACCTGTTTATATCAATAAAAACCTCAAATTTATTGATCGGGCAACTAGGAGCATATTTAAAACCCTTTCTTAAAATTTTCTCTTCTACTGGTAAAAGTTCTTTGTTAGATAAGTTAAAAATCGTTATTTCATTATCGTTACTTTTTTCCTTTCTTGGTTTATTTCTACCTCCTCTACTTCCTCTTCTGACATCCTGTATCTTTTTGGGGTTCTGTGATACTCTTCTCTCCTTCTCCACCCTGGTTCTAAAAAAACTCTTCTCCCTTTTCACTCCTCAAGCTATCAAATCTATTTTTTAACGGGATTTGAGTGTAGCCATCATAGTTATCTCTTTTTTTCTGTATCTCTCTCCTTAATTTCGGTGGAGTTGTTGGGGGTAACCTATATGTATGGTTGGGTCTATTTCATCTCTCCTTTGGGGGACTCCTCCAATTATTATATTCTTTATTAGGGAGGATTTTTCTCCTAACCTGAGTTTGAGGTGGAATTCTCGGTTCAGGCTTACGGTCGGAATAGATCCTATTTCTATTTCTATGGGCCTCCTCCTCATATTGTCTCTTGCTACCCAATCTCTGGGGGTTTATTGTTTTGTTATAATCCCTTGATTTTTTTCCCGGGTATTTTCCTTACCCTATCGTTAGCGTAATCCTCCATGTCTCTTTTGTATTTCTTTTTCTTGTTCCCTATTATGGAACTCTCTAGTCTATCTAAGTTTTTCTTTACTTTTTCAGATAGCATCTCGAAATCCTTGGTGCCTATAAATGGCTCCAATTGAGTATGTAATTTTTTAATAGTTACATCTAGTTCCTTCAAATCTTCTTTCCTTTGGGAAATAATGATATTTATCATCGTAACTGAGAAAGACTCAAGGGCTGAGGTCCATATTCCCATAAATTTAGTATTATCCAAATCAAAGGTAGGGAATTTGGTGAATCTTAGACCTCTTGGTGTTATTTTATCCTTAAGATATTTCTCTAGGGTAAATACTTCCCACTTGATTTTGATTTCTCTACTTAAAAGTTTCTCTAATTGGTGAACCATATCATCTAGATTATCGGTTAGGATCAATTCTTCTTTAGATTGAGGATCATCATACATACATTTTTCAATGGCTGATTTAAACCAATGATTTCTTTGTTCAAATAATGTCATAGTGATAAATACAAAAGCAGCCTCCTTTTCCCAGTGACAATAAAAACAGACAAGTACAACAGGAAAGAAAAGGGGTGGCGCTAATAAACCAAATATCTTAATCAAAGATAATGTGGCATGCAGCAATATCACCTAAGTGTATAGTCACTCTTTTACACTTACATACAAAGGTACAAAATGAAGGAGAGGTGATTGCGCATTTTTATAGAAGGAACTCCTGGATTGTGAAAATAATCTCTAAAATCTGTAAGTATAAAAAGCCAACATAGCGTAATAAAATCACACACAAGGTATGGAAAATTAAATAATTGGAAAACTCACAATGTTTAGAGCATTTCTGAGTTTGCTCTAAACTATGAAGGCAGGATACATCAAACAGATGTGAAATTGCTGGTTTGGGGTCCCCCAGGAGGTATAGATAATCCTCTGTTTAGTAGATCAGGAACCAGGAACCAAGATGAATATGTAATAAATACTTTAATTGATGCAAAATAAATCAAAAACAATAAATAGCACAACGCGTTTCGACCTAATGCAATAGGTCTTCCTCAGGTGCATATAAGTTTGTAACTAAAATAAGCTCCCTTATATAGGGCACAAAACACTTCATAATCAATTAAAACACAGAAACAGGTGTACATCCATTAACCTCCCCCTTCTCCATATATGGTATGTTTCCGGTCGTTTTTCAGTACTTCCGCCTCTTCCAACATGTCCGCCGTCATCATTTCCTTAGTTTTAGACTTAAGATTTTTCTTTTTTATACCACAAGTTATACATAGGTAATGTAGAATGTGATATGGTAAAAAAAATGTCTTCAATATCTAAGATATACAAGTTACAAAAATGTAATGTATAATATTTTAAGTTAGAGAACATCTGCAACACCTATGATATGTACTCAATGTATGCCAATGTTCAACCCTAACCTAATTGCATTCTACGAAGAAGTAAGTAGAAGTATAGATCAGTGTGTTGCAGTGGATGTGATCTACTTGGATTTTGCCAAGGCATTTGATACGGTTCCTCACAATAGGTTAGTCTTCAAACTAAAAGAAATTGGTCTAGATGAATATTCTTGTTCTTGGGTAGAACATTGGCTTAAGGATAGAGTACAACGAGTTGTGATTAATGGTAAATTTTCAGTCTGGACAAAAGTGGTAAGTGGTGTCCCTCAGGGTTCTGTTTTGGGACCACTTCTATTTAACATATTTATAAATGATCTTGAAATGGGCATTGAAAGTCATGTTTCAGTATTTGCAGATGACACAAAACTTTGTAAAGTAATAAAATGTGAGCAGGATATTGCTTTGCTGCAGAGGGATTTGGATAGATTGGGGGACTGGGCACTAAAATGGCAGATGAAATTTAACGTAAAGAAATGCAAATATATGCACTTTGGGGTTAAGAATGCACAAGCAACTTACACACTAAATGGTAGTGAATTAGGGATAACCACACACGAGAAGGATTTGGGAATTGTTATAGACAACAAATTAGGCAGCAATATGCAATGTTAATCTGCAGTTGCTAAAGCCAGTAAGGTTTTGTCATGTATAAATAGGGGCATAAATTCTCGGGATGAAAATATTATTTGCCTCTTTATAAATCGCCGGTAAGACCACACCTTGAATATGCTGCCAGTACAAACCTTTATCTGGAAATCTATTCATAAACAGGGCTATACATAGGACACAAGGTCACACTTTTAGGCTGGAAGAAAGGAGATTTCATCTAAGGCAAAAGGTTTTTATACAGTAAGAGCAATAAGGATAAGGAATTCTCTGCCTGAAGAGGTGGTTTTGTCAGAGTCACTACAGATGTTTAAACTGCAATTGGATAAATACTTACAAAAACATAACATACAGGGATATAATTTCTAATTAGTGGGGTAATAGCTGCTTGATCCAAGGAGAAATCTGACTGCTATTTTGGGGTCAAGAAGGAATTTTTTCCTAGTTTGTGGCAAAATTGGAAGCACTTCAGACTAGGTTTTTTGCCTTCTTTTGGATCAACAGCAACAACATATGTGAGGAAGGCTGAACTTGATGGATGCAAGTCTCTTTTCAGCTATGTAACTATGTAACTATGTAACCCATAACCCTGACTCAGGATGAAACATCCATTATATAGAGTATCATTTACACCCGAAGCCACCTTAAGGAAACACAGAAGTTTCCACCCCCACGGTACCCATAGGAGTACCATGCCTCACGACCAGAGGTTATGTAAATATCTAGTTCATGTTTACCTCCAGTTTCATTTCCCCTCTCCCCTTCCCAGAAAACCCCACCAAAGTGTCACCGACCCAACCAAGGTTCACTGTACAACTCAAGGCGAGAGAAACAACGACAAGGTCACCCAATCAAACCAACCTACTCCACACCTCGAAAAAAGGCACCATAAACTGTGAAACAAATACACACATGTAACCACAACTGATGCTCCCCCGAAACTAACAACATATGAAAATACAATAACATAACGTTAGGGGATTAAATACCCCACACAAACGAAGGACTCTACTAGCAGGTGCTAAACAGGACAACGTAGACATTCTTTGTCTCCAAGAAACACACGTTGCACACTGCAGGGTCCCAGAGTTTGGGAAACAGGAATATACAACCCAATATCACGCCACTTACTCCTCTAAAACAAGAGGTGTCTCTTTCCTGTTCCATAAATCACTAACCTTTGAACTTTTACAGATGAAAAAAGACACCCAGGGACGCTACCTAATGCTGCACTGCAATATCAACAACGCATTATATACCTTAGTGGGGATATACAGTCCAAACAGCAACCAACTTTCTACACAAGGTACTGAACAAAATTCCCCACCATAACACCAACTTCTTTAAAAATATGTGGAGACCTCAATCATGTACTACACCCACGTATGGACACGACAGCTCCTACATCCACTCCCAGATCCAAAGCACTAAACCCACAATGTAAGGCCGTCACTAAACTTATTTCAGATTATGGCCTATACGACATCTGGCGTACCCTTCATCCAAACATGAGAGGGAATTCATTCTACTCAGCGATTCACAAAACGCATTCTAGAATAGATCACATTCTGGTGTCACGTGATATGATCTCACAGGTGACCAAATGTCAGCTGGGGGACATCGTGTGGTCAGATCATGCCCCAGTAACACTCACAACCCACAACACTTACAACCACAGAGGGAACCCCTCCCCCCATCCCCCCCCCACCCCCCCTGGCAATTGAACAACACATTACTGACTGATGCAGACTTTAACACTAAATTAGAAACAGACATAAATGACTATTTCCAGACAAATCAAAATCCGGAGCTCCTGCCCACCACAGTATGGCAAGCCCACAAGGCAGTAACTAGAGGACTACTCATAAGCAGAGCAGCGTATATATAACGGAGCACACAAAAGAAATATCTACAATTATTGACAGAGCTTTGAGATCTCAATAATGAACAATAATAAATAGTGATGTCGCGGACATAAAATTTTCCGTTCGCGAACGGCGAACACGAACTTCCGCAAATGTTCGCGAACGGGCAAACCGGGCGAACCGCCATAAACTTCAATAGGCAGGCGGATTTTAAAACCCACAGGGACTCTTTCTGGCCACAATAGTGATGGAAAAGTTGTTTCAAGGGGACTAACACCTGGACTGTGGCATGCCGGAGGGGGATCCATGGCAAAACTCCTATGGAAAATTACATAGTTGATGCAGAGTCTGGATTTAATCCATAAAGGGCATAAATCACCTAACATTCCTAAATTGTTTGGAATAACGTCCTTTAAAACATCAGGTATGATGTTGTATCGATCAGGTAGTGTAAGGGTTACGCCCGCTTCACAGTGACAGACCAAACTCCCC
This sequence comes from Pelobates fuscus, assembly GCF_036172605.1. NCBI lineage: Eukaryota > Metazoa > Chordata > Amphibia > Anura > Pelobatidae > Pelobates > Pelobates fuscus. Next base: position 186,954,751 of record NC_086321.1, on the reverse strand, counting down.
GTTTAACGCAACGCAAACAACCGCAAACAGTCCATTTGCACAACCGCAAACTCCCCATTTGCACAAGGTTGGATACCAAGCTAGCCATGTCCCGTTCCTTGTCCTCACTGATGTCATTCAAGGTCTCTTCCTCCACCCAGCCATGTACAACACCAAGCGTCCCCAAAAGGTGACAACAAGCCCCCTGTATTTTTATTTTTTTTTAAATGTACACTACTGTTACACCAGATATGAGTTGCCCTGGTGTGACACTGTGCCCTGGCAGGCCCTGAAACGCACACGTGTGAAGGAAACTGACTGCTATTATATTACAGTCCAAAAAGTTTTTGCTTTTTTTAAATGCAAGCTATTGTGACACCAGATATGAGTGGTGGCACTGGGCAAGTGGGCACAGTATACGCTGTGAGCCTGACACACACGCTGGCAGGCAGGCAACTGCAATTAGATTACAGAGAAAAAAAAAAGCAGACTGATGTTCTAGCCCTAAAAAGGGCTTTTTGGGGTGCTGTCCTTACAGCAGAGATCAGATGTGTAGTGGACACTGAATACACTAGCCTAGCTATCGATTTCCCTATTAAATCAGCAGCAGCTACACTGTCCCTCCTCTCACTAAGAATGCAGCTTCCGGGGCGCGGGGTCTAGCTGTCATGGAGGAAAGACGCACTTTGTGTGAGCTCCCTCAATATCTCACTTTAAGCAGCTATCAACAAGCGAATTTCACCCCAGAAGGGGATGACCCAGCAATGTTGCTCCTACCTGACCGACCCGACATGCTTAATAGCGGTCAGCAACTCGACAGAGTCTTACTTACCTCCGCGTGGCAAGTGTGGCCTGGTGCTCACCGATCCTGGGATGCACAGGAGCAGCTACTTCCCGGCAGGAGCTCTGTTACCCCCCCTTCGGATCGGTGGGGGTTATCCCGGTCCACCCCTGAGAGGCTGTCTGGAGCTAATGAACGCACAGAGCACAGCCGCCCAGGCTGACATACTGATCTGCGACTCTCCCAATATGGCGGCAGCCGCGTGTCCTCCTGGTACCAGCAAAGCATGGCAGGATATTGAGTCTAAGCTGGACAGACTCTTCAATCAATTTTGGAAGCAAATAACAAGCAGGAAGCCCCAACAAGCTCCACCACAGCCCCAACAAGCTCCACCACAGCTAAGCGAAGCAGTCCCCATTAAAATCCACCAACGCAAAAGGCGTCGAAGACGGGACCGGAGGCACAAACAGAAATGCAGAGCCTGCCCCATGTCAAGCACTCGCCTCCACCTTAAGCCACCACAATCCCGCACCGGACGTGAAGCACCACTGGGACAGATCCGACCACCCGACAAAACAAGCTTCCACCACCTCAAGCCGTGAACCCGGCACTCAGCCAGAGACTTGCCTTTGTTGTTCCAGGTATCAGGGACTCCCAGGGTCTGCACCTGGCGCCCAGAAGGGATCGGATGAGCACAAGCAGTAAACAGCAGCCTGCCAAGCATGTCCCACTATAGCCGATCCTCCACACCATGCCTTTGATCACATGAACTGCTCTCTGCACATTAACTAATCGTAAAGTAGCAAGCGTTTAAACATGTCATTATTTCACCTCCTAAAGAGTTTATTGTCGTAGTTCCTTACATGCCTTTACCTTAACCGTTCATGTATTATGTTATTCACTAGTCTCATCTCATGGGGCGACTCACACTTGATTTATAACTAGTGGTGGAGCTGCTGATATAAATACACAGTTGATATTATGCAAGCTACACCATAAACATGACAGCCATCTTTCACAACAATGTACTGCTATATACTCATACCCTCAGTGCAACTAGCCATGATATACGCACGTTCAGCCTAGCATGCTCAAATATAACACACTTCTGTCTAAAAAAAATAAAAAAAAAAAAAAGAATGCAGCTTCCGAATGAATCTAAAATGGATGCTGTCCAGGAGGTGGGAGGGTCTGGGAGGGAGGGTCTGCTGCTGATTGGCTGGAATGTGTCTGCTCACTGTGAGGTACAGGGTCAAAGTTTACTCAATGATGACGAATAGGGGGCGAACCGAACATATGTTTGCCGTCCGTGGCGAACGCGAACAAGCTATGTTCGCCTGGAACTATTCGCCAGAAAACTGTTCGGGACATCTCTATTAATAAAACCCAAAAACGAAAGACTAATAGAAATAGCACTTACCACTAAACAAATCAATGACCTGCTGCTCCACAAAACTGCCCAGAACCTCCACAAACTCAAATTACGGCATTACACACAGGGTAACAGCGTGAACATCGTCACTTGGAACACGACAGGTTTGAGACACCTATACCAGCTATATGACCAACACAAACTTATATCATTTAAGCAGCTGCAAAGGGAATACAAACTCCCTAACTCAGCAGAATTCGCACATAGGCAGGTTGGCTCTTGGCTGGGAAAACACAAACATTTACTTCCCTCAAAAGACAGGTGGACAAACCTTACAATCCTAGAGCAGATGTGCCTACAGAACAAACAGCCTTCACATCCATTATCTAAGATATACAATCAAAACTATCTAACAAAATCCCCACATGACCTTACATTTGTCCAAGCGTGGGAAACAGAATTGGGCAAGAGACTAACGGACGACCAATGGGCATACATATTCCGCGTAAACAAAACCGTAACACTGAACACGTCCCATTTGGAAATAAGTAGGAAATACTGTACCGCTGGTACTTGGTCCCTACACGAATGAAACATATCACACCGGCACATTCGGGGATTTGTTGGAGATGCAACAAACACCCAGGAACAATGCTGCACATGTGGTGGACATGCCCAGATCTGGGAAAACTGTGGACAGACATACACTCCCTAATACAAAAGGTGACCAAGACTAACCTACCACAAGCACCTGAACACTACATCCTCCAGTGCTTACCAACTAGCATTAAAAAAGCTGACAGATACTTAATATACCACATTATTTCCGCTGCACTCACAAATATAAGCAGAAAATGGTTACAAACAAAACCTCCGCACATAAATGAATGCATTCAACAAATGGAAGATACAAAAAAGTATGAAATAGCGGCTAGAGCGCATAGCCCCTACCCCTTCCCCCCTCCCTCCCCAGTTCTTTGGGGAACTGTATCCTGGTTCTACCTCCAAGTTAAACCCCCCATACCAACCCAACCACCATTAGGAACGTACAGTACATTTCTAAGTCAAGACCAGAAACCAGCACAAACAGCACCACCATAAGAGCTCATCTGGAATAAAGAGCTGAACGAATTATAATATGTATGATCTAACAAAGTATGGTGTAACTAAAGAATCTTTCATGTCAAAACTGTGAACTGATAGCATGTACATATTGTAACCCTTACTCTAAACAATGTACCATGTTGGAATGTAAATCTGTACACATTGTAAAACCATAAAAATTGCAACAACAACAAAAAATTGAATGGTGGTCCACTAGGGTTTACAACTCCCTGGTGGTCCAGCAGGGGGTTAAAAGAAACAATGGCTTCTAAAGAAAAGCATGAGTACAATATAATATTTATCAATTCGCTAGTTGTATATTTTTTACATTACTATCATAGTATGCAGTATATTACTTTGCTGAAGCAGACTAAGCAATGCATTCATTTCCTACTACATCTAATGAAGTGCCTTTTATTAGTATATACAATGATGTCACAAATTGACACCTTAACAGATATCACAATGGGAAAATTATAAAGGGTTGGTATTGAAAGTTTAATATGTATTTGCTGTGTCGCAAAGCAAGGCTTAAAATAGAGTTTATTATAGCTAAAAGAACGGAGGCCTGGTATCTCCTGTATTCAAAGTTGCTGATACTATTGACTGTAAAGTTTCTTTCTGACCTTGGGTAGCACACAAGCTCAAGTCTACCCTTCTACCCCCTACCAAATCAAAACACTAAGCCCTCAGTGAATACTATCCTAGCAACCTACATTTTTACCCTACCCTTACATTTTCTGTCACTATATCCCACTCCCACTATAGTACCATCTACATATTGTTGTATACAATTGATGTAGATTAATTTAGAAATAAACAAATATGTTTAAATGTCTATCTGTTCCTGTCCAAATCTGAGATGATTAAATTGCGTATACGCAGAAGTAAGTTCACACTGACACACGGAGTTCAGGTTAAAAGCACTTCGAGAAAATTTAATGGCATCTGATTAAAAACGGGCTCGCAGACCCTTATAAGAGCAGAATTACATCATCATTGAATATCAAGATTACAGTAAATAAACATCATTAATTGGATTAAGTGTTAAGTGGTTATGTCAATGTCCACCCATCAATTTTATTAATTGGCTCAAGAACTAAGTGGTTAGCTAGGTGTCCTCCCACCAGGAGGTGGCGTCATTCTAGACACGGGTGTGGATAGATGGTTCAAGCGCATTCTTACCCAGCACGAGGCTTACTCGGTGGGAAGGGGGGCTTGGGCGTCATTTTGGGTAGTTAGTGATGTCAGACTTGTGATTAGGTTCAGGGTCTTTTTTATGAAAGAACATTTCATTAGTACAGCGTTTCTCATGGCCTAGCTATAAGATACATTGTTGCATGTTACTGGAATTCGATGATTCCGGGGTTAGTCATATCCTTCTATAAAATACAGTCTCTATTCATTATTCTAAATGCTGTTAGGAAATCTGTCATGTAATGAAGTCAAAATGGAGAATCTGTCATGTAATGAGGTTAAAATGGAGTTAGTACAAAAAATCAATACATGTTTTAATATAGGTTTTTAATAATTCTACATCAGTCCCCCCTATGAAATGTTAGATTCTAAAAAAGATAAACTTTATTTGTTAATACCAGAAGACGTGTTAGCCCAAAGGCACAGAAACCCGGTGACCGCTAGCTAGGTGTTATTGCAAAGTGCAATTCTGTCCCTTCCTTTCCCTAACAGGCTGCAGCACATCCGTCAATACGGTCAGGAAATCTCTTCACTCCGCTGGTGGCCCATGGTGGCTAGTCCACCACTTCTCCGCACGGCAGTCAGTTCCATAGAGACGGACGCTGTCCCTAAGCTGGTTCCCTACCTAAAACTCTTGCACTTTATCAGTGAAAGGGATAGTTTACAGCGGTATACAGGGTGGGTTGAGATCTTGGAAATCTTGGTCATCAACTGTCAGATGTGCAAAAGTTGGTGTTGCTTGGTCTACAGTCTTCTGTAGGAATTTCCTCAGACAAGGGAGGACACAACAAACGAGAAGAGCAAAAATAAAAAGAGAAATTAGTATTGCCATACCAATATGCATTAAAGCTTTTTGCCATCCTGTCATCCAACCAAACCATCTTTCCCAGGGATCTTTTATCCCAGAATTCCTTTTTAACTCTTCAGAGAGCTCATTTAATTTCTCTATGGCCAAAGTGACTTTACCATTAGGACCTGTGTTTTCTGGGATGTAAGTACAACAGGTCATGGTGTCGGGCAATATTTTACATACACCCCCTTTTTCAGCTAGAATCATGTCTAAGGCCATTCTATTCTGGAAGGACATTTGAGATGTAGCCTGCAGCTGTTCGGCTAAACCCTGGAGGGCATCCCTGGTGTAGTTAACAAAGCGTTGTTGGTTGTAATAAATGTAATTTATCCAATTTAAATTCTTGTTTGCAGTAACTATGGTGAAAAGTGATTCAAACCCCGCAGCAACTTCATCTCTTGCTTGAAATTCATTAGGCACCCCCCTATGCACCCCAATGGCATCAATGTAAATATGGGGGTCAAAACTGCCTCTTACTGGGGCTTCACGCTTAACCTTGGCTGGTGTGTGTATGGACTCATGTATGTCAGGGTGTATGTCAGAGATAATATGTATAGGCATGATGGCTTTAGCCAGAGTACACCCCCCCCCCACCATTCCTTGTCCATCCTGGATCTTAGCTGTAAATCCCCACACAACCAGTAAATATCCCCCAATGACCTAGTATGGAATTGTAACAGGTGCATAGGGACAGTTCTGTAGGTGGCACAATACCCTTTGGAGAAATTACCCAAGAATTTACCAATTCCATCATAATTAGCATAACAGGTGTAGTTACCTTTATAAACTGTAACACCATCTGGGGTTTGACATCCTTGGTTAGAAGAGGGTATTCTGCTGTCCATGCCTTGCAGAGGGACCTATTGAAGTTGTAGTGGTAGGCAAAAAGACTCAAAACACATTCTTCTATATCTACTGGCAAAGTTAAAGGTACGGTGCCGAGGTGAGGCCGGGCACCACCACACACATAGCATGCAGTTCGGTTATGTTTGTTGGCATTATATTTCATCCATTCTAACCATAAATTAACATCATTAAAACCTGTTTCAGCGGCCATGGTATCTTCAAAGGTGGGGTTAGCAATGGCCATCATGTCTTTAAAGGACTGGATATGTGGTTTTAATGGATTTGAGACCATATGAGTGGCCCCTTGCCACTCTGGGGAGTGGCAAATATCTTTCAGGTAGAAGTGCCCTAATTTGTTATAGGAACCTTTCTTCCAATACATTCCCATTACATACTGGTCTGCATCTGTTGGACTGGGATGCTCAATATTTAGGATTAATTTCATGGGTGTACCTCCTCCTGGCTTCCTTAGGGTCATTCTTTGAAGGAGGGATCTACCATGGTCATCTACCTTAGATAGGGCACTTTTGGGTTTGTAACCCCAGGCAGGCCCAGCATTCCACCCTGCAGCCCCCCAATGGTTACAGTTATGTCCCCATTGTTTGTCAACTACACAAACATAGGGGTCTTTTACATGTGGGATATCTCTATAGATATTTTGAATTTGTGACGTAGGGAATGGGCAGTCTACAATGTCACAGTAATCAAAAGTTAAGTAGCCACACGGGTACATGAAGAATTGTACCAGAAGGTATACCCACTGGCATCTTTAGTAATGGCTACTTGTTGGGCCTTAATTAAGCTAATTAAGGAGATGATGTACCAGAGGCACATGGTTGTGCGGTATCTGCTTCCTCTGGGGCAGGAGTCTTCTTGCAATGGGAAGCGTGGATCCAATGTGGCCTGCCGGCCAACTTGACGGAGGTTGAGGTGATCAGGAGAACTTGGAATGGTCCGTCAAATCTTGGTTCCAGGGTATGTTTCCGCACAAATTTCTTGACCAGAACCCAATCTCCGGGAAGCAGGTTGTGGGTACCTGTGTCAAAATCGGGATCTGGAATTGAAGAGAAAACTTGGGCATGTATTTTGTTCAAGGCACTTGCAAGTTCAGTTACATAGTCTACTAAAACATCAGTTTGAAGCTGCAACTGTTGCAGGTAATAACAACCTAGTCTGGGTGCAGTCCCAAATAGAATCTCATATGGGGATAACGAGTGCTTCCCTCTAGGTGTGTGCCTAACGCTGAATAAAGCTATTGACAGGCTTTCTGGCCAGGGCATCTTTGTTTCTTGTGACATTTTTAACATTCTGGCTTTTAGGGTGCCATTCATGCGTTCCACTTTGCCACTACTTTGTGGGTGGTAAGGGGTGTGAAAAGCTAGGGTCACTCCCAGAGCAGTCCAAATTTCTTTAGTCACTGTTGCTGTAAAGGCTGGGCCCTGGTCACTTTCAATAACTTCTGGAAGTCCAAATCTACATACAATGTCTGTAAGTAGATGTCTTGCTGTTGTTTTTGCAGTGATATTGGTTACTGGGTAGGCTTCAGGCCAGCCTGAAAACATGTCTACTATTACTAGTGCATATTCACGAGGCCCACTCTTGGGCATTTGTATGTGGTCAATCTGAATTCTCTGGAATGGGTACATGGGCTTAGCCAGGTGTTTCAAAGGCACTTTGGTTGGCTTTCCTGGGTTGCATTTTGCGCAAATGACACAGGCCCTACAAAAGCTGTTGATCAATGTTGTGATTCCAGGTGCTTCATAATACTTTTGTATGAGGGCGGCCATTAAGTCTTTTGACAGATGTGCAGGTCCATGTGCCCATTGGACAACTGCTGGATATAAATTCTTAGGAAGGCAGAATCTAAAGTTGTTGTAATATACTCCATCCTTTAGGACTGCTCCTTTCTTCTTCCATTTCTGTATTTCTTCGGGGGCAGTTATAGCTTGCTGTTCCCGTAAGATTCTTAGGTCAGTAGGAAGAGTCTACAAGGTAAAAATAGGAATTTCTTCGTGTCCGGAAACTTCTTCATCCACTTCCTGCAATTTTCTTGCTGCTTGCTTAGCAGCCTGATCAGCTAAGTGGTTGCCCTTTGCTTCATCTGTATCCAACTTCCCATGTGCCTTCACTTTCAAGATGGCCACTTCTTCAGGGAGTAGGAGGGCGTCCATTAGTTCCTTGATTGCAGAGCTGTGTTTGACTGGTGTACCGGCAGTGGTAAGAAATCCTCTTGTTTTCCAAATTAGTCCGAAGTCATGTGCCACACCCAGAGCGTATCTTGAATCTGTGTAGATGTTGGCACGTTTTCCTTCGGAGATCTTGCATGCTGAAGTCAGGGCTTGCAATTCAGCTTCTTGTGCAGACATTGCTGGTGGTAAAGATGATGATTTGATAACTTCATCTGTTGTGGTTACGGCATATCCTGTGTGGTATTTTCCTTCTTCATCAGCATACCTTGAACCGTCCACAAACAGAGTGAGGTCAGGATTTGTTAATGGATCCTCATGTACGGTTGGTAGGTGTATTGTTTCCATTTTCATCTGTTCAAAACAGTCATGAGGTGTCTCTGGGTCATAATCATTCACTATGACCAGATCTTGAAATTCATTTTCCAGGAAGTGGAGTGGCCATGCTCCAAGATGGTCAGTTGTTGGGTATTTGACAATGCCATTTTCCTGTAGCTGTGATTCATTCATGGTGGCCCATAATTTCGCCATGGGCCCAAGATCATTCCATGATCTTGTTTTCAACTTGGTGACAGGGACATGTGGGATGGCAATGTCCCAATGACGATACAAGTATTTGAGTTCTGAAGGTAGAAGAATCAGGACCATGCTGTTGCCTTCAGAGTCACAGTAGAAGTCTTGAGCAGTGAGTTTCACCTCCACCAGATGATAGAGCTCATCTTCATAGCAAGGTTCAGGAGTGATGTTTGGCTTGTACCACATGGTACAGAAGGCATATCCAGCTCCCTCGCAGAGAGGTGTTTGTCCATCATGAAAGGATAAATCAGGATGCATTTTCTTGATGGTACCAGTAAGAAGGTAGATGTAGGTTTCATCCATGATAAACCCATAGTGAATACCCCCCTCAGGTAGTGGGAGGAGAGTGGACGGATTGAGAACCTGACATCTTTGTATGGTGATGTTGTCAGGTAATAGGAGGTGACATTGGAGGCGTAGGTGTCTTGCAGGAGACACATGCTTGAGTTGTACTTGGTTGATGATAGCAGAAATGTCATGAGGGGCCAAGACAACTAGAGGGTGGCCAAGGACCAGGTCTGCAGTTCTTTCAATAAGTTCTCTTGCTGCAAAAACGGCCCGAAAGCAAGAAGGGGTCCCTCTGGCCACAATATCCAGCTGGCAGGAGAAAAATCCAATAGGCCTTTGACGGCCTCTTAAGGCATTTGTTTGAGTAAGGACTCCTGTAGCATGGCCTTGTCTTTCAGAGACAAATAACTTGAAGGTATAATGAAGAAAAAAACACTGAATGCTATGGTAGTAATCCCTGAAAAGACGGGGGACTACCTAGCAAGCTGGTATAATGACAAATGGGTGTTATAGTGAGCCTAATCTATCTGAAAATTGGGAGTCCAATGGATAGGGGTAAACTAGAGGAGCAAAAAATAGGAAAGACCAGCAATACAAAGTGCTGGAAATTATGGATGTGGTGCAAGGAAGTATCTCAAACTTAACAGTGTTACAGTGAAACTTTATTAGCTGCTTATAAAGAGAGATACACTTGTCACAATGTATCCATAATTAATCCTATATCCTATAAATGATACTCCCTGGGAGGTATCTTGGTACATAGCCTACAAGGTATCTTGGTACTCCCTACAAGATATCTTGGTACATAGCCATTTCCAAATGAACAAATCACCCACCCACTGGCTGTCACAAAAAATTAAAGGCACCTACAAATGTGGTAGGTGCAAAGCCTGTAGGTACATCAATACCAACTCAAAGAATTTCAGCAACAGCTCTAATACCGAAAATTTCTCCTCACCCTCCTTCTTCAACTGTAACTCGAAGGGTGTGATATATCTCATCACCTGCCAATGCCAGGCGATGTATGTAGGAAAAACTTTCAGACCATTCAAGAAACGCATTTTAGAACACATAAACTCAGTCAAAACAACAAGAAACATAGAAACATCTGTCTCCAGGCATGTGAAAACAGTTCACAATGGAGATATCAATGCCCTCAAATTCCAAGGCATAGAATTAATTAAACAGGACCAGAGGAAAGGCAATTGGGACCAACGTCTAAAAAGACGAGAATGCTATTGGATCTATCGCCTAAAAACTCTGTCTCCTAAAGGTCTTAATGAGGGCTTTTCATACTCCCCTTTCATTTAGAAGTCTCTTTAGACAAAATATTTATTCATCGTGTAAATTTGTAAATAGCCTATCTTTCATCTATCTTAACTTTCATTTATTATCATTTTGATCAATTCACGGGATTTTGTTTTATTATTATATATATATTTTTTTCATACACTAGCAAGATCTGATCTATGAGACATTAATCTGTCTCGCAGTTACCGTCCATCTCCTCCCCTCCAGCTTCCCTCCCCATTCAACCTATACCATTACAGATTCATGGTTCTCCCTCTTTTAATGTATTATGGATTCTTCACTGATGAATTGAGGGAGATTTCCCCCACAAATCATCTTTACCCTCCAGTGATTGCTCCACATACACTACATGTAATATCATGAGAGGACATAACACAATAACATACATAATTAACTGTATCATACTGTATGTTTCCATCCTCTACATAATATTTGCAGGATGTAGTAATCGTATTACATTCTTTGGGGATATCTTCCTGATCGCTAGAGATTCTAAGGGCTCATCACTAATAATTAAACCCTTGTTAGATTCATCCTCTAATCGATAATACACTTGTATGCCGACATCATTGAGACATCCCCATCGATCGAGGGATAGTGCCAATCAACTGACGTAGCAGCCTATGAGTCTCCACCCACATGAAGCTTACGTCAAAATTTCACGTCACTGATGACGAATATACCTTCTTCTCTGTGATTGGCCAACACGCATTTAAATACCGGGGGGGTTCTGGCGGTAACTTTCACCCCTGACGAAGGAGTTTTCAGACTCCGAAACGCGCGTCGGGTTTAGACGGGGGGGCTTTCCGACTCACTGCACTTTGCTTCTTACTGTGCACCACTCGATATGCACGAATGGAAACCCCTCCTTGCACACATATATTTTTTTCGTTATGTCTAATTGTCACTAATCTTTCCTTCTGATCATTCAATTTAATTTTTGTTTGGAGTCCGATATTATGGATAGGAACAGTATTTAGTTTAACCATTTAGCGTTAGAACACCCACGAAGGTGTTTATTAGCAGAAGCTAAGGGATTTGAAGCAGCTTAGTGATTGACTGGCGTTACTTAGAAAGATTTTTTTCTCGTCATACTTTATAACCACTACTGCTTTTGCCTGCTAGCAGACATTTTTTCTGTTATTCCACTACTATGCACCAGCATTGACAACGTTCTTTTCCTCATCCCTTTCTCTGTTGATAACTGTGCCTCTTATTATTTATAGGTACCTAACTGCACGACTTATACAAGTTTAAAGGGACCATTTATAGTAAAAGGAATCCTAGCAGTCTAGCGATCCAATTGTTTTATCATTAGAGATTTTGTCTCTGCACCAATTATTCCTATCGCTAACTGTGTTGGTCAATAGAAACTTTTCCTTTTTACTTGCTACTGTGCATCAGCTTTGGTTAAACGTTTTTTCTCTCCGGTCTCCCTATTGATTATCGTGCTTCCTATTACCATATGTCTAGATTGCACTAACAAATATCTTTTAGGGACTATACTGTCTAGGGGTTAACTGTCATATACTTCCCTGGAAATAGCATTCTGTACTGATTATTGATTTGCCTCCCAGGGAGTATCATTTATAGGATATAGGATTAATTATGGATACATTGTGACAAGTGTATCTCTCTTTATAAGCAGCTAATAAAGTTTCACTGTAACACTGTTAAGTTTGAGATACTTCCTTGCACCACATCCATAATTTCCAGCACTTTGTATTGCTGGTCTTTCCTATTTTTTGCTCCTCTAGTTTACCCCTATCCATTGGACTCCGAATTTTCAGATAGATTAGGCTCACTAGAACACCCATTTGTCATTATACCAGCTTGCTAGGTAGTCCCCCGTCTTTTCAGGGATTACTACCATAGCATTCAGTGTTTTTTTCTTCATTATATCTACTATCAAGGGTTCATGCCCACTAGGTGGAGCTGGTACCACCCACTCTGACCCATTTCCCTAACCACAGATTCAACTTTGTTGATCTAGGGTTAAAGGGAAACTTTTCTATTTTTTATACCTGGTAAATAACTTGAAGGGTTTGGTATAGTCCGGTAGGCATAGAGCAGGGGCAGATGCAATGGCACGTTTCAGTGTACAGAAATTGTCTTGTGCTTCATTGGTCAGGCAGAATGGGTCTGACTTGAGTGCATCATAGAGTGGTTGCATGAGCAGAGAGGCTTCTGGGATCCATGCTCGGCAGTAGGAAATGAGGCCTAAGAAGGCATGTAGAGATTTTGAAGTCTTTGGAAGTGGGATGTCCAGTACTGCTCTAACTCGGTCCCGAGTGAGATGTCTAGTACCTTGAGACAGACAATGGCCAAGGAAGATGACAGTGGGTTGACAGAATTGAAGCTTGAGAAGTGAAGCTTTGCATCCTTGTTCTGCTAAATAGCAAAGGAGACTAATTGAACATTCTTCAGTTGTAGGTATGTCATCTCCACAGAGCAGCAAATCATCCACATACTGGAGCAGGACAACTTTTGGATGGTCTGCTTGCCATGGATCAAGGATAGAGCACCTGGCCTTTGCAAATTGACTTGGAGAGTTTTGTGCCCCTTGGGGCATGACAGCCCATGTATACTGTTGCATTTCATGTGTGAAGGCAAACAGGTATTGGCAAATTGGATCCAGTGGTACACTGAAGAAGGCATTGGCCAGATCAATGACTGTGAAGTATTTTGCAGAAGGTGGGACCCAGAGAGCAGAGTGTGTGGGTTTGGCACAATAGGGGTGTCCAGGACTGTGGCTTCATTCACTGCACGGAGATCCTGGACCATTCTGTATTTCTCTGGTTCACCTTTTGGAGTCTTCTTCTTCACAGGAAATAATGGGGTGTTGCATTTTGATTCACATTTCACGAGAGCACCCTTCTCCAAGAGTGCTTTGATTTGAATTGAAATAGCTGCAGCTTGAGCTGGTTTTAAAGGATATTGTGGTTTCCTTGGTAGCTTTTCTCCTGGAATGAGTTTTACCACCACAGGTGGAACCTTTAGGTGTCCTATGTCCTCTGGGCCTGAGGACCACAGCTTTGCAGGTACTTGTGTCTTCAGGGAATCAGGGTAATTGGACCTCAGTTATTTTGCCTCCCCATGGGGTTCCTGTAAATGGAGCATCAAAGGCAGGGAGCACAAGGCTGAGGTGTCTGACACAGACAGAGGGGTAGATAACTCTACTTGTCCATCTGGAGTGAAAATGATAGATGCCTGCAGGCGTGAGAGGACATCAGCGCCTAACAGGTTAATGGGGCATGTGGAGGATACCACAAAACGAGCAAGCAAACTAGGGTAGTTGCCAACTCGTAATGGAGTTGTTAAAGGACTGTGTCTTGGTAGGCCATCCACTCCTACACAAGAGACATCAATATTTGACAGAAATGATGGGTCTGGCAGATCTTGTTCTCGCAGAACACTTCGGGCTGCACCTGTGTCAACAAGAAATGTAGTAGGTTGTCCTTCAATGGGTAGAGTCACAGTGGCAAGTGCCCCCCCCTTATCCCCTGAAGACACTGCCATGACAGGGGTTAATGAGACAGGCTTGCCAATTTCCTAATCATCTGGTTCCTCAACAATTGGAACTGCTTTTGGGGCTTTGGGGACATGTGCAGCCTTTGTCACTTTCTTGGGCTCTGGGCATTCACCTCTGAAATGTCCTTTAGCATCACAATTAAAGCAATGTCCATCCTCGGGTTTAGTGCCTTTTGGGACAGGTCCGGTGCGGGACACCATGAGAGGAGCTGAATTTGGCTTTCTAGGAGTCTGGGCAGATTCCAGACCTCTAGCAACTAAGAGTAAGGTATCCAGAGGGACTACCTTATATTCAGGGCGTGCAGCAATGATTCCCTTGCGTATGGAGTCTTTGACACCTTGGACAAATGCACCAGACAGCATTTGAGAATGGATCTTGTCTGTGAGATCAAATCCCAAATCTGTAAACAGTTGAAACAGTCTTGCATGAAACCTTTCCACTGATTCTCCTTTGTCTTGTACAATATCAGTAAGGCCAGCAGCCTGATCTGCAAGTTTGTCCTTAGCCCATTCCTTTAGCTGGTTGCAGAATGTTACTCCGGAGGGGTAATCAATGTCACTTATGAGCAAATCTGTGCTGAGGTGGCGGGCTATGCTGGGCCAGTATGCATCTCCGGCTTTAATAGCACAAATGCTCAACAAATCACGCCATGCAGCGGAATAAGTCTTTTGGATTTGAACTATCCCTCGGTAAAAAGGCATAGGTTGCTTTTCTGGGTCAGGGAGTGATTTCATCAGAGTACTAGCCTGGGTAGGATTAAAAGCTACATATTTAGGAGGGGCCCGATCCCCCCGGCCCGTATGTCCGAAAGGATCATCGAGGGAACGGCGAGGCAGAGGCCCCGTGGCATCCTGTGAGCCCTGGGATCCCTCCTCATACTCATCTTCGTCTGTGACCTGGACCCCTCTGAGTAATGGGGCCATTTGAGGTGTCAGAACCGGGGGAAATGAGGGAATCCCAGATGCTGGGGTGGCCAGTGGATTATGAGGTTGGGGTGAGTACTCACCAGGAAGTACTGGCATTAGGGGTGCTGGATGACTGGGGGCCGCCATATTGGAGGCGTGAAAGGAAGCTGCGTTAGTGTTAAGGGAGGTAGTGGCGGCCATGTTGGATGTGGGCACATCCGGGGTAGACTGTGCTGGATTGGGCGTGACCAGGGTCTGGGGAGTGGCTGGGGAAGGAAGTAGGCTTGGCTTGGGTAGGGCAGGGCCATGGGGTAAGGGAAGGGGTAGGGACAGGCCATCTGGGCAGGGGTTTGGGCGGAACTTGGGGAGGGCGGGTTAGTTGGGCAGGGATTAGGGAAGGAGGTGGGACATCCGGGGTATGGATATGAAACTGAAGGGGTGGGAACTTGGGCTGTGGGAGGAGTGGGAAGGGGAGAGAACGGAGAGAGATTAGCAGAGGCGGGTGTAGTAGGAGGAGCCGGAGTGGGTGTAGTGGGATTGACAGTAGCAGGTAAGGAGGGGTTAGAGAACTGGGTGGATGCAAGTGGGAGGGTAGGATTATTGACGGAGAGAGAGCGTAGGGAAGGAATGGCGGATGAAATGTTTGGATTAGGCAGAGAAGGTAGTGCAGGGATGGATGAGGATGATGGGAATGTTAGGGATGATGATGGGGAAAATAATGATCCATCAGAATTCAGGACCGGACAAACAGGGGAAATGTCGGGATGGGTGATGGGAGGATTGGGAGTGGGGAACATGGTCAGCTGGCTGTCACTTATTGCTGACTGAACCTTGGGAATGGACATCCCCTGGGTGCCATTTTGGGGCGCTGGCTGAGGGAATGCCCCAGCAACATAATTATTATGATATACATACAATTTTACACCTTTGTGATCTATTTCTTCCTCAACCCAACCTTCCTGCTGAATAGCCTTTGCTACTCTATACCATGCTTCTGCAGTACGTAATAAATCATTATCTGTAAGCTTGCCTTTCTTCTCTGTCAGTAATCTACGCCAGCTTTCTGGCTGCAATCTACCACATGAAGGCACAGCAATTTTACACACTTTAGCAATCTTTTCAATTCCCTTAACCATCTTTTCACCCTCTTTATCTTCAACTAGATCACACGCTAACCAGCCCTTATTGGGCTTTTCTAATCCCTGTCCCATTCCCCCTATAAAAGGCGTCCCAGATATAGAGGAAAGAAGGTTTTAAACAGAGTGTCTACAATGCTCGACTGCCACTCGGAAGGGTGGGTCCCCCCAAGTGTGTCTTCCCAAAACGTAGACTAGTCACGAATTCCGCCTACCCAAGGTAGCCACGGATTGGAGCGAGGTGAGAAGTGTGTGACCAATCACTTCTCTCACAAGAGAAATAGGAGTGGAAAGTGTAAATAACACAGGAAGTAGAGTGAAAAAGTAAAAGTAAAGTGAAAGTAGAGACAGACACAGGAGTTTGAATGACTCCCAATTAAAACAACAATTCAATTGAAATACAGTGCATGCATCACAGTTCAAATAAATTCAACAGTAATCCCTACCTTTACTCATGTGACCAAAGTCACCTCCCTCAACCTCGTAGTGTCCCCGCTCGGAGAATTACTTCCTCAAGTCTCACTACCAGCGGCCACAGGAAACAGAAACCATCTACGACCCGAATCCTGTATAGCCTCCCTTGTTACAGCAGTCCACTAAGTGTGGCCACCACTATCCTCACCCTCGTAGCGCCCCTACGGACCCACCCGTAAGTCTCACTACCACGTGGTGCTGGAGACAGCAATGCCTGCTTGAATCCACCCGCCACAAATAAAATTGGAATTCCACCAGCCTCAGCGCTCGAAGCTGGAGGGTACCACCTCTCTGCAAGCAGAGTTATGTGCACAATGAGGCTAGCTAGGCTATCAAAGTGACACCATGGGGAATCCACAGGAAGCAATGAGTCTACACCCCTCCACAGATTCCCCCCTCCTCTTTTTCCTTACTGCTGCAGCTACCCAGCACCTAAAAGAGGTAAACAGGCAAAGAAGACCCCCAGGAAAACTTCCACAGGTCCACCCCCCTTTTTCCCTACAGCCACAGCCACGTGGCTCCTAAAAGGAGTAAACAGGCAACAGAGGACCCCCAGGCAAACTACCACAGGTCCAACCCCCCCTTTATCCCAAAAGGGGTACACAGATAAACACTCTACCCAGGCACTTAAGCTAAAGACAGACCAATACAAACACACCCAGGCAACAGATAGACTAAATGCAGGTAAACAGGTGGGTAACAACAAGACACCGGGCAAGATATTACCTGTCTTTGATGTCCTCCCGGTAGCAGTCACAGACACTTGCACGGGTCAATCAAAGGGGCTGGAACATACCGGCTAGGCTCTGCAGTAGTCTTTACCGTGTATTCAGAGGTGATCAATCTCCTATCCTTCCCCCCGGATTCCTCCGTCCAACAGCGTCTTCCTTAGGACGGCTTACCGGCCAGAGGCCATAGCCCGGTGCCCCACGCTATGGGCGCCAAATTGATGTAGATTAATTTAGAAATAAACAAATATGTTTAAATGTCTATCTGTTCCTGTCCAAATCTGAGATGATTAAATTGCGTATACGCAGAAGTAAGTTCACACTGACACAAGGAGTTCAGGTTAAAAGCACTTCGAGAAAATTTAATGGCATCTGATTAAAAACGGGCTCGCAGACCCTTATAAGAGCAGAATTACATCATCATTGAATATCAAGATTACAGTAAATAAACATCATTAATTGGATTAAGTGTTAAGTGGTTATGTCAATGTCCACCCATCAATTTTATTAATTGGCTCAAGAACTAAGTGGTTAGCTAGGTGTCCTCCCACCAGGAGGTGGCGTCATTCTAGACACGGGTGTGGATAGATGGTTCAAGCGCCATCTTACCCAGCACGAGGCTTACTCGGTGGGAAGGGGGGCTTGGGCGTCATTTTGGGTAGTTAGTGATGTCAGACTTGTGATTAGGTTCAGGGTCTTTTTTATGAAAGAACATTTCATTAGTACAGCGTTTCTCATGGCCTAGCTATAAGATACATTGTTGCATGTTACTGGAATTCGATGATTCCGGGGTTAGTCATATCCTTCTATAAAATACAGTCTCTATTCATTATTCTAAATGCTGTTAGGAAATCTGTCATGTAATGAAGTCAAAATGGAGAATCTGCCATGTAATGAGGTTAAAATGGAGTCAGTACAAAAAGTCAATACATGTTTTAATATAGGTTTTTAATAATTCTACATCACCAACAGCCATGTAAGAGTTTGAAGGGTGAGTATTACTTTCCTTTCATTCCTCGCAATGCCAATTTTCCCAATTGCTCATGTAGAAGATCTCAGACAATGCTTTGTTTCCCCATTGATGCGATACTTCTAATTTACATTACTTTTTAGATACAGTTACTTGTCCTAGATATTGATTTTCAGTTATACAATCAAATGTGATAGGATTGTACAATTCCTGGTAGAATCAGGAGGGGATCCAGAACATAATCTTAGGAGGGGCAGTGGTTGTGGGCTGTGGTGAAGGATAGGGGGCTGCAGTGTGCAGGTATAGGGGGCAGTAGTGTTGGTTAAGATGCTGCAATGGGAGAATAAGGGCTCTAAAGTGGGGGTGATAGAAGCTGTAGTAGGGAATAGGGGCTTTAGTTGGGGGGTAGGAGCTGTTTAGGGGATGTAGCAGGGCTGCAATTGGTGGGTTAAGGGCTCTAGTGAGTCAGTAGGCAATGCTTTACTATGGGGAGGGCCTAATGCGCTCATAGCGCTTGCCATGCATGTGCATTAAGTCCGCACATGGGTTGATGTTGGAGGAGGCGGAGCACCGACGCAGCACCGAGAAACATCAACGCTGGAATTAAGTAAGTGATTAAAGGTTTTTTTAACCTTTTATGTGCTGCATGGGGGGCCATGAGTGAGGGGGGATCAGAGGGCAATATAGTGTTCTTTTAAGAGACCTGTAGAGAACATTTTCACTTTCATGGTCATCACTCCAAGCATGTTCATTCTGAACGCTATGGAAGGAACACTGCAAGTACCTTAGGCACTACAGTTTGTTGTAGTGATTATGGTGCCAGGATTGCCATGACACCCCACGCACAGTAAGTAGTTAAACTGTTCCAGAATGGTTGACTTTTTATCTGTGGTCTGCTAGGGCACTGCTCCCCACCTCCATTATTTCAGAGAGTGAGGCAGAAGCTCTCTATCTGAACTAAATCTGGCAGCAAAGGACTTAGGCTCAAACACTAAGAGTAATCAGCTCATGCTCTCGGCCAATGTTTACTTTCAATGTTGTTCTGTGAGTTAAGTAAATCGGCTTATAATTTCTGAGGAGCTGTGCATGAGTTAATCTGTTGACTGGAACTCTCATTATTTTCAGAAAAATAAGGAGTATTAAGAGTTATAGTCAACTTCTCAACAGCACCATAGATGAAGGCAACCGCTTGAGGATTTATTCAAATTGAACTGTAGTAACTGGTAAAGCAAGTAGCAAAATAAATGTCAAACTGGATGATGCACTACAATGCACTGTTTGATAATCAATGATGGTGTGTCATAATTAAAGGCTTAGAACAGAGGCTTTAGGTAATTGTGATCAGCAGTAAGAGCAGCAGATTTCTTTAATGGAAAATGTCTTGAACAAATGTTGGACTAATCGAAACATTAAATTGATAAATAAGTACAAAAAAATAATTAAATCAGAGAAAAACCCAGAATTAATAATACATTTGTTCTGTCGCTTTGTACTAGAATGTAATTACTTTACCCACCACTGTGACATGTTAAAAGAGCTAAACTGGCTATTGCTGGAATCCCGACGCACTCTTCATCTTTCCAGCCTTGAGCATAAGAGCATTTCTGGGAAGCTCCCACCCTACCTGAGTAGAATGCTCTCCCCAGCTGTTCCCACCTCCTATAACCTCCGATCCAGTACTAGCACGATATTTAGCATACCGCAATACAAAAATAAAGTGTCTCGTTCCTCATTTTCCTACAGAGCACCGAAATTATGGAATAACCTCAGGGACACCGTCAAATCTTCATTCAATCTAAAATCTTTTAAGAGATCTATGGCAATATACCTCAATACAGAATGCACCTTTAATGGTTGAATATATTTATTACCTGTTATGTATAAAATTTATATATGTGGGTGTGCATATATATATATATGTGTGTGTTTGTGTTTGTGTGTGTGTGTGTGTATATATATATATATATATATATATGTGTGTGTGTGTTTGTGTGTGTATATATATATATATATATGTGTGCGTGTATGTATATATATATATATATATAAATAATTATATATATTATATATATATATATATCGTTTGTATATTGTATTTTTGTACTATTGTATCCTATTGTAACAATGCAATGTTTTGTGGACCCAGGACATACTTGAAAATGTATCCATCCTGGTAAAATATTTTATATATAATGCAAAGGGAAATTTCCTCCTGCACTATATCCAGTTCTATGGAGAAGTATTGACAAATAAGAAAACTCCACATTATGTATAAATATATTAAAATTAGAAATATTTTCTTGCTCCATTAGAGCAAGATAAAAGTATGTCTTCTTTAGAACGTATGACATAACAGAACGTTATACATGTTTATGGAAGGAAAGATTGTGTTTCATATGAATTAGATTGATTGGTAGATAAATATCACAATTATTCTTATAAATGTGCCACAAACTTGCAGCATTACAGCTATAAGCCAAAAGTTCATTTCCAGCTGTTGCATTTCTGTGGTCAGTGAGAAAGCAATGGTAACTGTTATGCAAATGTCCTCAGTGGGGATAAAAAAAATATAAGCATCATTCAGTGTGTAATATATATTGGCCTATCAGAAATTTGTATTACAGTTATTGCATGAATCTGCATTATGACTCAACACACAGGCAATCTGAAAGACAATTCCAATGACATAACAATGTATGATTATGACATCACCAAGTGTGATACTATCCATTCCAGGGTAGAATTACAGACTGCATTCTGAAAGAGACCTTGGCTCATTAATGAGACTGATTTGTTTCTTGAGAATTGTATTAATTGTGAATACACAAAATGCTGTGTGAAGGATTAACGTTCTTTCCAATCCTTATTACTTTGTTTGCGTTCATGGGACACGCAACTGCCTATATGCTAGCTGTGTTATTAAAGCACAGTGCGCCTTTTTTGCCATCTGTAAGGTAAGCTATGTTACTGTAATTCTTTATCACTGAGGATTATCCTAGTGTCAGCCACTACAAGGGCTGAGCTTGATGAGAGAAGTGAAAATGTGGAGTAGCCTACAGCAGCCATCATTGATCTATATATACTGTATGTTGCCCAATTTAATTTTTTAATTGAGAACCAAAATAATAATAAATAATAACTACTCAGGTAGGTTAAGTAATTAGTGCTAGTATTATTATTATCATCATTATTTCAATTCGCTCTTTCATTGGGTTAAAAATAAACATTCATTTTCTGAGAGTATTTGAGAATATTAATCAGCTGATAAAAACATGAATTATTGATGACGCAGTTCAAGGCATGAACATTCAATGTGCTAACCTGGAGAATGTGAACTGTGCAGACACAACTCAACAACTGCACCAGGCCATCTGCAGACCGTTAGGAAGTTTCATAATTGCATGTATATGCTATCTGTATATATCCTATTGACTACTAGAACACTAATAGACGAAATCTGGTACAAATAAAAAGAATTTCCATTTATCGTGCAGCTATAAAGTTTGAAGCAAGAAAAAAAGCATTTAGAACATGGAGATATTTGTATCCCTGTCCTAATGTCTGTGTTGACACCTGATTATATTTTTCTAACCCCTAAACTATTAATCAATATTATGTGCAGCCAAGCTAGCTAAACTAACACTTTCAATGCTGCCAAACTGAATACAAGATGCACAAATAAATCAGCCTTCAACTGACAAAATGATAATAATATAGGCATCCATAATTCACTAACCCACCACCACTAGTCTTACTGCACAAAAATACTTTAAAATTGTGAGATTTCATCCATCCATCATTCAGGATGGTTTTGCATCAAAGGAGATGGACCGGAGTAATTCCAAGAGCAGAACTGGTGCATATGACTGTATAATAGAAGTCTTGGCTTCAGTGGAGGCTCCCCAGGTAATTGTAGTAAGTTTACCCTGAGAGTCCCATGAAGCCTCCGTGATTCCGTGAACCCTCTATCTCCCATATGAATGATTTTGAAAATATTGTGACATAGAAAAGAAAGAATAAAACTATGTTTTGGGGTACAATCAGTTGTGTCAAAAGTTTCAAGGTCTTCTTAGTGGGGGAATGTTATCAAGATCCTAATGGTATAGAGCACAAACAGAATGGTTCCGTAGCTATGTAATATTTAATCATTAATTGTACATTTCACAGCATTGTCACTACTCAGTCCGTTATATTTCCCTGTAAGCATCATTGTCATTGTTCTTCTTCCAGCTCTCTCGGTGAAAGGTACCCAGAGAACATTGTCTTGACTTTTGTCCTTACTTTATCCGGCATGTTTGGTAAGTGTCACCAGTTTTGCCATTTACTATTAACTAGAATTAATGTGTGGATAGATTTTTGACATTGATAATAGAAATTAAAAGAAAATAAATGCTCTTCTATGCGCTCTTGAAATACAATGATGGGAGCTGACTGAAATAATCTATAGGTTCACTTCAGCGGTTGAAACATTTACTAATGGACAATAGTAACTGTGAACAAAACATTTAAACACAAATATTTAGTCTCTCAAAAAGAGAATCTATAAACCTGTACTGATGATGTGTTTGAAGGTTATTTAAGGTTATTTTTGTGCTGTATTAGAATTTTCTAAAATGCTTTATACAAGTCTTGTTTAAGAAAGCCTGCTATTAATTCAGTTTATTTCTTTTTTTAGCGGCCATTAAAATATATATGATGGTCAAGCTGATTGAACTGAGGAACCCGACTGTAAAGAAAACCACCAAGTATGCCCTTCTGTGCATTGGGTGGATAGGGTCCCTCAGATATCTGATGGCTGTCCTTTTTAAGGTAACAATTTTACAAACGTGAACAAAAAACAATGCTGTGTGCTTTTATTGTTGATATTAAAGAAAATTCTAAACCGACAATGGCCTACACACATCTCTAGGTGTGCTGTTATTCATGGAAGTGTAGTTGACAAATAATCAGGGTACCATCACTGTTTTAAACTGGCAGCATTAGCTAAACAGTCTCATAGGAATATCATCACACTTTATTTTATTGGTTTCCTATAAATAAACATCATTTTACAAGAAAACTGTCCAAACATTTAAACTAAACTAGATCATCACTGGGTATCTAGATAGGAAAAATTAGACAAGACAACAGGCCTGCTTTGAATTAATTCCAAATAAAAGAAACACATCTGTACCCATGATGTGTGGGGCATCAGAAAATAGTTATATAAAGGATGAATGCAACCGCATTTCGTAAAATTTAAAGTTCACAGTTGTAGACAATAGTAAGTGCAATATATTCCTTAAAGTAGAATCCTGGGCACAATACTTTCTACAGCCCACTACAGTGTTTATAGTTTCAGGGGAGCTTGTCCAACAGTTAGTAGTAAAATAATGTACTTAATTATTTGACTATTATGTATTAAATAATTTGATACTTTCATGGGGGATCCTGGTAAGTTTTTAAACTATTTAGAAATCGTTTAAGTACTAAGCATTGGATGGAGCCAGGTTACTAAGGGCACAAGAAGAAGTCCAGTACGTTTGGAGCCAGGGATCCAATTTTGAGGTAAAATTGCTCTAAAATGGGTTAAGCAGCTCAAGGAAACAGATACTCCTGCCCCCATAACAACTTAGTAGGGTGAGAATGTTCCTTTAAGTCAGGGGTTCTCAACCCAGTCCTCAAGGACCCCCTACAAGTCCAGGATTTAGGGATTACCCTGTTGTGTCTAAAGTGTTTATTTCCCCCCCTAAAAACACATCAGACACATCAGCGTAATCCCTAAATCCTGAACTGGTTCGGGTGTCCTTGAGGACTGGGTTGAGAACCCCTGCTTTAAGTTATACAGAGAACTTATAATGAACAATGAGAAAATAACCTGAACATTTTGTCTTCCAGGAAAATGAATTACCCATAATACATTGCGTAGTAGGGGTCTCCACAATCTCATGTGCTCTGATATTTATGCTCTGCAATTCAATAAGGGCATACCGAGCAAATCCTCGATGGAACAGCAATACCATCATCTATTGGAGAATAGCACTAACCTTCCTTTCATTCATTTTCATGCTGCATTGTATCCTTTTAACATGTTTTAATAGTGCAAAAATTGTGATATCTACAGATTTGCTCTATTGGCAGAGGATAAACAGGATGTTGAATGAGATTAACTAAATCATATTAATAAATCATTGGGGTTTATTCATTAAACTGTGAGCTGTGGTGACCTGAGAAGTGGCTGGCACAATTCAAGCTAAAATTGCAGAGTTGGAGATAACCCTTATTTCACCAGACTTAGAGATGTTTTCCAACTCTGCCATTTTGACCTTAATTTTGTAAGCTTGTTCTCAATTATCACATTTCACTGTTTATTAAATAGACAAGTGTGTGTTAACCCATACACTGTTTTATTTCCTCTTTATATGACGTATTATTATTTTTCTTAATATACTGTGTTTCTAGTATATTCATTCCATATATACGGGATGATTAAAGGCATTGAAGGGAACTTGACTCTAGAGGTAGGTGTTATTAGATTTGCATTGCTTATTAAATATTTTAGGTTGTTGTGCACTTAGCCCCACTTAATTACCCAGTTGGGAGATTTCAAATTGTGTTATTTTTGTTAGATCTACTATTAAACGTATGAAACTAAATTTACAAAGTGAATAAATTAATGTAATAACGGGATAAATAGGCACACATAGGAAACGTTGTCATACTCCACTTTGTTTCATCATTGGCTCTCATTAAAGTGAGGTAATTAAGCAACAGTATGACTTGTGGGTGTAGATGCTAGAAAAGTTAATTGCCTGGACCAGCAAGACAAACTAGAGATGGTCTCTGGCCAATAACTCAGCTCAGGTGACAGTCTAGGCCAGTGGTAGGCAACCAATGACTCCAGATGCTGAGGAGGACTACATCGCCCAAAATGCTCTTTCAGCCATAATGCTGGAAAAGCATCAGTGAAGATGTAGTCCACAAATTCTGGAGTGCAATAGGTTGCCTACCCCTAGTCTAGGGGTGAGCACTGGGCTGTTGGATAGTTGGGCTGTTGGATAGTATTGATAGTTGGAGTTTGAATATGTTATTAGAGTTTAAGATATAACTAATATTATTCCAGTAAAAATATTACATGTCTTGTATCCTCACTCCTAGACCATCCATGCACTCACTGCACTGTTCGAGTGGTTGACTGCATTTGGAGTATATGGGTTCAATCTAACTCTCATTCCAGATTTTAAGGTATACTTACTATATACTTACTATGTACTACCTGATATTGTGTATTCTAAATTATCCCAAGGAGGTTTACTTTCAATGAAAACTATTTTCATTAACAAGCACCTGTGTGCGCAGTCTTCATGTTGGTGGTTTAGTCTCTAGCTTTTAGGTTTCCAGACACTATTTCTATAAATATCCTCCTAATTTGTTCTATGTGATGTGTTTAAAAAAAAGCTGAATTATTTATTTAATTAATTAATTATATAGGTATATTCACCTTTGATTTCATTTTCTGAAACAGCAACTCTCTATCAGAGTGCCAGAAAACTGGAAAGATAACTGGATCATCATGAGGGAGACCATCCCAGATGAGGAACAAATCCCATGATGACACCAAGTTTTCACAGCGGGTTGCTGAAACACTCTAGCATCCTGACTGCCTGCATCTAAACTCAAATTAAACAAGGTATATTGTAATTATATTGTTGTATGAAATTCAATTTATAAAGAGAATAAATAGGTACAAATAGGAAAAGCGCCAGAAAAATTTAAATTGAGCATGGTGTTATGCTATATATAACCTATCTAACCATGTACATCATGCTCTCTGTTTCTGCACCATGATATTTGTGTGTGTTTCTGGGTCTCTGAGTGGTTCCCTATCTCTTTATGTCACTAAATGTATCTCCCTATTTATATACAAGCCTTTAGGGATTTATTATGGAGGTCATTGAGCAACAATGTCACTTGTGGGTGTGAACCCTGGAAATAGTTTGGACCAGCAAGACAAACTAGAGGTGGACTCTGGAATAACTGGGCTCACGTGACAATGTGGGCCTTAACTTGAGCACTGGGGTGATGTGCTATTGGATATTATTGACTGTTGGGGTTTGAAATGTTGTTA
Organism: Pelobates fuscus; assembly: GCF_036172605.1. Taxonomy (NCBI): domain Eukaryota; kingdom Metazoa; phylum Chordata; class Amphibia; order Anura; family Pelobatidae; genus Pelobates; species Pelobates fuscus. The sequence continues at coordinate 186,928,409 of NC_086321.1, read as the reverse complement.
GGGTTTTAGATATCCCTAATATTATTCCAGTAAAAAAAATACACGTCTTGTATCTTCTCTCCTAGACCATTCATGCATTCACTGCACTGTTCGAGTGGTTGACTGCATTTGGAGTATATGGGTTCAATCTAACTCTCATTCCAGATTTTAAGGTATACTTACTATATACTTACTATATACTACCTGATATTGTGTATTCTAAATTATCCCAAGGAGGTCTACTTTCAATGAAAACTATTTTCATTAACAAGCACCTGTGTGCGCAGTCCTCATGTTGGTGGTTTAGTCTCTAGCTTTTAGGTTTCCAGACACTATTTCTGTAAATATCCTCCTAATTTGTTCTATGTGATGTGTTTAAAAAAAAAAAAAAAGATAAATTATTTATTTAATTAATTAATTAATTATATAGGTATATTCACCTTTGATTTCATTTTCTGAAACAGCAACTCTCTGTCAGAGTGCCAGAAAACTGGAAAGATGACTGGATCATCATGAGGAAGATCATCCCAGATGAGGAACAAATCCCATGATGACACCAAGTTTTCACAGTGGGTTGCTGGAACTCTCTAGCATCCTGACTGCCTGCATCTAAACTCAAATTAAACAAGGTATATTTTATTTATTTTTTTTTATTTTTTTATTCTTTATTTTTATTGTGCAAAGATTAACAGCGAGCGTGCAGAGCCACGACAGCATCCGCATGCATTTTTCACAACATTTCAAAGTGTGGCATTTTTGACAGCACATTTTTTTATATAACATAACATAAGGATAGCAGGCAATTAGGCTTCAGTGTTTTACATTTTTCAGCATGCTAGGCTAAACAGGAGCATAACAAGGCTATATATGCCAGGAGCTTTACCGCTAATTTTTAAACATACTTAAGTTGTCCCATTAGATAGGACCACTTAATACAATAATGCTTGAGCAGTTAAAGTAAACACACAGAAGGAACTACAGCAAAAAGAAAAAAAAAACTCTGCAAGAGGTGAAATAATGGCGTATTAAAGACTGTTACTATACGATAAACCAACGTGCAGAGAGCAGTGATATTCGAAAGTTCATACATGTGTGGGTTTTTCCTCCCCAGGTGAACCCCCCAGCAGCCAGATGAGAGTCCGCGGTTCAGTGACTTGGAATCTGCCTTTAAAGTATTGCGGCAGCACACGAGAGCCAGGGTACCGCCATGTTAGGCTCAGACCAGGCCTGTGGCAGGGTGAAAGTCCCCATGCTGTGTACTTGCGGTTTAGCCCTGTGTTTGCTTCTGGTGGACACCAGGTCCCTGCAGCCATGTTGGTTGTCGACTTGGACTTCGCAGTTGCAGGCTGTCGGTCTGTGCAGATCGGCGTCCATGTGGTGCTTTAAGGGGATCTGCTTGCAGGGCTTCTTCTCTTGCCGAGGGGACTTATTCTGCGAGAATGCATAAGTGTGCCCAGATGGTAGATCACTGGCTCCAGTACCCCCGCCAGTGTTGTGTTGCTGCCAGCAGTGGGTCAGCGTGGTTCCGGCTGTTCTTCCACAGTGTAGTCTCAGCAGGTATTTCTGCCAGTGTGAGGCGGTTGTGTTCTGCTTCCCTTTGACTTGGGTGGCTCAGCACGCGGCCTCCGCCTCCGCCATTTTAGTGCGGCCTCCGGGTGTTGGGTCTGCTCTGGCGTGCTGGTGTCTCTGTACGCTGGTGGGCCCTGGGTGGGGACCGGGATCACCCCCGCCGGCCCAGAGGGGGGGGAACAGGGCCAGACCCCCTTAGCCCTGTGCTGTGCTTGGACCACTGGTGGGCAGGATAGCAGGGTGGCGGCCGTCCACTCTACTCACCGCCCGAGTGCCCTCCATCACGGGAGACGGAGAGCGCCCCGCCGAGGGACTAGAACCTCTCAGCAAGCCTCACCTCGGAACCAGGGTGGCTTCTGTCCCAGGGCCGCCGTTGCCAGTCGTTTGGTGGGTAAATGCTTGTTTTTTCTCATGAAAAACTGGAAAGAATTGCAGGAGCTGTTCTGTTGTGCGACCTGCCAGCATGGCGGTCCGGCCCCGCCCCCCAACAAGGTATATTTTAATTCTATTGTTGTATGAAATTCAATTGATAAAGAGAATAAATAGGTACAAATAGGAAAAGCACCAGAAAAACTAAAATTGAGCATGACATTATGCTATATATAACCTATCTAACCATGTACATGATGCTCTCTGCTTCAACACCATGATATGTGTGTGTGTTTCTGGGTCTCTGGGCAGCAACCTTTCTGTTTATGTCACTAAATGCATTCCTCTATTTATATACAAGCCTTTAGGGATTTATTATGGAGGTCATTGAGCAACAATGTCACTTGTGGGTGTGAACCCTGGAAATGTTAATTGTTTGGACCAGCAAGACAAACTAGAGGTGGACTCTGATCAATGAGAAACAAAGGGGTTAACCGTCAAATACTATATAGCACGCAGTACCCTAGGTTTATAAGTGTCCCTTATAAACACTCAAGAAACAACTGTGACAAGAAAAAGAAAAACCCAAGGTACAAAGTGATATAAATCACCAAAGTGATAATATATAAATAAATATAATACCAACTGGAATATGTAGAAATATAAATATTCAGAGTAATATCTGCAAAAAATATGAACAATACATAGGGTAATATTGTAAAAACCACTGGGAAATATGGGTGGTAGAAAACTCACAAAAGTAAGATGTGTTCAGGCATATCTCCCTCTGTTATTAGGGAACTGGACAGTATGAAAGACCTCCAGCGATGAATCTCAGTATAAGTTGAATCTCAGTATAAGTTGATGACAAATCTTCTAATGCACTCCAAACAGAGAAAAGACAATGGATAGTGCAGATGGTATTAAAAAATAAAAATTTATTGCATATATTGCACTTACAGTGTGTCAGAGTAAAAACAGCATGTCTCCACACTGGGTGGTATAGAAAAGCGGCAACTGGACCGATCAGGATGCAGACTCAGGAACAGTAGTTACAGCACCAAAACATTATACAAATAAAAGTTCGGTTTAAAAACAAAAAAAACTATTCCAACGCGTTTCGTCCTTCTCCGGACTTCCTTAGGGATGTGTAGTTGTGGTGGGAATGGGAGTCCTGTTAAATATCCGTCTATCGTTTTTTAAAATATGCCAATGGCGATTGATAATATTTTTAATCTCACGAGCCTGAGAATGATATTTAGTAATAAAAGCAAAATTGAATTTATTTGAGTCTTCATTCTTTTTATTTTTATTTCTGTTTGATGTAAGTAATTGATTACCATCGCTGTTAATTAGAGAAGATTCTGCTTCTTCAATCATTTTCAAATCGTATCCCTTTTCTATATATCTTTGTTTGATAATTTTAGATTGAGTTTTAAAAGTTTCTATATTTGAACAGTTGCGTCTTAGTCGTGTTAATTGCCCCTTTGGGACATTTTTTAACCACATAGGATGATGCAGACTAGTGTGGTCTATAGCAGTGTTGCAATCAGTGTTTTTAAAGTAAGTCTTTGTCTGTAGAATGTTATTTTCTATATAAATTGTTAAATCTAGAAAATCTATCTGTGTAGAATGAAAGGTGGAAGTGAAAATAAGATTATAATAAGACTCTGATCAATAACTGTGTTTAGGTGAAAGTCTAGGCCTTAAGTTGAGTATTGGGGTGATGGGCTATTTGCCTGTTGGGGTTGGAAATGTTTTAGGATTTTAGATATCCCTAATATTATTCCAGTAAAAAAAAATACATGTCTTGTATCTTCTCTCCTAGACCATCCATGCACTCACTGCACTGTTCGAGTGGTTGACTGCATTTGGAGTATTTGGGTTTAATCTAACTCTCATTCCAGATTTTCAGGTTTGTATAAAGATGTGAAGATTATAAAAAGGTAGCACATATACCAATGATATCCTAATTAGACTTGTGGAGAAATTATGCTCAGCTCCTACGAATGAATGAAATTCCTTTTAATCTGTGCCCAAACAAATCAATGTGTCTGGGATTTACCAGTGGAGTCTTTTTCATTGAATAAAACACAAGTAAATCTCTCATGGATTGATGGCTTCAGGCTTAGATTAAAATGACTTTGATTGTTTTCTCAGTCATAATGTTGTTACTCAACATTTATCTTTGACAAAACGTTTTCTGTAGAATATCATGTTATGTGATGCGTTCTTATTTAAAAATATAAAACAATTTGATCAATTAATGATATCGGTATATTCACCTGAGATTTCTTTTTCTGAAACAGCAACTCTCTATCAGAGTGCCAGAAAACTGGAAAGATGACTGGATCATCATGAGGGAGACCATCCAAGACAAGGAACAAATCCCATGATGACACCATGTTTTCACAGCGGGTTGCTGAAACACTCTATCATCCTGACTACCTGCATTAAAAAAAAAAAAAAGCATATTGTAATTCTAAACTCTTTATTGAAGTGGTCAAATATGTGTTTATTGTACAACTCTAGCAGCAATACGATCATTGACTAGTTTTATAAAATATATGTTTAGTAGTTTATATATATGCATGGCAAAATAATAAAGCAGTATATACATACACTTCTATATTTTCAGAGACTTTTCCATTATTTTTTCCATTATTAGTAAATCAAAATCCAAATGGCAAAAATGAGGTTAAAGGAGCCAAACTGTGACTAGGGCTGAGATGGAACTTTTTTCTATATTAGATTTGCTAGATCGTCTCTTTTTGCCTAACTTTTCTCAGGTTTAGTTGCTAACTCTGTACAAGGATTAGCCACAACATTAAATCACTGACAGGTGAAGTGACAATAAATCACTGACAGGTGAAGTGAATTCCATTTTTTATATTGTTACAATGGCACCTGTGAAGGGGTGGGATAGATTAGTCAAGGGGTAGGCAACCTTCTGCACTCCAGATGTTTTGGACAAGGTTGCCTGCTCCTGTATTAGGCAGTAAGTGAATAGTCAGTTCTTGAATTTTATGTGTTGGAAGCAGAAAAATGGGCAAGCGAAAAGACTTACACAAGGGCCAAATAGTAATGGCTAGATGATTGCTTCAGAGCATCTCCAAAATAGCAAGACTTGTGGGGTGTTCCCAGTATGCAGTGGTTACTACCTAGCAAATGTGGTGCAAGGAAGCAGTATCCTCTTTGATGGGAGGGAATGCTAGCCGATCACACAGAAGAGCTACTGTAGCTCAAATTGCTGAAAAACATAATGCTGGCCATGACAGAAAGGTTTCAGAACTCACAGTTTGCTGCGGATGGAGCTGATTAGCCGCAAACCGGTCAGAGCGCCCATAATAACCTCTGTCCACCGCCAAAAGCTGTTTCAATGGTAACGTGAGCGTCAGAACTGGATCACGGCGCAATGGAAGAACGTTGGTTTACTCATGGTTTACTTCAACCTTCTTTTTTAGGTTTTATGGTCACCACTCTGCTGCATGGTCTGCTGATCGCATCTTTACTAATATCCTGTACATAGGAGATCAACACCACTGAATGCAAATTATACTAGAGCTGGTACTAACTCTATTAAATGTCAGTAAGACTGTATAGACCCATTAATTATTCATTATTTTGATGTGACATACTACACCATTGGAGTCTCTGTGTTTTATTTCTATGTGGATACGAATCCTAAGCAATCAATTATTTTATACTTCTACTAAGAGAAAAGACTCCTCTACAGGACTGACTGCTATTTCCTTGCTATTTCCCTGTTGCACTTTGTTATATAATATTTATTTTACAGTGTTTTATATTCACTATTTTACATAGGATAATCATATCCTTCTCATTGTGCTCTTTAAGTTTTATTTTTAATTGTTTCACTTATATCTTTTTTAGGCACAACCTTTCCTTTGGTATTTTATTGTTGTTTACATTTATTCTGGGGTTGTGAGGGAGCCCAATTCCCTTAGGTGTGCTGCCTTCTATATATATAATTGTTGTTTCTGTTTTGTTACTCTAGCGTTGATCCTCTGTCTTCCTTTCTTTGCACCCTGTATGTAATATGTGGTAGGTTTGTTGGCTGTGTGTAATGTGTGGTGTGCGATGGCTGTGTGTAACGTGTGGGGGATTTGTTGGCTGTGTGGAATGTGGTGAGGGTAGGTTGTGTGGAATGGGTGTGGAAGATGTTGGCTGTGTGCTATGTGTTGGGGATTGTCAATGTGTGTTTTACGGTGCTCCGTGTTATGCTCCCTCTCAAGCTTACCTTTCTTGATCCTTCGGAGTCCAGCAGGGGTTAAAATTGAATGGTGAGGGGGGTGGGGCTAACCGCCTAGAGCAATGGATGCCTAATCCTTTAGCTCTGGCTCACAGGGTCACAATCTGATGCTATCCTGACAATCTGAGCACATATAAAGACAAAAAAGGCGACATGGCACAACAGAATGGGAAGAAGAACGCCACAAAGGCAGAAAAACTTAACGTTTTTGGGAATAAATCACAAAACGAGCATACGGAGATTCGGGCCTTCTCTCAAGATGGAGGCGCCAGCTCCGACGGCACAGAGTGCCCCACTCCAACGGAGATAGATCCAGACCCTGACAAGCTCACAAAAAGTCACCTACAGCTGGCACTGGATGCACTGTCACAGAAGTTGATTACAACTTGGCAGCATTCAATGGACTCATTAAGGAAAGATGATCAAGAACTGGGCAAAAGGACATCACATGTTGAATCTAAAATGGAGGACTTTGCCTCGGCATATAACGATCTGGCCAGACACGTGGAACAGATTGAACAAAAGCTCACCACTACTGAATTGAAACTAACTGACCTGGAGGATAGGGCGCACAGAAATAATTTGCGCCTCAGAGGGATACCAGAATCAATACTACCAGAAAACCTACAAACCTATGTTAGAGGTCTCCTTCATGCATATGTCCCAGAGATACCAGCGGATATGTTACTCATAGATAGAGTGCATCGGCTTCCAAGGCCAAGATTCTTGCCTGAAACAGCACCCCGAGATGTCTTGATGCGCATTCATTACTATAATATAAAAGAGCACATATTGCGAGTGAGCCGCAACAAAGTGAAACCGCCGGCAGACTTCCCAGAGATTAAAATATTTGCGGATCTTTCGGCTTCCACCTTACGCAGAAGAAAAGACTTCTCACAAATAGCCAACACATTGCGGTCCAACGGCATCAGATTCCGCTGGGGTTTCCCAACAAAAATGCTGTTAACAAAAGACGGATCCACACAAGTTATCACATCACCGGGGGACGGGATAAGAAAATTGCGGCTCTGGGGACTCACAGAAAAAGAACCGGAACCGCAGGCTTCACCACCTCGTCATTTGCAGCTTGAATGGAGCAGAGCTACCCCCACGAAAAAACCTCACTGAAAGACTGCAAGTATAAAACAAAAGCAAGCATGTTGTAACTGCACACAGCATGGACTGACCTCCATGTATAATACTTGCTAAAAGTTATTAATGTTAATCTGTTTTCTATCTTCCTGATGTAGAATTATTAAAAATCTTTATTGTATCTGTATTGAATTATTGTACTAACTCCATTTTAACCTCACACCTTGACAAATCCTCCATTTTGTCCTCCTAACCTGACTTCTTCATTCCTCCATTTTGTCCTCATAACCAAACTTCCTCATTTTAAATCTACATTACATGACAGAATTTCCCAGCACATCTAACAATGGACAAAGACTGTATTTTCTATAAGACATGATTAACTCAGGAACTGCTGACTTTCCCCTAACTCGCAACATAGTATAATTTGAAGGCCATGAGAACACAGTAGTAATGAAATGTTCTATTCATAAGAGACCTTGCACCTGGCCACGAGATCTGAGATCACTGACCGTGTAAAATGACGCTCCAGACCCCTTTGTCCCCACCCGTGTCCAAAATAATACCACCTCTTGGTGGGTGGGCACGGGACTAACCACTTAGTTTTTGAACCAATTAATTATACAGATAGGTGGACACTAATTCAGACACTTAACAATTAACCCAATTAATGATGTTTATTCACTAATATATTGATAATCAATGATGACGTAAAATGTCTCTTAAAAGGGCCTGCGCGCCCGCTTTTTCTCCACTTGCCAATAAATTTTCTCGAAGTTATTTTAACCTGAACTCCGTGTGTCAGACTTAATTACTTCAGCGTATATACGCAATTAAATTTTCTTAATTTGGACAGGAACAGATAGACATTTAAACATTTTGGTTTGTTGCTAAAAAGTACCATAACAACTTGGCGCCCAACGTGGGGCATCGGGCTATGTCCGGCCGGTGAGCCGTCCTAAGGAAGACGCTGTTGGACGGAGGAATCCAGGGGGAAGGAAAGGAGATTGATCACCTCCAGGTACACGGTAGAGACTTCTGCAGAGCCACCGGTATGTTCCGGCCCCTTTGATTGACCCGTCCACGTGTCTGTGACTGCTTCCCGGGAGGACATCAAAGACAGGTAATATCTTGCCCGGTGTCTCGTTACTCACTTATTTACCTGCATTTAGTCTATCTGTTGCCTGGGTGTGTTTGAACTATTTGTCTGTTTTCCTCTTTTTGAGATAAAGGGGGGTGAGCCTGCGGGGGTCTTGCCTGGGGTTCTCTGTTTTGCCTGTTTTCCTCTTTTTGAGATAAAGGGGGGTGAGCCTGCGGGGGTCTTGCCTGGGGTTCTCTGTTTTGTCTGTTTTCCTCTTTTTGAGATGAAGGGGGGTGAGCCTGCGGGGGTCTTGCCTGGGGTTCTCTGTTTTGACTGTTTGTTTGCCTACCCCTTTTGGGTAAAAAGGGGGGGGTGGACCCGGGGGATTTGCCTGGAGTCCTGTTTGCCTGTTTTACTCCTTTTAGGGGCCACGGGTCTGTGGCTGTAAGGAAAAAGGGGGGTTGACCTGTGGAAATTTTCCTGGGGGTCTTCTTTGCCTGTTTACCTCTTTTAGGAGCCTCGTGGCTGTGGCTGTAAGGAAAAAGAGGAGTGTTGGAACTGTGGATTTTGTGTAGACTCATAATTTCCTGTGATCCTTCTTGTGTCACTGTGACAGCCTAGCTAGCTTCATTGTGCACGTAACTCTGCTTGCAGAGAGGTGGTAACCCACAGCTTCGAGCGCTGAGGCTGGTGGAATTCCAATTTTTATTTGTGGCGGGGGGATTCAGGCAGGCATTGCTTGTCTCCCGCACCACGTGGTAGTGAGATCTATAAGTGGGTTTATAGGGGCACTACGGGATTGAGGGAGGTGACTTTGGAGTAAGCACACGAGTAAAGGAAAGGTTTACTGTTGATTTTATTTGAACTGTGATGCATGCACTGTATTTCAATTGTATTACTGTTTTGTTTGTTTAATTAGGAGTCATTTAAACTCCTGTGTCTGTCTCTAAGGATTTTTCCTTGCCTTTTCCTTTTCCTACACTTCCTATATTATTATCCTATCCACTCCTATTTCTCTTGATAGAGAAGTGATTGGTCACACACTTCTCACCTCGCTCCAATCCGTGTCTACAACCCCGGGTAGGCGGATTCAGTGACTAGTCTACGTTTTGGGAAGACGCACTTGAGGGGGGACCCACCCCTTTCTCCGAGTGGCAGTCGAGCATTGTAGACGCTCTTGTTCCTTTTCCCTTGTCTATCCCTATATCTAGGACGCTGGTATAGGGGGGAGGGGGAATATGGGACAGGAATTGAGTAAGCCCGGTAGGGGCTGGCTCGCATGTGATTTAGTTGAAGACAGAGAGGGAGAGGAAATGGTTAAAGGTGTTGAAAAGATTGCTAAAGTGTGTAAAATTGCTGTGCCTTCATGTGGTAGGTTACAACCAGAAAGCTGGCGTAGATTACTGACAGAGAAGAAAGGCAAGCTTACAGATAACGATTTATTAAAGACTGCTGAAGCATGGTACAGAGTAGCGAAGGCTATTCAGCAAGAAGGTTGGGTTGAGGAAGAAATAAATCACAAAGGTGTGAAATTGTTTGTGTATCATAATAATTGTGTTGCTGGGGCATTCCCTCAGCCAGCGCCCCAAAATGGCGCCCAGGGGATGTCTATCCCCAAGGTTCAGTCAGCTATAGGTGATAGCCAGCTGACCATGTTCCCCACTCCCAATCCTCCCGATGCCCATCCCGCCACCTCCCCTGTCTGCCCGGTCCTGAATTCTGAGGGATCTTTCTTTTCCCCTTTCCCACCTCTAACACTCCCATCATCCTCATCCATCCCTGCACTACCTTCTGCATCTAATCCTAACATTTCATCTGCCATTTCTTCTCTACACACCCTCTCCGTTAACAACTCTACCCTCCCTTCTGCATCCACCCAACTAACTACCCCCTCCTCCCTTGCTCCGGCTCCTCCTTCTACACCCACCTCTACCACTCCTTCTTCGTCCTCTCCCGTGCCCACCTCCGCCCCAGTCCAATACCCCACCTCCTTAAATGTAAATCCCCACCCAACTCTCCTGCCCTCCCCAGCCTGGCCATACCCCTTCCCGTATCCCATGGCCCTGCCCTATCCAAACTATCCCTACCCCCTTCCCCAAGCCACTCCCCAGGTCCCGGTCATGCCCAGTGTGGCCCAGTCTGCCCCGGATGTGCCCACATCCAACATGGCCGCCGCTTCTTCCCTTAACCCCAACGCAGCTTCCTTTCCCGCCCCCAATATGGCGGCCCCCAGTCATTCAGCCCTGATGCCAGTACTTCCCGGTGACTATTTATCCCATGACTACGACCCACAAGCCACCCCTGCATCTGGGACTCCCTCCCATCCCCCGGTTCTGACACCTCAAGCGGGCCCCTCACGTAGAAGAGCCCAGATCGTAGAAATAGAGGAAGAGGATGACGGGGTGTCCCAGGATTCATTAGAGGCCGTGGGAGCCTCAGCTCATCGTTCTATCGATGATCCCTTTGGCCACAAGGGTCGGGGAGAACGGGCCCCCTCCTAAATATGTTGCCTTTAATCCTACCCAAGCTAGTGCTTTAATGAAATCACTCCCTGACCCAGAAAAACAGCCTATGCCTTTTTACCGAGGGATAGTTCAAATTCAGACTTATTCCGCCGCATGGCGTGATTTACTAAGCATTTGTGCTATTAAAGCAGGGGATGCATATTGGCCCAGCATGGCCCGTCACCTCAGTACAGATCTGCTCTCCAGTGATGTTGATTACCCCTCCGGAGTAACTTTCTGCAACCAATTAAGAGAATGGGCTAAGGACAAACTTGCAGATCAGGCTGCTGGCCTTACTGATGTTATACAAGATAAAGGAGAGTCAGTGGAAAGGTTTCATGCAAGACTGTATCAAATGTTTACAGATTTGGGGTTTGATCTTACTGACAAGATTCATTCACAAATGTTGTCCGGTGCATTTGTCCAAGGTGTTAAAGATTCCATACGTAAGGGAATCATTGCTGCACGCCCAGAATATAAGGTTGTTCCTCTGGATACTTTACTTTTAGTTGCTAGAGGTCTGGAATCTGCCCAGACCCCAAGAAGACCCACCTCAGCCCCTCTCATGGTGTCCCGCTCCACCCCTATCCCAAAAGGCACCAAACTTGAGGATGGGCATTGTTTTAATTGTGGAGCCAAGGGACACTTTGGAAGTGACTGCCCAGAGCCTAAAAGAGAGCCCAAAAAGCCGTCCAAGCCTGCCCCGGCTCCCAAAGCCACCAAACAGGTTCCAATAGTTGAGGAACCAGATGATTAGGAAATTGGCAAGCCTGTGTCATTAACCCCTGTCATGGCAGTCTCTACAGGGGATAAGGGGGGGCCACTTGCTACAGTGACTTTACCCATCGAGGGCCAACCAACCACATTCCTTGTTGACACAGGTGCAGCCCGTAGTGTTCTGCGAGAACAAGACCTGCCAGACCCATCTTTTCTGTCCAATATTGATGTCTCTTGTGTTGGAGTGGATGGCCAGCCAAGACACAGCCCTTTAACAACTCCACTACGAGTTGGCTCTAGCCTGCTTGCTCGTTTTGTGGTATCCTCCACTTGCCCAATTAACCTGTTAGGCGCTGATGTTCTCTCACGCCTGCAGGCATCTATCACCTTCACTCCAGATGGACAAGTAGAAATGTCTACACCTCTATCTGATTCAGATACCTCAGCTTTGTGCTCCATACCTCTAATGCTGCAGTTAGCAGTACCTGGGCAAGCAGCAGAGCAGAGGTCCAATTTCCCAGAAATATTAATGACCAAAGTGCCTGCTCACTTATGGTCCTCAGGCCCAGAGGACATAGGTCACTTAAATGTCCCACCTGTGGTGGTAAGGCTTATTCCAGGAGCTAAATTACCAAGAAAACCACAATATCCTTTAAAACCAGCTCAGTCTGAAGCCATTTCCATCCACATCAAGGCACTCTTGGAGAAGGGTGCTTTAGTGAAATGTAAATCAGAGTGTAATACTCCATTATTTCCTGTGAAGAAGAAAACTCCAAAAGGTGAGCCAGATAAGTACAGGATGGTCCAGGATCTCCGTGCAGTCAATGAAGCAACGGTCCTGGATACCCCTCTTGTACCAAACCCTCATACTCTGCTCTCTGGAGTCCCACCATCTGCAAAGTATTTCACAGTCATTGACCTGGCTAATGCCTTTTTCAGTGTTCCACTGGACCCATCCTGTCAATATCTGTTTGCTTTCACCCATGAAATGCAACAGTATACCTGGACTGTCATGCCCCAAGGGGCCCAAAATTCACCAAGCCAATTTGCTAAAGCCATGTGTACCATCCTCGACCCATGGCAAGCTGAACACCCAGAAGTTGTTTTACTTCAGTATGTGGATGATTTACTGCTTTGTGGAGATGATATTCCCACTACTGAAAAGTGTTCACTTAGTCTCCTTTGATATTTGGCAGAACAAGGATGCAAGGCTTCACTCCTCAAGCTGCAGTTCTGCCAACCTTCAGTAATTTTCCTTGGTCATTGCCTATCTCAAGGTACCAGACATCTCACTCGGGACCGGGTGAGAGCAGTATTGGATATTCCACCTCCAAGGACTGCTAAATCTCTTCATGCCTTCTTAGGCCTCATCTCCTATTGCAGAGCATGGATCCCAGAAGCCTCTCTGCTTATGCAACCCCTCTATGATGCACTCAAATCAGATCCATTTGGCCTGACCAATGAAGCTTTGGACAATTTCCGCACCCTAAAACGTGCTATTGCATCTGCTCCTGCATTGGGCCTACCAGACTATTCCAAACCTTTCAAATTGTTTGTCTCAGAAAGACAAGGCCATGCTACAGGAGTGCTCACCCAAACCAATGATTTAAGAGGCCGCCAGAGGCCTATTGGATATTTCTCATGTAAACTGAACATTGTGGCCAGAGGGACCCCTTCATGCCTTCGGGCTGTTTTTGCTGCTAGAGATCTCATTGAAAGAACCTCAGACCTGGTCCTTGGCCACCCTCTGATTGTTTTAGCCCCTCATGACATCTCTGCCATTATCAACCAAGTCCAGCTCAAGCACGTGTCTCCTGCCAGACACCTACGCCTCCAATGTCATCTTCTTCTGCCTGACAACATTTCCATTCAAAGATGTCAAGTTCTTAATCCATCCACTCTTCTTCCACTCCCTGAGGGGGGTGTCTACTATGGGTTTATCATAGATGAAACCTACATCTACCTTCTCTGTGGGTGCATCAAGAGAATGCATCCAAACCTAACATTTCATGACGAAGATACACCCTTATGTGAAGGCCCAGAGTATGCCTTCTGTACCACGTGGTACAAACCAAATATTACTCCTGAACCTTGCTATGAAGATGAGCTATACCACTGGACAAAGGTGGAGCTCACCGCTCAAGATTTCTATTGTGACTCTGAAGGCAATAGCATGGTTCTGATCCAACTACCTCAACAACTTAACTACCTCTACCGCCATTGGGATACTGCTATCCCACATATTCCTGTTACCAAGTTGAAGACAAGGTCATGGAATGATCTTGGGCCCATGGCAAAGTTATGGGCCACCATGGATGAATCCCAGCTACAGGAAAATGGTATTGTCAAATACCCAACAACTGACCTTCTGGAAGCATGGCCGCGCCATTTCCTGGAAGAAGAATTTCAAGATCTGGTCATAGTGAATGATTATGATCCAGAAACACCCCATGACTGTTTTGAACAAATGAAGATGGAAACAGTGCACTTACCAACTGTGCATGAGAATCCATTACCAGATCCAGATTTTACTCTGTTTGTGGACGGATCAAGGTATGCTGATGAAGAAGGAAGATACCATACAGGATATGCCGTGACCACAACAGATGAAGTTATCAAATCATCACCTTTGCCACCAGCGATGTCTGCGCAAGAAGCTGAATTACAAGCCCTAACTTCAGCATGCAAAATTGCCGAAGGGAAACGTGCCAACATCTATACAGATTCAAGATATGCCCTGGGCACATGACTTCGGCCTCATCTGGAAGACAAGAGGATTTCTTACCACTGCCGGTACACCAGTCAAACACAGCTCTGCAATCAAGGATCTAATGGATGCCCTCCTACTCCCCGAAGAGGTGGCCGTTCTGAAAGTAAAGGCACATGGGAAGTTGGATACAGATGAAGCAAAGGGCAACCATTTGGCTGATCAGGCTGCTAAGCAAGCAGCCAGAGATTTGCAGGAAGTGGATGAAGAAGTGTCCGGACAAGAAGAAGAAGTTCCTATTTTTGCTCTGCAAACTCTTCCTACTGATTTAAGAATTCTGCGCGAACAGCAAGCTGCAATTGCCCCTGAAGAAATCCAGAAATGGAAAAAGAAAGGAGCTGTCCTAAAGGAGGGGTATGTAAAATTTTGCCCGACACCATGACATGTTGTACCTATATCCCAGAAAACACAGGCCCTAATGGTAAAGTTACATTAGCCATAGAGAAATTAAATGACCTGTCTGAAGTCATTTGCAGCTTGAATGGAGCAGAGCTACCCCCACGAAAAAACCTCACTGAAAGACTGCAAGTATAAAACAAAAGCAAGCATATTGTAACTGCACACAGCATGGACTGACCTCCATGTATAATACTTGCTAAAAGTTATTAATGTTAATCTGTTTTCTATCTTCCCATCATATGTTTTAAAGCAACCTGTATATTAAGCACATATGGTTAAACCTTCCCATAGTAAGAGCCAATGTAAATTACCTGCTATGGGTTATTAATGATAATCTATTTTCTACTCTTCCACCTAATGATCTAAAGCAACCTGCATATTAAGCAACATATAGTTACTTTCCTATGGTAAGAGCCAATGTAAATTACCTACTAAGGGTTGTTACAATTAATCTGTTTCCTACTCTTCCACCTAATGATTTAAAGCAACCTGCATATTAAGCAACTAATGGTTCAATTTTCCCATAGTAAGATACCATGTAAACTACCTACTAAGGGTTATTACTGTTAATTTGTTTTCTACTTTCCCACTAATGAGCTAAAGCAACCTGCATATTGAGCAACATAAGGTTAAATCTTACTCTAGTAAGAGACCATGTAAATTAACTGCCTATGATTATTACTGTTAAAGGGACACTCTAGGCACCCAGACCACTTCTGCTCATTGGAGTGGTCTGGGTGCCAACTCCCACTACCCTTAACCCTGCAGCTGTAATTATTGCAGTTTTTTATAAACTGCAATAATTACATTGCAGGGTTAACTCCACCTCTAGTGGCTGTCTACTAGACAGCCACTAGAGGTCACTTCCTGGGTTCTAGCACAGGAAACCTGTGCTAGAGCGTCGCTGGACGTCCTCACGCTGTGTGAGGACCTCCAGCGTCGTTCAAAACCCCATAGGAAAGCATTGAAATGATTTTTCAATGCTTTCTTATGGGGAGACGTAATGCGCATGCGCGGCATTTCCGCGCATGCGCATTACGTCTCCTCGGCCGGTGGGCGAGATCAGTCTCGCCCACCGGCCGACGCAATCACTGGGAGGAGCGTCGCGGAGGCGGAGACAGCGGCGAGGGACATCGCCGCTGTCCCAGGTAAGTGACTGAAGGGCTTTTCACCCCTTCAGTAACCGGGGATTGGGGGGTGGGAGGGAGAGGGACCCTCCAGTGCCAGAAAAACGGATTGTTTTTCTGGCACTGGAGTTTCCCTTTAACCTGCTTTCTTCTTTCCCACCTAATGGGTTAAAGCAACCTGCATATTAAGCAGCATACTGTTCAATCTCTCTATGGTAAGAGACCATGTAAATTAACTGTCTAGGATTATTACTGGTAACTGTTTTCTACTTTCCCACCTAACGGGTTACAGCAACCTGCATATTAAGCAGCATACTGTTCAATATCTCTATGGTATGAGGCCATGTAAATTAACTGCTAAGAATTATTACTGCTAATCTGCTTTCTACTCCCCCACCTAATGATGTAAACAACCTGTAGTTTAAGCAACATGTAGTTCAAATTTCCCACAGTAAGAGACTATGTAAATTACCTGCTAAGGGTTATTACTGCTAATTAATCTCCACTCTCCCATCTTATGACCCAAAGCAACCTGCATCTTACGCAACATAAATATGCTAAGTGCAACTGTACGAACAGTCAAGTAACTAATACACCATACCTCCCCAGGAAAGGGGATAGCCATCAAAGAGCTGATGTACTGACTCAATTAAAAAAATTTTTTTTTAAATGTTGCATTATATAGTTGCTAAATATGAGTTAATAGATGTCGTCTGTGTGACACGCCAGGGCAATTAGACCATTGGAGGGAGATTATTGGGATATTTGGACAGTCAGGCATACTATAGCACTAGCGCAGTGTCTAAGAAGTCGATGGCACTCACAAACGTACAATGCCTAGAGTGCTGCACAGGTGACACAAAGCATAAGTTTTAGATCTAAAGTTTCCTACACCACAAGTTATAAATATATAATGTATAATATGCTATGTTAGAGGTTGTCTTCAACACCTAGGATATACATGGTATAAATACATAAGGTATAATAAGTTTTACAAAATGAAGGAGAGGTGAATGCGCACTTTTATAGAAGGAACTCCTGGATTGTGAAAATAATCTCTAAAATCTGTAAGTATAAAAAGCCAACATAGCGTAATAAAATCACACACAAGGTATGGAAAATTAAATAATTGGAAAACTCACAATGTTTAGAGCATTTCTGAGTTTGCTCTAAACTATGAAGGCAGGATACATCAAACAGATGTGAAATAGCTGGTTTGGGGTCCCCCAGGAGGTATAGATAATCCTCTGTTTAGTAGATCAGGAACCAGGAACCAAGATGAATATATAACTAGAAAAGCTACAATTTCTGGGGAAATTGTGAAGTGTTCTTGCCTCCACCAGTAGTATACAACTGGAGTGGGCGGAGTAACTGTTATTATTTATTTATATAGCACATTTAATTGCAACGTTGTTGCACAGTTACATTAAAACATACAGTTATAAAAACATTAGCAGGTGCAAATGGCCCTGTCTATGACATCACTTGCTGCTGCAGCCTTGCACAGGTCAGAGTATTTTTGCGGTTGCCATCTTCAAACGGTCGTATTTTAAAAACTATAAATCCTACAGTGAAGAGCTTTATATTGTGAGAATCACAAGACCCAGACCTACATTTTGATGTATAGTATGTCTCTGAGATATTAACAAGGAAGGCACAGTCGCAGTTTAGAAATTGCCCTTCAAATGTGAGCTTTGCAGAGTGGTTTCAATGAATGTCAATGGACTGCGTGAGTTGCAAACAAATGGTCATATTGCGAAAACAATCAGGACTATGGCTTAGCCGTGGACATTTTTAGTGGCAGCAGGGATAGCTGAACGTTTTGATATAAGATTTGTGTAGGTGGGCTTGAAAATGAGGGAGTAGTGGCAGTTTAGAAATCATGTCCTGATTTTTCAGCTTTTGCCAGCTCCCACTCTAGCTTTGCCATTCATTCCTATGGGACAAATTTCGCCACAAGAATGACGATATTCCGAGAACCATTCAGCGAAACGTTCCACAAAGTAATAGCAACGCGATCGGGAACAATCTGCACGTTTTGGTAAATTTTTGTCTATGTAGTGTAAAAACTGTGGGAGGAGTTAGGGTGGCAAATTTGGCTATAATAAGAATAATAATAACTAGAAAAGCTACAATTTCTGGGGAAATTGTGAAGTGTTCTTGCCTCCACCAGTAGTATACAACTGGAGTGGGCGGAGTAACTGTTATTATTTATTTATATAGCACATTTAATTGCAACGTTGTTGCACAGTTACATTAAAACATACAGTTATAAAAACATTAGCAGGTGCAAATGGCCCTGTCTATGACATCACTTGCTGCTGCAGCCTTGCACAGGTCAGAGTATTTTTGCGGTTGCCATCTTCAAACGGTCGTATTTTAAAAACTATAAATCCTACAGTGAAGAGCTTTATATTGTGAGAATCACAAGACCCAGACCTACATTTTGATGTATAGTATGTCTCTGAGATATTAACAAGGAAGGCACAGTCGCAGTTTAGAAATTGCCCTTCAAATATGAGCTTTGCAGAGTGGAGTTTCAATGAATGTCAATGGACTGCGTGAGTTGCAAACAAATGGTCATATTGCGAAAACAATCAGGACTATGGCTTAGCCGTGGACATTTTTAGTGGCAGCAGGGATAGCTGAACGTTTTGATATAAGATTTGTGTAGGTGGGCTTGAAAATGAGGGAGTAGTGGCAGTTTAGAAATCATGTCCTGATTTTTCAGCTTTTGCCAGCTCCCACTCTAGCTTTGCCATTCATTCCTATGGGACAAATTTCGCCACAAGAACGACGATATTCCGAGAACCATTCAGCGAAACGTTCCACAAAGTAATAGCAACGCGATCGGGAACAATCTGCACGTTTTGGTAAATTTTTGTCTATGTAGTGTAAAAACTGTGGGAGGAGTTAGGGTGGCAAATTTGGCTATAATAAGAATAATAATAATAACTAGAAAAGCTACAATTTCTGGGGAAATTGTGAAGTGTTCTTGCCTCCACCAGTAGTCTACAACTGGAGTGGGCGGAGTAACTGTTATTATTTATTTATATAGCACATTTAATTGCAATGTTGTTGCCCAAAGTGCTTCACAGTTACATTAAAACATACAGTTATAAAAAAATGAGCAGGTGTAAAATGCTTTGTCTATGACATCACTTGCTGCTGCAGCCTGGCACAGGTCAGAGTATTTTTGCAGTTGCCATCTTCAAACGGTCATATTTCTAAAACTATAAATCCTACAGTGAAGAGCTTTATATTGTGAGAATCACAAGACCCAGACCTACATTTTGATGTATAGTATGTCTCTGAGATATTAACAATGAAGGCACAGTCGCAGTTTAGAAAATGCCCTTCAAATGTGAGCTTTGCAGAGTAGAGTTTCAATGAATGTCAATGGAAGGCGTGAGTTGCAAACAAATGGTCATATTGTGAAAACTATCAGGACTATGGCTTAGCCGTGGACATTTCTAGTGGCAGCAGGGATAGCTGAACGTTTTGATATAAGATTTGTGTAGGTGGGCCTGAAAATGAGGGAGTGGTGGCAGTTTAGAAATCATGTCCTGATTTTTCAGCTTTTGCCAGCTCCCACTCTAGCTTTGCCATTCATTCCTATGGGAAAAATTTTGCCACAAGAACGACGATATTCCGAGAACCATTCGGCGAAACGTTCCACAAAGTAATAGCAATCCGATCGGGAACAATCTGCATGTTTTGGTATATTTTTGTCTATGTAGTGTAAAAACTGTGGGAGGAGTTAGGGTGGCAAATTTGGCTATAATAAGAATAATAATAACTAGAAAAGCTACAATTTCTGGGGAAATTGTGAAGTGTTCTTGCCTCCACCAGTAGTATACAACTGGAGTGGGCGGAGTAACTGTTATTATTTATTTATATAGCACATTTAATTGCAACGTTGTTGCACAGTTACATTAAAACATACAGTTATAAAAACATTAGCAGGTGCAAATGGCCCTGTCTATGACATCACTTGCTGCTGCAGCCTTGCACAGGTCAGAGTATTTTTGCGGTTGCCATCTTCAAACGGTCGTATTTTAAAAACTATAAATCCTACAGTGAAGAGCTTTATATTGTGAGAATCACAAGACCCAGACCTACATTTTGATGTATAGTATGTCTCTGAGATATTAACAAGGAAGGCACAGTCGCAGTTTAGAAATTGCCCTTCAAATGTGAGCTTTGCAGAGTGGCGTTTCAATGAATGTCAATGGACTGCGTGAGTTGCAAACAAATGGTCATATTGCGAAAACAATCAGGACTATGGCTTAGCCGTGGACATTTTTATTAGCAGCAGGGATAGCTGAACGTTTTGATATAAGATTTGTGTAGGTGGGCTTGAAAATGAGGGAGTAGTGGCAGTTTAGAAATCATGTCCTGATTTTTCAGCTTTTGCCAGCTCCCACTCTAGCTTTGCCATTCATTCCTATGGGACAAATTTCGCCACAAGAATGACGATATTCCGAGAACCATTCAGCGAAACGTTCCACAAAGTAATAGCAACGCGATCGGGAACAATCTGCACGTTTTGGTAAATTTTTGTCTATGTAGTGTAAAAACTGTGGGAGGAGTTAGGGTGGCAAATTTGGCTATAATAAGAATAATAAGAATAATAATAATAATATATATGTGAGATAACATTAAGTGGTCTTGCTATGCAAGAACACTTAACTAGAAAAGCTACAATTTCTGGGGAAATTGTGAAGTGTTCTTGCCTCCACCAGTAGTATACAACTGGAGTGGGCGGAGTAACGGTTATTATTTATTTATATAGCACATTTAATTGCAACGTTGTTGCACAGTTACATTAAAACATACAGTTATAAAAACATTAGCAGGTGCAAATGGCCCTGTCTATGACATCACTTGCTGCTGCAGCCTTGCACAGGTCAGAGTATTTTTGCGGTTGCCATCTTCAAACGGTCGTATTTTAAAAACTATAAATCCTACAGTGAAGAGCTTTATATTGTGAGAATCACAAGACCCAGACCTACATTTTGATGTATAGTATGTCTCTGAGATATTAACAAGGAAGGCACAGTCGCAGTTTAGAAATTGCCCTTCAAATGTGAGCTTTGCAGAGTGGCGTTTCAATGAATGTCAATGGACTGCGTGAGTTGCAAACAAATGGTCATATTGCGAAAACAATCAGGACTATGGCTTAGCCGTGGACATTTTTAGTGGCAGCAGGGATAGCTGAACGTTTTGATATAAGATTTGTGTAGGTGGGCTTGAAAATGAGGGAGTAGTGGCAGTTTAGAAATCATGTCCTGATTTTTCAGCTTTTGCCAGCTCCCACTCTAGCTTTGCCATTCATTCCTATGGGACAAATTTCGCCACAAGAATGACGATATTCCGAGAACCATTCAGCGAAACGTTCCACAAAGTAATAGCAATCCGATCGGGAACAATCTGCACGTTTTGGTAAATTTTTGTCTATGTAGTGTAAAAACTGTGGGAGGAGTTAGGGTGGCAAATTTGGCTATAATAAGAATAACTAGAAAAGCTACAATTTCTGGGGAAATTGTGTGAAGTGTTCTTGCCTCCACCAGTAGTCTACAACTGGAGTGGGCGGAGTAACTTATTATTTATTTATATAGCACATTTAATTGCAATGTTGTTGCCCAAAGTGCTTCACAGTTACATTAAAACATACAGTTATAAAAACATTAGCAGGCCCTGTCTATGACATCACTTGCTGCTGCAGCCTTGCACAGGCCAGAGTTTTTTCGCGGTTGCCATCTTCAAACGGTTGTATTTTAAAAACTATAAATTCTACAGCGAAGAGCTTTATAGTGTGAGAATCACAAGACCCAGACCTACATTTTGTTGTATAGTATGTCTCTGAGATATTAACAATTAAGGCACAGTCGCAGTTTAGAAATTGCCCTTCAAATGTGAGCTTTGCAGAGTGGAGTTTCAATGAATGTCAATGGACTGCGTGAGTTTCAAACAAATGGTCATATTGTGAAAACTATAATGACTATGGCTTAGCTGTGGACATTTTTAGTGGCAGCAGGGATAGCTGAACATTTTGATATAAGATTTGTGTAGGTGGGCCTGAAAATGAGGGAGTAGTGGCAGTTTAGAAATCATGTCCTGATTTTTCAGCTTTTGCCAGCTCCCACTCTAGCTTTGCCATTCATTCCTATGGGACAAATTTCGCCACAAGAACGACGATATTCCGAGAACCATTCAGCGAAACGTTCCACAAAGTAATAGCAACGCGATCGGGAACAATCTGCACGTTTTGGTGAATTTTTGTCTATGTAGTGTAAAAACTGTGGGAGGAGTTAGGGTGGCAAATTTGGCTATAATAAGAATAATAATAACTAGAAAAGCTAAAATTTCTGGGGAAATTGTGTGAAGTGTTCTTGCCTCCATCAGTAGTCTACAACTAGAGTGGGCGGAGTAACTGTTAGTATTTATTTATATAGCACATTTAATTGCAATGTTGTTGCCCAAAGTGCTTCACAGTTACATTAAAACATACAGTTGTAAAAAATTAGCAGGTGTAAAAGGCTTTGTCTATGACATCACTTGCTGCTGCAGCCTTGCACAGATCAGAGTATTTTGGCGGTTGCCATCTTCAAACGGTCGTATTTTAAAAACTATAAATCCTACAGTGAATAGCTTTATATTGTGAGAATCACAAGACCCAGACCTACATTTTGATGTATAGTATGTCTCTGAGATATTAACAATGAAGGCACAGTCGCAGTTTCGAAATTGCCCTTCAAATGTGAGCTTTGCAGAGTGGAGTTTCAATGAATGTCAATGGACTGCGTGAGTTGCAAACAAATGGTCATATTGTGAAAACTATCAGGACTATGGCTTAGCCGTGGACATTTCTAGTGGCAGCAGGGATAGCTGAACGTTTTGATATAAGATTTGTGTAGGTGGGCCTGAAAATGAGGGAGTGGTGGCAGTTTAGAAATCATGTCCTGATTTTTCAGCTTTTGCCAGCTCCCACTCTAGCTTTGCCATTCATTCCTATGGGACAAATTTCGCCACAAGAACGACGATATTCCGTGAACCATTCGGCGAAACGTTCCACAAAGTAATAGCAATCCGATCGGGAACAATCTGCACGTTTTGGTATATTTTTGTCTATGTAGTGTAAAAACTGTGGGAGGAGTTAGGGTGGCAAATTTGGCTATAATAAGAATAATAAGAATAATAATAATAATATATATGTGAGATAACATTAAGTGGTCTTGCTATGCAAGAACACTTAACTAGAAAAGCTACAATTTCTGGGGAAATTGTGAAGTGTTCTTGCCTCCACCAGTAGTCTACAACTGGAGTGGGCGGAGTAACTGTTACTATTCATTTATATTGCACATTTAATTGCAACGTTGTTGCCCAAAGTGCTTCACAGTTACATTAAAACATACATTTATAAAAACATTAGCAGGTGCAAAAGGCCCTGTCTATGACATCACTTGCTGCTGCAGCCTTGCACAGGTCAGAGTATTTTGGCGGTTGCCATCTTCAAACGGTCGTATTTTAAAAACTATAATTCCTACAGTGAAGAGCTTTATATTGTGAGAATCACAAGACCCAGACCTACATTTTGATGTATAGTATGTCTCTGAGATATTAACAATGAAGGCACAGTCGCAGTTTAGAAATTGCCCTTCAAATGTGAGCTTTGCAGAGTGGAGTTTCAATGAATGTCAATGGAAGGCGTAAGTTGCAAACAAATGGTCATATTGTGAAAACTATAAGGACTATGGCTTAGCCGTGGACATTTCTAGTGGCAGCAGGGATAGCTGAACGTTTTGATATAAGATTTGTGTAGGTGGGCCTGAAAATGAGGGAGTGGTGGCAGTTTAGAAATCATGTCCTGATTTTTCAGCTTTTGCCAGCTCCCACTCTAGCTTTGCCATTCATTCCTATGGGACAAATTTCGCCACAAGAACGACGATATTCCGTGAACCATTCGGCGAAACGTTCCACAAAGTAATAGCAATCCGATCGGGAACAATCTGCACGTTTTGGTAAATTTTTGTCTATGTAGTGTAAAAACTGTGGGAGGAGTTAGGGTGGCAAATTTGGCTATAATAAGAATAATAATAATAATATATATGTGAGATAACATTAAGTGGTCTTGCTATGCAAGAACACTTAATAATATATATGTGAGATAACATTAAGTGGTCTTGCTATGCAAGAACACTTAATAATATATATGTGAGATAACATTAAGTGGTCTTGCTATGCAAGAACACTTAATAATAATATATATGTGAGATAACATTAAGTGGTCTTGCTATGCAAGAACACTTAATAATAATAATAATATATATGTGAGATAACATTAAGTGGTCTTGCTATGCAAGAACACTTAATAAATACTTTAATTGATGCAAAATAAATCAAAAACAATAAATAGCACAACGCGTTTCGACCTAATGCAATAGGTCTTCCTCAGGTGCATATAAGTTTGCAACTAAAATAAGCTCCCTTATATAGGGCACAAAACACTTCATAATCAATTAAAACACAGAAACAGGTGTACATCCATTAACCTCCCCCTTCTCCGTATATGGTATGTTTCCGGCCGTTTTTCAGTACTTTCGCCTCTTCCAACATGTCCGCCGTCATCATTTCCTTAGTATGTGTATGGAGCCACAACCAATATGGCCGCGCGTGTCTGACGTTTTCACTCCATGTAAGTTGAAATCGTCATATCCGTTTCGTCATTTCCGGTTGACGTCACATATGTCCTTTTCGGCAGGTGTGCGGTCATGTGATTGCGGCTCATTAATGCAGGGGAGGCCGGCTCAGCAATGTAATAACGTCCATTCCGCGGCCATATTGGAGAAGGGAAGAAGTAAGGGCAATATTGGAAATAGGGAAGATTAGTTAATACAAATAGATTAGGTATATATTTATTAATACACAAAAGTATTTTGACTTAAATAATAATACAAATAGCTAAAAAGACCATATTTAAGAGGGAACAAGGATATAAAAAAGATTAGTAAATGCAGATTGGTTAAATATATGTTTGCTAATATAAAATAAAAATATTTGGACTTAAATAGTGGTGCAAATAGCATATAAAATAAACATATCAGGTTAAGAGAACACAAGGATATCAACTTTAAAAAGGGGGATTGCAGTTATAAAATAGGTCCTATCTCAAAATCAATGTTTAGCCCCTTAGGGCATAGGGTTTGTAATTCAAAGATCCAGCTGGACTCTTTTTTGCTTAAATTAAAAGCAGTGTTGCCTCCTCTCCAGTGTGTTTTAACCTGTTGAATTGCTGTAAATTGCAATTCTCCTGGGTTTGAATTATGTTTTTCTAAAAAGTGGCTAGACACACTGTGATTTATAAAACCATTTCTAATATTCCTGATGTGTTCATACATTCTTGTTTTTAGGGGTCTAGAAGTTTTTCCCACATATTGTAAGCCACATGTGCATTGTAGTAAATAAATAACATTACTGGACTCACATGTAATGAACAACGTAATATTAAAAGAATTCTTAGTCGTATTGGATATAAAATTATCCTTCCTTTTTTTAGTTATATTAGTATGTTTACAGGCATGGCAATTACCACAATGATAAAACCCTTTTGTTGTTTTTGACCAATTGGTTAGGAAATTACTACTTTCTTTCTCTACATGATTGGACGTTAAAATTTGTTTAAAATTCTTTGCCCCCCTAAAAATAAATTTGGGGTTATCTCCAATAAACTCATGCATATCGTAGTCTTGCTTTAAAATGTTCCAATTTTTATTTAGAATTCTTTTTAATATGCCAATGTTACTGCAATAATGAAAAATAAACGGAATTTGTTTATTTTGTGTGTCTTGGTCTCTTTTTTTATCTTTATAATTTAACAGTTGTAACCTGTCTAGATCTTTAATGTTATTAATATACTTCTGTAAATTGTCCTCACAATAACCCTTCTGTAAAAACCCTTCTGTAAAAACTGATCTTTTAAAAATGACTACTGTGCAATAAAATCAGATTGGTCCGAGCAGTTTCTTTTCATCCTTAAAAATTGACCCTTGGGAATATTTTGAAGCCATAGGTCGTGGTGGCAACTACTGGTCTCAATAAAACTATTGACGTCTACTTGTTTAAAAAAAGATCGAGTCTTCACCTTCTGTTCTGAAATATAAATACTAAGATCTAAAAAATCAATAGTTTTGGCATTCACAGTTTTCGTTAGTTTAATGCCTCAATCATTAAGATTGATATGATTAAAAAATAAATTAAAATCTGCTTCGGACCCTTTCCAGATTATAAAAATATCATCTATGTATTGTCTGCATAGGGCCAGGTTTGCTCCCCAGTTATGCCCATGGAATATGAAAGATTCTTCCCAATATGACATAAATAAATTGGCATAACTGGGGGCAAACCTGGTCCCCATAGCCGTGCCGCGTATTTGAAGATAAAAGTCGTCATCAAACCAAAAATAATTATTAGTTAAAATCATCTGTATTCCTTTTACAATAAAATTTATTTGTATATTTAAAAATTCCTTAGATTGTTTCAAGAAAAAGATAACAGCCTCGGGGCGGGGCCTGACAGCCAAGATGGCCGGCCGCATAATCTCAGAGCTCCTGCTACATTAGATCTAAGAGCGGAGATACTGGGCGACCCGACCGTGCTAACGACACACGGTGACCAGCAAAGTGCACGGGACAAGTGCTTCATAATGATACCAACCCGGCACCGGAGCGCCGAGGAAAGGCTGAAACCGGCCATGCGGCCTATGCAAGAGCGGGACCTGTGGTCTGGGGGAAGCGTCCGATCCCACGGCCCGGGACACGCTCACCGGCGAGAAAGCATTGCAGCCCTACCACCCCCCCATGGACCGGTGGGGGATATCCCGGTCCTCGCCGGGGGCGAATACCCCCAAATTGCGGAGAAATCAAGCGACGAAAACCTCAAGCACCCAGGGCCTAACCAAGATGGCGGCTCAGAGGCAGATTGAAACAAGACAAGCACGCACCAAACCGCCCAAGCATATCCTGGATTTCTACAACCAGCTTTGTACTTACCTCTGGAAGAAGCTGCGTAAACGGAGACAACTCTTCAGGCAGGCATTAAGAGATGCGGAGGCATGGATTCGCCCAGCTACCAGGCGCAGTCTGCGGGAAAGCCTTACCCGCGACTATGGAACAGCATCTCCAGCGCAACGGAGCCACAAAACCACAAGGCGGGAAACGGCGTCATGTTCCCTGGGCAATACTGCTCCTATTCCCGGGCCTCAAAGCAAGACGCACAATAGCACACAACAGGCTGATCAAGCGGCATCCCCAGAAATTGCTAAACGAAGACCAGCCAGCATACCCAAGCTGTCTACCACACAGGGACTTTGGAGACTTCCGACCTCCACGCTCACATCACCAGCTCCCCGAGCCCCAGCCTACGACAACATATCCGTCCACGGAGAACGAAGACAGCGGCTCAGACCTTACCTAACCAGGCACCACCACCACCGCTGACGGGGATTGGCTGATCCTGATGCTGGACTTAAAACTAGACCTCAGAGCTGCCAGAAAGGGACACTATGCGCTCAGTACACTGAGGGCCCAATTTTAACCCCTTGCTTACCGCAGCCTTAATGGTCATAAGCGTATATGCCACTCTAGCATACCAAGTGATGTACTAGCCTGCATAATATACCAAAATTACGGTCATTATTGTCAGCCAACTCAATTTGAGTATATCGTGTTAAGTATCGCCTATGACGTAACCTGTTTTATGCCTGTTTATTCCTTTACAAATGTGTTTATTAGTTGGTTACATTTGGCTAATTTTATGATTTATGTGGGGCAGGGGGGTGCCAGGCTCAGGGGGAACATAGCGCATTCTTTAGCTGATGCCCTGCTTACTCCCTATATAAGAGTTTCCATGTCTGGAATGTCTAATGCATATTCATTATGTGTGTACCTGCCGTTTAGAAGCGGCTGCTAGGCCAGACCATGCTACACTGCTAACCTACACGCATGTCCAGAATCCCTAAATGTCCTAACAGTAGGGGGTTACCCAAGCTGCATGTTTTCTACTCACTATCATCTACTGATGACTCCATGTTATAGCGTGAATACTACTTACAAACCACTTTAAGTTACATCGTAGTTAATACACCATGTTATGCATGCTGATGGGGCTGTGTGTCACCCTGGTGACTCACTAACAAACGTATGTTCTAAGCTTGTTTATTCTCATATATAACAACATTGTTTAAGCACCTGTTATTATACCATTATAAAATTAGTGCAAGACTAACTTAATACCATATGCCATGTAAGCTATGCATCCTGACTTTCTTGTTAAAAGCTATTGTGGCATGACAAGCTGTATGTAATCACCTGCACTACAAAAATAGAGAAAATTTATGCCAAACTTACCGTAATTTTCTTTTCCTGGCTATTTCTCATGGCAGCATCACTTATGGGTAGCTCCTCCCTTAGCAGTCACAGGACAGGAATTAATTAGATTAATTAATTAGACTGATAGGTATAAAGAGTCCCTCCTCCCCTTACACCACAGTCCAATTATAAAGCTGAAAATAAAAAATGGGCGGGAACCCTGATGCTGCCATGAGAAATAGCCAGGAAAAGAAAATTACGGTAAGTTTGGCATAAATTTTCTCTATTCCTGGCTAATCATGGCAGCATCACTTATGGGTAATACCCAAGCTCACAAAAATTAGGGTGGGAATAAAATTATGATAAAACACACAGAAC
The DNA here is from genome assembly GCF_036172605.1 of Pelobates fuscus. NCBI lineage: Eukaryota > Metazoa > Chordata > Amphibia > Anura > Pelobatidae > Pelobates > Pelobates fuscus. The sequence goes on along the minus strand of NC_086321.1, from coordinate 186,899,786 downwards.
AAATTATTATGCTATGACTGAATTTAATATCAACGGGACAAAGAAACCGTAGACAAGACACTCTTCCCAAATGAGGTGGAAGGAGCATCCACATCAAGTTTGTAGTGTTTCATGAACGTCATCGGGGAAGACCAGGTGGCTGCCTTGCAAATGTCATCGTATGGAACCTCTGCCCAATTAGCCCAGGAAGTTGACAATGCTCTGGTTGAATGAGCCTTTATCTTCAGTGGAGGAGAGCGATCTTTATTGAGATAAGCCTTTCTGATTACAAGAGCAATCCAACGCTTCAACGTAGATAGAGAGGCTGCCTCACCTCTCCTGGCCCCTGAAGGCAAAACGAAAAGCTGGTGAGTTTTCCTGTAAGGAGCAGAACGTTCAAGGTACACAGACAGGCAGTTCATAACATCCAAACGATGCCACTTGATCTCCTCTGGTGATGAAGGATTGGGGTAGAAGGATGGCAGGACCACCTCTTGAGATAGATGGAAACGAGAGACCACTTTAGGCAGAAATGCTGGATTAGGTTGCAGGCACACCCTATTGTGGTAGAATTGTAGACAAGAAGGCAAGGTGGAGAAGGCCTTGATCTCTTGATCCCTTGATTACTCTCCTAGCGGAAGTAATTGCTACTAAGAACAATGTTTTGTAAGTTAGGAGGACAGCATCCAAATTCTCAAGAGGGACGAATAGATCCTCAGTCAGGTAGTCGAGAACAAGCGGAAGGTCCCAAGGAGGGGTAGTGGATCTCGAAGGCGGTCTCAACTTGAAAGCTGCCTTCAAGAACCTGGAGATCAATGGGTCTGATGACCAAGAGGAGTTGCACAAGGCTGACAGGGCCGAAGACTGAACTTTAAGAGTGCTGATGCTAAGACCCTTATCCAGACCTTCTTGCAGGAACTCCAAGATTTCAGTGTTGCGAGGGCGTATGAAGTCAACTCGCTTGGCCGAAGCCCATTCCTGAAACACATCCCAGATTCTATGGTAGCATGAGGACGTAGAAGCCTTCCTTGAGTGTAAGAGGGTATTGACCACAGCTTCTGAAAGGCCTAACTGTTGAAGTCTTACTTTTTCAAGATCCACACCCCCAATTTGAGGCGTTCCGGATGAGGATGGAATATTGGACCCTGCGTTAGCAGATCCTTCAGAACAGGCAGGGGCCGAGGCTGTTCCTGGCTCAACATTGACAGTAGGGGAAACCACGGCCTTCGAGGCCAAATTGGGATCACGGCAATAACCTTCTTCCCTTCTGACCAAACTTTTCTCAGGAACCTGGGTATCATGGGTAGGGGAGGGAACGCATACCCCAGATCGAACGACCAAGGAAGAGATAGAGCATCCTGGCCCAGTGCCTGACTCTCTGGGTGGAGGGAGTAGTAATTCTCCACTTGGCGATTCCTGAACGAGGCCATCAGGTCGATCTGGGGCATGCCCCACCGATGGGTGATCCAAGCAAAAACTGACTGGTGAAGTTTCCATTCTCCCGGGAGAATTTCTGTTCTGCTGAGAAAATCCGCCGCTATGTTCTCCGAGCCTGGGAGATAGATAGCCTTCAGTCCCTGGAGATAGGTCATGGCCATTACCATTAGAGGAGCTAGCTCTTTTAAGAGCTGCTTGCTCCTTGTGCCTCCCTGGTTGTTTACATATGAGGCCACCGCTCGGTTGTCCGTCTTGATCAACACCCAGGAATTCCTGATCTTCGGAAGGAACACCCGAATGGCCTTGGAAATAGCTTGTAGTTCTCTTAGGTTCAAGTGGAGCCGACTTTCTTCTCGAGTCCACCACCCCTGAGTCCACGAGGAATCCAGGTGGGCACCCCAACCAGAAGAACTGGCATCTGTCGTAATAACGGTCCACAGAGGCTCTTCCAAGGGAAAGCCCTTTGCTAGGTTCTTCCACCAGTTCAACTCTTTTCTTACTGGCAGTGGCAGATATATCTTCTGATCCCAATCCGTTTTTTCCCTGTCGAACTGGAGAAGGAAACAACTCTGTACAGGGCGAAACTTCCATTGGGCCCACTTCACCAAACCTATCGTAGACGTTAAAGAACCCAGGAGACTCATGACTTCCCTTGCCGAGGCCCTTTCGAGAACTTGGAGCTTCTTGACTTTGTCTTTTATCTTCATGATCCTCTCCGGAGACAAAAACACACGGGCAGAAATGGTATTTATCACCGCTCCGAGGAACACGATGGTCTGAGATGGAATCAGGGAGCTTTTTTCTATGTTGAGAAGCCACCCGTGATCTTGCAGGATGTTCATTTCCATTAATGTATGATGCTCCACTATTCTTTGTGAAGGCCCTATGATGAGTATGTCGTCCAGGTAATGGAATATCTCGATACCTCTCATCCTTATGACGGCAATCAAAGAGACAAGGACCTTCGAGAAAGTCCTTGGCGCTAAGCTGAGACCAAACGGAAGCCCTCGGAACTGGAAATGTCTTCCTAAAGCCCAGAACCGAAGGAACTGCATGTGATTGCTGTTTACAGGGATTTGGTAGTAGGTGTCTTTTAAGTCTATGGAGGTCATCCAATCTCCTGGTTTTACGCACTTTAGGATAGTCTGTAAGGATTCCATTTTGAATGTCCTTACGTCTAGAAAGGCGTTCACTCCTTTCAGGTTCAGGATGAGACGCCACTTTCCCTGGGGCTTTGGGGCCAAAAACACAGTGGAATACATCCCCTGGAACCTTTCGTGAGTAGGGACTACCTCCAACACCTTCTGTTCCAGCAGAGTGGAAATGCAAGTCCTCATGGCCCTTCGTTTGACACCTTCTGACACTTTTGATTTTCTGAAATGGGCAGCATGTGGACGAGAGGAAAATTCTATCCTGTAGCCTTCTTTTATGATTGAGGTGACCCACTCGTCTGTGACATTTGCGGCCCATACCGGGTAAAAGAACTGCAGTCTTCCACCCACCGTACCCGGATGGGCCCGAGGACCTTCAGAAGGTCTTCCCGGAGGTTCTGGCACCTCTACCTCTGAAAGCCTTATTGGAAGAGGAGTGAGAGAAGGACTTCCACGAAGAGTTCCTGGAATACTCCCTTCCGGGCTTGTAGCTTCTACTGTCCCGAAAGGACCGATCCTTAAATCGCCTGGTTTTCCAGGAGGAGGAAAAACTCTTTCTGCTGACTTGTGGAAGAAACGCTTTTTTCCCATCAGCAGCTTTCTGAATGGCATCCTCCAGGATCTTACCAAACAGGAGGTCCCCCTGGAACGGGAGACCACACAAGGACGCTTTGGAGGCATAGTCCGCCCCCCAGGAATGAAGCCATAAGGCCCTTCTGGAGGCCACAGATAGGGCCATACCTTTGGCAATCATGCGAGTGATGTCCAGGGAGGCTTCAGAGCAAAATTCAGTAGCAAGGCTCAAATCCTTGAGACTTTCCAGGAGATGTTCTCTACGGATACCTTGACCAATATCTTCCTCCAAATTAGCGAGCCAAACTCTTAAGGCCCTGGAGAGAGTGGTCAGCGCCACTGCCGGATGAAGGGCGGAGCCTAGCGCCAGATAGGCTTTAATTAGGTCACCATCCATACGCTTTTCCATAGGTTCTCTTAAGTATGCCATGGAGTCTATAGGAAGCGTGGTCTTTTTAGCCATATGGATCACTGCGGCATCAACCTTGGGAACCGAATTCCAAAGGCAGCAGTCCATGGCAGAATAAGGATAAGTCCTTGTGAATTTGTTTTTCAAGGTGGACTTCCTCTCCGGCTTATTCCATTCCTGAAGGATCATGTCCCTTATAGAGGAATGTACTGGGAACGTTGGTCTATTAGGTTTCAAGTCCTCAAAAAACCTGTCAGCCTCTCTCAATTCAGATTTTTCTTCCGTGAGGCTAAGAGTGTCTCTGAGGAGGGTAATAAGTCGATCTATAGATTTAGAGTCCAGAGACCTGGAGGCATAGTCAGCCTCCTCCTCCCCCTCATCAGAGACCTCCCACAGGTCAGGATCCTCCTCAGAGCTGGAAGACTGAGGTTCCGCTCTGCGTCTCTTAGGAGGGCCACCACATCCCGTGGTAGACTTAAAGCCCTCAGCAATTGCACGGGAAATCCAAAGCTTAAGGTCGTCCTGCGGTGAAGTCTTACTGGGGACATTAGCCGCTTCCGACAAGCATTCCCTGCAGAGGTTCCTTCCAGGTGGAGCAGGTGATGAACAATTGATGCATCTGTTGGTCTTTTCTCTGGATTTTCTCGCTGGAGAATCCAACTGTTTGCTGGGGCTGAAATAAAGCCATATATAACATATATTACAGGCTCAGTATGGCACTCTTTTAATAACCCCCCCTGAACAAAATAAATGGCTCACCTATGTTTTCTAGAGAGGGATCTAGCAGAGGCAGAGGGAGAATCCATACTAAGAAAAGAACAAAGGCAAAATCAGAACACATCCCTAAAAAGCCCAAAAAGGCAAACTGGAAAGCAAACCCAAAGCCCCCAGCAAAAAAACAGGCAATCCTACCTCATAATGGCAGAAAACACACTCCAGGCAGCCAGGAGACAGCAAGTAGGAGAACTGGCGAAAGTTCAGACCGCAAATCAGAAGTTCCGAACAGCTGACAGGCAAGTGTCAGTATTCCCCTGCTTAAATACCTCTGCGCCCGGTCCGCGCATGCGCAGAGCGCTGCAACGCACGCCATGCGTTCCAAGCCTCGCGGGCGTCGCGAGGCACTTCCGGGTTCGGCAATTCCGCGGCTGGAACGCACACCACGGCAAACCAGCCAATCCAGGCGAAAACAGCCCCCACAAGGACAGCAACTCCCAGCAAGCCCCCAGGGGCAATACAGGGCACTCAGGCAGAAAATCACACGCAATAGAGCCCAACAGCATCCACCATCCGGATGACTGCAGCATGGATCCCCAAAACACTGCCAACAAGGTAAGGGGGGGATTTCAACCCCAATTACTAGGGGCACTTCCAGAAACAAGGGGAAATTTTTAAGGATAACCAACCCCAGGAAGTTTTAGAACAGTGTCTGAAAAGTGTCTATCAGAATACATCCCACGCAGCAGTTCAGTACTTACTCTGAACCTGACCCAGTTAGTCCTGCCCATGCAGGCTGTTTACTGGGTCCTTCAAATGAAGAGAGGCTGAACTTCATTTGGAACGAACCCACGACAAACGCAGGAAGGTGGCCATAAAATAAAAAGTTAAAAGTCCTGTAGAACTTGCTAAGGACAGGAAAAAAGACTGTGGTGTAAGGGGAGGAGGGACTCTTTATACCTATCAGTCTAATTAATTAATCTAATTAATTCCTGTCCTGTGACTGCTAAGGGAGGAGCTACCCATAAGTGATGCTGCCATGATTAGCCAGGAATAAAGAATTTAATAAAAAGATAACAGCCTCTATTCCTTTTGAATGTTCAATTATTGTATAGAGGCTGGTAACGTCACAGGTAATCAATAAAAAACCTTCTTCCCACTTTTGATTTTCTAAAATCTTTAAAAGGCTCATAGAGTCTTGTAAGTGAGAAGGACATGTTTTTACTATCGGTTGGAGGAAGAAATCAATGAATTGGGATAAAGCAGATAAAATAGAATCTATCCCTGAAACGATGGGTCTACCCGGCGGGTTATCTAGACTCTTATGGATTTTGGGCAAGACATATATCACTGGTATTTTGGGATACTTTATTTGAAGAAATGCAAACTCATTTTTGTCAAGCACTTCGTTTTCAAGGCCCTCTTGTAAGAGGTTCTCATATTTAATTCTAATTTCAGTAGTAGGATTTTTAATTAACTTTTTATAGGTGGTAATATCCTGGAGTTGTTTTCGAATTTCATTTAAATAGGCTTCCTTATCCATAATTACCACTCCACCCCCTTTATCCGCCGGCTTTATTATAATAGAGGGATCTTGTCTTAAGCCCTTTAACGTTTGTTTCTCTTTCAGAGTCATGTTTTGTTTATATTTTGATAAAGATTTTATTTTATATAATTCTTCAAGACATGCCTTTTCAAATACCTTCATGCTTTGGGATTTAAGATATTGAGGGTTAAAAGTAGATTTTTTCTTAAAATTAGTATGCTTTATTACATTATTTCCATCTAATTTTTCTTGAATTACGTCGTCCTCTCTATGGTTTTCTAATACAGTGTTCTTGTTAAAAAACTTTTTTAAACATAATTTCCTTGTGAACCTGTTTATATCAATAAAAACCTCAAATTTATTGATCGGGCAACTAGGAGCATATTTAAAACCCTTTCTTAAAATTTTCTCTTCTACTGGTAAAAGTTCTTTGTTAGATAAGTTAAAAATCGTTATTTCATTATCATTACTTTTTTCCTTTCTTGGTTTATTTCTACCTCCTCTACTTCCTCTTCTGACATCCTGTATCTTTTTGGGGTTCTGTGATACTCTTCTCTCCTTCTCCACCCTGGTTCTAAAAAAAACTCTTCTCCCTTTTCACTCCTCAAGCTATCAAATCTATTTTTTAACGGGATTTGAGTGTAGCCATCATAGTTATCTCTTTTTTTCTGTATCTCTCTCCTTAATTTCGGTGGAGTTGTTGGGGGTAACCTATATGTATGGTTGGGTCTATTTCGTCTCTCCTTTGGGGGACTCCTCCAATTATTATATTCTTTATTAGGGAGGATTTTTCTCCTAACCTGAGTTTGAGGTGGAATTCTCGGTTCAGGCTTACGGTCGGAATAGATCCTATTTCTATTTCTATGGGCCTCCTCCTCATATTGTCTCTTGCTACCCAATCTCTGGGGGTTTATTGTTTTGTTATAATCCCTTGTTTTTTCCCCGGGTATTTTCCTTACCCTATCGTTAGCGTAATCCTCCATGTCTCTTTTGTATTTCTTTTTCTTGTTCCCTATTATGGAACTCTCTAGTCTATCTAAGTTTTTCTTTACTTTTTCAGATAGCATCTCGAAATCCTTGGTGCCTATAAATGGCTCCAATTGAGTATGTCATTTTTTAATAGTTACATCTAGTTCCTTCAAATCTTCTTTCCTTTGGGAAATAATGATATTTATCATCGTAACTGAGAAAGACTCAAGGGCTGAGGTCCATATTCCCATAAATTTAGTATTATCCAAATCAAAGGTAGGGAATTTGGTGAATCTTAGACCTCTTGGTGTTATTTTATCCTTAAGATATTTCTCTAGGGTAAATACTTCCCACTTGATTTTGATTTCTCTACTTAAAAGTTTCTCTAATTGGTGAACCATATCATCTAGATTATCGGTTAGGATCAATTCTTCTTTAGATTGAGGATCATCATACATACATTTTTCAATGGCTGATTTAAACCAATGATTTCTTTGTTCAAATAATGTCATAGTGATAAATACAAAAGCAGCCTCCTTTTCCCAGTGACAATAAAAACAGACAAGTACAACAGGAAAGAAAAGGGGTGGCGCTAATAAACCAAATATCTTAATCAAAGATAATGTGGCATGCAGCAATATCACCTAAGTGTATAGTCACTCTTTTACACTTACATACAAAGGTACAAAATGAAGGAGAGGTGATTGCGCACTTTTATAGAAGGAACTCCTGGATTGTGAAAATAATCTCTAAAATCTGTAAGTATAAAAAGCCAACATAGCGTAATAAAATCACACACAAGGTATGGAAAATTAAATAATTTGAAAACTCACAATGTTTAGAGCATTTCTGAGTTTGCTCTAAACTATGAAGGCAGGATACATCAAACAGATGTGAAATTGCTGGTTTGGGGTCCCCCAGGAGGTATAGATAATCCTCTGTTTAGTAGATCAGGAACCAGGAACCAAGATGAATATATAATAAATACTTTAATTGATGCAAAATAAATAAAAAACAATAAATAGCACAACGTGTTTCGACCTAATGCAATAGGTCTTCCTCAGGTGCATATAAGTTTGCAACTAAAATAAGCTCCCTTATATAGGGCACAAAACACTTCATAATCAATTAAAACACAGAAACAGGTGTACATCCATTAACCTCCCCCTTCTCCGTATATGGTATGTTTCCGGACGTTTTTCAGTACTTCCGCCTCTTCCAACATGTCCGCCGTCATCATTTCCTTAGTTTTAGACTTAAGATTTTTCTTTTTTATACCACAAGTTATACATAGGTAATGTAGAATGTGATATGGTAAAAAAAATGTCTTCAATATCTAAGATATACAAGTTACAAAAATGTAATGTATAATATTTTAAGTTAGAGAACATCTGCAACACCTATGATATGTACTCAATGTATGCCAATGTTCAACCCTAACCTAATTGCATTCTACGAAGAAGTAAGTAGAAGTATAGATCAGTGTGTTGCAGTGGATGCGATCTACTTGGATTTTGCCAAGGCATTTGATACGGTTCCTCACAATAGGTTAGTCTTCAAACTAAAAGAAATTGGTCTAGATGAATATTCTTGTTCTTGGGTAGAACATTGGCTTAAGGATAGAGTACAACGAGTTGTGATTAATGGTAAATTTTCAGTCTGGACAAAATTGGTAAGTGGTGTCCCTCAGGGTTCTGTTTTGGGACCACTTCTATTTAACATATTTATAAATGATCTTGAAATGGGCATTGAAAGTCATGTTTCAGTATTTGCAGATGACACAAAACTTTGTAAAGTAATAAAATGTGAGCAGGATATTGCTTTGCTGCAGAGGGATTTGGATAGATTGAGGGACTGGGCACTAAAATGGCAGATGAAATTTAACGTAAAGAAATGCAAATATATGCACTTCGGGGTTAAGAATGCACAAGCAACTTACACACTAAATGGTAGTGAATTAGGGATAACCACACACGAGAAGGATTTGGGAATTGTTATAGACAACAAATTAGGCAGCAATATGCAATGTCAATCTGCAGTTGCTAAAGCCAGTAAGGTTTTGTCATGTATAAATAGGGGCATAAATTCTCGGGATGAAAATATTATTTGCCTCTTTATAAATCGCCGGTAAGACCACACCTTGAATATGCTGCCAGTACAAACCTTTATCTGGAAATCTATTCATAAACAGGGCTATACATAGGACACAAGGTCACACTTTTAGGCTGGAAGAAAGGAGATTTCATCTAAGGCAAAAGGTTTTTATACAGTAAGAGCAATAAGGATAAGGAATTGCCTGCCTGAAGAGGGGGTTTTGTCAGAGTCACTACAGATGTTTAAACTGCAATTGGATAAATACTTACAAAAACATAACATACAGGGATATAATTTCTAATTAGTGGGGTAATAGCTGCTTGATCCAAGGAGAAATCTGACTGCTATTTTGGGGTCAAGAAGGAATTTTTTTCCTAGTTTGTGGCAAAATTGGAAGCACTTCAGACTAGGTTTTTTGCCTTCTTTTGGATCAACAGCAACAACATATGTGAGGAAGGCTGAACTTGATGGATGCAAGTCTCTTTTCAGCTATGTGACTATGTAACTATGTAACCCACAACCCTGACTCAGGATGAAACATCCATTATATAGAGTATCATTTACACCCGAAGCCACCTTAAGGAAACACAGAAGTTTCCACCCCCAAGGTACCCATAGGAGTACCATGCCTCACGACCAGAGGTTATGTAAATCTCTAGTTCATGTTTACCCCCAGTTTCATTTCCCCTCTCCCCTTCCCAGAAAACCCCACCAAAGTGTCACCGACCCAACCAAGGTTCACTGTACAACTCAAGGCGAGAGAAACAACGACAAGGTCACCCAATCAAACCAACCTACTCCACACCTCGAAAAAAGGCACCATAAACTGTGAAACAAATACACAGATGTAACCACAACTGATGCTCCCCCAAAACTAACAACATATGAAAATACAATAACATAACGTTAGGGGATTAAATACCCCACACAAACAAAGGACTCTACTAGCAGGTGCTAAACAGGACAACGTAGACATTCTTTGTCTCCAAGAAACACACGTTGCACACTGCAGGGTCCCAGAGTTTGGGAAACAGGAATATACAACCCAATATCACGCCACTTACTCCTCTAAAACAAGAGGTGTCTCTTTCCTGTTCCATAAATCACTAACCTTTGAACTTTTACAGATGAAAAAAGACACCCAGGGACGCTACCTAATGCTGCACTGCAATATCAACAACGCATTATATACCTTAGTGGGGATATACAGTCCAAACAGCAACCAACGCAACTTTCTACACAAGGTACTGAACAAAATTCCCCACCATAACACCAACTTCTTTAAAAATATGTGGAGACCTCAATCATGTACTACACCCACGTATGGACACGACAGCTCCTACATCCACTCCCAGATCCAAAGCACTAAACCCACAATGTAAGGCCGTCACTAAACTTATTTCAGATTATGGCCTATACGACATCTGGCGTACCCTTCATCCAAACATGAGAGGGAATTCATTCTACTCAGCGATTCACAAAACGCATTCTAGAATAGATCACATTCTGGTGTCACGTGATATGATCTCACAGGTGACCAAATGTCAACTGGGGGACATCGTGGGGTCAGATCATGCCCCAGTAACACTCACAACCCACGACACTTACAACCACAGAAGGAAACCCCCCCCCTGGCAATTGAACAACACATTACTGACTGATGCAGACTTTAACACTAAATTAGAAACAGACATAAATGACTATTTCCAGACAAATCAAAATCCGGAGCTCCTGCCCACCACACTATGGCAAGCCCACAAGGCAGTAACTAGAGGACTACTCATAAGCAGAGCAGCGTATATAAAACGGAGCACACAAAAGAAATATCTACAATTATTGACAGAGCTTTGAGATCTCAATAATGAACAATAATAAATAGTGATGTCGCGGACATAAAATTTTCCGTTCGCGAACGGCGAACACGAACTTCCGCAAATGTTCGCGAACGGGCAAACCGGGCGAACCGCCATAAACTTCAATAGGCAGGCGAATTTTAAAACCCACAGGGACTCTTTCTGGCCACAGTAGTGATGGAAAAGTTGTTTCAAGGGGACTAACACCTGGACTGTGGCATGCCGGAGGGGGATCCATGGCAAAACTCCTATGGAAAATTACATAGTTGATGCAGAGTCTGGTTTTAATCCATAAAGGGCATAAATCACCTAACATTCCCAAATTGTTTGGAATAACGTGCTTTAAAACATCAGGTATGATGTTGTATCGATCAGGTAGTGTAAGGGTTACGCCCGCTTCACAGTGACAGACCAAACTCCCCGTTTAACGCACCGCAAACAACCGCAAACAGTCCATTTGCACAACCGCAAACTCCCCATTTGCACAAGGTTGGATACCAAACTAGCCATGTCCCGTTCCTTGTCCTCACTGATGTCATTCAAGGTCTCTTCCTCCACCCAGCCATGTACAACACCAAGCGTCCCCAAAAGGTGACAACAAGCCCCCTGTATTTTTTTTTTTTTTAAATGTACACTACTGTTACACCAGATATGAGTTGCACTGGTGTGACACTGTGCCCTGGCAGGCCCTGAAACGCACACGTGTGAAGGAAACTGACTGCTATTATATTACAGTCCAAAAAGTATTATTTTTTTTTTTTTAAATGCAAGCTATTGTGACACCAGATATGAGTGGTGGCACTGGGCAAGTGGGCACAGTATACGCTGTGAGCCTGACACACACGCTGGCAGGCAGGCAACTGCAATTAGATTACAGAGAAAAAAAAAAGCAGACTGATGTTCTAGCCCTAAAAAGGGCTTTTTGGGGTGCTGTCCTTACAGCAGAGATCAGATGAGTCCTTCAGGACTGTAGTGGACACTGAATACACTAGCCTAGCTATCGATTTCCCTTTTAAATCATCAGCAGCTACACTGTCCCTCCTCTCACTAAGAATGCAGCTTCCGGGGCGCGGGGTCTAGCTGTCATGGAGGAAAGACGCACTTTGTGTGAGCTCCCTCAATATCTCACTTTAAGCAGCTATCAACAAGTGAATTTCACCCCAGAAGGACCGACCCGACATGCTTAATAGCGGTCAGCAACTCGACAGAGTCTTACTTACCTCCGCGTGGCAAGTGTGGCCTGGTGCTCACCGATCCTGGGATGCCCAGGAGCAGCTACTTCCCGGCAGGAGCTCTGTTACCCCCCCTTCGGATCGGTGGGGGTTATCCCGGTCCACCCCTGAGAGGCTGTCTGGAGCTCATGAACGCACAGAGCACAGCCGCCCAGGCTGACATACTGATCTGCGACTCTCCCAATATGGCGGCAGCCGCGTGTCCTCCTGGTACCAGCAAAGCATGGCAGGATATTGAGTCTAAGCTGGACAGACTCTTCAATCAATTTTGGAAGCAAATAACAAGCAGGAAGCCCCAACAAGCTCCAACACAGCCCCAACAAGCTCCACCACAGCTAAGCGAAGCAGTCCCCATTAAAATCCACCAACGCAAAAGGCGTCAAAGACGGGACCGGAGGCACAAACAGAAATGCAGAGCCTGCCCCATGTCAAGCACTCGCCTCCACCTTAAGCCACCACAATCCCGCACCGGACGTGAAGCACCACTGGGACAGATCCGACCACCCGACAAAACAAGCTTCCACCACCTCAAGCCGTGAACCCGGCACTCAGCCAGAGACTTGCCTTTGTTGTTCCAGGTATCAGGGACTCCCAGGGTCTGCACCTGGCGCCCAGAAGGGATCGGATGAGCACAAGCAGTAAACAGCAGCCTGCCAAGCATGTCCCACTATAGCCGATCCTCCACACCATGCCTTTGATTACATGAACTGCTCTCTGCACATTAACTAATCGTAAAGTAGCAAGCGTTTAAACATGTCATTATTTCACCTCCTAAAGAGTTTATTGTCATAGTTCCTTACATGCCTTTACCTTAACCGTTCATGTATTATGTTATTCACTAGTCTCATCTCATGGGGCGACTCACACTTGATTTATAACTAGTGGTGGAGCTGCTGATATAAATACACAGTTGATATTGTGCAAGCTACACCCTAAACATGACAGCCATCTTTCACAACAATGTACTGCTATATACTCATACCCTCAGTGCAACTAGCCCTGATATACGCACGTTCAGCCTAGCATGCTCAAATATAACACACTTCTGTCTAAAAAACAAACAAACAAAAAAAAAGAATGCAGCTTCCGAATGAATCTAAAATGGATGCTGTCCAGGAGGTGGGAGGGTCTGGGAGGGAGGGTCTGCTGCTGCTGATTGGCTGGAATGTGTCTGCTCACTGTGAGGTACAGGGTCAAAGTTTACTCAATGATGACGAATAGGGGGCGAACCGAACATATGTTTGCCGTCCGTGGCGAACGCGAACAAGCTATGTTCGCCTGGAACTATTCGCCAGAAAACTGTTCGGGACATCTCTATTAATAAAACCCAAAAACGAAAGACTAATAGAAATAGCACTTACCACTAAACAAATCAATGACCTGCTTCTCCACAAAACTGCCCAGAACCTCCACAAACTCAAATTACGGCATTACACACAGGGTAACAGCGTGAACATCGTCACTTGGAACACGACAGGTTTGAGACACCTATACCAGCTATATGACCAACACAAACTTATATCATTTAAGCAGCTGCAAAGGGAATACAAACTCCCTAACTCAGCAGAATTCGCACATAGGCAGGTTGGCTCTTGGCTGGGAAAACACAAACATTTACTTCCCTCAAAAGACAGGTGGACAAACCTTACAATCCTAGAGCAGATGTGCCTACAGAACAAACAGCCTTCACATCCATTATCTAAGATATACAATCAAAACTATCTAACAAAATCCCCACATGACCTTACATTTGTCCAAGCGTGGGAAACAGAATTGGGCAAGAGACTAACGGATGGCCAATGGGCATACATATTTCGCGTAAACAAAACCCTAACACTGAACACGTCCCATTTGGAAATAAGTAGGAAATACTGTACCGCTGGTACTTGGTCCCTACACGAATGAAACATATCACACCGGCACATTCGGGGATTTGTTGGAGATGCAACAAACACCCAGGAACAATGCTGCACATGTGGTATGTTTCCGGACGTTTTTCAGTACTTCCGCCTCTTCCAACATGTCCGCCGTCATCATTTCCTTAGTTTTAGACTTAAGATTTTTCTTTTTTATACCACAAGTTATACATAGGTAATGTAGAATGTGATATGGTAAAAAAAATGTCTTCAATATCTAAGATATACAAGTTACAAAAATGTAATGTATAATATTTTAAGTTAGAGAACATCTGCAACACCTATGATATGTACTCAATGTATGCCAATGTTCAACCCTAACCTAATTGCATTCTACGAAGAAGTAAGTAGAAGTATAGATCAGTGTGTTGCAGTGGATGCGATCTACTTGGATTTTGCCAAGGCATTTGATACGGTTCCTCACAATAGGTTAGTCTTCAAACTAAAAGAAATTGGTCTAGATGAATATTCTTGTTCTTGGGTAGAACATTGGCTTAAGGATAGAGTACAACGAGTTGTGATTAATGGTAAATTTTCAGTCTGGACAAAATTGGTAAGTGGTGTCCCTCAGGGTTCTGTTTTGGGACCACTTCTATTTAACATATTTATAAATGATCTTGAAATGGGCATTGAAAGTCATGTTTCAGTATTTGCAGATGACACAAAACTTTGTAAAGTAATAAAATGTGAGCAGGATATTGCTTTGCTGCAGAGGGATTTGGATAGATTGAGGGACTGGGCACTAAAATGGCAGATGAAATTTAACGTAAAGAAATGCAAATATATGCACTTCGGGGTTAAGAATGCACAAGCAACTTACACACTAAATGGTAGTGAATTAGGGATAACCACACACGAGAAGGATTTGGGAATTGTTATAGACAACAAATTAGGCAGCAATATGCAATGTCAATCTGCAGTTGCTAAAGCCAGTAAGGTTTTGTCATGTATAAATAGGGGCATAAATTCTCGGGATGAAAATATTATTTGCCTCTTTATAAATCGCCGGTAAGACCACACCTTGAATATGCTGCCAGTACAAACCTTTATCTGGAAATCTATTCATAAACAGGGCTATACATAATACACAAGGTCACACTTTTAGGCTGGAAGAAAGGAGATTTCATCTAAGGCAAAAGGTTTTTATACAGTAAGAGCAATAAGGATAAGGAATTGCCTGCCTGAAGAGGAGGTTTTGTCAGAGTCACTACAGATGTTTAAACTGCAATTGGATAAATACTTACAAAAACATAACATACAGGGATATAATTTCTAATTAGTGGGGTAATAGCTGCTTGATCCAAGGAGAAATCTGACTGCTATTTTGGGGTCAAGAAGGAATTTTTTTCCTAGTTTGTGGCTAATTGGAAGCACTTCAGACTAGGTTTTTTGCCTTCTTTTGGATCAACAGCAACAACATATGTGAGGAAGGCTGAACTTGATGGATGCAAGTCTCTTTTCAGCTATGTGACTATGTAACTATGTAACCCACAACCCTGACTCAGGATGAAACATCCATTATATAGAGTATCATTTACACCCGAAGCCACCTTAAGGAAACACAGAAGTTTCCACCCCCAAGGTACCCATAGGAGTACCATGCCTCACGACCAGAGGTTATGTAAATATCTAGTTCATGTTTACCCCCAGTTTCATTTCCCCTCTCCCCTTCCCAGAAAACCCCACCAAAGTGTCACCGACCCAACCAAGGTTCACTGTACAACTCAAGGCGAGAGAAACAACGACAAGGTCACCCAATCAAACCAACCTACTCCACACCTCGAAAAAAGGCACCATAAACTGTGAAACAAATACACACATGTAACCACAACTGATGCTCCCCCAAAACTAACAACATATGAAAATACAATAACATAACGTTAGGGGATTAAATACCCCACACAAACAAAGGACTCTACTAGCAGGTGCTAAACAGGACAACGTAGACATTCTTTGTCTCCAAGAAACACACGTTGCACACTGCAGGGTCCCAGAGTTTGGGAAACAGGAATATACAACCCAATATCACGCCACTTACTCCTCTAAAACAAGAGGTGTCTCTTTCCTGTTCCATAAATCACTAACCTTTGAACTTTTACAGATGAAAAAAGACACCCAGGGACGCTACCTAATGCTGCACTGCAATATCAACAACGCATTATATACCTTAGTGGGGATATACAGTCCAAACAGCAACCAACGCAACTTTCTACACAAGGTACTGAACAAAATTCCCCACCATAACACCAACTTCTTTAAAAATATGTGGAGACCTCAATCATGTACTACACCCACCTATGGACACGACAGCTCCTACATCCACTCCCAGATCCAAAGCACTAAACCCACAATGTAAGGCCGTCACTAAACTTATTTCAGATTATGGCCTATACGACATCTGGCGTACCCTTCATCCAAACATGAGAGGGAATTCATTCTACTCAGCGATTCACAAAACGCATTCTAGAATAGATCACATTCTGGTGTCACGTGATATGATCTCACAGGTGACCAAATGTCAGCTGGGGGACATCGTGTGGTCAGATCATGCCCCAGTAACACTCACAACCCACGACACTTACAACCACAGAAGGAAACCCCCCCCCTGGCAATTGAACAACACATTACTGGCTGATGCAGACTTTAACACTAAATTAGAAACAGACATAAATGACTATTTCCAGACAAATCAAAATCCGGAGCTCCTGCCCACCACACTATGGCAAGCCCACAAGGCAGTAACTAGAGGACTACTCATAAGCAGAGCAGCGTATATAAAACGGAGCACACAAAAGAAATATCTACAATTATTGACAGAGCTTTGAGATCTCAATAATGAACAATAATAAATAGTGATGTCGCGGACATAAAATTTTCCGTTCGCGAACAGCGAACACGAACTTCCGCAAATGTTCGCGAACGGGCAAACCGGGCGAACCGCCATAAACTTCAATAGGCAGGCGAATTTTAAAACCCACAGGGACTCTTTCTGGCCACAGTAGTGATGGAAAAGTTGTTTCAAGGGGACTAACACCTGGACTGTGGCATGCCGGAGGGGGATCCATGGCAAAACTCCTATGGAAAATTACATAGTTGATGCAGAGTCTGGTTTTAATCCATAAAGGGCATAAATCACCTAACATTCCTAAATTGTTTGGAATAACGTGCTTTAAAACATCAGGTATGATGTTGTATCGATCAGGTAGTGTAAGGGTTACGCCCGCTTCACAGTGACAGACCAAACTCCCCGTTTAACGCACCGCAAACAACCGCAAACAGTCCATTTGCACAACCGCAAACTCCCCATTTGCACAAGGTTGGATACCAAACTAGCCATGTCCCGTTCCTTGTCCTCACCGATGTCATTCAAGGTCTCTTCCTCCACCCAGCCATGTACAACACCAAGCGTCCCCAAAAGGTGACAACAAGCCCCCTGTATTTTTTTTTTTTAAATGTACACTACTGTTACACCAGATATGAGTTGCACTGGTGTGACACTGTGCCCTGGCAGGCCCTAAAACGCACACGTGTGAAGGAAACTGACTGCTATTATATTACAGTCCAAAAAGTTTTTTTTTTTTTTTTTAAATGCAAGCTATTGGGACACCAGATATGAGTGGTGGCACTGGGCAAGTGGGCACAGTATACGCTGTGAGCCTGACACACACGCTGGCAGGCAGGCAACTGCAATTAGATTACAGAGAAAAAAAAAAAGCAGACTGATGTTCTAGCCCTAAAAAGGGCTTTTTGGGGTGCTGTCCTTAAAGCAGAGATCAGATGAGTCCTTCAGGACTGTAGTGGACACTGAATACACTAGCCTAGCTATCGATTTCCCTTTTAAATCAGCAGCAGCTACACTGTCCCTCCTCTCACTAAGAATGCAGCTTCCGGGGCGCGGGGTCTAGCTGTCATGGAGGAAAGACGCACTTTGTGTGAGCTCCCTCAATATCTCACTTTAAGCAGCTATCAACAAGTGAATTTCACCCCAGAAGGACCGACCCGACATGCTTAATAGCGGTCAGCAACTCGACAGAGTCTTACTTACCTCCGCGTGGCAAGTGTGGCCTGGTGCTCACCGATCCTGGGATGACCAGGAGCAGCTACTTCCCGGCAGGAGCTCTGTTACCCCCCCTTCGGATCGGTGGGGGTTATCCCGGTCCACCCCTGAGAGGCTGTCTGGAGCTCATGAACGCACAGAGCACAGCCGCCCAGGCTGACATACTGATCTGCGACTCTCCCAATATGGCGGCAGCCGCGTGTCCTCCTGGTACCAGCAAAGCATGGCAGGATATTGAGTCTAAGCTGGACAGACTCTTCAATCAATTTTGGAAGCAAATAACAAGCAGGAAGCCCCAACAAGCTCCAACACAGCCCCAACAAGCTCCACCACAGCTAAGCGAAGCAGTCCCCATTAAAATCCACCAACGCAAAAGGCGTCAAAGACGGGACCGGAGGCACAAACAGAAATGCAGAGCCTGCCCCATGTCAAGCACTCGCCTCCACCTTAAGCCACCACAATCCCGCACCGGACGTGAAGCACCACTGGGACAGATCCGACCACCCGACAAAACAAGCTTCCACCACCTCAAGCCGTGAACCCGGCACTCAGCCAGAGACTTGCCTTTGTTGTTCCAGGTATCAGGGACTCCCAGGGTCTGCACCTGGCGCCCAGAAGGGATCGGATGAGCACAAGCAGTAAACAGCAGCCTGCCAAGCATGTCCCACTATAGCCGATCCTCCACACCATGCCTTTGATTACATGAACTGCTCTCTGCACATTAACTAATCGTAAAGTAGCAAGCGTTTAAACATGTCATTATTTCACCTCCTAAAGAGTTTATTGTCATAGTTCCTTACATGCCTTTACCTTAACCGTTCATGTATTATGTTATTCACTAGTCTCATCTCATGGGGCGACTCACACTTGATTTATAACTAGTGGTGGAGCTGCTGATATAAATACACAGTTGATATTGTGCAAGCTACACCATAAACATGACAGCCATCTTTCACAACAATGTACTGCTATATACTCATACCCTCAGTGCAACTAGCCCTGATATACGCACGTTCAGCCTAGCATGCTCAAATATAACACACTTCTGTCTAAAAAACAAACAAACAAAAAAAAAGAATGCAGCTTCCGAATGAATCTAAAATGGATGCTGTCCAGGAGGTGGGAGGGTCTGGGAGGGAGGGTCTGCTGCTGATTGGCTGGAATGTGTCTGCTCACTGTGAGGTACAGGGTCAAAGTTTACTCAATGATGACGAATAGGGGGCGAACCGAACATATGTTTGCCGTCCGTGGCGAACGCGAACAAGCTATGTTCGCCTGGAACTATTCGCCAGAAAACTGTTCGGGACATCTCTATTAATAAAACCCAAAAACGAAAGACTAATAGAAATAGCACTTACCACTAAACAAATCAATGACCTGCTTCTCCACAAAACTGCCCAGAACCTCCACAAACTCAAATTACGGCATTACACACAGGGTAACAGCGTGAACATCGTCACTTGGAACACGACAGGTTTGAGACACCTATACCAGCTATATGACCAACACAAACTTATATCATTTAAGCAGCTGCAAAGGGAATACAAACTCCCTAACTCAGCAGAATTCGCACATAGGCAGGTTGGCTCTTGGCTGGGAAAACACAAACATTTACTTCCCTCAAAAGACAGGTGGACAAACCTTACAATCCTAGAGCAGATGTGCCTACAGAACAAACAGCCTTCACATCCATTATCTAAGATATACAATCAAAACTATCTAACAAAATCCCCACATGACCTTACATTTGTCCAAGCGTGGGAAACAGAATTGGGCAAGAGACTAACGGATGGCCAATGGGCATACATATTCCGCGTAAACAAAACCCTAACACTGAACACGTCCCATTTGGAAATAAGTAGGAAATACTGTACCGCTGGTACTTGGTCCCTACACGAATGAAACATATCACACCGGCACATTCGGGGATTTGTTGGAGATGCAACAAACACCCAGGAACAATGCTGCACATGTGGTATGTTTCCGGACGTTTTTCAGTACTTCCGCCTCTTCCAACATGTCCGCCGTCATCATTTCCTTAGTTTTAGACTTAAGATTTTTCTTTTTTATACCACAAGTTATACATAGGTAATGTAGAATGTGATATGGTAAAAAAAATGTCTTCAATATCTAAGATATACAAGTTACAAAAATGTAATGTATAATATTTTAAGTTAGAGAACATCTGCAACACCTATGATATGTACTCAATGTATGCCAATGTTCAACCCTAACCTAATTGCATTCTACGAAGAAGTAAGTAGAAGTATAGATCAGTGTGTTGCAGTGGATGCGATCTACTTGGATTTTGCCAAGGCATTTGATACGGTTCCTCACAATAGGTTAGTCTTCAAACTAAAAGAAATTGGTCTAGATGAATATTCTTGTTCTTGGGTAGAACATTGGCTTAAGGATAGAGTACAACGAGTTGTGATTAATGGTAAATTTTCAGTCTGGACAAAATTGGTAAGTGGTGTCCCTCAGGGTTCTGTTTTGGGACCACTTCTATTTAACATATTTATAAATGATCTTGAAATGGGCATTGAAAGTCATGTTTCAGTATTTGCAGATGACACAAAACTTTGTAAAGTAATAAAATGTGAGCAGGATATTGCTTTGCTGCAGAGGGATTTGGATAGATTGAGGGACTGGGCACTAAAATGGCAGATGAAATTTAACGTAAAGAAATGCAAATATATGCACTTCGGGGTTAAGAATGCACAAGCAACTTACACACTAAATGGTAGTGAATTAGGGATAACCACACACGAGAAGGATTTGGGAATTGTTATAGACAACAAATTAGGCAGCAATATGCAATGTCAATCTGCAGTTGCTAAAGCCAGTAAGGTTTTGTCATGTATAAATAGGGGCATAAATTCTCGGGATGAAAATATTATTTGCCTCTTTATAAATCGCCGGTAAGACCACACCTTGAATATGCTGCCAGTACAAACCTTTATCTGGAAATCTATTCATAAACAGGGCTATACATAGGACACAAGGTCACACTTTTAGGCTGGAAGAAAGGAGATTTCATCTAAGGCAAAAGGTTTTTATACAGTAAGAGCAATAAGGATAAGGAATTGCCTGCCTGAAGAGGAGGTTTTGTCAGAGTCACTACAGATGTTTAAACTGCAATTGGATAAATACTTACAAAAACATAACATACAGGGATATAATTTCTAATTAGTGGGGTAATAGCTGCTTGATCCAAGGAGAAATCTGACTGCTATTTTGGGGTCAAGAAGGAATTTTTTTCCTAGTTTGTGGCAAAATTGGAAGCACTTCAGACTAGGTTTTTTGCCTTCTTTTGGATCAACAGCAACAACATATGTGAGGAAGGCTGAACTTGATGGATGCAAGTCTCTTTTCAGCTATGTGACTATGTAACTATGTAACCCACAACCCTGACTCAGGATGAAACATCCATTATATAGAGTATCATTTACACCCGAAGCCACCTTAAGGAAACACAGAAGTTTCCACCCCCAAGGTACCCATAGGAGTACCATGCCTCACGACCAGAGGTTATGTAAATATCTAGTTCATGTTTACCCCCAGTTTCATTTCCCCTCTCCCCTTCCCAGAAAACCCCACCAAAGTGTCACCGACCCAACCAAGGTTCACTGTACAACTCAAGGCGAGAGAAACAACGACAAGGTCACCCAATCAAACCAACCTACTCCACACCTCGAAAAAAGGCACCATAAACTGTGAAACAAATACACACATGTAACCACAACTGATGCTCCCCCAAAACTAACAACATATGAAAATACAATAACATAACGTTAGGGGATTAAATACCCCACACAAACAAAGGACTCTACTAGCAGGTGCTAAACAGGACAACGTAGACATTCTTTGTCTCCAAGAAACACACGTTGCACACTGCAGGGTCCCAGAGTTTGGGAAACAGGAATATACAACCCAATATCACGCCACTTACTCCTCTAAAACAAGAGGTGTCTCTTTCCTGTTCCATAAATCACTAACCTTTGAACTTTTACAGATGAAAAAAGACACCCAGGGACGCTACCTAATGCTGCACTGCAATATCAACAACGCATTATATACCTTAGTGGGGATATACAGTCCAAACAGCAACCAACGCAACTTTCTACACAAGGTACTGAACAAAATTCCCCACCATAACACCAACTTCTTTAAAAATATGTGGAGACCTCAATCATGTACTACACCCACGTATGGACACGACAGCTCCTACATCCACTCCCAGATCCAAAGCACTAAACCCACAATGTAAGGCCGTCACTAAACTTATTTCAGATTATGGCCTATACGACATCTGGCGTACCCTTCATCCAAACATGAGAGGGAATTCATTCTACTCAGCGATTCACAAAACGCATTCTAGAATAGATCACATTCTGGTGTCACGTGATATGATCTCACAGGTGACCAAATGTCAGCTGGGGGACATCGTGTGGTCAGATCATGCCCCAGTAACACTCACAACCCACGACACTTACAACCACAGAAGGAAACCCCCCCCCTGGCAATTGAACAACACATTACTGACTGATGCAGACTTTAACACTAAATTAGAAACAGACATAAATGACTATTTCCAGACAAATCAAAATCCGGAGCTCCTGCCCACCACACTATGGCAAGCCCACAAGGCAGTAACTAGAGGACTACTCATAAGCAGAGCAGCGTATATAAAACGGAGCACACAAAAGAAATATCTACAATTATTGACAGAGCTTTGAGATCTCAATAATGAACAATAATAAATAGTGATGTCGCGGACATAAAATTTTCCGTTCGCGAACGGCGAACACGAACTTCCGCAAATGTTCGCGAACGGGCAAACCGGGCGAACCGCCATAAACTTCAATAGGCAGGCAAATTTTAAAACCCACAGGGACTCTTTCTGGCCACAGTAGTGATGGAAAAGTTGTTTCAAGGGGACTAACACCTGGACTGTGGCATGCCGGAGGGGGATCCATGGCAAAACTCCTATGGAAAATTACATAGTTGATGCAGAGTCTGGTTTTAATCCATAAAGGGCATAAATCACCTAACATTCCTAAATTGTTTGGAATAACGTGCTTTAAAACATCAGGTATGATGTTGTATCGATCAGGTAGTGTAAGGGTTACGCCCGCTTCACAGTGACAGACCAAACTCCCCGTTTAACGCACCGCAAACAACCGCAAACAGTCCATTTGCACAACCGCAAACTCCCCATTTGCACAAGGTTGGATACCAAACTAGCCATGTCCCGTTCCTTGTCCTCACTGATGTCATTCAAGGTCTCTTCCTCCACCCAGCCATGTACAACACCAAGCGTCCCCAAAAGGTGACAACAAGCCCCCTGTATTTTTTTTTTTTAAATGTACACTACTGTTACACCAGATATGAGTTGCACTGGTGTGACACTGTGCCCTGGCAGGCCCTGAAACGCACACGTGTGAAGGAAACTGACTGCTATTATATTACAGTCCAAAAAGTTTTTTGTTTTTTTTTAAATGCAAGCTATTGGGACACCAGATATGAGTGGTGGCACTGGGCAAGTGGGCACAGTATACGCTGTGAGCCTGACACACACGCTGGCAGGCAGGCAACTGCAATTAGATTACAGAGAAAAAAAAAAGCAGACTGATGTTCTAGCCCTAAAAAGGGCTTTTTGGGGTGCTGTCCTTAAAGCAGAGATCAGATGAGTCCTTCAGGACTGTAGTGGACACTGAATACACTAGCCTAGCTATCGATTTCCCTTTTAAATCAGCAGCAGCTACACTGTCCCTCCTCTCACTAAGAATGCAGCTTCCGGGGCGCGGGGTCTAGCTGTCATGGAGGAAAGACGCACTTTGTGTGAGCTCCCTCAATATCTCACTTTAAGCAGCTATCAACAAGTGAATTTCACCCCAGAAGGACCGACCCGACATGCTTAATAGCGGTCAGCAACTCGACAGAGTCTTACTTACCTCCGCGTGGCAAGTGTGGCCTGGTGCTCACCGATCCTGGGATGACCAGGAGCAGCTACTTCCCGGCAGGAGCTCTGTTACCCCCCCTTCGGATCGGTGGGGGTTATCCCGGTCCACCCCTGAGAGGCTGTCTGGAGCTCATGAACGCACAGAGCACAGCCGCCCAGACTGACATACTGATCTGCGACTCTCCCAATATGGCGGCAGCCGCGTGTCCTCCTGGTACCAGCAAAGCATGGCAGGATATTGAGTCTAAGCTGGACAGACTCTTCAATCAATTTTGGAAGCAAATAACAAGCAGGAAGCCCCAACAAGCTCCAACACAGCCCCAACAAGCTCCACCACAGCTAAGCGAAGCAGTCCCCATTAAAATCCACCAACGCAAAAGGCGTCAAAGACGGGACCGGAGGCACAAACAGAAATGCAGAGCCTGCCCCATGTCAAGCACTCGCCTCCACCTTAAGCCACCACAATCCCGCACCGGACGTGAAGCACCACTGGGACAGATCCGACCACCTGACAAAACAAGCTTCCACCACCTCAAGCCGTGAACCCGGCACTCAGCCAGAGACTTGCCTTTGTTGTTCCAGGTATCAGGGACTCCCAGGGTCTGCACCTGGCGCCCAGAAGGGATCGGATGAGCACAAGCAGTAAACAGCAGCCTGCCAAGCATGTCCCACTATAGCCGATCCTCCACACCATGCCTTTGATTACATGAACTGCTCTCTGCACATTAACTAATCGTAAAGTAGCAAGCGTTTAAACATGTCATTATTTCACCTCCTAAAGAGTTTATTGTCATAGTTCCTTACATGCCTTTACCTTAACCGTTCATGTATTATGTTATTCACTAGTCTCATCTCATGGGGCGACTCACACTTGATTTATAACTAGTGGTGGAGCTGCTGATATAAATACACAGTTGATATCGTGCAAGCTACACCCTAAACATGACAGCCATCTTTCACAACAATGTACTGCTATATACTCATACCCTCAGTGCAACTAGCCCTGATATACGCACGTTCAGCCTAGCATGCTCAAATATAACACACTTCTGTCTAAAAAACAAACAAACAAAAAAAAAGAATGCAGCTTCCGAATGAATCTAAAATGGATGCTGTCCAGGAG
Source organism: Pelobates fuscus (assembly GCF_036172605.1). NCBI lineage: Eukaryota > Metazoa > Chordata > Amphibia > Anura > Pelobatidae > Pelobates > Pelobates fuscus. The sequence continues at coordinate 186,874,768 of NC_086321.1, read as the reverse complement.
GTGGGAGGGTCTGGGAGGGAGGGTCTGCTGCTGATTGGCTGGAATGTGTCTGCTCACTGTGAGGTACAGGGTCAAAGTTTACTCAATGATGACGAATAGGGGGCGAACCGAACATATGTTTGCCGTCCGTGGCGAACGCGAACAAGCTATGTTCGCCTGGAACTATTCGCCAGAAAACTGTTCGGGACATCTCTATTAATAAAACCCAAAAACGAAAGACTAATAGAAATAGCACTTACCACTAAACAAATCAATGACCTGCTTCTCCAAAAAACTGCCCAGAACCTCCACAAACTCAAATTACGGCATTACACACAGGGTAACAGCGTGAACATCGTCACTTGGAACACGACAGGTTTGAGACACCTATACCAGCTATATGACCAACACAAACTTATATCATTTAAGCAGCTGCAAAGGGAATACAAACTCCCTAACTCAGCAGAATTCGCACATAGGCAGGTTGGCTCTTGGCTGGGAAAACACAAACATTTACTTCCCTCAAAAGACAGGTGGACAAACCTTACAATCCTAGAGCAGATGTGCCTACAGAACAAACAGCCTTCACATCCATTATCTAAGATATACAATCAAAACTATCTAACAAAATCCCCACATGACCTTACATTTGTCCAAGCGTGGGAAACAGAATTGGGCAAGAGACTAACGGATGGCCAATGGGCATACATATTCCGCGTAAACAAAACCCTAACACTGAACACGTCCCATTTGGAAATAAGTAGGAAATACTGTACCGCTGGTACTTGGTCCCTACACGAATGAAACATATCACACCGGCACATTCGGGGATTTGTTGGAGATGCAACAAACACCCAGGAACAATGCTGCACATGTGGTATGTTTCCGGACGTTTTTCAGTACTTCCGCCTCTTCCAACATGTCCGCCGTCATCATTTCCTTAGTTTTAGACTTAAGATTTTTCTTTTTTATACCACAAGTTATACATAGGTAATGTAGAATGTGATATGGTAAAAAAAATGTCTTCAATATCTAAGATATACAAGTTACAAAAATGTAATGTATAATATTTTAAGTTAGAGAACATCTGCAACACCTATGATATGTACTCAATGTATGCCAATGTTCAACCCTAACCTAATTGCATTCTACGAAGAAGTAAGTAGAAGTATAGATCAGTGTGTTGCAGTGGATGCGATCTACTTGGATTTTGCCAAGGCATTTGATACGGTTCCTCACAATAGGTTAGTCTTCAAACTAAAAGAAATTGGTCTAGATGAATATTCTTGTTCTTGGGTAGAACATTGGCTTAAGGATAGAGTACAACGAGTTGTGATTAATGGTAAATTTTCAGTCTGGACAAAATTGGTAAGTGGTGTCCCTCAGGGTTCTGTTTTGGGACCACTTCTATTTAACATATTTATAAATGATCTTGAAATGGGCATTGAAAGTCATGTTTCAGTATTTGCAGATGACACAAAACTTTGTAAAGTAATAAAATGTGAGCAGGATATTGCTTTGCTGCAGAGGGATTTGGATAGATTGAGGGACTGGGCACTAAAATGGCAGATGAAATTTAACGTAAAGAAATGCAAATATATGCACTTCGGGGTTAAGAATGCACAAGCAACTTACACACTAAATGGTAGTGAATTAGGGATAACCACACACGAGAAGGATTTGGGAATTGTTATAGACAACAAATTAGGCAGCAATATGCAATGTCAATCTGCAGTTGCTAAAGCCAGTAAGGTTTTGTCATGTATAAATAGGGGCATAAATTCTCGGGATGAAAATATTATTTGCCTCTTTATAAATCGCCGGTAAGACCACACCTTGAATATGCTGCCAGTACAAACCTTTATCTGGAAATCTATTCATAAACAGGGCTATACATAGGACACAAGGTCACACTTTTAGGCTGGAAGAAAGGAGATTTCATCTAAGGCAAAAGGTTTTTATACAGTAAGAGCAATAAGGATAAGGAATTGCCTGCCTGAAGAGGAGGTTTTGTCAGAGTCACTACAGATGTTTAAACTGCAATTGGATAAATACTTACAAAAACATAACATACAGGGATATAATTTCTAATTAGTGGGGTAATAGCTGCTTGATCCAAGGAGAAATCTGACTGCTATTTTGGGGTCAAGAAGGAATTTTTTTCCTAGTTTGTGGCAAAATTGGAAGCACTTCAGACTAGGTTTTTTGCCTTCTTTTGGATCAACAGCAACAACATATGTGAGGAAGGCTGAACTTGATGGATGCAAGTCTCTTTTCAGCTATGTGACTATGTAACTATGTAACCCACAACCCTGACTCAGGATGAAACATCCATTATATAGAGTATCATTTACACCCGAAGCCACCTTAAGGAAACACAGAAGTTTCCACCCCCAAGGTACCCATAGGAGTACCATGCCTCACGACCAGAGGTTATGTAAATATCTAGTTCATGTTTACCCCCAGTTTCATTTCCCCTCTCCCCTTCCCAGAAAACCCCACCAAAGTGTCACCGACCCAACCAAGGTTCACTGTACAACTCAAGGCGAGAGAAACAACGACAAGGTCACCCAATCAAACCAACCTACTCCACACCTCGAAAAAAGGCACCATAAACTGTGAAACAAATACACACATGTAACCACAACTGATGCTCCCCCAAAACTAACAACATATGAAAATACAATAACATAACGTTAGGGGATTAAATACCCCACACAAACAAAGGACTCTACTAGCAGGTGCTAAACAGGACAACGTAGACATTCTTTGTCTCCAAGAAACACACGTTGCACACTGCAGGGTCCCAGAGTTTGGGAAACAGGAATATACAACCCAATATCACGCCACTTACTCCTCTAAAACAAGAGGTGTCTCTTTCCTGTTCCATAAATCACTAACCTTTGAACTTTTACAGATGAAAAAAGACACCCAGGGACGCTACCTAATGCTGCACTGCAATATCAACAACGCATTATATACCTTAGTGGGGATATACAGTCCAAACAGCAACCAACGCAACTTTCTACACAAGGTACTGAACAAAATTCCCCACCATAACACCAACTTCTTTAAAAATATGTGGAGACCTCAATCATGTACTACACCCACCTATGGACACGACAGCTCCTACATCCACTCCCAGATCCAAAGCACTAAACCCACACTGTAAGGCCGTCACTAAACTTATTTCAGATTATGGCCTATACGACATCTGGCGTACCCTTCATCCAAACATGAGAGGGAATTCATTCTACTCAGCGATTCACAAAAACGCATTCTAGAATAGATCACATTCTGGTGTCACGTGATATGATCTCACAGGTGACCAAATGTCAGCTGGGGGACATCGTGTGGTCAGATCATGCCCCAGTAACACTCACAACCCACGACACTTACAACCACAGAAGGAAACCCCCCCCCCTGGCAATTGAACAACACATTACTGACTGATGCAGACTTTAACACTAAATTAGAAACAGACATAAATGACTATTTCCAGACAAATCAAAATCCGGAGCTCCTGCCCACCACACTATGGCAAGCCCACAAGGCAGTAACTAGAGGACTACTCATAAGCAGAGCAGCGTATATAAAACGGAGCACACAAAAGAAATATCTACAATTATTGACAGAGCTTTGAGATCTCAATAATGAACAATAATAAATAGTGATGTCGCGGACATAAAATTTTCCGTTCGCGAACGGCGAACACGAACTTCCGCAAATGTTCGCGAACGGGCAAACCGGGCGAACCGCCATAAACTTCAATAGGCAGTCGAATTTTAAAACCCACAGGGACTCTTTCTGGCCACAGTAGTGATGGAAAAGTTGTTTCAAGGGGACTAACACCTGGACTGTGGCATGCCGGAGGGGGATCCATGGCAAAACTCCTATGGAAAATTACATAGTTGATGCAGAGTCTGGTTTTAATCCATAAAGGGCAAAAATCACCTAACATTCCTAAATTGTTTGGAATAACGTGCTTTAAAACATCAGGTATGATGTTGTATCGATCAGGTAGTGTAAGGGTTACGCCCGCTTCACAGTGACAGACCAAACTCCCCGTTTAACGCACCGCAAACAACCGCAAACAGTCCATTTGCACAACCGCAAACTCCCCATTTGCACAAGGTTGGATACCAAACTAGCCATGTCCCGTTCCTTGTCCTCACTGATGTCATTCAAGGTCTCTTCCTCCACCCAGCCATGTACAACACCAAGCGTCCCCAAAAGGTGACAACAAGCCCCCTGTATTTTTTTTTTTTTAAATGTACACTACTGTTACACCAGATATGAGTTGCACTGGTGTGACACTGTGCCCTGGCAGGCCCTGAAACGCACACGTGTGAAGGAAACTGACTGCTATTATATTACAGTCCAAAAAGTTTTTTGTTTTTTTTTTAAATGCAAGCTATTGGGACACCAGATATGAGTGGTGGCACTGGGCAAGTGGGCACAGTATACGCTGTGAGCCTGACACACACGCTGGCAGGCAGGCAACTGCAATTAGATTACAGAGAAAAAAAAAAAGCAGACTGATGTTCTAGCCCTAAAAAGGGCTTTTTGGGGTGCTGTCCTTAAAGCAGAGATCAGATGAGTCCTTCAGGACTGTAGTGGACACTGAATACACTAGCCTAGCTATCGATTTCCCTTTTAAATCAGCAGCAGCTACACTGTCCCTCCTCTCACTAAGAATGCAGCTTCCGGGGCGCGGGGTCTAGCTGTCATGGAGGAAAGACGCACTTTGTGTGAGCTCCCTCAATATCTCACTTTAAGCAGCTATCAACAAGTGAATTTCACCCCAGAAGGACCGACCCGACATGCTTAATAGCGGTCAGCAACTCGACAGAGTCTTACTTACCTCCGCGTGGCAAGTGTGGCCTGGTGCTCACCGATCCTGGGATGACCAGGAGCAGCTACTTCCCGGCAGGAGCTCTGTTACCCCCCCTTCGGATCGGTGGGGGTTATCCCGGTCCACCCCTGAGAGGCTGTCTGGAGCTCATGAACGCACAGAGCACAGCCGCCCAGGCTGACATACTGATCTGCGACTCTCCCAATATGGCGGCAGCCGCGTGTCCTCCTGGTACCAGCAAAGCATGGCAGGATATTGAGTCTAAGCTGGACAGACTCTTCAATCAATTTTGGAAGCAAATAACAAGCAGGAAGCCCCAACAAGCTCCAACACAGCCCCAACAAGCTCCACCACAGCTAAGCGAAGCAGTCCCCATTAAAATCCACCAACGCAAAAGGCGTCAAAGACGGGACCGGAGGCACAAACAGAAATGCAGAGCCTGCCCCATGTCAAGCACTCGCCTCCACCTTAAGCCACCACAATCCCGCACCGGACGTGAAGCACCACTGGGACAGATCCGACCACCCGACAAAACAAGCTTCCACCACCTCAAGCCGTGAACCCGGCACTCAGCCAGAGACTTGCCTTTGTTGTTCCAGGTATCAGGGACTCCCAGGGTCTGCACCTGGCGCCCAGAAGGGATCGGATGAGCACAAGCAGTAAACAGCAGCCTGCCAAGCATGTCCCACTATAGCCGATCCTCCACACCATGCCTTTGATTACATGAACTGCTCTCTGCACATTAACTAATCGTAAAGTAGCAAGCGTTTAAACATGTCATTATTTCACCTCCTAAAGAGTTTATTGTCATAGTTCCTTACATGCCTTTACCTTAACCGTTCATGTATTATGTTATTCACTAGTCTCATCTCATGGGGCGACTCACACTTGATTTATAACTAGTGGTGGAGCTGCTGATATAAATACACAGTTGATATTGTGCAAGCTACACCATAAACATGACAGCCATCTTTCACAACAATGTACTGCTATATACTCATACCCTCAGTGCAACTAGCCCTGATATACGCACGTTCAGCCTAGCATGCTCAAATATAACACACTTCTGTCTAAAAAACAAACAAACAAAAAAAAAGAATGCAGCTTCCGAATGAATCTAAAATGGATGCTGTCCAGGAGGTGGGAGGGTCTGGGAGGGAGGGTCTGCTGCTGATTGGCTGGAATGTGTCTGCTCACTGTGAGGTACAGGGTCAAAGTTTACTCAATGATGACGAATAGGGGGCGAACCGAACATATGTTTGCCGTCCGTGGCGAACGCGAACAAGCTATGTTCGCCTGGAACTATTCGCCAGAAAACTGTTCGGGACATCTCTATTAATAAAACCCAAAAACGAAAGACTAATAGAAATAGCACTTACCACTAAACAAATCAATGACCTGCTTCTCCACAAAACTGCCCAGAACCTCCACAAACTCAAATTACGGCATTACACACAGGGTAACAGCGTGAACATCGTCACTTGGAACACGACAGGTTTGAGACACCTATACCAGCTATATGACCAACACAAACTTATATCATTTAAGCAGCTGCAAAGGGAATACAAACTCCCTAACTCAGCAGAATTCGCACATAGGCAGGTTGGCTCTTGGCTGGGAAAACACAAACATTTACTTCCCTCAAAAGACAGGTGGACAAACCTTACAATCCTAGAGCAGATGTGCCTACAGAACAAACAGCCTTCACATCCATTATCTAAGATATACAATCAAAACTATCTAACAAAATCCCCACATGACCTTACATTTGTCCAAGCGTGGGAAACAGAATTGGGCAAGAGACTAACGGATGGCCAATGGGCATACATATTCCGCGTAAACAAAACCCTAACACTGAACACGTCCCATTTGGAAATAAGTAGGAAATACTGTACCGCTGGTACTTGGTCCCTACACGAATGAAACATATCACACCGGCACATTCGGGGATTTGTTGGAGATGCAACAAACACCCAGGAACAATGCTGCACATGTGGTATGTTTCCGGACGTTTTTCAGTACTTCCGCCTCTTCCAACATGTCCGCCGTCATCATTTCCTTAGTTTTAGACTTAAGATTTTTCTTTTTTATACCACAAGTTATACATAGGTAATGTAGAATGTGATATGGTAAAAAAAATGTCTTCAATATCTAAGATATACAAGTTACAAAAATGTAATGTATAATATTTTAAGTTAGAGAACATCTGCAACACCTATGATATGTACTCAATGTATGCCAATGTTCAACCCTAACCTAATTGCATTCTACGAAGAAGTAAGTAGAAGTATAGATCAGTGTGTTGCAGTGGATGCGATCTACTTGGATTTTGCCAAGGCATTTGATACGGTTCCTCACAATAGGTTAGTCTTCAAACTAAAAGAAATTGGTCTAGATGAATATTCTTGTTCTTGGGTAGAACATTGGCTTAAGGATAGAGTACAACGAGTTGTGATTAATGGTAAATTTTCAGTCTGGACAAAATTGGTAAGTGGTGTCCCTCAGGGTTCTGTTTTGGGACCACTTCTATTTAACATATTTATAAATGATCTTGAAATGGGCATTGAAAGTCATGTTTCAGTATTTGCAGATGACACAAAACTTTGTAAAGTAATAAAATGTGAGCAGGATATTGCTTTGCTGCAGAGGGATTTGGATAGATTGAGGGACTGGGCACTAAAATGGCAGATGAAATTTAACGTAAAGAAATGCAAATATATGCACTTCGGGGTTAAGAATGCACAAGCAACTTACACACTAAATGGTAGTGAATTAGGGATAACCACACACGAGAAGGATTTGGGAATTGTTATAGACAACAAATTAGGCAGCAATATGCAATGTCAATCTGCAGTTGCTAAAGCCAGTAAGGTTTTGTCATGTATAAATAGGGGCATAAATTCTCGGGATGAAAATATTATTTGCCTCTTTATAAATCGCCGGTAAGACCACACCTTGAATATGCTGCCAGTACAAACCTTTATCTGGAAATCTATTCATAAACAGGGCTATACATAGGACACAAGGTCACACTTTTAGGCTGGAAGAAAGGAGATTTCATCTAAGGCAAAAGGTTTTTATACAGTAAGAGCAATAAGGATAAGGAATTGCCTGCCTGAAGAGGAGGTTTTGTCAGAGTCACTACAGATGTTTAAACTGCAATTGGATAAATACTTACAAAAACATAACATACAGGGATATAATTTCTAATTAGTGGGGTAATAGCTGCTTGATCCAAGGAGAAATCTGACTGCTATTTTGGGGTCAAGAAGGAATTTTTTTCCTAGTTTGTGGCAAAATTGGAAGCACTTCAGACTAGGTTTTTTGCCTTCTTTTGGATCAACAGCAACAACATATGTGAGGAAGGCTGAACTTGATGGATGCAAGTCTCTTTTCAGCTATGTGACTATGTAACTATGTAACCCACAACCCTGACTCAGGATGAAACATCCATTATATAGAGTATCATTTACACCCGAAGCCACCTTAAGGAAACACAGAAGTTTCCACCCCCAAGGTACCCATAGGAGTACCATGCCTCACGACCAGAGGTTATGTAAATATCTAGTTCATGTTTACCCCCAGTTTCATTTCCCCTCTCCCCTTCCCAGAAAACCCCACCAAAGTGTCACCGACCCAACCAAGGTTCACTGTACAACTCAAGGCGAGAGAAACAACGACAAGGTCACCCAATCAAACCAACCTACTCCACACCTCGAAAAAAGGCACCATAAACTGTGAAACAAATACACACATGTAACCACAACTGATGCTCCCCCAAAACTAACAACATATGAAAATACAATAACATAACGTTAGGGGATTAAATACCCCACACAAACAAAGGACTCTACTAGCAGGTGCTAAACAGGACAACGTAGACATTCTTTGTCTCCAAGAAACACACGTTGCACACTGCAGGGTCCCAGAGTTTGGGAAACAGGAATATACAACCCAATATCACGCCACTTACTCCTCTAAAACAAGAGGTGTCTCTTTCCTGTTCCATAAATCACTAACCTTTGAACTTTTACAGATGAAAAAAGACACCCAGGGACGCTACCTAATGCTGCACTGCAATATCAACAACGCATTATATACCTTAGTGGGGATATACAGTCCAAACAGCAACCAACGCAACTTTCTACACAAGGTACTGAACAAAATTCCCCACCATAACACCAACTTCTTTAAAAATATGTGGAGACCTCAATCATGTACTACACCCACGTATGGACACGACAGCTCCTACATCCACTCCCAGATCCAAAGCACTAAACCCACAATGTAAGGCCGTCACTAAACTTATTTCAGATTATGGCCTATACGACATCTGGCGTACCCTTCATCCAAACATGAGAGGGAATTCATTCTACTCAGCGATTCACAAAACGCATTCTAGAATAGATCACATTCTGGTGTCACGTGATATGATCTCACAGGTGACCAAATGTCAGCTGGGGGACATCGTGTGGTCAGATCATGCCCCAGTAACACTCACAACCCACGACACTTACAACCACAGAAGGAAACCCCCCCCCCTGGCAATTGAACAACACATTACTGACTGATGCAGACTTTAACACTAAATTAGAAACAGACATAAATGACTATTTCCAGACAAATCAAAATCCGGAGCTCCTGCCCACCACACTATGGCAAGCCCACAAGGCAGTAACTAGAGGACTACTCATAAGCAGAGCAGCGTATATAAAACGGAGCACACAAAAGAAATATCTACAATTATTGACAGAGCTTTGAGATCTCAATAATGAACAATAATAAATAGTGATGTCGCGGACATAAAATTTTCCGTTCGCGAACGGCGAACACGAACTTCCGCAAATGTTCGCGAACGGGCAAACCGGGCGAACCGCCATAAACTTCAATAGGCAGGCAAATTTTAAAACCCACAGGGACTCTTTCTGGCCACAGTAGTGATGGAAAAGTTGTTTCAAGGGGACTAACACCTGGACTGTGGCATGCCGGAGGGGGATCCATGGCAAAACTCCTATGGAAAATTACATAGTTGATGCAGAGTCTGGTTTTAATCCATAAAGGGCATAAATCACCTAACATTCCTAAATTGTTTGGAATAACGTGCTTTAAAACATCAGGTATGATGTTGTATCGATCAGGTAGTGTAAGGGTTACGCCCGCTTCACAGTGACAGACCAAACTCCCCGTTTAACGCACCGCAAACAACCGCAAACAGTCCATTTGCACAACCGCAAACTCCCCATTTGCACAAGGTTGGATACCAAACTAGCCATGTCCCGTTCCTTGTCCTCACTGATGTCATTCAAGGTCTCTTCCTCCACCCAGCCATGTACAACACCAAGCGTCCCCAAAAGGTGACAACAAGCCCCCTGTATTTTTTTTTTTTAAATGTACACTACTGTTACACCAGATATGAGTTGCACTGGTGTGACACTGTGCCCTGGCAGGCCCTGAAACGCACACGTGTGAAGGAAACTGACTGCTATTATATTACAGTCCAAAAAGTTTTTTGTTTTTTTTTAAATGCAAGCTATTGGGACACCAGATATGAGTGGTGGCACTGGGCAAGTGGGCACAGTATACGCTGTGAGCCTGACACACACGCTGGCAGGCAGGCAACTGCAATTAGATTACAGAGAAAAAAAAAAGCAGACTGATGTTCTAGCCCTAAAAAGGGCTTTTTGGGGTGCTGTCCTTAAAGCAGAGATCAGATGAGTCCTTCAGGACTGTAGTGGACACTGAATACACTAGCCTAGCTATCGATTTCCCTTTTAAATCAGCAGCAGCTACACTGTCCCTCCTCTCACTAAGAATGCAGCTTCCGGGGCGCGGGGTCTAGCTGTCATGGAGGAAAGACGCACTTTGTGTGAGCTCCCTCAATATCTCACTTTAAGCAGCTATCAACAAGTGAATTTCACCCCAGAAGGACCGACCCGACATGCTTAATAGCGGTCAGCAACTCGACAGAGTCTTACTTACCTCCGCGTGGCAAGTGTGGCCTGGTGCTCACCGATCCTGGGATGACCAGGAGCAGCTACTTCCCGGCAGGAGCTCTGTTACCCCCCCTTCGGATCGGTGGGGGTTATCCCGGTCCACCCCTGAGAGGCTGTCTGGAGCTCATGAACGCACAGAGCACAGCCGCCCAGGCTGACATACTGATCTGCGACTCTCCCAATATGGCGGCAGCCGCGTGTCCTCCTGGTACCAGCAAAGCATGGCAGGATATTGAGTCTAAGCTGGACAGACTCTTCAATCAATTTTGGAAGCAAATAACAAGCAGGAAGCCCCAACAAGCTCCAACACAGCCCCAACAAGCTCCACCACAGCTAAGCGAAGCAGTCCCCATTAAAATCCACCAACGCAAAAGGCGTCAAAGACGGGACCGGAGGCACAAACAGAAATGCAGAGCCTGCCCCATGTCAAGCACTCGCCTCCACCTTAAGCCACCACAATCCCGCACCGGACGTGAAGCACCACTGGGACAGATCCGACCACCTGACAAAACAAGCTTCCACCACCTCAAGCCGTGAACCCGGCACTCAGCCAGAGACTTGCCTTTGTTGTTCCAGGTATCAGGGACTCCCAGGGTCTGCACCTGGCGCCCAGAAGGGATCGGATGAGCACAAGCAGTAAACAGCAGCCTGCCAAGCATGTCCCACTATAGCCGATCCTCCACACCATGCCTTTGATTACATGAACTGCTCTCTGCACATTAACTAATCGTAAAGTAGCAAGCGTTTAAACATGTCATTATTTCACCTCCTAAAGAGTTTATTGTCATAGTTCCTTACATGCCTTTACCTTAACCGTTCATGTATTATGTTATTCACTAGTCTCATCTCATGGGGCGACTCACACTTGATTTATAACTAGTGGTGGAGCTGCTGATATAAATACACAGTTGATATCGTGCAAGCTACACCCTAAACATGACAGCCATCTTTCACAACAATGTACTGCTATATACTCATACCCTCAGTGCAACTAGCCCTGATATACGCACGTTCAGCCTAGCATGCTCAAATATAACACACTTCTGTCTAAAAAACAAACAAACAAAAAAAAAGAATGCAGCTTCCGAATGAATCTAAAATGGATGCTGTCCAGGAGGTGGGAGGGTCTGGGAGGGAGGGTCTGCTGCTGATTGGCTGGAATGTGTCTGCTCACTGTGAGGTACAGGGTCAAAGTTTACTCAATGATGACGAATAGGGGGCGAACCGAACATATGTTTGCCGTCCGTGGCGAACGCGAACAAGCTATGTTCGCCTGGAACTATTCGCCAGAAAACTGTTCGGGACATCTCTATTAATAAAACCCAAAAACGAAAGACTAATAGAAATAGCACTTACCACTAAACAAATCAATGACCTGCTTCTCCAAAAAACTGCCCAGAACCTCCACAAACTCAAATTACGGCATTACACACAGGGTAACAGCGTGAACATCGTCACTTGGAACACGACAGGTTTGAGACACCTATACCAGCTATATGACCAACACAAACTTATATCATTTAAGCAGCTGCAAAGGGAATACAAACTCCCTAACTCAGCAGAATTCGCACATAGGCAGGTTGGCTCTTGGCTGGGAAAACACAAACATTTACTTCCCTCAAAAGACAGGTGGACAAACCTTACAATCCTAGAGCAGATGTGCCTACAGAACAAACAGCCTTCACATCCATTATCTAAGATATACAATCAAAACTATCTAACAAAATCCCCACATGACCTTACATTTGTCCAAGCGTGGGAAACAGAATTGGGCAAGAGACTAACGGATGGCCAATGGGCATACATATTCCGCGTAAACAAAACCCTAACACTGAACACGTCCCATTTGGAAATAAGTAGGAAATACTGTACCGCTGGTACTTGGTCCCTACACGAATGAAACATATCACACCGGCACATTCAGGGATTTGTTGGAGATGCAACAAACACCCAGGAACAATGCTGCACATGTGGTATGTTTCCGGACGTTTTTCAGTACTTCCGCCTCTTCCAACATGTCCGCCGTCATCATTTCCTTAGTTTTAGACTTAAGATTTTTCTTTTTTATACCACAAGTTATACATAGGTAATGTAGAATGTGATATGGTAAAAAAAATGTCTTCAATATCTAAGATATACAAGTTACAAAAATGTAATGTATAATATTTTAAGTTAGAGAACATCTGCAACACCTATGATATGTACTCAATGTATGCCAATGTTCAACCCTAACCTAATTGCATTCTACGAAGAAGTAAGTAGAAGTATAGATCAGTGTGTTGCAGTGGATGCGATCTACTTGGATTTTGCCAAGGCATTTGATACGGTTCCTCACAATAGGTTAGTCTTCAAACTAAAAGAAATTGGTCTAGATGAATATTCTTGTTCTTGGGTAGAACATTGGCTTAAGGATAGAGTACAACGAGTTGTGATTAATGGTAAATTTTCAGTCTGGACAAAATTGGTAAGTGGTGTCCCTCAGGGTTCTGTTTTGGGACCACTTCTATTTAACATATTTATAAATGATCTTGAAATGGGCATTGAAAGTCATGTTTCAGTATTTGCAGATGACACAAAACTTTGTAAAGTAATAAAATGTGAGCAGGATATTGCTTTGCTGCAGAGGGATTTGGATAGATTGAGGGACTGGGCACTAAAATGGCAGATGAAATTTAACGTAAAGAAATGCAAATATATGCACTTCGGGGTTAAGAATGCACAAGCAACTTACACACTAAATGGTAGTGAATTAGGGATAACCACACACGAGAAGGATTTGGGAATTGTTATAGACAACAAATTAGGCAGCAATATGCAATGTCAATCTGCAGTTGCTAAAGCCAGTAAGGTTTTGTCATGTATAAATAGGGGCATAAATTCTCGGGATGAAAATATTATTTGCCTCTTTATAAATCGCCGGTAAGACCACACCTTGAATATGCTGCCAGTACAAACCTTTATCTGGAAATCTATTCATAAACAGGGCTATACATAGGACACAAGGTCACACTTTTAGGCTGGAAGAAAGGAGATTTCATCTAAGGCAAAAGGTTTTTATACAGTAAGAGCAATAAGGATAAGGAATTGCCTGCCTGAAGAGGAGGTTTTGTCAGAGTCACTACAGATGTTTAAACTGCAATTGGATAAATACTTACAAAAACATAACATACAGGGATATAATTTCTAATTAGTGGGGTAATAGCTGCTTGATCCAAGGAGAAATCTGACTGCTATTTTGGGGTCAAGAAGGAATTTTTTTCCTAGTTTGTGGCAAAATTGGAAGCACTTCAGACTAGGTTTTTTGCCTTCTTTTGGATCAACAGCAACAACATATGTGAGGAAGGCTGAACTTGATGGATGCAAGTCTCTTTTCAGCTATGTGACTATGTAACTATGTAACCCACAACCCTGACTCAGGATGAAACATCCATTATATAGAGTATCATTTACACCCGAAGCCACCTTAAGGAAACACAGAAGTTTCCACCCCCAAGGTACCCATAGGAGTACCATGCCTCACGACCAGAGGTTATGTAAATATCTAGTTCATGTTTACCCCCAGTTTCATTTCCCCTCTCCCCTTCCCAGAAAACCCCACCAAAGTGTCACCGACCCAACCAAGGTTCACTGTACAACTCAAGGCGAGAGAAACAACGACAAGGTCACCCAATCAAACCAACCTACTCCACACCTCGAAAAAAGGCACCATAAACTGTGAAACAAATACACACATGTAACCACAACTGATGCTCCCCCAAAACTAACAACATATGAAAATACAATAACATAACGTTAGGGGATTAAATACCCCACACAAACAAAGGACTCTACTAGCAGGTGCTAAACAGGACAACGTAGACATTCTTTGTCTCCAAGAAACACACGTTGCACACTGCAGGGTCCCAGAGTTTGGGAAACAGGAATATACAACCCAATATCACGCCACTTACTCCTCTAAAACAAGAGGTGTCTCTTTCCTGTTCCATAAATCACTAACCTTTGAACTTTTACAGATGAAAAAAGACACCCAGGGACGCTACCTAATGCTGCACTGCAATATCAACAACGCATTATATACCTTAGTGGGGATATACAGTCCAAACAGCAACCAACGCAACTTTCTACACAAGGTACTGAACAAAATTCCCCACCATAACACCAACTTCTTTAAAAATATGTGGAGACCTCAATCATGTACTACACCCACCTATGGACACGACAGCTCCTACATCCACTCCCAGATCCAAAGCACTAAACCCACAATGTAAGGCCGTCACTAAACTTATTTCAGATTATGGCCTATACGACATCTGGCGTACCCTTCATCCAAACATGAGAGGGAATTCATTCTACTCAGCGATTCACAAAACGCATTCTAGAATAGATCACATTCTGGTGTCACGTGATATGATCTCACAGGTGACCAAATGTCAGCTGGGGGACATCGTGTGGTCAGATCATGCCCCAGTAACACTCACAACCCACGACACTTACAACCACAGAAGGAAACCCCCCCCCTGGCAATTGAACAACACATTACTGACTGATGCAGACTTTAACACTAAATTAGAAACAGACATAAATGACTATTTCCAGACAAATCAAAATCCGGAGCTCCTGCCCACCACACTATGGCAAGCCCACAAGGCAGTAACTAGAGGACTACTCATAAGCAGAGCAGCGTATATAAAACGGAGCACACAAAAGAAATATCTACAATTATTGACAGAGCTTTGAGATCTCAATAATGAACAATAATAAATAGTGATGTCGCGGACATAAAATTTTCCGTTCGCGAACGGCGAACACGAACTTCCGCAAATGTTCGCGAACGGGCAAACCGGGCGAACCGCCATAAACTTCAATAGGCAGTCGAATTTTAAAACCCACAGGGACTCTTTCTGGCCACAGTAGTGATGGAAAAGTTGTTTCAAGGGGACTAACACCTGGACTGTGGCATGCCGGAGGGGGATCCATGGCAAAACTCCTATGGAAAATTACATAGTTGATGCAGAGTCTGGTTTTAATCCATAAAGGGCAAAAATCACCTAACATTCCTAAATTGTTTGGAATAACGTGCTTTAAAACATCAGGTATGATGTTGTATCGATCAGGTAGTGTAAGGGTTACGCCCGCTTCACAGTGACAGACCAAACTCCCCGTTTAACGCACCGCAAACAACCGCAAACAGTCCATTTGCACAACCGCAAACTCCCCATTTGCACAAAGTTGGATACCAAACTAGCCATGTCCCGTTCCTTGTCCTCACTGATGTCATTCAAGGTCTCTTCCTCCACCCAGCCATGTACAACACCATGCGTCCCCAAAAGGTGACAACAAGCCCCCTGTATTTTTTTTTTTTAAATGTACACTACTGTTACACCAGATATGAGTTGCACTGGTGTGACACTGTGCCCTGGCAGGCCCTGAAACGCACACGTGTGAAGGAAACTGACTGCTATTATATTACAGTCCAAAAAGTTTTTTGTTTTTTTTAAATGCAAGCTATTGTGACACCAGATATGAGTGGTGGCACTGGGCAAGTGGGCACAGTATACGCTGTGAGCCTGACACACACGCAGGCAGGCAGGCAACTGCAATTAGATTACAGAGAAAAAAAAAAGCAGACTGATGTTCTAGCCCTAAAAAGGGCTTTTTGGGGTGCTGTCCTTACAGCAGATATCAGATGAGTCCTTCAGGACTGTAGTGGACACTGAATACACTAGCCTAGCTATCGATTTCCCTTTTAAATCAGCAGCAGCTACACTGTCCCTCCTCTCACTAAGAATGCAGCTTCCGGGGCGCGGGGTCTAGCTGTCATGGAGGAAAGACGCACTTTGTGTGAGCTCCCTCAATATCTCACTTTAAGCAGCTATCAACAAGTGAATTTCACCCCAGAAGGACCGACCCGACATGCTTAATAGCGGTCAGCAACTCGACAGAGTCTTACTTACCTCCGCGTGGCAAGTGTGGCCTGGTGCTCACCGATCCTGGGATGACCAGGAGCAGCTACTTCCCGGCAGGAGCTCTGTTACCCCCCCTTCGGATCGGTGGGGGTTATCCCAGTCCACCCCTGAGAGGCTGTCTGGAGCTCATGAACGCACAGAGCACAGCCGCCCAGGCTGACATACTGATCTGCGACTCTCCCAATATGGCGGCAGCCGCGTGTCCTCCTGGTACCAGCAAAGCATGGCAGGATATTGAGTCTAAGCTGGACAGACTCTTCAATCAATTTTGGAAGCAAATAACAAGCAGGAAGCCCCAACAAGCTCCAACACAGCCCCAACAAGCTCCACCACAGCTAAGCGAAGCAGTCCCCATTAAAATCCACCAACGCGGGGGCGTGGCTAACTGCCGAGCAAGATGGCTGCTTAAAATTTTGCTCTGGCACATGGGCTCCACAACTCAGCAACACAGAGAAGCTACCAGCTAACAGAACATAGCCAACCCAAATATGTCACAAAACAAACAAAAGAAGAATGCATCCAAGGATGCAAAACTGAAATTTTTCGCACAGAAACCCAGCCACGCGGCTCAATCCTTACGGGCCGGGGCCCAAGATGGCGGTGGCTCCTCAGATGAAGGCGGATCGCCCTCAGAGATAGGAGATCTAACCCCAGGTACAGCACTAACGAAGCAACACCTGCAGGATGCCATGGATGCATTGTCAGCCAAACTGATCCAGTCATGGACAGCCAGCGTGGATACACTCCGCAAAGATATCCTCGATCTGGGCGCCAGAACTGCCCACACAGAGACGAAAATGGCGGAATACGCCACCGCGCATAATGAGCTAGCGGATAAAGTTTCACATCTGCAAAATACCATAGAAAACATGGAAACAAAACTAATGGATGCTGAGGATAGATCCAGACGGAACAATCTCCGCCTGAGGGGAATCCCGGAGACCGTCACACTAGATGACTTACCCAGATACGTCAGGGACCTTTTCAGCACAATAGTGCCAGACATCCCCTCCGACATGTTGCTCCTCGATCGGGTTCACAGGATCCCAAAACCTAAGCACCTAACAGCCACCATACCGCGAGATGTGATGCTTCGGTCTCACTACTTCCATGTGAAGGACTTAATCCTAAAAAACAGCCGCACAGCCCGACTGCCATCCGAATTCGCAAACATAAAGATATTCGCGGACCTGTCTGCAGCGACTCTGAAGAAACGGAAGGCCTTCCAACAAGTAACTGCTACTCTCCGAGACCACAACATCAGGTACAGATGGGGCTACCCCACCAAGCTCCTCGTGTGGAGAAATGGCGAATTCAACCCTCTATGTACACCGACGGACGGAATGACGGCTATGCGGGCATGGGGCCTACAACTCTCCCAAGCAAAACAACAACCTTCCTCCTCTTCGCCCACTAAGCTGAACAGCGACTGGACACCAGCCTAAAAAAACAGGACTGAGCAATGCACCTTCCATTCCTCTGATTTGGACTAATTAGGTTGCTGGGCACGCAAGTATTGCAACCGTAACACCCCCCAAAAAAAAAAAAAAAAAAAAAAACCCTGCATACCCTAGCCCCAACCCCCCCTAGGGGAAATTCGAAACTAACTAATATGCCACACACGACACATAGATCAGTCACTCTACTCCCGTCAGAGGTGCTTGGCATACAAATAAGGACAGGGGCAGTGGAACTCACAACACATAGGGGCAATCTTAGTATATGGGGAAAAAAAAAAAAAAAAAAAAAAAGCCCAAGACCCATAAGGGAAACACACAAGGATCCCACGACCAGGCAGGATTCAAACTCATGCCACTTTGATGGGGTAACATTATAGCTCCTTAACCACGATTGCATTGAGGAGGGAGGGGGGCAAAGCTCATATAGCCGCAATGTATAATGTCTGCTAACACTGTTGAAAATGTTGATTTTCTGTTATATATTTTATGCTTCATATTTCTATTTACTGTTAATTCCCACTAACTGCTGTGACTTCTCTAAGCCATAAAGGTATATTACAACTAGGCCCAAGTAGCCACGTGAACCGTATAGATAATACGGATAACCCCGAGGTGCACCCCTCAAGCACCACTCCCCATGGATGGGGAATTATGTATATAGTGTTCCTATTCTCCCCCTCCCGGTTACACATCCCTTCTCAATCCCCAACCACAACACCTCGCCCTGCGACCCAAGAGAGCACAAGACAAGCGCCCTATCGCTTTTCTAACCCAGCAGACTCGATCATAACACCATGTCCATCCCTTGTTGGGAAGCTTGATCCCCAAAGCCCATACCAATGGCTATGAAAACGCTATCCCCGGGGCAAGCGCCCCCTAATATGAAAATTTACTCTCAAAATGTAAGGGGTCTCAATACCCCACACAAGCGCCGCAAATTATTAGAAGACCTCAAGCGGGCCTCTGCAGATTTAGTATGTATACAAGAAACACATTTTGTAAAACAGCGCATTCCAAAATTTGGCCTCAATGAATACCCTACGCAGTTCCACGCTGCACATACCTCTAAAGCCAGAGGCGTATCTCTACTCATCCACAAATCCCTCTCCTTTGAATTACTTAAACTAATCACAGATAGTCAAGGAAGGTTTCTCATAGTATTATGCACGATTAACGACGTTACATATACCATAGTGAACATATACAGCCCCAACACCCAGCAAAGGAACTTTCTACACAAAGTTCTCTCCAAAACTGACCACATTAGAACTGAACATACAATGATATGCGGGGATTTAAATCACATATTAGACCACACATTAGACACATCCCTGACCACCTCTGCCTCCCGCCGCCAACATCTCAAACCAAATTGCCAGGCCTTAACGAAGCTGATACTGGAGTTTAATCTCTATGACACATGGAGGGCCCTACACCCTACAGAACGCCACTATTCCCACTACTCCTCAGTCCACAAGACACACTCGAGGATAGATCATATACTCACCTCAGGTCCCCTCCTTAAGAGAGTGCTACAAAATGAAATTGGAGACATTCTCTGGTCTGATCACGCACCCAACATCTTGACCATATCGACACAATTTGCATCCAGAGGGTATGCTCCTTGGCGGCTGAATGAATCTCTCCTGAGAGATGACACCTTCCGCAACACCATCCAAACAGAGCTCAATGCATATTTCTCTACCAACAACACTGAAGACACCTCCCCCCTAATGGTATGGCAGGCGCACAAATCCGTTATGCGGGGCCTTTTTCTAAGTCGAGCTTCGTACCTTAAAAAGCAAACACAAAGAAACCACATAGCAATACTGAGGGACCTCAGAGACACCACTGCCCAACACTACATACGGCCCACCAAATCCCTATTAGAGAAAATTGGAAACCTTACTGACCAACTAAACACTATGGCTATGTCAAAAACGACACATATGATGCAACAACTCAAAACCCGCAACTACCACCAGAATAATAAAACAGGCAAGATACTCGCAGCACAACTTCGGCTCAAATATGGGTACAACAAAATTCCATATATCTTAACTGCAGAGGGGAAAAAATTATACAACCCGCAAGATATAGTCAATGAGCTAGCCAACTACTACACTGCACTATACAATCTAAAATCTGACCCGCACACGCATCAACCCACCACGACAGAGATACAGTCTCTCTTAGCGCACATCTCCCTACCACCCATTCCACAAAACTACGCCGATACCTTAAAAGCACCTATATCAGAACAAGAGATCACACAAACGATATTATCGCTTCCCCCGGGGAAATCGCCAGGCCCAGACGGATTCCCCAACATCTATTATAAAACATATGCACACATCCTGGCACCACAACTCCTTGAAACATATGATACAATGACCAAACAAGGTTCTACGCCTGAAGATATGCTTATGGCGCACATCACAGCCCTCCCCAAACCCGGTAAAATCCCAAATAAAGGGCAAAACCTGCGACCCATTTCGCTATTAAACACAGACATAAAAATATTTGCAAAAATCTATGCAAATAGACTCTCTAATATTCTCCCGACAATCGTGCACCAAGATCAGGTAGGATTTATCAAGGGGAGACAGGGAAGTGACGGGACACGTAAAGTAATAAACTTAATGCAATCCTTGAGGAGGGGTGAGCACAGTGTATTCCTCTCACTGGACGCTGAGAAAGCGTTTGACAGGTTGCACTGGCCATTCCTCCTCGCAGTCCTGAGGAAATATGGATTCCCGGATACATTTATCTCGGTAGTCCAGACCCTGTATAGTAACCCAATAGCAAAAGTAGCGGGAGGGGGATTCACATCCACTCCATTCAATATATCTAATGGCTCAAGACAGGGCTGCCCCCTTTCCCCGCTGCTATATGTCCTAGCCCTGGAACCCCTCACGACCCTCATTAGACAAAACCCAGATATCCATGGAGTTCGGGTCGGATCGGCTGAGTATAAACTCACGCTGTTCGCAGATGATATTCTGCTCACATTCACGAACCCCCACAGCTCCATCCCCACATTCCTCAAACTATTACGGGAATTTAGCAAATGTTCATATTATAAGCTCAACGTGGCCAAGACACAAGCCTTAGGCATCAATATGCAGAAACACCAATTAACATCCCTACAAAATGCGTACGACTTTGAATGGAAATCGAATAACCTTACCTTTTTAGGACTGAGCCTAACACTTACCACCCCAGGCCTCTACAAAGCCAACTACCAGAAACTCTTGAAAGAAACTAGAGCAACACTAACGAGTTGGCGCAAAAAATACCTATCATGGACTGGCAGATTGGCTGCCATAAAAATGATCATAATCCCCAAATTCCAATACTTGTTCCGAACGCTGCCCATCCGCCTCCCAACAGCATACTTTAAGGAAGCACAGGGACTACTCAGCCGATTCGCCTGGGGCCACAAAAAACCAAGGGTTAAAGCACATATCCTCTACCAAAAAACGCCCGAAGGTGGGATGAATGCACCCAACCTTCAAATATACTACCAAGCCGCTATCCTCAATAGCATGATACCAATTCACGCTCAAAGCTTGCAACCACAATGGGTAACAATAGAAAACAACGCGACACACCCACACACCCTTATACCTCTAATTTGGTCGCCCAAACGAGATAGACCTAAGACCGCCAACATATTGCCAACCACAGAGGTGACACTACAAGTGTGGGACAAAACTAAACACATTTGCTGCTCTCAAACCCCACACTCCAGAGCGATGCCAATATTTGCTCTAACCTCCATGATCCCCAACTTTAACTATAGAATTTGGGAACGACACGGTCTACACTACATACACCAGTTGTACCAAGATACTCACTTTCTAACGTTCCAAGAAGTACAAAACCGCCATGGCCTCCCAACCATAGCCTACTTTTCACACAGACAAATCCAATCATGGTTAACGAAACATCAAGGTGTAAAAAGTAACACTGTAAGTGAACTTCGGCTGACGGGCTTCGAGAAATCCATACTCAAATTGACACCAACGCACAAAACCTTCTCAACGCTGTATTCCAACATATTGCAACATAATCTCTCACTCAGATACCCCTTTGTGGCATCATGGGAAAGAGATATGGGACAAAGTCTACCTGAGGCAACATGGAGGAAGATTTTTCTCACTCCCAAAAACCTCACATGTAGCGCTAACCATACCGAATTGTCAAGGAAAATTTTATATAGATGGTACCTAGTACCCACTCGCCTCAAACGTATATATCCCGAAACCTCAGATAAATGCTGGCGTTGTACCTCCGCAGCTGGATCAATGATCCACATATGGTGGACATGCCCGATAATACGTCCCTACTGGGCAGCGGTCACCAAGTTGATCCAAGAATGTACGGGAGCCCACATGCCTCAAACCCTGGATTGCCTATTGCTCCACAACTACCCACCCAATCTTACAAAAACAACCAGGTATCTGATTTACCAAATCAACATAGCGGCCCTAACACTAATTAGTAGGGCATGGAAAAAAGCGGAAGCACCAACCTTATCCCAATGTCACCAACTCATAAGCATAACCCGACAATACGAGTTGGCGAGCAGAATAGCTTCCCATGCCACTACAACTTTCTGGAAACAAGCCTGGCAAAGCTGGGAGGCCTTTGGAAACCTGAACTCCCCCCCTTGC
Organism: Pelobates fuscus; assembly: GCF_036172605.1. NCBI lineage: Eukaryota > Metazoa > Chordata > Amphibia > Anura > Pelobatidae > Pelobates > Pelobates fuscus. The sequence continues at coordinate 186,851,836 of NC_086321.1, read as the reverse complement.
CATACCATAGCACATGGTGTGAGGTCCCGACAGCCGAGTTCACCATCATAGCCGCTAGCCTACTTATACCTACAATGAGAATAATGGCAGCAAAATGTTACAAAATGCCACAAATTATTACAAAAATGCTACGAAATGTCACAAATTGTTCCAAGATATCCTACCTCTGGAATAGCAATCTACCGTGGTACAATTATTGATACATCATGAAACACCCTCTATTCTATGGCTTTCATAGATTCATGATAGGATCATCTTTAACCAAAAATAGTTACTGGATAACTCAAGCTTAAGCTCTCTACCCGGCCAACCTCCCTCCCCCCTCCCCCCCCCCCCCCCCCCACCACCTCTCCCTCTCCCCTCCCTCCCAAACCCAGTTCTCATTTAAAAAATTCTGTTTGGAGTGGACACATGTTTCGCATATATATGATACCACATAACCAAAAAATTTTTCTGTAAACATTGCAATTGTATGCAGATAGGTACAAATGATGTTCACTGTAAACTTGAAAATTGCTTAATAAAAAAAAAAAAAAAAAAAAAAAAATAAATCCACCAACGCAAAAGGCGTCAAAGACGGGACCGGAGGCACAAACAGAAATGCAGAGCCTGCCCCATGTCAAGCACTCGCCTCCACCTTAAGCCACCACAATCCCGCACCGGACGTGAAGCACCACTGGGACAGATCCGACCACCCGACAAAACAAGCTTCCACCACCTCAAGCCGTGAACCCGGCACTCAGCCAGAGACTTGCCTTTGTTGTTCCAGGTATCAGGGACTCCCAGGGTCTGCACCTGGCGCCCAGAAGGGATCGGATGAGCACAAGCAGTAAACAGCAGCCTGCCAAGCATGTCCCACTATAGCCGATCCTCCACACCATGCCTTTGATTACATGAACTGCTCTCTGCACATTAACTAATCGTAAAGTAGCAAGCGTTTAAACATGTCATTATTTCACCTCCTAAAGAGTTTATTGTCATAGTTCCTTACATGCCTTTACCTTAACCGTTCATGTATTATGTTATTCACTAGTCTCATCTCATGGGGCGACTCACACTTGATTTATAACTAGTGGTGGAGCTGCTGATATAAATACACAGTTGATATCGTGCAAGCTACACCCTAAACATGACAGCCATCTTTCACAACAATGTACTGCTATATACTCATACCCTCAGTGCAACTAGCCCTGATATACGCACGTTCAGCCTAGCATGCTCAAATATAACACACTTCTGTCTAAAAAACAAACAAACAAAAAAAAGAATGCAGCTTCCGAATGAATCTAAAATGGATGCTGTCCAGGAGGTGGGAGGGTCTGGGAGGGAGGGTCTGCTGCTGATTGGCTGGAATGTGTCTGCTCACTGTGAGGTACAGGGTCAAAGTTTACTCAATGATGACGAATAGGGGGCGAACCGAACATATGTTTGCCGTCCGTGGCGAACGCGAACAAGCTATGTTCGCCTGGAACTATTCGCCAGAAAACTGTTCGGGACATCTCTATTAATAAAACCCAAAAACGAAAGACTAATAGAAATAGCACTTACCACTAAACAAATCAATGACCTGCTTCTCCACAAAACTGCCCAGAACCTCCACAAACTCAAATTACGGCATTACACACAGGGTAACAGCGTGAACATCGTCACTTGGAACACGACAGGTTTGAGACACCTATACCAGCTATATGACCAACACAAACTTATATCATTTAAGCAGCTGCAAAGGGAATACAAACTCCCTAACTCAGCAGAATTCGCACATAGGCAGGTTGGCTCTTGGCTGGGAAAACACAAACATTTACTTCCCTCAAAAGACAGGTGGACAAACCTTACAATCCTAGAGCAGATGTGCCTACAGAACAAACAGCCTTCACATCCATTATCTAAGATATACAATCAAAACTATCTAACAAAATCCCCACATGACCTTACATTTGTCCAAGCGTGGGAAACAGAATTGGGCAAGAGACTAACGGATGGCCAATGGGCATACATATTCCGCGTAAACAAAACCCTAACACTGAACACGTCCCATTTGGAAATAAGTAGGAAATACTGTACCGCTGGTACTTGGTCCCTACACGAATGAAACATATCACACCGGCACATTCGGGGATTTGTTGGAGATGCAACAAACACCCAGGAACAATGCTGCACATGTGGTGGACATGCCCAGATCTGGGGAAACTGTGGACAGACATACACTCCCTAATACAAAAGGTGACCAAGACTAACCTACCACAAGCACCTGAACACTACATCCTCCAGTGCTTACCAACTAGCATTAAAAAAGCTGACAGATACTTAATATACCACATTATTTCCGCTGCACTCACAAATATAAGCAGAAAATGGTTACAAACAAAACCTCCGCACATAAATGAATGCATTCAACAAATGGAAGATACAAGAAAGTATGAAATGGCGGCTAGAGCGCATAGCCCCTACCCCTTCTCCCCCCCTTCCCCAGTTCTTTGGGGAACTGTATCCTGGTTCTACCTCCAAGTTAAACCCCCCATACCAACCCAACCACCATTAGAAACGTACAGTATATTTCTAAGTCAAGACCAGAAACCAGCACAAACAGCACCACCATAAGAGCTCATCTGGAATAAAGAGCTGAACGAATTATAATATGTATGATCTAACAAAGTATGGTGTAACTAAAGAATCTTTCATGTCAAAACTGTGAACTGATAGCATGTACATATTGTAACCCTTACTCTAAACAATGTACCATGTTGGAATGTAAATCTGTACACATTGTAAAACCATAAAAATTGCAACAACAAAAAATTGAATGGTGGTCCACTAGGGTTTACAACTCCCTGGTGGTCCAGCAGGGGGTTAAAAGAAACAATTGCTTCTAAAGAAAAGCATGAGTACAATATAATATTTATCAATTCGCTAGTTGTATATTTTTTACATTACTATCATAGTATGCAGTATATTACTTTGCTGAAGCAGACTAAGCGATGCATTCATTTCCTACTACATCTAATGAAGTGCCTTTTATTAGTATATACAATGATGTCACAAATTGACACCTTAACAGATATCACGATGGGAAAATTATAAAGGGTTGATATTGAAAGTTTAATATGTATTTGCTGTGTCGCAAAGCAAGGCTTAAAATAGAGTTTATTATAGCTAAAAGAACGGAGGCCTGGTATCTCCTGTATTCAAAGTTGCTGATACTATTGACTGTAAAGTTTCTTTCTGACCTTGGGTAGCACACAAGCTCAAGTCTACCCTTCTACCCCCTACCTTTCTCAGTAACAGCTGTACATAGATTTTGTAGAATATAAGTAAGCTATAAAAAGGTTTTGAAAATGCAACAATGACATCTACACATGAACATCTAATCAAGATGCTAGCTTCTGTAACAAGCTTTGCATGTAGAAGAATTCATGAATATCTGATCTGCAACAACCCCACATATCTATTAAGCTCCTGCAACTGTCATCAAATCAAAACACTAAGCCCTCAGTGAATACTATCCTAGCAACCTACATTTTTACCCTACCCTTACATTTTCTGTCACTATATCCCACTCCCACTATAGTACCATCTACATATCGTTGTATACCAACAGCCATGTAAGGGTTTGAAGGGTGAGTATTACTTTCCTTTCATTCCTCGCAATGCCAATTTTCACAATCGCTCATGTAGAAGATCTCAGACAATGCTTTGTTTCCCCATTGATGCGATACTTCTAATTTACAACACTTTTTAGATACAGTTACTTGTCCTAGATATTGATTTTCAGTTATACAATCAAATGTGATAGGATTGTACAATTCCTGGTAGAATCAGGAGGGGGATCCAGAACATAATCTTAGGAGGGGCAGTGGTTGTGGGCTGTGGTGAAGGATAGGGGGCTGTAGTGTGCAGGTATAGGGGGCAGTAGTGTTGGTTAAGATGCTGCAATGGGAGAATAAGGGCTAAAGTGGGGGTGATAGAAGCTGTAGTAGGGAATAGGGGCTTTAGTTGGGGGGTAGGAGCTGTTTAGGGGATGTAGCAGGGCTGCAATTGGTGGGTTAAGGGCTCTAGTGAGTCAGTAGGCAATGCTTTACTATGGGGAGGGCCTAATGCGCTCATAGCGCTTGCCATGCATGTGCATTAGGTCCGCACATGGGTTGATGTTGGAGGAGGCGGAGCACCGACGCAGCACCGAGAAACATCAACGCTAGAATTAAGTAAGTGATTAAAGGTTTTTTTAACCTTTTATGTGCTGCATGGGGGGCCATGAGTGAGGGGGGATCAGAGGGCAATATAGTGTTCTTTTAAGAGACCTGTAGAGAACATTTTCACTTTCATGGTCATCACTCCAAGCATGTTCATTCTGAACGCTATGGAAGGAACACTGCAAGTACCTTAGCCACTACAGTTTGTTGTAGTGATTATGGTGCCAGGATTGCCATGACACCCCACGCACAGTAAGTAGTTAAACTATTCCAGAACGGTTGACTTTTTATCTGTGGTTTGCTAGGGCACTGCTCCCCACCTCCATTATTTCAGAGAGTGAGGCAGAAGCTCTCTATCTGAACTAAATCTGGCAGCAAAGGAATTAGGCTCAAACACTAAGAGTAATCAACTCATGCTCTCGGCCAATGTTTACTTTCAATGTTGTTCTGTGAGTTAAGTAAATCGGCTTATAATTTCTGAGGAGCTGTGCATGAGTTAATCTGTTGACTGGAACTCTCATTATTTTCAGAAAAATAAGGAGTATTAAGAGTTATAGTCAACTTCTCAACAGCACCATAGATGAAGGCAACCGCTTGAGGATTTATTCGAAATTGAACTGTAGTAACTGGTAAAGCAAGTAGCAAAATAAATGTCAAACTGGATGATGCACTACAATGCACTGTTTGATCATCCATGATGGTGTGTCATAATTAAAGGCTTAGAACAGAGGCTTTAGGTAATTGTGATCAGCAGTAAGAGCAGCAGATTTCTTTAATGGAAAATGTCTTGAACAAATGTTGGACTAATCGTGTGGTGGAATCTCGGTAAAAATAAATTTAGTAGGCCGAGATTACCACGTGGCATGTGTACGTGCATATGCTGACGTATCGATCAGTTGGTTGCACGAGGCAAGATACGATCAGTAGTGTACGGAGCATGTGCAAGAATACAGGATATAGTATTCCCCTCCTCCATTGTGCTGGACAGGCCATGCGGTCAAACAGGAAGTTAATTCTTATTTGTGTTGATTGGTTAAGAGAATGTGCGGGTGGAGCTTAATATGGGAGGAGTTAATAAGGAGCCTGCACTATTGTCCGGGGCTCAGAACTTGCTGTATTTTGGTGACATTAGTCCCTCTGAGTCCCGATCGGTGATCCAATAAAGAATCTCTTCCTTCCTGAAGAAACCTGTGTCCATCTCTCTGTGCTTCGCTTCCGTCAGTTTCTCCGGTATCATTTGGTGCATTGGCCGGGAAGCTCATCGTTCAACGGTAGCTGAGAGGCAGAGGCGTGAGACGGTCTATCTTTGCCCACGTTCTCTACGGCTGCACCCCTGAACTTCTGCGTGGACCTCCCTTCGTCTCGGCGCCACTGGTCTGTTGTCCAGGAGATCATCGGCCTCTACGTAAGAAGTGCTGGGGTGTCCCCGTCGATGAGTGTGAACTCAGGTTCAGGAACGAGGAGGTAAGACAACTGCTGTTTTAGACGGCAGAACCCACTAGGGGTATACCGATTGTGCGGTAGGCCCAAAGGGGTTTGAATCTGTGTATCTGCCCCCTCTGTCGGAGGGAAGGAGCGAAGGCGCACCGCTCGATCGAACGCTCTTTAGTCAGACCGTTTGATTTTGTTAGTCAGGCGGGGTCCTGGTGTAAATAGCCCTAGCCGGACACCGGTGTCTTGTCTAGACTAGCGTTCTAGGGTGTATATTTTGTTCGCTAGGTCGGAGGGACCGGGAGACTAAGCGGCGCCTGTGTAAATTCGGTTCGCTAGCTCTCAACCTATCTGGGCTAAGTGGGAAGGCGTGTAAATTTGGAACCCACTAGACCTTTGATAGTGCGACTAAGAGGCGCCTGTGTAAATTCGGTTCTCTAGCTCGCTATATGTGGTGATTGGGCAGTGTGGCTAACCAAAACGGGTGTATATAGTTTTAGGTAGTCCATTCAAGGTACTGGCCAATAGTTTAGTTGGGAATTGTAAATGTGATAAAGATTGTTTAGTAAAGTGTATATCTTGTTAGATAGCGCGAGCTCAGCCGTCTAGCGAGAGTGTTAATAGTGTGTTGCTGTATTATAGTGCACGGTACCATAACCCTGTATATTTACTGACACTGTATATAAGTACTAATCATTGTCGTCTAATGCATGTTTAACACCATAACCACTAATAATTGTGTTGTGACCTTAACTTGTGCTTTGACCTATGCTAACCGTACTGTAACCGCTATTTGTAAAAGACGATGTTACTGGGGTGTGTTATAGACGGGTAATTCGTATATAGAGAATTATAGCGTGGGTGACTGTATAGTTACGCCAAAGGGCATAATATTGATTATCTAGTGACTGGTGTAACAGCTGTGTGTGTACGGGAATTCCCTGAGTGTTTATTGTTATTGTGTACGCTTCACTTGGTAACCGTACCACGTGGTGCTGTTGCCAGAGGAAACGGGTGTGACTGTTGAAAGTACGCGTGTATAGTATTCGTTGTCGACGACGTTCCATTGTTAAGTATGGGTGCGTCACAGTCAACGATTCCGGATCCCTTAGGTTGTATGGTGAAGAATTTTAAAAAGGGATTCAAAACTTGTGATTTTGGGGTTAAGATGTCTCCTGTACGTTTGGTCACTTTGTGTACTAGGGAGTGGCCTACTTTGGTTGCGGCATGGCCGCCACGTGGCAGTTTGGATCCAACTCTGGTACAGCGCTTACACGTGGCTGTATCAGGTAGGCCTGAACTTTACGTCCAGTTTCCTTATATTGATTGTTGGAGACAGGCCGTAAATGACTCGCCAAAATGGCTTCAGACATGCCACGAGGAGCAGTGTCGCCTCATGGTAGCTAGGACTTGTTTGTCCACTAGGACTGGTGTTAGGCCCATTTTGGACACGCCCCCTGAGTCCGAGATCCCTTTGCCGCCCCCTTACTTTCCGTTAAGAGGAAGTGACGCAAATGCAGGAAGTCCTGCAACCCTCCCCTCATTACCCCCATCCACTTCCGCTTCCTCCTCCAGTACAGAATCCACCCCCCCTCGTACTAAATCTCCCCTTCCGGATACAGAACCAACCCCCATTAAATCCGAATATCCTGATTTGGCGCCACTTCAGACTTCCGGTCAAGCTTCATCTAGCTCGACTCGAAGTGTTTTATTTACAACCTTTTCCCAAAACCAAGTTCCCACATCCCCATACCCTATCTCTCCCCGACCGGAACCCATGACTGACGCCCCTCTACGTAGCCCCATCCAAACCCGACAACTGACCGGTACCCAACAATTAAAGCACTATCAGATGCCTCTTCGCCTGAATCCCGGGTCAGCCTATATCGATGCCGCAGGTCAAATGGCACATGCTGACCCAGTTTTCGTATATGTCCCATTCACTACAACCGATCTCTTAAACTGGAAGACCCACAATTCCTCGTATACTGAGAAACCACAAGCTATGACTGATCTGTTCACCTCAATAGTACAGACACATAATCCGACATGGGCTGATTGCCAGCAGTTATTAATGACTTTGTATAACAATGAGGAAAGGACAAGAATTAATCAAGCAGCCATTAAAGCGCTAGAGGATAGAGCCCGTGCTTTGAATCAAGCTAATCCAGCAGCATGGGCCGCAACACATTATCCCAACACCGATCCCGACTGGAATGTAAACGGTGCTGATATGGTTCAACTCAGAGCCTATAGAGACGCTATAATTGCTGGCATGAAAGCCGGAGGAAAGAAAGCTATTAATATGTCGAAGACAGTTGAGGTGATTCAGAAAAGCGATGAAGCACCCAGTGTCTTTTATGACCGATTATTGGAGGCATACCGCTTGTATACCCCCTTTAATCCGGAAGACGCAGATAATTCCCGAATGGTGAACTCCGCCTTTGTCAGCCAAGCTTACGGAGATATTAAGCGCAAGCTACAAAAGTTAGAAGGGTTTGCAGGTATGTCCATCACCCAACTAATGGAGGTAGCGAATAAGGTTTATATGAATAGGGAAACAGAAAGTAAGAAAGAGGAAGAGCGCAAGATGCGTAAAAAGGCTGATATGCTAGCGGTAGCGATCGCAGGCGTAGATAGACGGGGCCCAGATAGAGGCGATAGTAGATGGAATAGGGAGCCTTTGAGTAGGAATCAATGCGCGTATTGCAAGGAAGAAGGGCATTGGAGGAACGAATGTCCGCAAAGAGAGCAGTACGAGAGAGACCTACCCAGGGCAGGCTACGGAACTTTAGAGGCAGAGCGAGAGGTAGAGGAGGCCCCGGAGGGAGTAATGGTAATAGAGGGAGCAATGGGAACAGAGGAAGTGTTAGGGAAGACAGGTATATTCCAGCAGCGCAAAGGTCCCGCGATAGAGAAGGTAGGGACTTTGTAGGATTGGCTGACACGGTCATGGAGGACTATTGATACCGACCGGGCTCCATCCCCCTTGGTCGAGCGGAGCCTATGGTCGATGTATCAATAGGGGGAAAAAGGAGTGCGTTCATGATCGACACTGGTGCTGAACATTCAGTGGTGACTAATCTAGTTGCTCCTCCATCTGGAAGGACTATTACCGTGATAGGAGCAACTGGAAGAAGTGCTGAAAAACCGGTTCTTAAAAGTCGACTCTGTACATTGGGAGGCCACGTAGTAAAACATCAATTCCTTTATATGCCTGAATGTCCAGTCCAATTGCTGGGACGTGATATGCTATCCAAATTACAAGCGCAGATTACGTTCCTACCAAATGGAACAACATCTTTAAAGTTTAATGGACCTTCAGGTATTATGACATTATCCGTACCAAAGGAAGAAGAGTGGCGACTTTATACAGTGTTGACTAGCCAAAACCCTAGGAGTGATGAGTCCTTATTCAACATACCAGGAGTTTGGGCAGAGAACAACCCACCAGGACTGGCCCGCAATATTCCACCTATTAAAATCGAACTAAAACTTGGGGTTTATCCAGTGAGCCTAAGACAATACCACATCCCGCAGAAGGCTAAGAAGAACATACAATCTTATCTGAATAAGTTCATACGGTATGGTATCCTAAAATTCTGTACTTCCCCCTGGAACACCCCATTGCTGCCTGTTCAAAAGCCCGGTACAGATGAGTATCGACCTGTACAGGACTTGAGAGCAGTCAATGATGCGGTTGTTAGTATACATCCAGTCGTGCCCAATCCATATAACCTGCTTGCTTTAATTCCGGGCGGGGCTACTTACTTCACAGTCTTAGACCTCAAAGATGCCTTCTTTTGCCTCCGAATTGCCGCAGAAAGTCAATGTATCTTCGCTTTCCAATGGGAAAACGCTGTAACGGGCTTGAAACGCCAAATGACCTGGACAAGACTGCCCCAAGGGTTTAAAAATTCACCTACCCTATTTGGTTCAGCTCTAAGTCAAGATATACTGGATTTCGAGTCTATCCCAGGAGAGTGTGTATTGTTACAGTATGTAGATGACTTGTTGATAGCAGCAGTTACAAAAGAAATATGTCAGCAAGCAACGCACGATCTACTACACATTCTCTGGAAGGCAGGATACAAGGTGTCTAGAAAGAAGGCTCAGTTGTGTTTGCCAACTGTCAAATATCTGGGATTCCATATCTCTGAAGGTCAAAGAATTATGGGGCCAGAGAGAAAAGAAGCTGTTTGCCAAATACCAATACCCAAGAATAGAAGACAAGTGCGAGAATTCTTGGGGGCAGCAGGCTTCTGTAGGATATGGATTCCCAGCTACGCGATACTGGCAAAACCTCTGTATGCAGCTATCAAAGGTACAGAGCACGACCCCTTCTTATGGACTCAAGAACAACAAACGGCATTTGAAGATGTGAAGAAGGCTTTGATGAGTGCCCCAGCATTAGGTCTACCTGATCACACACGACCATTCTACCTGTACGTACATGAGCAAAGAAGAATGGCTGTGGGAGTATTGACACAGTACTTGGGATCATGGCAAAGACCTGTTGCCTACATGTCTAAGCAATTGGATGCAGTGGCCAGCGGACTTCCACCTTGTCTAAGAGCCGTAGCTGCAGCCGCCCTGCTAGTAGCTGAAGCCGATAAACTCACTCTGGGTCAAGAACTTTATGTACGAGTCCCACATGCAGTACAGACGTTGTTGGATTACAAAGGAAATCATTGGTTTAGTAACAGCCGTATGACCAAGTATCAAGCAATGTTGTGTGAAAACCCAAGAGTGCATTTAGAGACTGTAAACACCTTAAATCCAGCTACCCTTTTGCCACAACCTACTGAAAGTCAACATGATTGTTTGGAAGTAATGGATGAAGTATTTTCAAGTAGACCAGATCTTCGTGATTTTCCCATCCAGAACCCCGATGTTCAATATTACACCGACGGCAGTAGTTATGTGAAAGAAGGGATCCGCTATGCAGGATATGCAGTAACAACAATAGACAAGGTGATAGAAGCTCGGCCACTGGCGAAAGGAACATCAGCACAAAAGGCAGAATTGATAGCACTGACACGAGCGTTACAATTGGCTGAAGGTTTAAGAGTGAACATCTATACGGACTCTAAGTATGCGTTTTTAACCACTCATGCCCACGGAGCTTTGTATAAAGAAAGAGGACTACTGAATTCAGAAGGCAAAGAAATCAAGTACGCAGCTGAAATCCTACAACTATTGGAAGCAGTGTGGGAGCCGAAAGAAGTCGGTATTATACATTGTCGAGCGCATCTGAGAGGAGATGGTGATGTAACTAAGGGAAATCGGATGGCAGACAGTACAGCTAAGCGTGCCGCTGAATCAGGAAGACAGGAATATGTGGGGCATATAGCTGCTCTAATACCAACTCCACTGTCTCAATGGACTCCAGTTTATACAGCTCAAGAAGAGGAGTGGTTAAAGACTGAACCGGGAAAGTATTTGGAGAACAAGTGGTATCAGCTAGAAGATGGAAGAATAGTCATACCAGCATCACTAGCGGTAGAAATTGTCCAAAACTATCATAACGGGACACATTCTGGGAGAGACAGTACAGAAGAATCTCTCAGGAAACATTTCTACATACCAAGATTGTCCAATTTGACTCAGGCCATTGTACGAAGATGTGTAACGTGTGCTAAAAATAATGCAAGACAAGGACCAGTAAAGCCACCAGGAGTCCAGTTTATGGGGGGACTCCCCATGTCCGATCTACAAATAGACTTTACAGTGATGCCTAAATCGGGTGGACATCGTTACCTGTTGGTAATTGTGTGCACCTATTCAGGTTGGGTAGAAGCATGTCCTACTCGTACAGAGAAAGCAGGAGAAGTTGTGAGATTCCTGCTACGAGAAATAATACCCCGATATGGACTACCCTGTTCTATAGGATCGGACAATGGTCCAGCTTTTGTTCACCAGTGCCTACAGCAACTGACTCATATGCTTGGTATAAAGTGGAGGCTTCATACTGCATATAGACCCCAGAGCTCTGGTAAGGTAGAGAGAATGAATAGAACTATTAAGAACCAGTTGGCTAAAATGTGTCAGGAAACCCAACTTAAGTGGAACGTTCTCTTACCCATAGCTCTATTGCGAATCCGCAGTACCCCTACCAGAAGGATGGGCCTCTCTCCTTTTGAAATCATGTATGGGCGACCACCTCCCGTACTTGGTAACTTAAGGGGGGATTTGAGTCAGTTGGGAGAAGGAATTACCCGGCAGCAGGTTGTAGAGTTGGGTAAGACTATGGAGGAGGTACAGAAATGGGTACAAGATAGATTACCTGTGAATATTTATCCCCCAGTTCATAGTTACCATCCAGGAGATCAAGTGTGGATTAAAGAGTGGAATAATGTACCGTTAGGGCCCAAGTGGAGAGGTCCTTATGTTGTTCTTTTGTCTACCCCTACAGCGATAAAAGTGGCCAAAGTGACTCCGTGGGTACATCACTCCAGGGTTAAACCAGCAGCAGTCGATTCTTGGCAAGTTACAGCAGATCCAGAGAATCCCTGCAAGATCCGGTTAAAACGCACTACTCAGTCGGAGTAACGAGGAATCGTGTGGATTACAAATTTTATTGTTACAGGGATTTGGTGAAGTGAGTGTTTTAGACGGCCATAATAAAGCCTGTCCGCTTACCAACACATAGTATATAAGCCAGGAAAGTCTCGAAGGGACACCTGTGAAGACGAGCAGAACTCCATTCCCTGCAGCCCTCACATCCTGGAAGCTGAGGTGCCTTCGCACGGACGAAGACTGAGGATGACGGCGAAAGATGTGTTTTTGATAGTGTTTATTTATGTGTGTTTTTATATTCAAGAAGGTAGAGGTACCGACACTCCTAGCTGTGAGGTATGCATTAAGACTACGAGAACAGGTAACCATATTTCCCAAACCCTAATTTGGCATTCACAATATGAGTGTAAAGGAGATGTATCGAGATGTAGATACCTAAATATAGACTATAGTGTGTGCCATTTAGGAGTAGGAGAACCTAAGTGCTTCAGTCCAGAGAATCAACCCTGTACAATTTGGTTGACTCTCAGGAATGGAGATCCTCAGGGGACCCTAATTGATAAGACAGTGTTAGAATCCGTACATTCTTCGGGTGTTCTGCTATTTGATGCATGTAAGGCGATATCAAGTGGTAGAAAGCCGTGGAATGTATGTGGGGATCTTAGATGGGAGAGGACGTATGGGTCTAACGATAAATATATTTGTCCCAGTAGTAAAAATAAATATGTGAGTCCTAGATGCCCAAATAGAGAGTATAACTTTTGCCCATATTGGTCTTGTGTGGGGTGGGCAACTTGGGGACAGACAGTAGACAAGGACATGATAGTGACTAAGTTGCCGACCAGCCCATATTGTAAGTCTATGGAATGCAACCCAGTCCATATACTTATAAATAACCCCGACAAGTTCTTAGACAAATATGGCAATTTATTTGGGTTTCAGATATACGGGACGGGTTTAGATCCTGGGACAGTATTATTTATAGGGATAGAGACTGATACGGTATCCTCCCAGACTCATCAAGTATACCATTCCTTTTATGAAGAGATGAGTATAGATAATAAGATCCCCCATAATGCTAAAAACCTGTTCATCGATTTAGCCGAAAGTATTGCCGGTAGTCTTAATGTTACCAACTGCTATGTGTGTGGAGGTACTAACATGGGAGACCAATGGCCTTGGGAAGCAAAGGAGGTAATGTCCGGTTCTGAGGCAGTTGAACAATTAATATCCTCACAAGCCGATTATCATATGAGTGTTAGAGGTAAATCTGAGTGGAGATTAAAGACCTCCATCATAGGTTATGTTTGCATAGCAAGGAAAGGAATAATGTATAATACTTCTGTAGGAGAATTAACTTGTCTAGGGCAAAAAGCTTATGATGATGATACTAAAAATACAACTTGGTGGTCGGCTTCAAATGTCTCAGAACCATCTAACCCGTTTGCTAGATACGCCAATTTAAAGGATGTGTGGTTTGATTTATCCATCACATCTACCTGGAGAGCCCCAGCAAATTTGTACTGGATCTGTGGTAAGAAAGCCTATTCGGAGTTGCCACAGGACAGGGAAGGGGCATGTGTGTTGGGTATGCTCAAACCATCCTTCTTCTTGTTACCTATTGAAACAGGTGAGACTTTAGGTGTTAAAGTGTATGATGTGAATCATAGGAAGAAAAGGGGACCCATAGAGATAGGCGCCTGGGAAGATAATGAATGGCCTCCCCAGCGTATTATAGATTATTATGGGCCAGCCACGTGGGCAGAAGATGGTACCTTTGGTTATAGAACCCCTATTTATATGCTCAACCGTATTATAAGATTACAGGCGGTGGTTGAGATTATTACTAACGAAACATCACAAGCGCTCAATCTTCTAGCGAAGCATAATACCAGGATGAGGACAGCAGTATATCAGAATAGATTAGCCTTGGATTACCTTTTGGCAGTAGAGGGAGGTGTATGTGGGAAGTTTAACCTGAGCAATTGCTGTCTTCAAATAGATGACGAAGGGCAAGCAATAGCTGAGCTTACTAGCCATATGGTTAAACTAGCGCATGTGCCTACTCAGGTATGGAAAGGGTACAATCCAAGTAGTTGGTTTGGTAGCTGGTATGAGTGGTTTGGAGGGCTTAAGGCAGTGGTAGGTGGAGTCCTACTGATTTTAATGTTGTGTCTACTCCTACCGTGTCTTATACCCTTAGTAGTTAGGTCTGTGCAAAGCCTGATAGAAAATATAGCAGAGAGGAAGGCTGCTGCACAGATAATGGCAATATATAAATATAAGGCTCTAGATCAGGGAGAACCAATGCAGGAAGACGAATGTTGAAGATTCACATCATAAGATAAGTCTTGTCTGGTTCAAGGTAACTTGCGGTGTAAGCAAACTAAGGTTAAGTGATGCCTCAAGTAATTGTAAAATATCAAGAGGCATCAAAGGGGGGAATGTGGTGGAATCTCGGTAAAAATAAATTTAGTAGGCCGAGATTACCACGTGGCATGTGTACGTGCATATGCTGACGTATCGATCAGTTGGTTGCACGAGGCAAGATACGATCAGTAGTGTACGGAGCATGTGCAAGAATACAGGATATAGTATTCCCCTCCTCCATTGTGCTGGACAGGCCATGCGGTCAAACAGGAAGTTAATTCTTATTTGTGTTGATTGGTTAAGAGAATGTGCGGGTGGAGCTTAATATGGGAGGAGTTATGTGCCTATATAAGGAGCCTGCACTATTGTCCGGGGCTCAGAACTTGCTGTATTTTGGTGACATTAGTCCCTCTGAGTCCCGATCGGTGATCCAATAAAGAATCTCTTCCTTCCTGAAGAAACCTGTGTCCATCTCTCTGTGCTTCGCTTCCGTCAGTTTCTCCGGTATCAATCGAAACATTAAATTGATAAATAAGTACAAAAAAAGAATTAAATCAGAGAAAAACCCAGAACTAATAATACATTTGTTCTGTCGCTTTGTACTAGAATGTAATTACTTTACCAACCACTGTGACATGTTAAAAGAGCTAAACTGGCTATTCAGGGGTCAAGTCCTGGGGAAAAAAGTGTGGGAACTCCCCCCCCCCCCCCAAAAAAAACCCCAAAACACTTGTATGCATATATAAACGCGTGCACACACATACACTCACAGACGCACACACATACTCAGACACTCACACAGTGGTGTATTTTAATTTTGTGCTGCCCTAGGCATGACTATACCTGAGCACCCCCTAATCTAAATTTACCACCCCTTCCTGTCAAGGGCGCACCGCTTCCTGATTAAGAACCCACCCTTCCTCTTAAGACTCCACCTTTTCCTGCTCCTTTTAAAGAAATACTATAGTGCCAGGAAAACAAAGTTGTTTTCCTGGCACTATAATTCCCTATAGTTCCCCCCTCCCCCACTCAACACTGAAGGGGTTAAAATCCTATGGGTAATTAGCAGATGCTGGATGTCCTCATGCACAGGGTGGGGACGTCCAGCATCAGTTAGGCGAATTTTGGTCACCTAACCACCCGAAAGTCCCTCTAGTGGCTGTCTGGTAGACAGCCAGTAGAGGTGGAGTTACCCCTCAAGGTAATTATTGCAGTTTCTGAGAAACCGCAATAATTACACTTGCAGGTTAAAGGGGACTGGGACACTGCACCCAGACCACTTCAATGAGCTGAAGTTGTCTGGGTGCCTATAGTGTCCCTTTAAGCACACTCTCTGACAGACACCCACACTGACAGTAACACACACACTCAATGACAAACACACAGACGTCACTGATTTGACACGCACACATTCACTGACACACACTCATTCATTGACAGAGAGACACACACAAACACACTGACAGACACACACTAATAGTCACACACACACTAAATGACATACTCTCAATGATTTGACAGACACTTACAAACATACACTAAGAAAAGCACATACACGCAAACATACACACAAACATACACTAACAGAAGCACATACACGCAAACATAGACATGCATACACTAACAGACGCACATACACTCATACACACACGTACATACGCTAACAGACGTAAGTACACTCATACACACACACTGACACAAACACACATACACTAACAGACTGACAGACATACACACACATACATACACTAACAGACACACATACACACTAACAGACATACACACACATACACTAACAGACATACACACACATACATACTAACAGACATAAACACATACACTAACAGACACACACAGACATACACACACATACACTAACATTGCCCACCCACCGAGCCTCCCTACCTTTTAGGAAACCTGCCCCCCCCCTTCCCCCCCCCTTCCTCCCCCTTCCCCCCCCCTCCCCCCCTTCCCCCCCTTCCCCCCCGGCGGGAGTCTCTCTCCCTGTCACACCAGGGGCGGATCCAGAGCCTGATCTCGGGAGGGGCACTTGTAGATTATTTAAAGAAATAATCAATGCACAATAACCACTACAGCTCTGTGTAGTGGTTATGGTGCCAAGAGTGCCAGGACCCCCTCCCAGAATAAGCAGTCAAACCGTTTCAGAACAGTTTGACAACTTACCTGGGGTCTGCTGGGATATGGGGCTCTAGTAGGGCATAGGAGAAGTGGTGTGTGTGAGTGGTGCAATGTGTGAGGGGTGCAGTGTGTGTGAAAGGTTCCATGTGTGTGGGGGTGTGTGTGTAGTGTGTGAATGTGTAGGGTGTGTGGGGCAATGTGTGTATGGGGGGCAATGTGTGTGTGTGGGGTAGTGTATGTATGGGGGGCAATGTGTGTGTGTGGAGCAGTGTATGTATGGGGGGCAATGTGTGTGTGTGTGGGGGGCAGTGTATGTACGGAGGGCAGTGTGTGAATGTGTGGTGAGGAGGGTAGGGGGGCTTTTACATACATTTATGTCCCCCATCCCTTCTTACCTTTACTGAGGGAGGAGGGGGGACATTTCTAAATCCCTGGCGGTCCGTGGAGAATCCCTGGTGGTCCGTGGGGAATCCCTGGTGGTCGCAGTGATGGCCGCAGCTCCAGGGCTAGAGTTCACTCTCGCGACATCCGGAGCGTTGCAGTGGTAACCGTGGCAACGCTCTGTACTCGCGAGAGAAGGACCCGGAGGAGCTGCAGGCTGAGCTCCCGGGTCCTCTCTCCCTCCCCTGCCGGCTGCCTGCATGGTGCATGCGGACTGGGGAGGGAGATCACTGATCTCCCCTCCGATCCGGGAAGGCACATTGCAGGGCTGGCGCTTGGACAGTGCCAGCCCTGCATTAGCTGGCAGGGGAGAGCCTCGATGGGGCAGTTGCCCCGCTGACCCCCCCTGGATCCGCCAATGTGTCTTGGCAGGGACTGGATTGCTATCCCCTGGCCTTGGGGGGCACAGCATGGCAGTTAAATGCCAGATAGCTGGCCTGAGTGGACACTGGGCAGTGTTTTACTGTGGCTATCCCCCTGGTCTTGACTGGCACTGAATTGCTTTTCTTATGCCAGTTGTCTGGTCTGAGTGCAGACCAGAAGGTTAGCTGAATTATGGGAGGCTGGTCCGTGGTTTTGACAGGTGACAACTATCTGGGTGGGCATTAACTGGCTAGGCAGGCACCAACTTGGCTTGGGTGGGTAATGACCAGCTGGCCCCTGGGTTAGTGGCTGTAGTCACTAAACAGCAACTGGGCAGAGCTGGTCAGCCTGTTCCTCACCTGACTGGCCACATGGTGACAGTAAAGAAGGCCTGTGTAGTGTGCAGGCTGGTGGCTACTAATGCATGCCAGCAGGCTTGTGAGAACAGGCAGTGGCATTAGGCTGGGGCTGGGTTAGGGCTTTGCACTCACCATGTCCTCTAATGGTCCCCATTGCCTCCCTTACTTGGAAGAGGTCTGCTAGGCCAATCAGAGGAGTATGGGCGGGGCTATGACATCACCAACATAGCCCCGCCCCCTCTCCTCTGATTGGCCTAGCAGCCCTGAGCATGGGAAGCTCTGCCGTTCTGTCGCCGAGAAGGAGAATATGAAAGTGCGTTCTCTCCTTCTCGGGCTGGGGATCACCACACACTGCCACCAATGATATTAATATATGGACATATTTATTTTACCTCCTTTGTAGTTTCTCCGGCAGCTGAGAAGTGCTGCTGTAAACTGGAGAAACTACAAAGGGTAAAATAAATATGCTCATATATTAAGCCCCCCCCCGGACCGGCCACCGTGTCACACGCGGCGAGGGAGCTGTGTTCTCTCTGCTCCCTCTCGCCGCGTGGGTTGTCTGCTGATGCAGGGAGCCGGAATATGACGTCATATTCCGGCTCCCTGCATCAGAAAACGGCACGCGGCGAGAGGGAGCAGAGAGGACACAGCTCCCTCGCCGCGTGTGACAGGGAGAGAGCCGCCCGCCGGGGGGAGGAGGGGGGCAATCAGGTGCCCCCCCCCATGACAGGGGGAACGGAGGGCATTTGGGGGCGGCATTTTTTGCCGCCCCCTGAGTGCCTGCAGGGGGAACGGCGTTCCTCCTGTGAAAAAAGTGCAGGAACGCCGTTCCCACGCGTTCCTGCAGGACTCGAGCCCTGTGGCTATTGCTGGAATCCCGACGCACTCTTCATCTTTCCAGCCTTGAGCATAAGAGCATTTCTGGGAAGCTCCCACCCTACCTGAGTAGAATGCTCTCCCCAGCTGTTCCCACCTCCTATAACCTCCGATCCAGTACTAGCACGATATTTAGCATACCGCAATACAAAAATAAAGTGTCTCGTTCCTCATTTTCCTACAGAGCACTGAAATTATGGAATAACCTCAGGGACACCGTCAAATCTTCATTCAATCTAAAATCTTTTAAGAGATCTATGGCAATCTACCTCAATACAGAATGCACCTTTAATGGTTGAATATATTTATTACCTGTTATGTATAAAATTTATATATGTGGGTGTGCATATATATATATATATATATATATATATATATGTGTGTGTGTGTTTGTGTGTGTGTGTGTGTGTGTGTGTGTGTGTATATATATATATATGTGTGTGTGTGTGTTTGTGTGTGTATATATATATATGTGTGCGTGTATGTATATATATATATTTGTGTACGGCACATTCCGAGGACGTAAGGAAAGCAAAGTAAAAATAAGTAGTTCCTTAAGAGCAAGTCAGTTGAGGTGTGCCGAAACTGACGTGAGGTTAGGCCTGTAAAAGAGGGCCCACCTAGATAAAATGATAAAATTGAGGGTGCGGTGGGAGGGGCACTTCCGAGAACGTCGAAGACAGGTAAGCAGGGGCTCACTCGGTTTATATAGGGAACTTAAGTGCCTCCCACAATAACAGGCCAAGGCCTTCTATTTGTGTACGGCACATTCCGAGGACGTAAGGAAAGCAAAGTAAAAATAAGTAGTTCCTTAAGAGCAAGTCAGTTGAGGTGTGCCGAAACTGACGTGAGGTTAGGCCTGTAAAAGAGGGCAAAAATAAGAAACGATTAAGTCAAATGCGTTTATTAAGCAATACATCATTTAGCCATTTCACAGAAAGCCAACCTTATCTCTTTTTCTGGATTGGGGATGTACCTGTTGTATGCAGATGATTTCCACCTACCCATATTTTTAATTATGTGTGTGGGTACATGATTACTTGAGGCAGCTGTGGCTGCTCCAATGGGAAAAGAATGGCCCGAAAATGAATGTGGATTATGTCCCAACCGGAGTAGTAACGTGCGTATGTAAAGCATAAAGTTTTTAGTGGTTAGGGGCTTCCCTAGAATAGCTAGAAGTGGGCAATCAGGGTTGGAATTAAATTGGGATCCTACTAGTTTATCCAATACTCGGACGGGACACCATTTGGTCGAAGTGGGATAAAAGTATATTTCTACTGGTGGACCCGTTTGGCTCGTTTTGGTATGAGTAACGGACAATATGTAGTGGTCCTGTTTTTTAACTGTGTTTCTTTTGGAGGCATGAACTGGAGTCGGAAGCTTTCTCTACAGTGAATTCTCTGGGTCTCAAGAAACCATAAAAGGCTAAGTAAGCCGCGGATTTGATAACTAGGTTTGTGATGTGTTCGAAAGGGGACGTGTCGAGTATATTGGAGATATTCTTAACCCCTTAAGGACACATGACGTGTGTGACACGTCATGATTCCCTTTTATTCCAAAAGTTTGGTCCTTAAGGGGTTAAACAGCTTACTATCTATGGGAAGACGCTTAGTGGGTATGTGTACTGATAATTTCTGAACGCCTTTGAGGACACTTTTAACTGGGTAGGAAGCTAGGAAAGGAGATTTGTTGGGAAAGCAGGTTAACATGTAGTGTTGAATTCCCGTTAAGTAGAGTTTGATTGTGTTGTAGGCTAGATTAAGAGAAAAGTGGCAAAAAGTTGTAAATGCGACCATGGTTTCAATAGAAAAAACATTTATTACACAGTAATCACGAACAAAACGTTTAAACAGTTCATATGCTCTGTAATAAGCTTTCCTAGTGTTAAGGGATAAACCCGCCTGAGCGAGCGTCCCACTATGTTGTAAGAGAGAGCTTAACGCATTATTAGGTCTTCGAATTTTGGAGGTACCCTGGGTTGCTGGGTTGCTGTTGGATGCAGTCTGAAGAATTCCTGAAAATTAAAGCGTGACAGAGCATCAGCAGCAGTATTTTGTATACCCGGGACGTGAACACAGGTTAAGCAGAACTGGAGATTAGCTGCTAGCCAAGTGAGTCTCCTGACCAGGTTCATAACCGTGAGGGACTGAGAGCGGCCTTTGTTAATGATGTTACAGGTAGCTAAGTTATCACAAAAACATCTGACTGACTGCCCCCTCCACTCCGCCCCCCACGTGTGTGCTGCTGCAACGATAGGGTAAATCTCGAAAAGTGCCGAGGTGGTACTGAAATTTTCGAGCGATGCGGTCTCGATCGGCCAAGAGTCGTAAAGCCATTCATCGCCAAAAATGGCCGCATAACCTATGGCACCTGAAGCGTCAGTCCAGAGTACTGGGGAATCGTCGGAAATGGGGGGAACAAACAGCGACCTGCCATTCCAAGAGGATAGGAACAGCTGCCACATTTTTAGATCAGCTGTAGCTGACTCGTCTATGGGTGTCGTGGAGTCATCGTCAGGGAGACCGTGCAAAAGTGAGAGGATTCTGGAAATAAAAGACCTGCCCTGTGGAATTATTCTCATAGCGAAATTAAGTGAACCAAGTAGTGACTGTAGCTGTTTCCTGGTGCAGGTGCCTTGTGACGTGCAGATGTTAATGTAAGAAAGAATTCTGTCTACTTTCTCCTGGGGCAGGCTGGCTTGCATGGAGACAGAATTGAGTGTAATCCCCAGGAAAGTAATCTCCGTATTGGGACCTTCAGTTTTGTCCTGGGCTACAGGGACACCTAAATCTTTGAAGAGAGTGAGCATGTGATTAAGGCTGTGTGGAGTGCAGTGGTGTGGTTCAATGGTGAGGAAGTCGTCTAAGTAGTGTATGACAACTGGACATCTGCAGAAGTTCAGGAGAAGCCACGTTAACGTTTCGGCGAAAAGGTCAAATAACTTGGGGCTACTTTTGGAGCCGAAAGTAAGCCTGGTAGCAAAATAGTAGCTGTCTTGCCACTTAACTCCATGCAGATGCCAGAGTGATTGATGAATGGGAAGTAACTTGAAGGCGTTAGTAATATCTGACTTACTTAACCAGGCCGCCTTCCCGGAGTTAATGATAGCTTGAATGGCATCGTCAATTCTGGCGTACTGTAGAGAAAAGTCTTCTGATGGGATTAGTGCATTCAGGCTAGGCGTGGGAGATGCGTGTGGTGCAGAAAAATCAATAATTAGTCTCTTTTTATTGTTAAACTTCCCTGTGGCGATACCTAGTGGGTTAGTTCTCCAGGAGGAGAAAGGTGGTATAGTGAAAGGGCCTATCATGAACCCATTAGTGACTTCTTTCTGTAAGAGTTCTTGTAAGGTGTGAGGGTCTGTGAGAGCTGACTGAAGGTTGGGGCATTCCAAGATACCTGTGGGGAGAGACACAAAGCCTGTGTGAAACCCGTGAGTGAACCCTGTCGTGAGAAATTCCACCAAATGTAAAGAAGGATGATTAGACAGGTAACGTTGCAAATTAGGTACGTTTATTGGAGTGGAAGCCTTTTTAGGGTACAATCTGTTAGGGCACATCGTCTTGGCATGTGCCCTGAAACAAAGCGAGCACACGTGTAGCAGCCTACAGGCACTATAACTACAACCCCCAGCATTGAAATTATTGCAGACCTGAGCTTTACCCAAAAACACAATTGGCCTGCCCAATTTGTCTCTTACTTCCCTCTGGGTAGAGGTGGACTGGAAATCGGAGTTGGCGCTACTGGTAGAAGGGATAGCTACATTTTCGGGACAGAAATTAATCGAGTGAGCTGCAGACGAGCATATGGCACAGGAAGGAGTTTTGAGACCTGCAAAATGCATGAGAAATAATTCTGTGTCTAACTGTCCCCAATCTGTGACTGTATTATATTGAGACAGTGATGCGGCTGACCTGGAGGAAAATGACTTGTGATAGTCGTAAAAGGCAAAGCCCCCATACTTATAAGCTAGCTCTATCACTTTGTGTATATATAAGTCTAGCTCTTCTCTGCGGAGGGGAAAAGCTGTACAGATTACGTCTCTGTACAGACCAAATGCCAAGACGAATTCGGGAATGTTAAGTTTCCTATTCAGTCTAGGATCTCTAGCCTTCATCACTACTGACAGATCCTCAAACGTGTACGCCCTGTTCTCTACCACGTCTTGAGCCGCTATCAGTAGTGAGGCCAAGTTAACGTCCTTGCCTTCTATGATGTCACGTCTCAGAGTCTGCGGTATGAGGTGAATAGGATTGATAACATTGGTAGCTTTTTTAGCCGGTAGAGGGTTATCGTTACCTCTAGGGTTAGGCGCGGGCTGAGCAACCGGCCCGGGAACCTCGGGGACTGTTGGAACATTATTAGCCTCCAGGTTATCCAACCTATTATTTATAGTAGCTACTGAGGACACTAGGGAGGCCATCATGGCGTGTAATTCAGCCAGGCTATTTAGTACGTTAACCTCTGAACTAGGGCCAGGCCTTTCGTTATCCTCAGTAGAGTTCAACAAACGAAAAAGTTAATTTTTTCTGGCTGTAGCCGGATAAGGGATATTCCTCTTTTTGAGTTCTGCGGTGATTTTAGGGATAGTCCAGGAGCGATAGCTGGACGCTGGACTCGGAGGGATGGGTTGCCTTCTCTGCGTGCCTGACCTGAGAGGGGTGCTGGTAACCGACAGATTGTCTTCTAGTACAGAAGCGTTGGACATGCTAAGGGGGTGAGGCAGAGAGGTTGAGTTAGTACAGAACTATAAATACCGGAGGGACCCCGCTTACTAGATTAGTGCCCATAGGCGAAATTGTATTAACTAGCTTAAGTTGGTGGCAGATGAGGCCCTAACTACTTGCCAAGTGGCTATGAGAGGCACTACCTATGATTTGGCTCGTGGGGCCTTTGTGCCACTGAGGTGGGTGGCGGGGTGTTGGCCTCTCGGTGACACGTAAAAGAATGTACAAAACGTTTGGCCGTGACGGGTGAGGCCCTAACTATAAATTGAAGCAAGGCTTTAACTAAGCGTTGGGACGATTGGCCTGAACCTCCGAACGGAAGGGCTGACTTTATGCCTTGCGGGACCACTAAACTTATAGGCAAAGAGGCCTATGGGAACATACCTAATTTGGCGGGAGAACTACAACTAGTCCTAAAATCCCCCCAGGGCACAGAAGTAAACGTACCTGCTGAGGAAGGAATAAACTTTACTTGACCTAATATATGACTACTTGTCCTGAAGGGAACCAACGGAACTAAAGGGAAAGAAACGTGACCTATTTATGAAATGTACTATTTACTTTAAACACACACACAAATGAACTGGGTGAAATGGAGGCCTACCTCTTTAATAACGCTGCGAACACGTATACCCGCGAAGGGCCACTTGCAAGTAGTGTCAGAACTAGTAAGGACTATAACAGAAAATAGGACACAAACAGCCATTTAATTATATGTATATAATATTTCCCCCTTTCTTTTTTTTTTTTTTTTTTTTTTTTACTATACCTTTAAGGGGAACACTTAAATAACTTTAAGAACCAAAGTTTAGAAATACTAGACCGGACAAAAGAGAGAAACCATCTTAACAAAGCTAACAAATTTATCTATTTATTCTACTGCTAAAATGTGATCACCACCCACGAAAATGTAACAGTATGAACGTACTGCAACAATTTGAAGGAAACGTACGACAACCCAGTCCGGCTGAAACATGCTAAACGAGACTACGAGGTGAATGTGTAACTGAACGCGTTACACAGACCAAGAGTTTGCACGGAGCGGAGAAAAACCCGAGCCCGCGAGAGTCAGGGCTAAACTTACGTTTTCTTGCCGTCCGTGTAAAGCAAAGCAGTAATACTCACGAATACAGCCGCAGAGCGTTTGAACCGGGCTGCCGGCGGGCGGGAAACTGACGTCACGGATCCGTGAACCGGAAGTACACTGAAGCACTTCCGAGAACGTCGAAGACAGGTAAGCAGGGGCTCACTCGGTTTATATAGGGAACTTAAGTGCCTCCCACAATTACAGGCCAAGGCCTTCTATATATATATATATAGAAAATATATACAAAGTCTGGCACTCTACCTTTAAATACGTTCAGAAGAAAAAGCCTCGGTGCTGCAAAGCGTAAATAGATATGCAGGCAGTAAGTAGAGCACTCCAGAGGACTTGTTAAGATCATTTATTCAGTGCAGAAGAAAATCGACGTTTCGACCCTCAGGTCTTTATCAAGATACTAAACAGTGTACAACAGTGACATTATATACCCTAACTAATTAAAAAGTAATCACTTACCCTGGAATAGCTGTGCACCCCCGAGCCATGTGTGAACGCTGATATGTGATTGCAAACCATGGCGTACAGGTCCCGTAAGTGAGTGATGACGTCACGAATAGTGCGACCGGAAGAGGTTGTGAACATGCGTCTAGGTAACCAAGGAAACTAGTTGTAAACTGACTTACGTGATAAATGTGGAATAACGTGGGTTAAAGGAATATGTAAGTTAGATAGACCTACTGATGGATCTGAGTACTGATGTGGGTATGTACTGTTGCAAAGAGCAAAGATGCTTAGGGTAATGAGCTAAGCGAAGAGATCATAATATACGTA
Organism: Pelobates fuscus; assembly: GCF_036172605.1. Taxonomy (NCBI): domain Eukaryota; kingdom Metazoa; phylum Chordata; class Amphibia; order Anura; family Pelobatidae; genus Pelobates; species Pelobates fuscus. The sequence continues at coordinate 186,826,548 of NC_086321.1, read as the reverse complement.
GAACACAGATAGCTGGCCACAAGGAGCCTATATAAAGGTATTGGTGGACGGAGTGCAGAGTAAGTGTGTACATAGTGGGAACGTGACAAAAGAACGTGGAGGAGGGGAAATATGTATAGGTGAACGAACCTATGTGGGATGACAAATGATGCTATACACACAAGAAAAATATATAAATGCGAACCTAGTCGCCAGGGGATAAAGAGTGATGAGGCCGACGAGAGATGATAAAGAAGACTGTGAATAAGCATGGTAATACACTAAGAGAGTGTCATGAGAGTATAGATGTGTAAAGGTAAAGAATAAAGATTGCGTGCGTGACTGAATGCATGGTAAATAGAAGTGATGAAGATAAAACCGTGACCAGAAAAATGAAAATTAATAACAGACCTAAGGACCCAAGCGTACAAGATGAAAGAAGCGAAAATACAAGAATCAAGGTATATAGGGACTATAAATGGCAGACTCTATAACCAAAGTCCTGCCCTCCCTACTACAATGCAAAAAGCAAAAAGCAAGGTGGACATGGTTAGTTAACACTGTAAATACCTAAATATGTGCAGCATAATATCAACATAGTCTACATATGGATATTCAGTATAGTGTCCATCAGTATATAGGTGGCGTGTAATATAGGCTCCTTGTGGCCAGCTATCTGTGTTCTACGTATATTATGCTCTCTTCGCTTAGCTCATTACCCTAAGCATCTTTGCTCTTTGCAACAGTACATACCCACATCAGTACTCAGATCCATCAGTAGGTCTATCTAACTTACATATTCCTTTAACCCACGTTATTCCACATTTATCACGTAAGTCCATTTACAACTAGTTCCCTTGGTTACCTAGACGCATGTTCACGACCTCTTCCGGTCGCACTATTCGTGACGTCATCACTCACTTACGGGACCTGTACGGCATGGTTTGCAATCACATGTCAGCGTTCACACATGGCTCGGGGGTGCACAGCTATTCCAGGGTAAGTGATTACTTTTTAATTAGTTAGGGTATATAATGTCACTGTTGTACACTGTTTAGTATCTTGATAAAGACCTGAGGGTCGAAACGTTGATTTTCTTCTGCACTGAATAAATGATCTTAACAAGTCCTCTGGAGTGCTCTACTTACTGCCTGCATATATATATATCGTTTGTATATTGTATTTTTGTACTATTGTATCCTATTGTAACAATGCAATGTTTTGTGGACCCAGGACATACTTGAAAATGTATCCATCCTGGTAAAATATTTTATATATAATGCAAAGGGAAATTTCCTCCTGCACTATATCCAGTTCTATGGAGAAGTATTGACAAATAAGAAAACTCCACATTATGTATAAATATATTAAAATTAGAAATATTTTCTTGCTCTATTAGAGCAAGATAAAAGTATGTCTTCTTTAGAACGTATGAAATTGATATAGATTATTTTAAGCAAACAAATATGTTTGAATGACTATCTGTTCCTGTCCAAATCTGAGATGATTAAATTGCGTATACGCAGAAGTAAATTCACACTGACACATGGAGTTCAGGTTAAAAGAACTTCGAGAAAATTTAATGGCATCTGGTTAAAAAGCGGGTATGCAGACCCTTTTAAAGGCAATATTACATCATCATAGAATATCAAGATAACAACAAATAAACATTATTAATTGGTCTATGTGTTAAGTGGTAAGTTAAATGCCCTCCCATCTATATTATTAATTGGTCTATGTGTTAAGTGGTCAGTTAGGCATCCTCCCATCATGGGATGTCGTCATCTTAGACAGGGATTGGACATAAGATTCAAGCGCCATTGTTGTTTAGCACGAGGCTCGCTCGATGGGAGGGGGGATCTGGCAGCCAGCCATTTTGAGTAGTTAGTGCTGTTAGATTCGAGGTCAGGTTCAAGGCTTTTTTAGTGAATGGACATTTCATTAGTACAGTTTCTTGTGATCTAACTAGGGCATACAATGTTTCATATTACAGGAACTTGATAATTCCGGTGTTACTCATATTCTTCTAGAAAATACATTCTCTTTCTAATATTCTAAATGTTGTTAAGAAAATCTGTCATATAATGAAGTTAGATGGAGTTAATGGAGAAATTTAATACAGGTTTTAATAATTCTACAACAACATAACAGAACGTTATACATGTTTATGGAAGGAAAGATTGTGTTTCATATGAATTAGATTGATTGGTAGATAAATATCACAATTATTCTTATAAATGTGCCACAAACTTGCAGTATTACAGCTATAAGCCAAAAGTTCATTTTCCAGCTGTTGCATTTCTGTGGTCAGTGAGAAAGCAATGGTAACTGTTATGCAAATGTCCTCAGTGGGGATAAAAAAATATAAGCATCATTCAGTGTGTAATATCTATTGGCCTATCAGAAATTTGTATTACAGTTATTGCATGAATCTGCATTATGACTCAACACACAGGCAATCTGAAAGACAATTCCAATGACATAACAATGTATGATTATGACATCACCAAGTGTGATACTATCCATTCCAGGGTAGAATTACAGACTGCATTCTGAAAGAGACCTTGGCTCATTAATGAGACTGATTTGTTTCTTGAGAATTGTATTAATTGTGAATACACAAAATGCTGTGTGAAGGATTAACGTTCTTTCCAATCCTTATTACTTTGTTTGCGTTCATGGGACACGCAACTGCCTATATGCTAGCTGTGTTATTAAAGCACAGTGCGCCTTTTTTGCCATCTGTAAGGTAAGCTATGTTACTGTAATTCTTTATCACTGAGGATTATCCTAGTGTCAGCCACTACAAGGGCTGAGCTTGATGAGAGAAGTGAAAATGTGGAGTAGCCTACAGCAGCCATCATTGATCTAAATATACTGTATGTTGCCCAATTTAATTTTTTAATTGAGAACCAAAATAATAATAAATAATAACTACTCAGGTAGGTTAAGTAATTAGTGCTAGTATTATTATCATCATCATTATTTCAATTCGCTCTTTCATTGGGTTAAAAATAAACATTCATTTTCTGAGAGTATTTGAGAATATTAATCAGCTGATAAAAACATGAATTATTGATGACGCAGTTCAAGGCATGAACATTCAATGTGCTAACCTGGAGAATGTGAACTGTGCAGACACAACTCAACAACTGCACCAGGCCATCTGCAGACCGTTAGGAAGTTTCATAATTGCATGTATATGCTATCTGTATATATCCTATTGACTACTAGAACACTAATAGACGAAATCTGGTACAAATAAAAAGAATTTCCATTTATCGTGCAGCTATAAAGTTTGAAGGAAGAAAAAAAAGCATTTAGAACATGGAGATATTTGTATCCCTGTCCTAATGTCTGTGTTGACACCTGATTATATTTTTCTAACCCCTAAACTATTAATCAATATTATGTGCAGCCAAGCTAGCGCTTAACAAAACTAACACTTTCAATGCTGCCAAACTGAATACAAGATGCACAAATAAATCAGCCTTCAACTGACAAAATGATAATAATATAGGCATCCATAATTCACTAACCCACCACCACTAGTCTTACTGCACAAAAATACTTTAAAATTGTGAGATTTCATCCATCCATCATTCAGGATGGTTTTGCATCAAAGGAGATGGACCGGAGTAATTCCAAGAGCAGAACTGGTGCATATGACTGTATAATAGAAGTCTTGGCTTCAGTGGAGGCTCCCCAGGTAATTGTAGTAAGTTTACCCTGAGAGTCCCATGAAGCCTCCGTGATTCCGTGAACCCTCTATCTCCCATATGAATAATTTAGAAAATATTGTGACATAGAAAAGAAAGAATAAAACTATGTTTTGGGGTACAATCAGTTGTGTCAAAAGTTTCAAGGTCTTCTTAGTGGGGGAATGTTATCAAGATCCTAATGGTATAGAGCACAAACAGAATGGTTCCGTAGCTATGTAATATTTAATCATTAATTGTACATTTCACAGCATTGTCACTACTCAGTCTGTTATATTTCCCTGTAAGCATCATTGTCATTGTTCTTCTTCCAGCTCTCTCGGTGAAAGGTACCCAGAGAACATTGTCTTGACTTTTGTCCTTACTTTATCCGGCATGTTTGGTAAGTGTCACCAGTTTTGCCATTTACTATTAACTAGAATTAATGTGTGGATAGATTTTTGACATTGATAATAAAATTAAAAGAAAATAAATGCTCTTCTATGCGCTCTTGAAATACAATGATGGGAGCTGACTGAAATAATCTATAGGTTCACTTCAGCGGTTGAAACATTTACTAATGGACAATAGTAACTGTGAACAAAACATTTAAACACAAATATTTAGTCTCTCAAAAAGAGAATCTATAAACCTGTACTGATGATGTGTTTGAAGGTTATTTAAGGTTATTTTTGTGCTGTATTAGAATTTTCTAAAATGCTTTATACAAGTCTTGTTTAAGAAAGCCTGCTATTAATTCAGTTTATTTCTTTTTTTAGCGGCCATTAAAATATATATGATGGTCAAGCTGATTGAACTGAGGAACCCGACTGTAAAGAAAACCACCAAGTATGCCCTTCTGTGCATTGGGTGGATAGGGTCCCTCAGATATCTGATGGCTGTCCTTTTTAAGGTGAGTAACAATTTTACAAACGTGAACAAAAAACAATGCTGTGTGCTTTTATTGTTGATATTAAAGAAAATTCTAAACCGACAATGGCCTACACACATCTCTAGGTGTGCTGTTATTCATGGAAGTGTAGTTGACAAATAATCAGGGTACCATCACTGTTTTAAACTGGCAGCATTAGCTAAACAGTCTCATAGGAATATCATCACACTTTATTTTATTGGTTTCCTATAAATAAACATCATTTTACAAGAAAACTGTCCAAACATTTAAACTAAACTAGATCATCACTGGGTATCTAGATAGGAAAAATTAGACAAGACAACAGGCCTGCTTTGAATTAATTCCAAATAAAAGAAACACATCTGTACCCATGATGTGTGGGGCATCAGAAAATAGTTATATAAAGGATGAATGCAACCGCATTTCGTAAAATTTAAAGTTCACAGTTGTAGACAATAGTAAGTGCAATATATTCCTTAAAGTAGAATCCTGGGCACAATACTTTCTACAGCCCACTACAGTGTTTATAGTTTCAGGGGAGCTTGTCCAACAGTTAGTAGTAAAATAATGTACTTAATTATTTGACTATTATGTATTAAATAATTTGATACTTTCATGGGGGATCCTGGTAAGTTTTTAAACTATTTAGAAATCGTTTAAGTACTAAGCATTGGATGGAGCCAGGTTACTAAGGGCACAAGAAGAAGTCCAGTACGTTTGGAGTCAGGGATCCAATTTTGAGGTAAAATTGCTCTAAAATGGGTTAAGCAGCTCAAGGAAACAGATACTCCTGCCCCCATAACAACTTAGTAGGGTGAGAATGTTCCTTTAAGTCAGGGGTTCTCAACCCAGTCCTCAAGGACCCCCTACAAGTCCAGGATTTAGGGATTACCCTGTTGTGTCTAAAGTGTTTATTCCCCCCCCCTAAAAACACATCAGACACAGCAGCGTCATCCCTAAATACTGAACTGGTTCGGGTGTCCTTGAGGACTGGGTTGAGAACCCCTGCTTTAAGTTATACAGAGAACTTATAATGAACAATGAGAAAATAACCTGAACATTTTGTCTTCCAGGAAAATGAATTACCCATAATACATTGCGTAGTAGGGGTCTCCACAATCTTGTGTGCTCTGATATTTATGCTCTGCAATTCAATAAGGGCATACCGAGCAAATCCTCGATGGAACAGCAATACCATCATCTATTGGAGAATAGCACTAACCTTCCTTTCATTCATTTTCATGCTGCATTGTATCCTTTTAACATGTTTTAATAGTGCAAAAAATGTGATCTCTACAGATTTGCTCTATTGGCAGAGGATAAACAGGATGTTGAATGAGATTAACTAAATCATATTAATAAATCATTGGGGTTTATTCATTAAACCGTGAGCTGTGGTGACCTGAGAAGTGGCTGGCACAATTCAAGCTAAAATTGCAGAGTTGGAGATAACCCTTATTTCACCAGACTTAGAGATGTTTTCCAACTCTGCCATTTTGACCTTAATTTTGTAAGCATGTTCTCAATTATCACATTTCACTGTTTATTAAATAGACAAGTGTGTGTTAACCCATACACTGTTTTATTTCCTCTTTATATGACGTATTATTATTTTTCTTAATATACTGTGTTTCTAGTATATTCATTCCATATATACGGGATGATTAAAGGCATTGAAGGGAACTTGACTCTAGAGGTAGGTGTTATTAGATTTGCATTGCTTATTAAATATTTTAGGTTGTTGTGCACTTAGCCCCACTTAATTACCCAGTTGGGAGATTTCAAATTGTGTTATTTTTGTTAGATCTACTATTAAACGTATGAAACTAAATTTACAAATTGAATAAATTAATGTAATAACGGGATAAATAGGCACACATAGGAAACGTTGTCATACTCCACTTTGTTTCATCATTGGCTCTCATTAAAGTGAGGTAATTAAGCAACAGTATGACTTGTGGGTGTAGATGCTAGAAAAGTTAATTGCCTGGACCAGCAAGACAAACTAGAGATGGTCTCTGGCCAATAACTCAGCTCAGGTGACAGTCTAGGCCAGTGGTAGGCAACCAATGACTCCAGATGCTGAGGAGGACTACATCGCCCAAAATGCTCTTTCAGCCATAATGCTGGAAAAGCATCAGTGAAGATGTAGTCCACAAATTCTGGAGTGCAATAGGTTGCCTACCCCTAGTCTAGGGGTGAGCACTGGGCTGTTGGATAGTTGGGCTGTTGGATAGTATTGATAGTTGGAGTTTGAATATGTTATTAGAGTTTAAGATATAACTAATATTATTCCAGTAAAAATATTACACGTCTTGTATATTCTCTCCTAGACCATCCATGCACTCACTGCACTGTTCGAGTGGTTGACTGCATTTGGAGTATATGGGTTCAATCTAACTCTCATTCCAGATTTTAAGGTATACTTACTATATACTTACTATGTACTACCTGATATTGTGTATTCTAAATTATCCCAAGGAGGTTTACTTTCAATGAAAACTATTTTCATTAACAAGCACCTGTGTGCGCAGTCCTCATGTTGGTGGTTTAGTCTCTAGCTTTTAGGTTTCCAGACACTATTTCTGTAAATATCCTCCTAATTTGTTCTATGTGATGTGTTTTAAAAAAAATAAATAAAAAGCTGAATTATTTATTTAATTAATTAATTATATAGGTATATTCACCTTTGATTTCATTTTCTGAAACAGCAACTCTCTATCAGAGTGCCAGAAAACTGGAAAGATGACTGGATCATCATGAGGGAGACCATCCCAGATGAGGAACAAATCCCATGATGACACCAAGTTTTCACAGCGGGTTGCTGAAACACTCTAGCATCCTGACTGCATGCATCTAAACTCAAATTAAACAAGGTATATTGTAATTCTATTGTTGTATGAAATTCAATTTATAAAGAGAATAAATAGGTACAAATAGGAAAAGCGCCAGAAAAATTTAAATTGAGCATGGCATTATGCCATATATAACCTATCTAACCATGTACATGATGCTCTCTGCTTCTGCACCATGATATGTGTGTGTGTTTCTGGGTCTCTGAGTGGTTCCCTATCTCTTTATGTCACTAAATGTATCTCCCTATTTATATACAAGCCTTTAGGGATTTATTATGGAGGTCATTGAGCAACAATGTCACTTGTGGGTGTGAACCCTGGAAATAGTTTGGACCAGCAAGACAAACTAGAGGTGGACTCTGGAATAACTGGGCTCACGTGACAATGTGGGCCTTAACTTGAGCACTGGGGTGATGTGCTATTGGATATTATTGACTGTTGGGGTTTGAAATGTTGTTAGGGTTTAAGTATCCCTAATATTATTCCAGTAAAAAAAATACACGTCTTGTATCTTCTCTCCTAGACCATCCATGCACTCACTGCACTGTTCGAGTGGTTGACTGCATTTGGAGTATATGGGTTCAATCTAACTCTCATTCCAGATTTTAAGGTATACTTACTATATACTTACTATATACTACCTGATATTGTGTATTCTAAATTATCCCAAGGAGGTTTACTTTCAATGAAAACTATTTTCATTAACAAGCACCTGTGTGCGCAGTCCTCATGTTGGTGGTTTAGTCTCTAGCTTTTAGGTTTCCAGACACTATTTCTGTAAATATCCTCCTAATTTGTTCTATGTGATGTGTTTTAAAAAAAAAAAAGATAAATTATTTATTTAATTAATTAATTATATAGGTATATTCACCTTTGATTTCATTTTCTGAAACAGCAACTCTCTATCAGAGTGCCAGAAAACTGGAAAGATGACTGGATCATCATGAGGAAGATCATCCCAGATGAGGAACAAATCCCATGATGACACCAAGTTTTCACAGCGGGTTGCTGAAACACTCTAGCATCCTGACTGCCTGCATCTAAACTCAAATTAAACAAGGTATATTGTAATTCTATTGTTGTATGAAATTCAATTTACAAAGAGAATGAATAGGTACAAATAGGAAAAGCACCAGAAAAACTAAAATTGAGCATGACATTATGCTATATATAACCTATCTAACCATGTACATGATGCTCTCTGCTTCTGCACCATGATATGTGTGTGTGTTTCTGGGTCTCTGGGCAGCAACCTTTCTGTTTATGTCACTAAATGCATTCCTCTATTTATATACAAGCCTTTAGGGATTTATTATGGAGGTCATTGAGCAACAATGTCACTTGTGGGTGTGAACCCTGGAAATGTTAATTGTTTGGACCAGCAAGACAAACTAGAGGTGGACTCTTATCAATGAGAAACAAAGGGGTTAACCGTCAAATACTATATATCACGCAGTACCCTAGGTTTATAAGTGTCCCTTATAAACACTCAAGAAACAACTGTGACAAGAAAAAGAAAAACCCAAGGTACAAAGTGATATAAATCACCAAAGTGATAATATATAAATAAATATAATACCAACTGGAATATGTAGAAATATAAATATTCAGAGTAATATCTGCAAAAAATATGAACAATACATAGGGTAATATTGTAAAAACCACTGGGAAATATGGGTGGTAGAAAACTCACAAAAGTAAGATGTGTTCAGGCATATCTCCCTCTGTTATTAGGGAACTGGACAGTATGAAAGACCTCCAGCGATGAATCTCAGTATAAGTTGAATCTCAGTATAAGTTGATGACAAATCTTCTAATGCACTCCAAACAGAGAAAAGACAATGGATAGTGCAGATGGTATTAAAAAATAACAATTTATTGCATATATTGCACTTACAGTGTGTCAGAGTAAAAACAGCATGTCTCCACACTGGGTGGTATAGAAAAGCGGCAACTGGACCGATCAGGATGCAGACTCAGGAACAGTAGTTACAGCACCAAAACATTATACAAATAAAAGTTCGGTTTAAAAACAAAGAAAACGATTCCAACGCGTTTTGTCCTTCTCCGGACTTCCTTAGGGATGTGTAGTTGTGGTGGGAATGGGAGTCCTCTTAAATATCCGTCTGATAGGGCTTCAAATGATTGCCGGTGTTGGCGTGCGTTCCACTGTGGAACGCATGTTACTTCCGCATGACGTCACTTCCGGTTTGGCGAGTGTATCGAAAAAAACAATTTCTTTTGGAAATGACAACTCGGATAGCAGTGGCAATAATCACACAGAAACATGGAACCAATAAAGTTCCCACTTATCTACCAAAAACCTTATGTACAAGTTTACAAATTTACAAATATGAATAAAATGGGTCATTGGACACTGAGCATATTTAGATGGTATATGTATAAAATATAATGCATAAAATATAATGCATAATATTGTATATAATTAGATTGGGGTTAATCCAGTTCTATATAAGTATATTGGAGAAGATAGAAATATTAATATAGAAATGTGGAAACATAATTCATATTTGAAGATTTGATATTTAAAGATATACAGCAATTAATTAATTTTTAAAGGTGTATATACTGGATATTTAAAGATATATATATAATCAGCTGTTTGTCTTCATCATAAAAAATAGGAGATGGAGATTTAGAAATATAGAAATTTCAATATGAAGAAAATCCAAAAATGCTCACAGTGTTTACAAATTTGAATTAAATGTTATATGGCCTCATCCAATAGATAGGAAATATTTCTGTAATGAGAAACCACAGTTAATCATCAAATATAAACAATATATAGATAGAACAATTGTGGAAAAATGGCCAATGAGAATAAGAGAGAAAAAGTAGAAGAAGAAAGGGAGTTCTAGAACACTAAGAATATTTTCTTCAAATTAATCCTGCTAGATCTATTTCTTGGTTTAAACCAAATTTTAAAGTTTTTAAATTAAAGATCCATTGAGCCTCCTTAGTATTTAATGAAGTTTCAATATTGCCCCCTCTCCAATGTTTTTCTACTTTATCTATCCCAATAACTATCAGTGTGTTCCATTGGAAATGGGGACAATGGACACAATGTCTAGAAACACTATGTTCTAATTTTTTATTCCTAATATTTTTGAAGTGTTCTAATAACCTTACATGTAGCTTTCTTATCGTTCGACCAATATATTGAGCTCCGCAACCACATTGTAGTAAATAAACTACATGGGTGGTGGAGCATTGAATACATTTGTTAATTTGATAAGTTTGTTGAGTGTAAGTTCCCAAAAATGTATCTGTGCTCTTTTTTTGGAAGAAGCATGTGGAGCATTTTCCGCATTTAAAAAAGCCTTTTAGTATTTGGTTAGAGAAAATTTGTGTGGGTTGGGAGGGAATGCTTTTATTAATGGGAAGAATACTAGGAGCTAGTTTATTTTTTAGATTATCTGCTTTTTTGTAAATTATAGTCGGATTATTTGGTAGAATATTATTGAGAAAAATATTGTTTTTTAAAATATGCCAATGGCGATTGATAATATTTTTAATCTCACGAGCCTGAGAATGATATTTAGTAATAAAAGCAAAATTGAATTTATTTGAGTCTTCATTCTTTTTATTTTTATTTCTGTTTGATGTAAGTAATTGATTACCATCGCTGTTAATTAGAGAAGATTCTGCTTCTTCAATCATTTTCAAATCGTATCCCTTTTCTATATATCTTTGTTTGATAATTTTAGATTGAGTTTTAAAAGTTTCTATATTTGAACAGTTGCGTCTTAGTCGTGTTAATTGCCCCTTTGGGACATTTTTTAACCACATAGGATGATGCAGACTAGTGTGGTCTATAGCAGTGTTGCAATCAGTGTTTTTAAAGTAAGTCTTTGTCTGTAGAATGTTATTTTCTATATAAATTGTTAAATCTAGAAAATCTATCTGTGTAGAATGACAGGTGGAAGTGAAAATAAGATTATAATAAGACTCTGATCAATAACTGTGTTTAGGTGAAAGTCTAGGCCTTAAGTTGAGTATTGGGGTGATGGGCTATTTGCCTGTTGGGGTTGGAAATGTTTTAGGATTTTAGATATCCCTAATATTATTCCAGTAAAAAATACATGTCTTGTATCTTCTCTCCTAGACCATCCATGCACTCACTGCACTGTTCGAGTGGTTGACTGCATTTGGAGTATTTGGGTTTAATCTAACTCTCATTCCAGATTTTCAGGTTTGTATAAAGATGTGAAGATTATAAAAAGGTAGCACATATACCAATGATATCCTAATTAGACTTGTGGAGAAATTATGCTCAGCTCCTACGAATGAATGAAATTCCTTTTAATCTGTGCCCAAACAAATCAATGTGTCTGGGATTTACCAGTGGAGTCTTTTTCATTGAATAAAACACAAGTAAATCTCTCATGGATTGATTGCTTCAGGCTTAGATTAAAATGACTTTGATTGTTTTCTCAGTCATAATGTTGTTACTCAACATTTATCTTTGACAAAACATTTTCTGTAGAATATCATGTTATGTGATGCGTTCTTATTTAAAAATATAAAACAATTTGATCAATTAATGATATCGGTATATTCACCTGAGATTTCTTTTTCTGAAACAGCAACTCTCTATCAGAGTGCCAGAAAACTGGAAAGATGACTGGATCATCATGAGGGAGACCATCCAAGACAAGGAACAAATCCCATGATGACACCATGTTTTCACAGCGGGTTGCTGAATCACTCTAACATCCTGACTACCTGCATTAAAAAAAAAAAAAAAAAGCATATTGTAATTCTAAACTCTTTATTGAAGTGGTCAAATATGTGTTTATTGTACAACTCTAGCAGCAGTACGATCATTGACTAGTTTTATAAAATATATGTTTAGTAGTTTATATATATGCATGGCAAAATAATAAAGCAGTATATACATACACTTCTATATTTTCAGAGACTTTTCCATTATTTTTTCCATTATTAGTAAATCAAAATCCAAATGGCAAAAATGAGGTTAAAGTAGCCAAACTGTGACTAGGGCTGAGATGGAACTTTTTTCTATATTAGATTTGCTAGATCGTCTCTTTTTGCCTAACTTTTCTCAGGTTTAGTTGCTAACTCTGTACAAGGATTAGCCACAACATTAAATCACTGACAGGTGAAGTGACAATAAATCACTGACAGGTGAAGTGAATTCCATTTTTTATATTGTTACAATGGCACCTGTGAAGGGGTGGGATAGATTAGTCAAGGGGTAGGCAACCTTCTGCACTCCAGATGTTTTGGACAAGGTTGCCTGCTCCTGTATTAGGCAGTAAGTGAATAGTCAGTTCTTGAATTTTATGTGTTGGAAGCAGGAAAATGGGCAAGCGAAAAGACTTACACAAGGGCCAAATAGTAATGGCTAGATGATTGCTTCAGAGCATCTCCAAAATAGCAAGACTTGTGGGGTGTTCCCAGTATGCAGTGGTTACTACCTAGCAAATGTGGTGCAAGGAAGCAGTATCCTCTTTGATGGGAGGGAATGCTAGCCGATCACACAGAAGAGCTACTGTAGCTCAAATTGCTGAAAAACATAATGCTGGCCATGACAGAAAGGTTTCAGAACTCACAGTTTGCTGCGGATGGAGCTGATTAGCCGCAAACCGGTCAGAGCGCCCATAATAACCTCTGTCCACCGCCAAAAGCTGTTTCAATGGTAACGTGAGCGTCAGAACTGGATCATGGCGCAATGGAAGAACGTTGGTTTACTCATGGTTTACTTCAACCTTCTTTTTTAGGTTTTATGGTCACCACTCTGCTGCATGGTCTGCTGATCGCATCTTTACTAATATCCTGTACATAGGAGATCAACACCACTGAATGCGAATTATACTAGAGCTGGTACTAACTCTATTAAATGTCAGTAAGACTGTATAGACCCATTAATTATTCATTATTTTGATGTGACATACTACACCATTGGAGTCTCTGTGTTTTATTTCTATGTGGATACGAATCCTAAGCAATCAATTATTTTATACTTCTACTAAGAGAAAAGACTCCTCTACAGGACTGACTGCTATTTCCTTGCTATTTCCCTGTTGCACTTTGTTATATAATATTTATTTTACAGTGTTTTATATTCACTATTTTACATAGGATAATCATATCCTTCTCATTGTGCTCTTTAAGTTTTATTTTTAATTGTTTCACTTATATCTTTTTTAGGCGCAACCTTTCCTTTGGTATTTTATTGTTGTTTACATTTATTCTGGGGTTGTGAGGGAGCCCAATTCCCTTAGGTGTGCTGCCTTCTATATATATAATTGTTGTTTCTGTTTTGTTACTCTAGCGTTGATCCTCTGTCTTCCTTTCTTTGCACCCTGTATGTAATATGTGGTAGGTTTGTTGGCTGTGTGTAATGTGTGGTGTGCGATGGCTGTGTGTAACGTGTGGGGGATTTGTTGGCTGTGTGGAATGTGGTGAGGGTAGGTTGTGTGGAATGGGTGTGGAAGATGTTGGCTGTGTGCTATGTGTTGGGGATTGTCAATGTGTGTTTTACGGTGCTCCGTGTTATGCTCCCTCTCAAGCTTACCTTTCTTGATCCTTGGGAGTCCAGCAGGGGTTAAAATTGAATGGTGAGGGGGGTGGGGCTAACCGCCTAGAGCAATGGATGCCTAATCCTTTAGCTCTGGCTCACAGGGTCACAATCTGATGCTATCCTGACAATCTGAGCACATATAAAGACAAAAAAGGCGACATGGCACAACAGAAGGGGAAGAAGAACGCCACATAGGCAGAAAAACAACGTTTTTGGGAATAAATCACAAAACGAGCATATGGAGATTCGGGCCTTCTCTCAAGATGGAGGCGCCAGCTCCGACGGCACAGAGTGCCCCACTCCAACGAAGATAGATCCAGACCCTGACAAGCTCACAAAAAGTCACCTACAGCTGGCACTGGATGCACTGTCACAGAAGTTTACAACTTGGCAGCATTAAGGAAAGATGATCAAGAACTGGGCAAAAGGACATCACATGTTGAATCTAAAATGGAGGACTTTGCCTCGGCATATAACGATCTGGCCAGACACGTGGAACAGATCGAACAAAAGCTCACCACTACTGAATTGAAACTAACTGACCTGGAGGATAGGGCGCACAGAAATAATTTGCGCCTCAGAGGGATACCAGAATCAATACTACCAGAAAACCTACAAACCTATGTTAGAGGTCTCCTTCATGCATATGTCCCAGAGATACCAGCGGATATGTTACTCATAGATTGAGTGCATCGGCTTCCAAGGCCAAGATTCTTGCCTGAAACAGCACCCGAGATGTCTTGATGCGCATTCATTACTATAACTATTACTATAATATAAAAGAGCACATATTGCGAGTGAGCCGCAACAAAGTGAAACCGCCGGCAGACTTCCCAGAGATTAAAATATTTGCGGATCTTTCGGCTTCCACCTTACGCAGAAGAAAAGACTTCTCACAAATAGCCAACACATTGCGGTCCAACGGCATCAGATTCCGCTGGGGTTTCCCAACAAAAATGCTGTTAACAAAAGACGGATCCACACAAGTTATCACATCACCGGGGGACGGGATAAGAAAATTGCAGCTCTGGGGACTCACAGAAAAAGAACCGGAACCGCAGGCTTCACCACCTCGTCATTTGCAGCTTGAATGGAGCAGAGCTACCCCCACGAAAAAATCTCACTGTAAGACTGCAAGTATAAAACAAAAGCAAGCATGTTGTAACTGCACACAGCATGGACTGACCTCCATGTATAATACTTGCTAAAAGTTATTAATGTTAATCTGTTTTCTATCTTCCCATCATATGTTTTAAAGCAACCTGTATATTAAGCACATATGGTTAAACTTCCCACAGTAAGAGCCAATGTAAATTACCTGCTATGGGTTATTAATGATAATCTATTTTCTACTCTTCCACCTAATGATCTAAAGCAACCTGCATATTAAGCAACATATAGTTCAACTTTCCTATGGTAAGAGCCAATGTAAATTACCTGCTAAGGGTTGTTACAATTAATCTGTTTCCTACTCTTCCACCTAATGATTTAAAGCAACCTGCATATTAAGCAACTAATGGTTCAATTTTCCCATAGTAAGAGACCATGTAAACTACCTGCTAAGGGTTATTACTGTTAATTTGTTTTCTACTTTCCCACTAATGAGCTTAAGCAACCTGCATATTGAGCAACATAAGGTTAAATCTTACTCTAGTAAGAGACCATGTAAATTAACTGCCTATGATTATTACTGTTAACCTGCTTTCTTCTTTCCCACCTAATGGGTTAAAGCAACCTGCATATTAAGCAGCATACTGTTCAATCTCTCTATGGTATGAGACCATGTAAATTAACTGCTAAGAATTATTACTGCTAATCTGCTTTCTACTCCCCCTAATGATGTAAACAACCTGTAGTTTAAGCAACATGTAGTTCAAATTCCCCACAGTAAGAGACTATGTAAATTACCTGCTAAGGGTTATTACTGCTAATTAATCTCCACTCTCCCATCTTATGACCCAAAGCAACCTGCATCTTACGCAACATAAATATGCTAAGTGCAACTGTACGAACAGTCAAGTAACTAATACACCATACCTCCCCAGGAAAGGGGATTGCCATCAAAGAGCTGATGTACTGACTCAATAAAAAAAAAAAAAAAAATGTTTTAAATGTTGCATTATATAGTTGATAAATATGAGTTAATAGATGTCGTCTGTGTGACACGCCAGGGCAATTAGACCATTGGAGGGAGATTATTGGGATATTTGGACAGTCAGGCATACTATAGCACTAGCGCAGTGTCTAAGAAGTCGATGGCACTCACAAATGTACAATGCCTAGAGTGCTGCACAGGTGACACAAAGCATAAGTTTTAGATCTAAAGTTTCCTACACCACAAGTTATAAATATATAATGTATAATATGCTATGTTAGAGGTTGTCTTCAACACCTAGGATATACAAGGTATAAATACATAAGGTATAATAAGTTTTACAAAATGAAGGAGAGGTGATTGCGCACTTTTATAGAAGGAACTCCTGGATTGTGAAAATAATCTCTAAAATCTGTAAGTATAAAAAGCCAACATAGCGTAATAAAATCACACACAAGGTATGGAAAATTAAATAATTGGAAAACTCACAATGTTTAGAGCATTTCTGAGTTTGCTCTAAACTATGAAGGCAGGATACATCAAACAGATGTGAAATTGCTGGTTTGGGGTCCCCCAGGAGGTATAGATAATCCTCTGTTTAGTAGATCAGGAACCAGGAACCAAGATGAATATATAATAAATACTTTAATTGATGCAAAATAAATGAAAAACAATAAATAGCACAACGCGTTTCGACCTAATGCAATAGGTCTTCCTCAGGTGCATATAAGTTTGCAACTAAAATAAGCTCCCTTATATAGGGCACAAAACACTTCATAATCAATTAAAACAAAGAAACAGGTGTACATCCATTAACCTCCCCCTTCTCCGTATATGGTATGTTTCCGGCCGTTTTTCAGTACTTTCGCCTCTTCCAACATGTCAGCCGTCATCATTTCCTTAGTTTTAGACTTAAGATTTTTCTTTTTTATACCACAAGTTATACATAGGTAATGTAGAATGTGATATGGTAAAAAAAATGTCTTCAATATCTAAGATATACAAGTTACAAAAATGTAATGTATAATATTTTAAGTTAGAGAACATCTGCAACACCTATGATATGTACTCAATGTATGCCAATGTTCAACCCTAACCTAATTGCATTCTACGAAGAAGTAAGTAGAAGTATAGATCAGTGTGTTGCAGTGGATGCGATCTACTTGGATTTTGCCAAGGCATTTGATACGGTTCCTCACAATAGGTTAGTCTTCAAACTAAAAGAAATTGGTCTAGGTGAATATTCTTGTTCTTGGGTAGAACATTTGCTTAAGGATAGAGTACAACGAGTTGTGATTAATGGTAAATTTTCAGTCTGGACAAAAGTGGTAAGTGGTGTCACTCAGGGTTCTGTTTTGGGACCACTTCTATTTAACATATTTATAAATGATCTTGAAATGGGCATTGAAAGTCATGTTTCAGTATTTGCAGATGACACAAAACTTTGTAAAGTAATAAAATGTGAGCAGGATATTGCTTTGCTGCAGAGGGATTTGGATCGATTGGGGGACTGGGCACTAAAATGGCAGATGAAATTTAACGTAAAGAAATGCAAATATATGCACTTCGGGTTTAAGAATGCACAAGCAACTTACACACTAAATGGTAGTGAATTAGGGATAACCACACACGAGAAGGATTTGGGAATTGTTATAGACAACAAATTAGGCAGCAATATGCAATGTCAATCTGCAGTTGCTAAAGCTAGTAAGGTTTTGTCATGTATAAATAGGGGCATAAATTCTCGGGATGAAAATATTATTTGCCTCTTTATAAATCGCCGGTAAGACCACACCTTGAATATGCTGCCAGTACAAACCTTTATCTGGAAATCTATTCATAAACAGGGCTATACATAGGACACAAGGTCACACATTTAGGCTGGAAGAAAGGAGATTTCATCTAAGGCAAAAGGTTTTTATACAGTAAGAGCAATAAGGATAAGGAATTCTCTGCCTGAAGAGGTGGTTTTGTCAGAGTCACTACAGATGTTTAAACTGCAATTGGATAAATACTTACAAAAACATAACATACAGGGATATAATTTCTAATTAGTGGGGTAATAGCTGCTTGATCCAAGGAGAAATCTGACTGCTATTTTGGGGTCAAGAAGGAATTTTTTCCTAGTTTGTGGCAAAATTGGAAGCACTTCAGACTAGGTTTTTTGCCTTCTTTTGGATCAACAGCAACAACATATGTGAGGAAGGCTGAACTTGATGGATGCAAGTCTCTTTTCAGCTATGTAACTTTTTGACACTTTTGTGGTGTTTGTGTTTAGCTGTAATTTTCCGCTCTCTCATTTACTGTTCCCATACAAATTATATATTGTTTTTTTCAGGACAAAAGGGGCTTTCTTTACATACCATTATTTATATAATCTCATGTAATTTAATTTTAAAAAAAAGAAAAAATATGATGAAAAATTGAAAAAAATACACGTTTTTTGAATTTTATGTGAAAAATCTTTTACTCATCTACAAAAGCGAATGAAAAAAACTTCTAAATAGATTCAAAATGTTGTCCTGAGTTCAAAAATACCCAGTGTTTACATGCTTTTTGCATGTTATAGGGCTATAAGTACAAGTAGGATATTGCGGTTTCAAAACATACATTTTTAAAATGTATCAATAGTGACATTGTAACACTATTATCTGTCATAAATTGCTAAATAACACCCCACATGTACATATTTTTTTAAAAGTAGACAACCCAGGGTATTCAATATGGGGTATGTCCAGACATTTTTAGTAGCCACTTAGTCGCAAACACTGGCCAAAGTTAGCGTTCATATTTGTTTGTGTGTGAAAAAAGTAAAAAACTAAATTGAACGCTAACAATCCACATACATGCACACAACCCCACATACAGGCTCTTACATACAATACCCCAAACAGCCCCACACATACAAACACCACCAAACACACTATGTGACATTTCCATCCACACACACAATTCCACAAGCAGCCCCCATACACAGCGAACATTTATAGGGACACGATACCACAAACTACTCATGAACATATACAATCTAATAGCTCATATACGCACAAATACAACGATACACAGCAAATGCAGTATAAATAACACAAGCATTATAAGGCAACATACACACTTAATTTTAAAAATAATAGGACCGGCACGCTACGGGTATCACTTGTGGGAGCGAACCCTGGAAAGGTTAATTGTTTGGACCAGAAAGATAGGCTAGAGGTGGGCTCTGATCAATAACTGGGCTCGGGTGAAAGCCTAGGTCTTAACTTGAGCATTGGGGACTATTGATGGACTATTAGAAAGTACTGACTGTTGGGGTTTGAATACATTAGAGTTTAAGATATAACTAATATTATTCCAGTAAAATATTACACGTCTTGTATTTTCTCTCCTAGACCATCCATGCACTCACTGCACTGTTCGAGTGGTTGACTGCATTTGGAGTATTTGGGTTCAATCTAACTCTCATTCGAGATTTTCAGGTTTGTATGTAGATGTGAAGCTTAGAAAAATGTAGAACATATACCTGAGGATTAAAGAATGTGAAAATAATATTTCATAGCCATTGATAATCAATATGCAACTGACCTCGATGTATTACCAATCTCAATAAGCCTTAATCAAATAAATAAACACTAGTTTTTTTTGTTTCAATGTTGTTTTATTTCAGCCACCAAGTGGTGACCTGGCAGCAATTTAATTGTGCCCATGTTTTGAGAAGCACTAATTCAGAATCAAAACATAGCCAGGTCACTCATTAGGGGCAGAAATAGACACACACTGAAAACCTAAAAATATGTTCATATTTATTTAAGAGTGATTTGGCTTGTTATAAATTATTCTTAGGAGGTTTAGTTTCAAAGAAAACTACTTTCATTGTCAAACACCTGTGTGTGACGTCCTCATGTCTTGCTGGTGGTTTATTCTCTAGTTCTTAGGTTTCCAGACACTATTTATGTATATATCCTCCTGATTTTCTTCTAGTCTCCTCTGATAGCATGCATACTGGAGTATCATATTCATAATCCCATTTCTTCTCCTCATGCTTGATTTCCTTTATGAAATCCTTAAGGAGACATGCCAAACATCATATAAACATTCACTGAGTCTGCCTTTCACAAATTCTAATTCTTGTAACTGATTTGAATTAATTGTTTGCTTTCTTTGAAATCACAAATTGTAATAACAAAAATGGCAGTCACTTCCCTTATGGGTTTCCCTAAAATGTATTTCTTAACAAAGCATTTTACGAGGAAGGATACCTTGAGGTTTATCTGGTTTTCAGGTATACTCCGAGAGGACTATGAAATCTTAGTTAAACTTGTGGGCAAATTATGTTCGGCAGCTACGAACGAACTAAATTCCTTTTAATCTGCACCCGAACAAATCAATCCAACTGGGATTCACGTGTGGAGTCTCTTTCAATGAATAAAACACCACAGGTAAATCCCTGATGGAACAATTGCTTCAGACTTAGATTAAAATTGATTTAATTGTTTGTAACAGCTCAAAAGAATTTGTGCATGAGTCTAATCTAATGGGAAATAAATGTAAACAATACTAATTTACAGTTTACATTGTTACTGTTATTCGACATTTCTCTTTGACAAAATGTTTTCTGTAGAATATGTGTTTTATTTAAAAATATAAATCAATTTGATCAATTAATTATATGGTATGTCCACCTGATATTTCTTTTTCTGAAACAGCAACTCTCTATCAGAGTGCCAGAAAACTGGAAAGATGACTGGATCATCATGAGGGAGACCATCCCAGATGAGGAACAAATCCCATGATGACACCAAGTTTTCACAGCGGGTTGCTGAAACACTCTAGCATCCTGACTGCCTGCATCTAAACTCAAAATAAACAAGGTATATTGTAATTCTATTGTATGAAATTCAATTTACAATTGGAATAAATTGACACAAAGAAAAAAAAACAAAGAAAAGCTAAAATTTAACATGGCAATATGCTATTTATAACCTAGCTAACCATGCACATGAGGCTCTCTGCTTCGGCACCATGACGTTTGTGTGTTCCTGGGTCTCTGAGTTGCTCCCTATCTCTTTATGCCACTAAATATATCCCCCTATTTATATACAGTACGCACCTTTAGTGATTTATTATGGAGGTCATTGAGCAACAGTTTCACTTGTAAGTGTAATCTCTAGAAAGGTTAATTAATTGTTTGGACTAGCAAGGCAAGCTAGAGGTGGGCTCTGGCCAATAAATGTGCTCAGGTGACAGTCTAGGCCTTAAGTTGATTGGCTAGTATTGACTGTTTGGGTTTGAAATGTTGTTAGGGTTTTAGATATCCCTAATATTATTCCAGTGAAAAAACATCTTGTGTCTTCTCTCCTAGACCATCCATGCACTCACTGCACTGTTCGAGTGGTTGACTGCATTTGGAGTATTTGGGTTCAATCTAACTCTCATTACAGATTTTCAGGTTTGTATGTAGATGTGAAGCTTAGAAAACTGTAGCACATATACCTGAGGATTAAAGAATGTAAAAATAAAATTTCACAGCCATTAATAATCAATATGCAAAAAGGCATCAACTAACCTCGATGGATCCCTAAACTCAAAAACCATCAGCTAAATAAATAAATAAATGCATACTTAAAGCCGTCTTTAATTTTTAATGTGCTTTTATTTCAGCCACCAATTTTTGAAGACTCATTCAGAACCTGTACGTAGCCAGAGACCAATTGGGGGCAGAAGTAATGACACATTAAAAACCTAAGAAAAACTGGCTGGCGTAATTTATACTTAGTATATAGTACATGATATTGCTTACTATAAATTATCCTAAGGAGGTTTACTTTCAACAAAAACTACTTTCATTATCAAGCACATGTTTGTGCAGTCCTCGTGTCTTGTAGTTGGTTTATACTCTAGATTTTAAGTTTCCAGACACTATTTCTGTTAATGTTCTCCTGATTTTCTTCTAGTCTCTTCTGATAGCATCCATACTGGAGTATCATATTCATAATCCGGTTTCTTCTCCTCGGTGGCTTACTAAGGGGGAGGGTAAAGGGGGGGGGCCCACCCGGGTGCCACTCACTAGGGGGATACCCGGGGTGCACTTTCATGCCGCTTGCAGGAGTCTCCACGTTTGCTTCACACCCAGCAGCACCATGTCCTCTGTACTCGCAATCAGCAAGAACGTTGCCGCGAATTGATATGGCAATGCTCCGCACGCAATGGATGCCAGAGCGCTGCCATGGCAAAGCCGCGGCAACGCTCTCGCGGGTCACGAGAACAGAGGACGTGCTGTGCTGGATGTGAAGCAAACGTGGAGACTCCTGGGCCCCTCTTACCTGGGCAACCATACTGTGCCACCGGACCACCAGGGAATTTAGTGTGTGTCCCCTCCCTGGACACAGGTAAGAGTCAGGGAGGGGAGGGGGACACACACAAACAATACACACTGCATACACACACACACTGCATACACACTATACACACACACTGCATACACACTATACATACACACACACACACTGCATACACACTATACATACACACACTGCATACACACTATGCACACACTGCATACACTATACACACACACTGCATACAGTACACAAACACATACACTACACAAACACACACTGCATAAAATAAACACACACACTTATACCTGGGTGTCTGTGTATCTGTATGTGTGTCTGTATATGTGTATATGTATGTGTGTCTGTGTATCTGTGTGTCAGTGTATCTGTATAGCTGTATGTGTGTCTGTGTCTCTGTACATGTGTGTCAGTGTGTGTCTTTAAGTGTGTGTTTGTGTCTATATGTATGTATCTGTGTGTCTCTATCTGTATGTGTAAATACATAATTGTAAAAAAAGCTCAACTGAAGGTGGGTGAAAAAGTAATGTGGTTTAAAAAGTACTGGGTGCTCTTTAACCCCTTAAGGACACATGACATGTGTGACATGTCACGATTGCCTTTTATTCCAGACGTTTGGTCCTTAAGGGGTTAAGGAAAAAATCCATTACCACACCGGATAGAAATATATATATATATACAATAGAGGTAATAATGATCCCAAGGCACACCGAAATTTGCACATAAAAAAGCGTTTATTCATGCATTGAAAATACAACAATAGGTTTTGACAGAAAGGAAGTGCATAAAGTAGTGCATATCCAATCTATAATACCAATAACACAATAATAATAAAGTGTTAAATGCAAACACCCATTAAAAAAAGGTATACTGACCAAGAGCAGGAGAAATGAAAATACTGACGTTTCAGCTCCAAAGCCTTCCTCTGGGACTCCCCCCACAGAAAAGCTTCAGAACCGAAACGTCTGGGTTTTCATGTCTCCTGCTTTTGGTCAGTACACCTTTTTAATGGGTGTTTGCATTTAGCACTTTATTATTATTGTGGTATTGCAAACTTTGGTGTGCCTTGGGATCATTATTACCTCTATTCTGTCTGTATGTGTGTCAGTGTTTGTCTGTACCTGTGCATGACTGTGTAATTTCATGTGTATATTCATGTGTCTGTGTATCTGTATGTGCCAGTGTGTGCATCTGTTTGTCTATTCCTTCAGGCATACAATAAAAATGAACTTGTTCATACCAGCTTAAAAAAGAATCAGTGCCTGAGTCTAATGTTATTGAGAAATCATTATCAACAGGGGATTTATAGTTTATGTTTCCTCAGTCATAATGTTGTTACTCAACATTTCTCTTTACCAAAATGTTTTCTGTAGAATATCATTTTACATGATGTGTTTTATTTAAAATTATTAATCAATTTGATCAATTTATTATATGGGTATGTTCACCTGAGATTTATTTTTCCGAAACAGAAACTCTCTCTCAGAATGCCAGAAAAATGGATCATCATGAGGTAGACCATCCAAGACAAGGAACAAATCCCATGATGACACCAAAATGTCAGAGCAGGTTGCATACTGACTGCCTGCATCAGACTTAAAAAAAAAAAAAGGTAAATTGTAATTCCAATCTCATAATTGAAGTGGTCAAAGATGTGTTTATTGTAGAACTCTGGCAGCATTGTGAACAGTGCCTATTTTTATTAAATATATGTTTAGTAGCTTTATATATATGCATATAAAAGTAATCATGCAGTATGTACATATACTTTTATATAATTGAATTTTCCATTATTTTCCTCACACTGGTATCCCCTGTACCTTGCTTTACTCAGACCTTCCAGATTATTCACTAAACTCTGAATAGTAATAAATTGAAATTCAATTGTCAAAACTGAGGTTAAAGTAGCCAAACTATGACTAGAGCTGAGATCTAGCTTGGTATTGCTAAATCGGCTCTTTTTGCCTAGATTTTGTCATTCAGATGTCAATTAACAACGGTTTAGGATTTAGGAACTAATCATGTTTTCATTTATCTATGCAGTAAATCTACCTGACTCTAGAGGTGTTATTAGATTTAAAGTGCATATCAACTTTTTTTTGTTTATTGTGAACAATCCACTTAAATACCCAGTTGGAAGATTTCAAGTTTTAATATTTTTGTGAAATCTTCTATTAAACGTTGTATAAAATTATAGTAAATTCTACTTCCAGGCACGGAATATTTGAAGCTCAAATATATCTGGGATGATCAAAGAGTTTGAATTACAATTAATACTTTATTTTTTTACTGTTTCTTAAAGTTTTTTTTTTCTTAATTTGAATTAAAATTTACATATGTGTGTATGTGTAAAAATATTTTGTGATCAAAATTTTAATTAGTACTATACAGAATAGTATGTTACAAAAATACTATGTATTAACTGTTCTAATATGATCCCATCCCTTGATTTAAAAAATAATTCTATTACATTTTTCTTCTATAGGTGATGATTGATACCCATATCTGCAATGGCTACTAACACCAGATCAATAAACACATACTAAAGGCCTATCACTGAAAATAAATGTGGCCTTTTAATGTTTGTGCGCCTGGGTAAGAATGGTCATCGTTTCACCTAGCATCACAATAGAACATCGGTGACTATCTGTATGAAGACATGACATGTGCTCCTCCTTTAAACGTGAAGTCAGAAATGATGATATTCAGAAAATTTTCATCATTATTATTTTTATCTCTGTAATATGGCTTGATTTTCTCATTAAAATTCTAATGTGCACATTGTTACTATAACAGAAAAGTTTTTTGTTTTGTTTTTTATTCAAGAGAAATTATTTTTTATTATTATTATTATTATTATTGTCATTTATATAGCACCAACTTATTCAGCAGTGTTTTACAATATTACAAAGGGGGAAATGTAACAATAAATGAGACAATTATAAAATGTTACAGGAACAATAGGTTGGTGAAGACCCTGCTCAAACAAGCTTACGTACAATGTAGAGGAGGTGAAGTGTGAAAACACAATAGAAAGGTCATCAAGGGCAACCAAACATCAAGGTGGGAAAGTAGCAGAACTGGAATGTGAGAGTGCAGTATGGCCCTTTAAGAGTGAGCAAGAAACAGGTTTGTAATTAGAAGTTATTCTGGGAGGCAGACTGTTCCAAAGAAATAAGAAGGTCACTGGCAGAAAGATGAGACTGAGAAGGGGCAAACTTAGAAATAAGTGAAGAAATGTACTAGGGGCTAGAGCTGTTTAGAGCTTTATAGGTAATGGCTAGTATTTCAAATTAATGTCTAAAGGATACAGAAAGCCAATGTAAGGATTGACAGAGAGGCAAGGTGTGAGAGGAGCTACAGGAGAGAAAAATCAGCCTGGCTGCATCATTCATTAAAGACTGTAGCAAGGCAACACGGTTTCTGTGGTGACCAATTAGGAGTGAATTAAATTAATGTGAGAAATTACTATAGCCAGTATTCCCAAACCCACTTTTGAAAACAGTATTTTTTCTCAACCCACTCACTTGTAATGCATATTTTTAAAGGAAGGGGAGATGTGACACATGATGGCAATCAGCTTTAGATGCATACAATTGGCACATTATGGCAATCCGTTTTATAGGCATAATATTGGCACATCATGGCAGTTTTAGAGGCATATTATATATGTATGTTTATATGTATATCATTTTGTGTGTGTAGGTATGTGTCAATATGTGTGTATATATCGGTGTGTGTCTCTGTCAATCAAACTGTGTGTGTGTGTGTGTGTGTGTGTGTGTCTATGCATCTGTGTGTCAAGGGTTGTCCCTTAATCCCACTGCTGGCTCAGTATGTATGTGTTAGCATGACCCATTTAAAATTAACTGGTGATCAACCAGTCGGTCATTAACCACACTCTGGGACACCTTGTACTAAAGCATGAACAAGCTGCTTAGCACCATCTTGCGTAAGACAGGGGCAAACGCAGAAAATGTTTATAAGGTGGAAACGGCAGGATGTGGAAACAGACTGGACATGAGGCATAAAGGTGATGCCAGAATTAAAGATAACGCCAAGACACTGAGCTTGCAAGTACAGGCTAATGTTGATACCATCAACTTGCAGGGAGAGAGAAAGATGAGGATTAGTATCAGGTGGAGGAAAAATAAAAAGCTCTATTTTAGAGAGATTAGTTTCAAAAAGCAGGAAGTAATGCAATCAGAGATGGAAGAAAGTTCCAGGACAGTGTGGGAGAGATATATTTGTGTGTTGTCGGAATACAAATATATCTCTCCTCCCCTGTACTTAATACTTTATATTTATTTAATTCTACTTTCATTATACTTGTATTCATGGCCACTATAGTGTATATGATAAATATTCTGTGGCTAAATGTTCTGTGGTGTACAGGTTAGTCATAAAAGGGCTACAAGAGTATGGATTATAAAAAAGTAGGAAAGTACAGACTAGCAGAACTTTAATGATTTCAATATTTTTCAATTGTTGAATGTAAAGGATGGGTCAGTGTTATATTTTGGTCATTTTAGCTGCTCACAAATTCGAATTACTGCATGAATATACATTTTTGATATCTTACATGATGTATTTTGAGCCATACAATCCTTACAGTAAGGATCTCAGAATGTATGTTTTACATTTTGTGATGTACATTGAAATTTAACAGGTAATTTTGTAAACTTAAAGGGCCTCATAATCACTATAGCCTGCTGTAGTAGATATGATGTGAGGAGTGCGCCATTTTGCAACTTTTTGCCCTCTTACCAGTGTCCCTGCTTGATGATGAGGTACTTCTACTGGTAGTGACGTGTGCTCAGTTTCAGCACAGCTGTCAAGCCGGATGCCGATGCTGTCTCCATTCATTGGCTGAGAGTTTCAGCAGACCATTCTTAGCCCACGAATGCAACTCTATGCATAGAAATATGCACATAAATAAACCTATCTAACCTCGAACTCCAGGCTGACTAATGATGCCCCTATGATACTGACAGAGGTGGAGGTATGCTGGATATGCAGATTGCAGTGGTCATGATTAGTGATGTACCGAACTGTTCGCTGGCGAATAGTTCCCGGCGAACATAGCGTGTTCGCGTTCGCCACGGCGGGCGAACACATGCGCGGTTCGATCCGCCCCCTATTCGTCATCATTGAGTAAACTTTGACCCTGTGCCTCAGTCAGCAGACACATTCCAGCCAATCAGCAGCAGACCCTCCCTTCCAGACCCTCCCACCTCCTGTACAGCATCCATTTTAGATTAATTCTGAAGCTGCATTCTTAGATAGAGGAAGGAAAGTGTAGCTGCTGCTCATTTGATATGGAAATGTAAAGCTAGGCTAGTGTATTCATTGTCCACTACAGTCCTGAAGGACTCATCTGATCTCTGCTGTAAGGACAGCACCCCGAAAAGCCCTTTTTAGGGCTAGAACATCAGTCTGTTATAGATGGATAGCAGTTAGATGTCTTCAAGCGGGTGTCAGGCCTACAGCGTGTACTCTGCCAACCTCTGCCAGTGCACATTGCCACTCATATCTGGTGTCACAATTGTGTCAGGCCTACAGCGTGTACTCTGCCAACCTCTGCCAGTGCACATTGCCACTCTTATCTGGTGTCGCAATAGATTGCATTTAAAAAACAAAATTATTTTTACTGTTATAGATTGAATAGCAGTTAGTTGTCTTCAAGCGGGTGTCAGGCGTACAGCGTGTACTCTGACAACCTCTGCCAGTGCACATTGCCACTCATATCTGGTGTCACAATAGCGTGCATTTAAAACCAAAAAACTTTTTTCACTGTTATAGATTGAATAGCAGTTACTTATCTTCAAGCGGGTGTCAGGCCAACAGCGTGTACTCTGCCAACCTCTGCCAGTGCACATTGCCACTCATATCTGGTGTCACAATAGCGTGCATTTAAAACCCAAAAACATTTTTCACTGTTATAGATTGAATAGCAGTTAGTTGTCTTCAAGCGGGTGTGTCAGGCCTACAGCGTGGACTCTGCCAACCTCTGCCAGTGCACATTGCCGCACTTATCTGGTGTCGCAATAGATTGCATTTAAAAACCCAAAAACTTTTTTCACTGTTGTAGATTGAATAGCAGTTACTTGTCTTCAAGCGGGTGTCAGGCCAACAGCGTGTACTCTGACAACCTCTGCCAGTGCACATTGCCACTCATATCTGGTGTCACAATAGCGTGCATTTAAAACCAAAAAACTTTTTTCACTGTTATAGATTGAATAGCAGTTACTTCTCTTCAAGCGGGTGTCAGGCCAACAGCGTGTACTCTGCCAACCTCTGCCAGTGCATATTGCCACTCATTTCTGGTGTCACAATAGCGTGCATTTAAAACCCAAAAACTTTTTTCACTGTTGTAGATTGAATAGCAGTTACTTGTCTTCAAGCGGGTGTGTCAGGCCTACAGCGTGTACTCTGCCAACCTCTGCCAGTGCATATTGCCACTCATATCTGGTGTCACAATAGCGTGCATATAAAACCAAAAAACTCTACTCTTCCATAACCTCCTCGGCTGAGTCCTCTTCTGCTGCTGCGTCTTGCTCCACATCAACGGCACCCCCCAGATCCCCAGGTACTATTCCACATCCCGGCTACGGCAGTGTCACGCCGTCTTGGGTTTGACTTGCTTGAAAGCAGAGAGTCACACCAGACAAGCACTCCTGTCCGCCCTGAACGCACAGGTGGAAAAGTGGCTGACTCCACAGCAACTGGATATCGGCAAAGTGGTTTGTGACAACGGAACAAATTTGTTGGCGGCATTGAAGTTGGGCAAGTTGACACATGTGCCGTGTATGGCACATGTGTGTAATCTGATCGTACAACGCTTTGTGCATAAGTACACAGGCTTACAGGACGTCCTGAAGCAGGCCAGGAAGGTGTGTGGCCATTTCAGGCGTTCCTACACGGCCATGGCGCACTTTGCAGATATCCGGCGGCGAAACAACATGCCAGTGAGGCGCTTGCTTTGCGACAGCCCGACACGTTGGAATTCAACACTCCTAATGTTCGACCGCCTGCTCCAACAAGAAAAAGCCGTTAATGAATATTTGTATGACCGGGGTGCTAGGACAGCCTCTGGGGAGCTGGGAATTTTTTTGCCACGTTACTGGACGCTCATGCGCAATGCCTGTAGGCTCATGCGTCCTTTTGAGGAGGTGACAAACCTAGTCAGTCGCACCGAAGGCACCATCAGCAACATCATACCATTTGTTTTCTTCCTGGAGCGTGCCCTGCGAAGAGTGCTGGATCAGGCCGTAGATGAGCGTGAAGAGGAAGAGGAAGAGTTGTGGTCACCATCACCACCAGAAACAGCCTTATCCGCATCACTTGCTGGACCTGCGGCAACGCTGGAAGAGGATTGTGAGGAAGAGGAGTCAGAGGAGGAATGTGGCTTTGAGGAGGAGGAGGAAGACCAACCACAACAGGCATCCCAGGGTGCTCGTTGTCACCTATCTGGTACCCGTGGTGTTGTACGTGGCTGGGGGGAAGAACATACCTTCATTGAGATCACTGAGGAGGAGGAATGGGAAATGAGTAGCTCGGCATCCAACCTTGTGCAAATGGGGTCTTTCATGCTGTCGTGCCTGTTGAGGGACCCTCGTATAAAAAGGCTGAAGGAGAACGACCTGTCCTTGGTGTCCACGCTACTAGACCCCCGGTATAAGCAGAAAGTGGCTGAAATGTTACCAAATTACAACCAGTCGGAAAGGATGCAGCATTTGCAAAATAAATTAAAAAGTATGCTTTACACAGCGTATAAGGGTGATGTCACAGCACAACGGGAATCTAACAGGGGGAGAGGTGGAAGTCATCCTCCTCCTCCTCCTCCCACGACCACGCCGGCAAGGACAGGACGCTTTAAAGATGTGTTGTTGATGGAGGACATGCAGAGCTTTTTAAGTCCTACGCATCGCCACAGCCCTTCGGGATCCACCCTCAGAGAATGACTCGACCGACAGGTAGCAGACTACCTCGCCTTAACTGCAGATATCGACACTCTGAGGAACGATGAACCCCTTGACTACTGGGTGTGCAGGCTTGACCTGTGGCCTGAGCTATCCCAATTTGCGATAGAACTTCTGGCCTGCCCCGCTTCAAGTGTCCTGTCAGAAAGGACCTTCAGTGCAGTAGGAGGTAATGTCACTGAGAAGAGAAGTCGCCTAGGTCAAAAAAGTCTAGATTACCTCACCTTTATTAAGATGAATGAGGGATGGATCCCGAAGGGACTGACAGTGGGCGATACATTCGACTAAAAAAGGCCTGATGGGATGAGCTGCCTTGGGCTAAAAATGGTGACCCTATGTAGGAGGAACAGTCCCTATTCTGCTCTGTGTCAGTGTGTATCAGGGTCCCTGAGGACAGGTGTCAATTCATATCTGCCAAGTGACCCTATGTAGGGAGAACAGTCCCTATTCAGCTCTGTGTCAGTGTGTATCAGGGTCTCTGAGGACAGGTGTCAATCCATATCTGCCAAGTGACCCTATGTAGGGAGAACAGTCCCTATTCTGCTCTGTGTCAGTGTGTATCAGGGTCTCTGAGGACAGGTGTCAATCCATATCTGCCAAGTGACCCTATGTAGGAGGAACAGTCCCTATTCTGCTCTGTGTCACTGTGTTTTAGGGTCCCTGAGGACAGGTGTCAATCCATATCTGCCAAGTGACCCTATGTAGGGGGAACAGTCCCTATTCTGCTCTGTGTCAGTGTGTATCAGGGTCTCTGAGGACAGGTGTCAATCCATATCTGCCAAGTGACCCTATGTAGGGGGAACAGTCCCTATTCTGCTCTGTGTCAGTGTGTATCAGGGATCCTTAGGATAGGTGTCAATCCATATCTGCCAAGTGACCCTATGTAGGGGGATCAGTCCCTATTCTGCTCTGTGTCAGTGTGTATCAGGGTCCCTGAGGACAGGTGTCAATCCATATCTGCCAAGTGACCCTATGTAGGGGGAACAGTCCCTATTCTGCTCTGTGTCAGTGTGTATCAGGGTCTCTCGGGACAGGTGTCAATCCATATGTCAAGGTGTCAATCCATATGTCAAGGTGTCAATATGTCATATGTCAGGTGTCAATCCATATCCATTGTGATTTAGGAATGTTAGGTGATTTATGCCCTTTATGGATTAAAACCAGACTCTGCATCAACTGTGTAATTTTACATGGGAGTTTTGCCATGGATCCCCCTCCGGCATGCCACAGTCCAGGTGTTAGTCCCCTCGAAACAACTTTTCCATCACTATTGTGGCCAGAAAGAGTCCCTGTGGGTTTTAAAATTCACCTGCCTATTGAAGTCTATGGCGGTTCGCCGGGTTCGCCCGTTCGCGGAAGTTCGCGTTCGCCGTTCGCGAACCAAAAATTCTATGTTCGCGACATCACTAGTCATGATAGTTGGAGTATCCCTGTAGTGGTCATGATACTTGGAATATCCCTTTATTTTCAGCTACTAAAAAACAAAACATGCTCAGCAACATTGCCTATGCTATTAGAGGTTCTGGTTCTGGGAGTGGTTATTCGGGGTGCCCACAGGGTAAATGCTTTAAGAATTATGTGGACTCTATCTTCTATTACTCTCAACCAATCCATTCATAATCTAAATCGTTTAATTCCTTCTTAAGCCTTAATCTTATGTCTTAACCATACCCTACTCCAACATACTCTTTGAGTTTTGTTTACTAAATTCATAAACAGATAACCCTACATATAAAGTATACTTTAGGCTCCAAAATACTCCCTCTTTACAGACAATGCAAAATGTCTGATTGAATCATAGGTTTTTAGGTTCTGTGTCAGTGGTGTAAGAACAAGGGTTGTTATGTTCACAAGTGCAACAGGGCCCTCTTTGCTCCTCCTGTCATAGGGGGTCCAAGAGATGGTGGGCTAGCCACCATACATCGCCTACAAGGCAGGTGCCTACTGTGCCTACATGTAGAGTATCCAGGAAGGGAGAATTAAGGTTGGCAGCGAGGAAGCTCTACTCTTTGTGCTCCTTTGGTAATCATGCTCCCTCATCCACCCTTCAGTGATGCTGGGGCCAGAGTGATGTCATATTGCGTCTCCAGGCATCCCTGTAGGACACGTGAGGCAATAGTGCTAGAGAAGCCCTACTAGACTCCAGGATCCACTCCAGCTCTTCCAAAGGCAGAGATGAAGGGTGGGCCTAACAAAATAAAGAAAATTAAAAAATAAAAATGAATAAAAGAGTGTGTGTGAGAAACTGTATATGTGTGTGAGTGTGTCAGTAAGAGTGTGTCTGCTAGTGTGCGTCAAATCAGTAAAAATGTATGTGAGTGTGCGTTTGTCAGTGAGAATGTGTACATCACAAAACCTACCCCGAGAGGTACTTTTTCCCCACAAGCCCCTGTGTGTCTCTGTCTCCCCCCCCCAAGACCCTGTGTGTCTCCACCTGCCCCTCTATGTGTCTGTTTCTTCTCTCAGCCCCTTTTTATGTCTGTTTCTGAACTTCAACCCCCATGTGTGTCTCTTTTTCTACTCAGCTGTTCTGTGCCTCTTTCTCCCTCTCTGTGTGTATATTTTTCCCTGTAGTCACTCCGTGCGCATCTCTATCTCCCCAAGCCCCTATGTGTGTGTCATTCTCCCCTCCAAACCCCTATGTGTGTCTCTTTCTCTCCCCATGCTCCTCTGTGATAAATTATTTCTCTAGCAGACAATCTTCTCCCTGGAAAATGGAAATGATGTTCATGGGATATTAATTGAGAATGTATCTGTTATTTAAATCAGATTCGGAAACACTAAGTTAAAGTTAAAGTATACAAAGGGGAAATATAAATTAATGTTTGCCACCAAATTGATGCAAATTGATAAAAGTGAAATTGGCAAATGAACATGATTACTGGTATTTGTTTCCTAAGTTTCAGATTTGGAAAAGGCATGGAAGAATATTTCTAAATGTGTTTAGGACTTTGCACTATTGGTACTTTTTGACTTTGAAATTGGATTAATATTTACAATAAAACAAACATCCACTGATGAAAGAAGAATTACCTTCACCAACAAAGACACTAAAAGACTTAAATAACTATGGGTTGTATGTGTAATATTTCACCATTTCCTAAGAGACAAACAAATTGTTAATTCTATAAAGGTCAAGGGTGGAAAGTAACACTGAACTTCTAATTTTATAATGCTTAATGACAGAGAGATCATGGTTTGGTTTCAGGACAGGGAGTTATGAGTTAAATCTTCTGAGAGTGTTGCTAAATTACCATTCTATGAAATTTATGTAAAAGTATATGCATAGTGAGCTTAATTGCTCACTATATTATTATAGTCCTAACCTTATAAGATTTTGAAGAGATAATGTATCTAAACAGGTAAACCAGGACATCAGTTATCTGCAAGTTGATATCATGGTCATGGCTAATTTCTTGTTGATTTGAATATTATAATACTGAGAAAAGCATCACCCCACTTAGTAAAAATTTGCAAATGTCCCTAGAAGGCACTTACCCAATAACAATGGAAATCTGGCATTAAGAAACAGCCTATCTTAAGAATGGGTACAATTTTAATATAAGGAATACTTACTGTTGTAACATTCTTAAGTTAAACAATGTTTTGTCTAATAAGGGTAGAACCACATTAACTCATGAATAATAAAGTCTTTTTACATATCAGATACATTCCGTTTGGTGGGATATAGGACTAATATGTGGTAACTCTCATTAATATGTAAAGAAAACTACAACAACAAGGTGTTTACATGGAACAAATATGGAAAAATAGTAAACTTGGGCTCATGGTTACGTTATTGGGCCTTCTGGATATTGAATAAGTTAATAATGATCATTTTAAACCAAGTAGATTTAATCATTTGAAATGAATTACGGTACTAATGAAACTATTATTAGTCTGAACATTTTTAACAAAGACATATCATTTCCAGCTTTATCCTGCATGGTGCGAAGATAACCGAGGCAGGGTATATTAGTTAACCCTCCAGTGTTAAAAACTGGTGTGAAAGTGTGGAAGTTTAAAAAGCTTAAAATTGAAAATTCCCTGTTTGTCCAGCTCGGTATAAAATTTCCGAATTTGTTTGTGGCTCTTTAATTTCGATTTCCTTTAATACAGAAATTTGGATGCTTCTGAGAAACTTCAATTCGCTACAAAACGAATTACAAATTGTAGAAAAACTTCTTCTCACAGGCTTTTCATTATACAAGCTGCCTGACCTCTCTAAACCAGTCAGCGGCGCAGCTGCTGAACTCTACAAGAGCCTTCTGGTTTAGAGATATTTCGAAGGGCAGAAAGGCAGGAAGATTTGGAGCTGGATCAAAGACATTGGGGTTAAACAGTTCGAGAACGATTTAACTCTTTAAGATGAGCTAGAGCCAGAAACCTCCAGGCACCATCACAGCTTTATTTTGCTGAAGTTGTTATGGTACCTGGAGTGTTCCTTTAACTGCTTTCCCTCCAAAATCTAAGCCTTCGCTGTAAACTCTTCTAGCAAAATACTTTCCATTACATAAAATACATCTTACCCTTACCTCCTATTGTGTTATTTTACCCCACTACAGTTAGAATATAAGCTGGTTTGAGCACTGCCCTCAGCACCTTCTATTCCTGTACATCCAACCTGTCTTCTTGTAACTATCTGTTATATATCTGTATAAATAATAAAAATAATAAAAGGAAATCTAGAAAAAATAAAGCAAAATGAGGTGAATGTACATTGAAATTAAAGGAACACTATAATGTAGGGACACTATTGTAGTGTCTCTACTGC
Source organism: Pelobates fuscus (assembly GCF_036172605.1). Lineage (NCBI taxonomy): Eukaryota > Metazoa > Chordata > Amphibia > Anura > Pelobatidae > Pelobates > Pelobates fuscus. Next base: position 186,791,334 of record NC_086321.1, on the reverse strand, counting down.
TGTCTGCGGTTTAGAGAGTGAGTACCGTATATACTCGAGTATAAGCCGAGTTTTTCAGCACATTTTTTGTGCTGAAAAACCCCTACTCGGCTTATACTCGAGTCAGTGTCTGTACTATGGCAATTTACATTGCCATAATACAGACTGGGGGCTGGCAGCGAGCGCTTACCTCTCCTGCAGCTCCTGTCAGCTCCCTTTTCCTCCGCGCCGGTCCGTTCAGCACCTCTGTCAGCTCCCAGTGTAAGTCTCGCGAGAGCCGCACTATGACCCCGCGGCTCTCGCGAGACTTACAGTGTAAGCTGACAGAGGAGCTGCACGGACCGGCGCGGAGGAGAAGGGAGCTGACAGGAGCTGCAGGAGAGGTAAGTAACAGCTCTGCCAGTCCTTCCCCCCCACTGAACTGCCAATGCCACTGGACCACCAGGTAAGGAGAGCCCCCCTCCCTGCCATGTATCAAGCAGGGAGGGGGGACGAAAAAAATAAATATTAATAAAATAAAAATAAAATAAAATATTTATAAAATAAAACTAATAATAAAAAAATATTAAAATAATAATTTAAAAATAAATAATAGAACAAAAAAAATGATTTAAATAATAATAAAAACAATAATCAAAATGCCCACCCCCCACCAACACATACACAAACACACACTGCATCACACACACACTCACACTTCATTCATATACACACACTGCACTCACACACACACTGCACTCACACACGCACACTGCATTCATACACACACACTGCACTCACACACACACTGCATTCATACACACACACTGCACTCATACACACACACTGCGCTCATACACACACACTGCATTCATACACACACTGCATTCATATACACACACTGCATTCATACACACACTGCATTCATACACACACTGCATTCATACACACACTGCACTCATACACACACTGCACTCATACACACACACTGCACACATACACACACACTGCACACATACGCACACACTGCACACATATGCACACACTGCACACATACACACACACTGCATTCATACGCACACACTGCATTCATACACACACACTGCATTCATACACACACACTGCATTCATTATATACACACACTGGAAATAAATATTCAATAAAAAAATTTTTTAGGATCTAATTTTATTTAGAAATTTACCAGTAGCTGCTGCATTTCCCACCCTAGTCTTATACTCGAGTCAATACGTTTTCTCAGTTTTTTGGGGTAAAATTAGGGGCCTCGGCTTATATTCGGGTCGGCTTATACTCGAGTATATACGGTATTACTTAGCTTTCAGCCCTTGCTGTACTAGTCTCCACAATCACGTTTCGCCTTTTTGTCTGTACATAATTGTAGATAATCTGAGACAATCCAGTGTTTCCCATTGCAAAACTGTGGGAGGCTAGTGACCACATGCAGCCCATGACCATGTGATTGAAAGAGCCAAGTTTAACTGGGCTCTTTAGGGCAGAAGCATCTCAGGTGGCTGCCAGTAAGGCAGCCATTAGAGGCATATTAACCCTGCAATGAAAACATTGCTGTTCCTGAAAAACAGGGTTAAAACTACAAAGACATAGACCACTTCACTGAGATGAAGTAGTCTGGGTGCGTATAGTGTACATTTAATGACGTGAGATAGCTGCACCCAAACGGTGGCATTCTTCAATCCGTGATGCGATGACTAATTTTCAGCAAATACATAAATAAATACAAATTAATTAAATATATTTTGAAAAAAGAAAAGCCTTCATCACCAATTCATCACCAAATAAAAAAAGCTAATCCTAAAAAAAAAATATGGACAAAATGGAAAAAAGAAAGAAAATACAACATTAATTAAACACGAGGGGTAAAAATAATTTTTCTTTCATTTTATTAGTTTGTGAATTTTTGTTTGTCTGAAATTGGGAAATTATCGATTTGGAAAAAAAGGAAATTCAGAACATTTTTGGAACCAAAACAAAATTGGGACGCTATTATGACCATTATTCTATATGATAAGAAATTAGGGTGCTGTTTAGCAGATCGTTACCTAATTCGATACCCTTAGAAATGGTAGTTCCACATAGGATAACAAATAAGAATTATCTACCAAATACAGTTGAAAACTAAACTCATAGGGCTACTAGATTATTGTGCCTACATTGTAATTTGCTTGCGTCCAGCACCTAAATTAGGAAGACGGAGTACTCTCAACAGCTATACTGACTGTCTGGGGCACCTCCACGTGAGGGCAGCAGTAAGAGGTGCACTATTGGGAAGAAGCAGGAGCAGTAAGTATACTGCTCATCTACTGCCCATCCAGGCAGGTATTATATGATCCCGCCCAACAAGGCTTTTGAAGAGCAAGGGCGCAGCATCCAGAAGCTGCCGCCTCCTGCCCTGTACCTGCAGGAGGTGCCGTGCTATTTGAAATGGGATGCTTCCAGTGACTCATGCCCCCACCTGAGTACGTTGTGGTGTTTTGCCACACAAGCAGTGGTATATTTTGGATTTGTGCTGACCTAGGCAGGACGGTGCTCGGGCACCCCCCCTAATATTTTCCCCACCCCTTCCTGACAAGGCCGCACTATGACTGACAGACACTCACTCAGTGACAGATGCATACACTCATTGACAGACATACACTCTGACAGACGCACGCACTCACTGACCGACACATACACCCTCACTGACAGACACACACATTCACTCACAGACACACACACTTACAGACACACACACATTCACTCACAGACACACACATTTCCCCCAACACTCACAAATTATTATTTTTTATTTTAATTTAAATCCACGCAGCCTCCCTCCTTTCCATTACATAAAATACATCTTACCCTTACCTCCTATTGTGTTATTTTACCCCACTACAGTTAGAATATAAGCTGGTTTGAGCACTGCCCTCAGCACCTTCTATTCCTGTACATCCAACCTGTCTTGTTGTAATTATCTGTTATATATCTGTATAAATAATAAAAATAATAAAAGGAAATCTAGAAAAAATAAAGCAAAATGAGGTGAATGTACATTGAAATTAAAGGAACACTATAATGTAGGGACACTATTGTAGTGTCTCTACTGCTGTCTGCGGTTTAGAGAGTGAGTATTACTTAGCTTTCAGCCCTTGCTGTACTAGTCTCCACAATCATGTTTCGCCTTTTTGTCTGTACATAATTGTAGATAATCTGAAACAATCCAGTGTTTCCCATTGCAAAACTGTGGGAGGCTAGTGACCACATGCAGTTCGTGACCATATGATTGAAAGAGCCAAGTTTAACTGGGCTCTTTAGGGCAGAAGCATCTCAGGTGGCTGCCAGTAAGGCAGCCATTAGAGGCCATTAGAGGCATATTAACCCTGCAATGAAAACATTGAGGTCCAGTAGGGCTGCTGGGGCTGCTGGGAGCGCAGCATCCAGAAACTCTATCTAGTGCATCAGCTGTGTGGACATTAAATCCCCAAATATGCCCCCAAACTGAAAGATTCTTATATTAATAAATTATTTTAGAATTCTATTAATTGTAATTTAATTAATATGCTTTAAAAAAAAAGAAATAGACGGGGGCGTGGCCTGGACACTGAGCGAGCTGGACGTGTGTGCCTAGAGCTCCGCTCCGTCCACACCGCAGATTGCTAAAATCAGCTAAAATAACCAGCGACAGCCGAGCTTACCCGTCGAAAATGGACAGGCGGCAAACCAAGAAACTCCCGAAAAAGGGACCGGACGCGGGAACATCGATGGCTGAGTTCTTTACGACGCCGCGAGGTGGGCCCGCGTGTACACAAGATGGCGGCGGCACAGGCCGAGAAGGCGCCGGATCGCCTAGATCCCCAGTGAAATCAGCAGCAGAACCCGGGGGCGCTCAGGGCTCCGTGGAAACAGCGACTATACTGGCGACCCTGGCGGAGGTGAAAGAGTTCCTGGCAGGGGAAATAGAACGCTCCACACAGGTACTGCGGAGCGAAATGCACGCCATTGGTGAACGCACCGCGCAATTAGAACATAGGCTGGAGGTTACCACAGCAGCACATAACACAGCAATCCACCAAGTGAATCACTTAACCGCCAGAATGGCGGCAGCGGAGCTGGCCATAGAAGACATGGCGAACAGGTCACGCCGTAATAACCTACGCCTGAGGGGCCTCCCAGAGAACTCAGGGGAAGGCCCTGTCATAGATGTGGTAACGGCTATACTCAAACCTCTACTTCCTGAGCTCCCAGACCACCTGTGGCATATTGAAAGAGCCCACAGGGCGCTGCGCACCAGGAGATCAGACACTAACACCCCGAGAGACATCATAATGCGGTTCCTGCACTTCCAGACGAAGGAGGCACTGATCAGGAGAGGCAGGGAAGGCCCAATCCGCTACCAAGGCGCTGATATCACGCTCTACCATGACCTCGCCCCAGCTACTCTACAACGGAGGCGGGAATGGAAGCCCATCACGGAAACCCTGAGAGCAGCCAACGTGAAGTACGCCTGGGGATACCCCTTTAAACTTCTAGCATTCAAACATGGCAAGACCTACGTCCTCCAACCTGGCGACGATGTGACAGCCCTATTTGCAGCCCTTGGGCTCCAGGCTCCGGCACAGATACCCTCCATGATGAACGACGCAGGCGACCTGCCACCTCTCCCTAGCGAATGGCGTACCGCGGGAGAGTAAGGTACCGGGGCAAACGGGTTACAATCAACCAACTTAGATAAACTGGGGAGACTTACACATGGATGTGGGACATATGGACTCACCGGGAACTGTGTGCGGCATGGACATTGGGGAGGGGGACGGGGGGTACGGAAACTGGAAACGGGCTCTGGGGGTTCCGCCCCGAGACATGGCGTTGGGCCAGGGATACATGTAAAACTGTAAATATAGAACGCTTAAGCCACGAGAGGGCTGGGATGACGCAGCTCCGACATGGCCGCATACTAGCGCTGCATACCCCGATGGGGAAACCAGGCTCACCTATAAGGGGACTGATATAAGAACTACTGCAGCATATGGGACACTTGCTTATACTTGCGGCACTAATATTATGTTAACTGCAATGTATGTACTGATTGGCAGATATGCATGGCCCCCCAGCGGCCGAATTTTTGGTTCTCCTGTACACATACACCATGACTGACTATTGCAAACTACTACCCATGATCCCAATATGAGACTTAATCCGGGCATACCACTCGCACACACACACACATGACTGTACACAGGCCCCCGAGGGCAGTACACGCCGACAACCAACCCGGATAGCTCCAACCACATAACTGTCCCCCAGGACGCCATAAATACCCGACCCTGCCACCGACTAATACCGGACGGACGACCACATTGACATAAACGTGCCATCCGGGGACAAACCCCTTAGCCAGAAGGGTAACCCACACACTCCCAAGGGGACCGCTATGTACTTTGCCCACAGAGAAGTGACTTATAAATACTGTATCAGCACTGACCCATCCACCACGACATACTCATTAGACGGACCATGCTCTTGACGGACACACCTTACTGGTGCTCATCCGGACAGCTTAAACAGCCCCACCATGAGACAGGACTTCAATGGGCGGCGGGAGAGACATACGTGCACATTTACAGGGGGGCACTGTCGGGGGGGGGGGGGGTCTTGGGGGGGGGGGGGGTGGCGGGGACCAGCATCTACAATTAACATCTATGGTAACGCATCGGGAGTATTCGCAGTTTGGGGAACCAGATCAAGTGCATGTTGTGTCTAGATAATGTGGTTACTAAATGTAGTGTTTGCGGAACATACAGACCTCCGCTAGAACTGCGAATGCTTGCCCCTATGGACTAGATCAGGTTGTACTTATGCTTTCCTTTTTGTGACCAAGGGAAGAGACCTGCGTGTCCCCCCCCCCCTCCCTCCCCTCCCTCCCTCCCCTGGGCGTAACAACCCTGTGGCCCTGCGGCATTTTTTGGGACGGGGAAGCCCCGGATGGCCCTCCACTTTTTGGGTACACGTGACAGGGCATACCAGAGGCAGCTGCGACGTGCGTGTGTATGCCTCACGCTCCACGTCATGTCTCACCGGGGAGTAGATACGCGCCTGTACATGTTGACTAACACATAGGACATCAGCTGCAGAACATTTACCGAGGGCAGAAGGACACCCTACCCGGCCCACGTCCATGATAGTTAAGGCCCATGGTTGAAGACTCCCCAGGAACAGCCAGGCAAGGGCTGTCGTTGAACATATAAGGTTAAAAACAGTTTGCGTTACACAATCAAGTACCATATACGCGGTGTGGTAACCACGTGGTACAGGAACCTTCGTCTCATATCCCTCCTGAAAGTGTGGACATGGGACGGATAACTTCACCCCACTCCGGTCTGGCGATTGGTAAGTCCAGACGTCTTCAATTTCTTACCATTCTCTTACTCTCTCAGCTTTTCTATACTTTCCCTTCTGCCCCCTCTATTGTCACCCATCTACCTGCGTCGGAATCGGTGGGCACTCCGAGTGGTGCTCAGGAATCACCCATAGGGACCCCACATAGGTGTCACGTAAGACAGACGTCATACACACATAAGCACGGCCCCCCATCACAAACGTAAGTATGGCCCTAAAACTGACGTCTATTAACGTTAAAGGACTGAACGCTCCCAAAAAGAGAAGACTGATGTTCAGGGAAGTTAAGAGAATGGGCGCCGACATCACCTTCTTGCAAGAGACGCACATACCCAAAAATACGACACTCCAACTAAGAGACCGCACATATTCCACCTCATATGAAGCGCGATCCCATAGAAAAAACAATGGGGTAGCGGTCCTTATACACAGTAGATGCCCATTACACATTACAACAAGCGACCAAGACCCAGGAGGGAGGTACATCATACTCACTGGCACCATGCATTCCCATACCATACATCTGGTTAACATTTACGCTCCCAACTCACCGGACGTAGCTTTTTGGGACACCCTATCCACTAAACTCAAAGCACTCCCACATGGTATGCTCATTGTGGGGGGAGACATGAACGCCGTACCGTGTCCGGCCGCGGACAGGAGCTCCAAACCAGGCCAATTGAGGTCACAGGGCAGGGGGAGTCAAGACAAACTTCTGCATGAATTCATGCAGGACATTGGTCTGATCGATGCCTGGCGGGCACAACACCCCAGCACGAAGGATTACACCTTTTTCTCAGCCCCACATGGGACCTACTCCAGGATCGACCACTTCCTAGTGAATAACGTATGCATGGCTAGGGTCCTGGACTCGGGGATAGGCTCCATAGCGTGGTCAGACCACGCAGATATCTCCCTTACCCTGGGGAACATGTGTACAGCGACATCGTGGAATTGGAGACTCAGCCCTCACTTACTGAGGGACCAGGACTCGCGTGAGGAGATACAAAAAGACATACAAGAATATTTCGATACGAATGATACTGCAGACATGTCCCCGAGCACCATTTGGGCAGCGCATAAGGCAGTGATTAGAGGCACGTGCATAAAATTGGCCACCCGAAAGAAAAAACTGAAGGCACAGAGATTAACCCAACTATTAGACGTGCTGAGAAAACAGGAGCAACAACATAAGACGGCACCAACCCCGCAAATACTGGAACACTTGGGAAACACTAGACATTCTATCACAGAACTGCTTCTAGACGACGCTGCCAAAGCCATCACCTGGTCTAGGAGGTTGTTCTACGAGAAATCCAACAAGATGGACACTCTCTTAGCTAGGACCCTGCGCCCACGACAACATAGGACACACATCACTGCAATCAAACACAGAGATGGCACCATAAAAAACACCCCATCGGAAATTGCGCAAGTGTTTACAGATTACTACAAATCGCTCTACAACCATTCTCCAAGAGATCCCATCGCTCAGGCAGCGGCGAATACTGATGTCAACACCTTCTTAAACCAGCTTGACCTACCAAAACTCTCGACAGTGGCGACGACACACATGGATGAAGCCATCACCGGAGACGAAATAGACAGGGCAATCGCACAGCTTAAGGGGAATAAAGCCCCTGGTCCGGACGGGTTCGACGGGGCCTACTATAAAACGTATAGAGAAGACCTTACACCTCACTTAGAACGACTTTTCAACGACTTTATGAATGGCGGCACCCCGGAGAGCGGAATGTCCTTGGCAAACATTATACTCCTTCAAAAACCTGGTAGAGACCCCTTACTCCCCGACAACTACAGACCCATCTCGCTAATTAATCACGACATAAAGATTCTAGCGAAAGTCCTAGCAGATCGCCTCAACCCTCATTTGAAAACATTAATACACCCGGACCAGGTGGGCTTTATACCAGATAGACAACTATTCGAAAATACCAGGAGGAATATAGATCTCATTTGGAGACAGCGGACCACGGCGATGCCCACGGCAATAGTCGCAATAGACGCAGAGAAGGCCTTCGACAGAGTCGAATGGCCCTATCTGTTCCAGCTACTGGAATATCTGGGATTACCCGGAAAGTACATAGCCACAATCAAAGCTATGTACCATCAAGTATCCGCCCAGGTCAAAATTACCGGAGCTAGGTGCATCCCCTTCCAACTGGGGAATGGCACCCGACAGGGATGCCCCCTCTCCCCGTTGTTGTTTGCGCTGTCCCTGGAACCATTGCTCCAGGCGCTGCGCAAGCACCCGAATATAAACGGCATAACGGTGGGAGGACAAGAATTTTTAGTGTCTGCCTATGCAGACGATGTCCTACTGACAGTTACAAATCCGAAGGAGTCGATGGCGGCACTACACGAAGTCCTGTCTCGTTTCGGAACATTCTCAGGCTACAGAGCCAACCTAGGAAAATCTAGTACCCTACTCATGGGCCTGTCCGCGGAGGACACGGTGGCGTTGCAGACTACTCATAACATACCCATAGCTAGGGATCACATAAAATACCTAGGGATACAACTTCCAAATGACCATACCAAACTGTATCACTTAAACTATACACCACTCATACGAACACTAACGCGAGACCTGGATAAATGGCAGGATAAACCTATCTCCTGGATCGGGCGTATTCACACTATTAAGATGAATGTGCTACCCCGTATCCTTTTTCTGTTTCAAGCGCTACCCATCAAACTGTTAAAATCCGACTTAGCCCCACTGCAAAAGGCAGTCGGGAACTTCATATGGCAAAACCGGCGCCACAGAATCTCCCGAAACATATTATACAGACATAGACAGAGAGGAGGATTAGGGCTCCCACACTTTTATTTCTACTACCTAGCGGCGCAACTAGCACAGGTGGCCATGTGGCATACACCGCTAGAAGTAAGGAGATGGGTGGACCTGGAGTCCCACCTCACTGGCCCTGATCTACCACAATACCACATGTGGGTGCCCAGAGAAGATAGACCCATCCTCAGAACCACATGCCCAGCAATATTAAACTCACTGAGAATTTGGGACGCATCGGCATCCAAATATAAATTGGCAAGCTCCCCTTCCCCTCTACTACCACTATTAAGAAACAGGGCCTTCCCTCCGGGAATGGAGGCCAGGGAATTCGCAAACCTAGAAAGAGCAGGCTTACAGAGGGCTTGCCACATGTATGAAAGCGCAGGCATAGTCACATTCGAAAGACTGAAACAGGAGACACATCTCACTCCCAGGGATTTTTTCCGGTACATACAGCTTAAAGACTTCGCACGACGGCCACTCATACAACAAGCAGGGAAAACCCCATTGACATTTTATGAAAAAATGTGCTTAAACGAATCCACACCAGCAGGACTTATCACGACAATATACGCACACATATGCTCGGAAACAGCAGAATGGGGAACACTCACATACACTGAGACATGGGAGAGAGAATTGGGAGAAGTCCTGGAGGGAACAGAATGGAGAGAAATATGGGAAGCGAACAATGCAGTATCCATATGTGTATCCCTCCAGGAACAATCCTTTAAAACCATGTTTCGGTGGTACACCACCCCGGTAAAACTATTTCATATGCACCAAACACCATCCGACGACTGCTGGCGGGGATGTGGCCTCAGGGGCACATATCTCCACATGTGGTGGGAATGTCCTCAGGTACAAACTTACTGGTCGAAAATATACGACTTACTTAGACAGATCTTCCACAGGGCGCCCGAGCTGAACCCCTGGACGTACCTGCTAAATAGATCCCTAGATGACTGGACTAACAGGGAACAAAAATTAGTACATAAAGTAACACTGGCAGCACGAAGAACACTAGCACAGTCATGGCTACAGGTAAAATTACCTTCCATTCGGAAGGTGATTTCCAATTTGAAGGAAGTATATCTCATGGATAATTTGACAGCCAAGGTGCGCGGCTCCATGGCTAGATTCGAAAAGATCTGGGAACCATGGACAAGTAGCGAACTATTCCGCGAATGACGTAACCTATGACGCATAATTTCAAGACCTTTTGGGCGAGGCATGCACTTAAAAGAGACACCTTCAATAGATAAGCATGAAAGGAGAGGCATCGGACACTCCCGGCTCCCACCGACCCGACGCACACCTCCCCTTCATCTCCACTATTCCTATATTACTCCCCCTCCCCCCCCCTTTTTTTTCTATTCTCTCTTCTCGTCTCTCTCATTACTTAACTCCTTCTTATCCCAATCTCGGAAAAGGGTTTAGTGCCAAATCCCTAAGCAACATAGGTATCACACAACCTGGCTGGACCAGGATAGCACCAAGAGGGAAAGGTGACACAAACCACTACCGAAATTCAGGATTTAATTTGGTTAAAAGGATCACAATAGCGTAGATAGCTTATCGATCCAGGAACACCGATAGTTAGATATCCAAGTTTTGAGTATATCATAAAATGTGAAATGTCATTGTTATATAACATGCTTGATACTAGGAGCAGACACAGAACTACCGACAATACGTATGGAATATTGTAATTGAACATGTCTTATACCTAATGTACACCAACTATTGTATGCTGTTATTGTGACAAGACTTTTACACAAAAATAAAGTACTAAAAAAAAAAAAAAAAAAAAGAAATAGACACAAACTTTGGCAAATTAGGAAAACCATTTGAATTATAGCTAATTTGGGCAATACATGAATGTCAACAGGGCCGCCATCAGGGCATGACAACCATAACGGTTGTCATGGGCCCGGCGGTCCTGGGGGGCCCGAGCCCCACATTCATTATGTGCACATATATATATATCTGTATATCTATATATCTAGCGATTTTTGCTATATATATGTGCACAGAGGGCCCCCTGCTACCTGTACAATGAAGAGGGGGCCCAGTAGCACACTCTGTCCTCCTTTCCAGCTGCTCTCTGTCTAACTTTCCTGCACCCTGCGGCTGCCAGAGGGTTGCCACGGGTTACTATGGCAACGCTCCGCACAGCACGCAGGCCTGTCTCGCGAGAGTTAGTCAGAGAGGAGCTGGAAAGGAAGACAGTGTGTGCTGCTGGGCCCCCTCTTCAATGTACCGCGGCTGGCTCCCTCCACCATACACACTGCATCCATGACACACATTCTACATCCACTATACACACACACACTTCATCCTTGTGTGCGGACTCGGGGCTGGCCCCGGGGGCCCTTTTCTTGAACTGTGTCAGGGGCCCTAAAATTTCTGATGGCAGCCCTGAATGTCAATTCTGAGCTTTAATTACTCCCTGAGCAGTGGTAATGGCTATGAATAGAACATCAATATTGATTAGAAAATATGAAAATAAATGTGGGCTTATTCAGATCTGAAATGCTAGTTTAAAGTATTAAGAAAAAAAAGTGCATATATCCACTGGTATTTTTAAAGAGTGTTTCTTGAAGCAGGGATGAGTGGGTTAATCCATATCTCCCGCAGGCTGAGTAGGCCGCAAGGGAGCTCTGATTTTCCTGCACAGCTCCCTCGCGCGCCACTTAGTGATGCCGGGAGCCAGAGTGACGTCATATTCCGGCTCCCGGCTTCATTAAGCGGCACGCAAGGGAGCTGAGCAGGAAGAGCTCAGGAGAGCATGCTCCCTCGCTGCCCTCCACCCACCTCTGGGGGGGGGGCTCAAAAGTGACCAGCTGGCCAGCTCTTGAGCCCCCCAGAACACGAGGCAAACAAGGGATCTGCCTGGGCATTTGGGGGCGGGGCTTTTTGCCGCCCCCTGCAAAGTGCCGCCCAAGATGCCTTGTTTGCCTCACGATAGATACGTCACTGCGCGCAAGTGCAATAGCCTCCCAATACTTTCCTATGGGAAAGCATTGGCTTGACTGAGATCATCGAATGTGATGATCTCAGCCAAGTAGGAGGAGCTGGGTGGAGCCAGCTGCGACAAGACAGGCACGGCACTGACAGGGGGCTGGCCACCTAAACTACACTTTCAAAACTAGTGTCAGAAATACACATTTGTAAATGTTAAAGGACCACTATAGTGCCAGGAAAACATACTTGTCCACTCCCGCCGGTATTGGTATATGAATGCCAGTGTGTATTAGCGTGGACAGTCTTCTAATGAATGCTAGGATAGATTTGTATGGTTTGTCAGCGCGTTAAAGCAGTATGTTTGTGAAGTGTGTATGTGAATGCTAGAGTGTATTTGTATGTGTGCAGAGTGTACAAGTGTGTGAATGAGGGGATGTATCAGACATCGGTCCGTGTGTGTATGTGTGAATAAGAGGTATATCTTAAATCTGTGTCACAGTGTGTGTGTGCATGTGTGAATGAGGGGTGTATCTAAAATCTGTGTCAGTGTGTGTGAGAGGTGTATTTGAAACCCAGTATCAGTATGTATTTGAATGAGTGCATCTGAAATCAGTGTCAGCATGTGTGTAATGAAGTATATTTATATGCTGCAAGCGTTTGACTCTCCACTTTCATCTGAGATTATGTCTGTCTCAATATTCACCAATCTGTATGTGTCTTCCAATTAACTCCCTCTTTTATCTGTCACTCCTTGTCTCCCATTTTGTGACTCTAACACCACTTGTCACCCATCTGTTCCATTTCTGTGCCCCTTAAGCCCCACTCAGTTGTGCCTCTGCTGCACCTCTTACGTCTCCATATCAAATAACCCACGTTTGTCTTCCATCTCACTTAAAGGGACACTATAAGCACCCAAACCACTTCAGCTCATTGAATTATAATTGCAGTAATTATTGCAGTTTTTAAAAAAAACTCCACCTCTAGTGGCTGTCTACCAGACTTTTGGTTGCAAGAAGCTGGCTGTCCCTACACTATGCATGAGGACATCCAGCGTCATGTAAAACCCTGTAGGAAAGCATTGTACAGGCTTTCCTATGGGGGATGTACTAATTCAAGCGCGTCGAGCTGACCGCAGAGAGGGAGGAGCTAAGGCAGAGCGTAAACCAGCACAGAGGGACATCGCCGCTGGAATTAAGTAAGTGACAGAAGGGGTTTTTAACTCCTTCTGGCCTATGTTTTATACAATATAAAACATTAATGACACATTTATATATATCTATAAGCATATGGAACTACTTGAACAGCAAAATAAGTCATATATATGGGGCTGTACAAAGAAAAAAATCTGTAAGGCAGCAATACCAGGTAATGGCACCTTAGTTAAACTAATAATAAAATTAAAATCCCCTATGGAAAACCCATTTATTCCTAATTGGAGGTAAAACACACACACACACACATCACACAAATTAGACATAAACATAAAAAAAACAAAAAACAAAGAGAACCAACAAAAATATGTTTAAAAATAAACAACAACAAAAATAAACCCCTGAGGTGTCCCACTACATCTATCCCACATCTCTACAAACCCTCTGTGTGCCTATGCCCTGTCTCATCCCTTTGTCCTACATATTGTTCTGCCCTTTTCTCCCCAAACCTGCTTACCTGCACCAGCCTGCATTTTTGTTTCCTCCCTCCAGCTTACACCTGGGAGGGATCTGCTGTGGGTACTGCTGCTACTTCTCATCCTCCATCCATGCAGTGAGTATTTCCTGTGAGAGAGGAGCAGGGGGTGTGATGTCACTGTACCCTCCCACCCTCACACAGAGCACTGTCTACTGATTGCAGGGAGAGAGAGGAGACCTGGCAGTGATGGCAGGAATGCTGCTAGGTTTCACAATTATCTTGGGAAATAATTTGCAGGGAGATATATTGCCGGGACCTTCTGTATCATGATGGGCCCCACAACCTTCCTTCTGACTGTGGAGATCACATGAGTGTGCCACCAGGCCCCTGACTGTCCCTAATCAATCTAGTCCGCTTCTGACAAAAAGCCAATGGAATCCACCTATGCAGCGTCTCCAGCTAAATGCAGCAGCACCACTATAGGACAAACTCAGCAGTTATGTCAGCTACCATGGGCAAAAATGTCCACCCAACCACCTAGTAAGAAAAGAATACCTATATAGCTTTCAAACATTCAAAGGCACAGTAACAAGTAGTGGCTGGGCCAGTGCATTCTGTTACTAAACAGTGGAAGAAGATGAAGTCAGATCCTGCAAAATGTAAACTGTTTACTGAAACAAGTGAGAATAACAGCAGCACTCTCACAACTGTACTAATCATCTCCACACACATCACAAGGCTGTTCTAATGCAGGAGGAGAGGGAAGGTTCAGCAGCAGCAGCACCCTCTGCTCGCGCCAGAGTTGAGGAGGAAGCTCAAGCTTATCAACAGGAAATCAGGGAAGTAGTCCCCTTTGTACTGCTTATATGTATCTGTTTTAAAGGATCCTGATCAATGGTCTAAGGCAGGGGTGGGGAACCTTCGGCTCTCCAGATGTTTTGGACTACATCTCCTTTAATGCTCTTCAGCCATAATGCTGGCAAAGCATCAAGGGAGATGTAGTCCAAAACATCTGGAGGGCCGAAGGTTCCCCACCCCAGGTCTAAGGCATCCCTGCCCTTGGCCTTACCCCCTATCATACCTCTAAAATTGTGTCCCTTTTTTGTTTTTTTCACATGTTGGGAGGTAGGCCACCTCCATGATGTTGCAAGAGCCCGAGCGAGACTCAGTGCTGGAAAAAGGCAAATAAATCTTTTTTTATTCATTTGCATCATACACGTGGGGGGCCCATAAAGAACTAGGGACATGGGTATTATAGCGTTAGGAATACAACTATAGTGTTCCTTTAAGTGTAGTGTCCTAATACTTTCCTCATATTATGATATCATGACATGGAAAATATAATTTGAAATTTGCCATGAGCAACAGAGTTTAGAGTGGGTGCTATAAATGCATAGAATGTATAGAACCACCTGATCAGACTTGAGCTCAGTGGACTAAAATCACAACTCTGATATGGAAGACAAGTGGAATAGGCTTCACACCTCCCTTTTAATGGTTTCGTTTTTAAGATTGAGGTAACAATGCCACTGTGTTGTAGTAGTTATGGCGCCAGGATTGCCATTGCACCCCACCCACTGGAAGTAGTCAAGCTGTTTCAGAACAGTTTGACTACTTATCTGTGATCTGCCATGGCACTGTTCCCCACCCATTGCGGATCCAGGAAGAGGGGGGGGGGGGGGCGGCAACAGGGGCAATAGTACAGTTCTAAAGAATGTCTTCTTGAGAACTTATGACATAACAGAACTTGTTTACACATGTTTATGGAAGGAAAGATTGTGTTTTATTTGTATTAGCTTGATTGATAGATAAATATCACAATTCATCTTATATATGTGCCACAGACCTGCAGTATTGCAGCTATAAGCCAGAACCTAAAGTTTATTTTCCAGCTGTTGCATTTCTGTGGTCAGTGAGAAAGCAATGGTAACTGTTATGCATATGCCCTCAGTGGGGATAAAACAATATAATCATCATTCAGTGTGTAATATCTATTGGACTATCAGATATCTGTATTACTGTTATTGCATTTGTATGCATTATGATTCAACACATATACATTGTGATGTCATTGGAATTGTCTTTCAGAGTGCTTGATTATGACATCACCAAGTGTGATACTATCCATTCCAGGGTAGAATTACAGACTGCATTCTGAAAGAGACCTTGGCTCATTATTGAGACTGATTTGTTTCTTGAGAATTGTATTAATTGTGAATACACAAAATGCTGTGTGAAGGATTAACGTTCTTTCCAATCCTTATTACTTTGTTTGCGTTCATGGGACACGCAACTGCCTATATGCTAGCTGTGTTATTAAAGCACAGTGCGCCTTTTTTGCCATCTGTAAGGTAAGCTATGTTACTGTAATTCTTTATCACTGAGGATTATCCTAGTGTCAGCCACTACAAGGGCTGAGCTTAATGAGTGAAGTATAATGAGGAGTGCCTTATGACCGCCACCATTGCTTTATATATGTTTGCCCATTTATTTTTTTATAAGTGAGAACTTGCCAGAATGTACTACTCATTCTGGAGTTTGAGGGCAAACAGAGAGTCTATGAGCAGGAAAGGGAGGAGAATGTGTAACCAACCAATTATTTCCACAAATGCCTCTGTCTATTAGAAGATACACAGAAGATTAGAGATATGCAGGCCACCAACTTTTTATATTTATTCTGTCCTTGTAATTATTCATTCTTTACAGTGAGGAAAATAAGCAACAGTTATGAGCAATATATATATAGATTTAAATATTAGACATAATACATAATATGTATTCAGGAAGGTTAAATAATCAGTGGCATTATTATTATTTATTTTAGCTTTATTTTACTTGTCCTTTAAATGATGTTGCATTTAAAACAAATATTCGTATTTCTGTGCAGGTTTAATTACCATGTGGGGGGAGTATGTCAGTTGATACAAACATGTTTTAGTGATGACGCAGATCAAGGCATGAAAGTGCAATGTGTCATCCTGGCGAATGTGAACTGTGCAGACACAACTTAACCACTAGAGCAGGTCATACACAGAACATTGGGAAGTTTCATAATTGCGTGTATATGCTATCTGTAAAGATATCTTACTGACTGCTAAAAACAAGGAAATAAAAATCATTTCCATTAATCATGCAGCTCTAAAGCTTAAAGCAAGAAAAAACTATTTAGAACATGGTGATATTTGTATTCCCATGGCAATGTCTGTGTTAACACCTAATGATACTTTTTCTAACCCTTTGACTGTTTATTAGAAGTCTTGGGCTTCAGTGGGGGCTCCCCAGGTAATTGTAGTAACTTTGCCCTCAGAGTTTTGAGACGCCTCCATGAACCCACTGTCTCCCATATGAATAATCTGGAAAATATTGGGACACAGAAAAGAGAGATATAAGTATGTCTTGAGGTGCAGTCAGTAGTGTCAGAAGTTTCATCAGGGTCTTCTTAGTGGGGGAATGTTATCAAGATCCTAATGGTGTAAAGCACAAACAGAATGGTTCCGTAGCTATGTAATATTTAATCATTAATTGTACATTTCACAGCATTGTCACTACTCAGTCCGTTATATTTCCCTGTAAGCATCATTGTCATTGTTCTTCTTCCAGCTCTCTCGGTGAAAGGTACCCAGAGAACATTGTCTTGACTTTTGTCCTTACTTTATCCGGCATGTTTGGTAAGTGTCACCAGTTTTGCCATTTACTATTTACTAGAATTAATGTGTGGAAACAATTTTGGCATTGGTGGAATATAAATTAGAAGAAAACAAATGCTCTTCTATGCGCTCTTAAAATACAGTGATGGGAGCTGACTGACTGGCTTAAACCATAGGTTCACTTCAGTGGCTGAAACATTTACTAATGGACAATAGTAACTGTGAACTCACAGAATTTAGACAAAACATTTAAACATAAACATTTAGTCTCTCAGAAAGAGACTCTATAAACCTGTACTGCTAATGTGTTTGTAAGGTTATTTCATGTTATTTTTGTGCTGTATTAGAATTTTCTAAAATGCTTTATACAAGTCTTGTTTAAGAAAGCCTGCTATTAATTCAGTTTATTTCTTTTTTAGCGGCCATTAAAATATACGCTATGGTCAAGCTGGTGGAACTGAGGAACCCAACTGTTAAGAAAACCACCAAGTATGCCCTTCTGTGCATTGGGTGGATAGGGTGCCTCAGGTATCTGATGGCTGTCCTTTTTAAAGTGAGTAACAATTTTACAAAACTGAACAAAAAAAACGGTGTGCTTTGATTGATGATATTATAGAAAAAGAAAAATCTAAACCGACCATGGCCAATACACATCTCTAGGTGTGCTGTTAATCATGGAAATGTAGTTGACAAATAATCGGGGTGCCAAAACTAACCATCACTGTTTTAAACTAGCAGCATTAGTTAAACAGTCTCATAGGAATATCACCACACATTATACTATTGGTTTGCTATAAATAAATAATATTTTACATAAAAACTGTCCAAACATTTAAACTAAACTAGATCATCACTGGGTATCTAGAAAGGAAAGATTAGAAAAGATAACAGGCCTACTTTGAATTAATTCCAAATAAAAGAAACACATCCGTACCCATGATTTGTGGGGCATCAGACAGCAGTAATATAAAGGATGAATGCAACCGAATTTTGTAAAATGTAAAGTTCACAGTTGTAGACAATAGTAAGTGCAATATATTCATCAAAGTAGAATCCTGGGCACAATACTCTCTACAGCCCACTACAGTGTTTATAGTTTCAGGGGAGCTTGTCCAACTGTTAGTGGTAAAATAATGTACTTAATTATTTGACTATTATGTATTAAATAATTTGATACTTTCATGGGGGATCCTGGTAAGTTTCAAACTATTTAGAAATCGTTTAAGTACTAAGCATTGGATGGAGCCAGGTCACTAATGGCACAAGAAGAACTCCAGCAAGTTTGGAGCCGGGGATCCAATATTGAGATAACATTGTTCTAAAATGGGTTAAAGGACCACTCTAGGCACCCAGACCACTTCAGCTTAATGAGGTGGTCTGGGTGCCAGGTCCTTCTAGGGTTAACCCATTTTTTCATAAACATAGCAGTTTCAGAGAAACTGCTATGTTTATGAATGGGTTAAGCCTTCCCCCTATGTCCTCTAGTGGCTGTCTCATTGACAGCCGCTAGAGGCGCTTGCGTGCTTCTCACTGTGATTTTCACAGTGAGAGCACGCCAGCGTCCATAGGAAAGCATTATGAATGCTTTCCTATGTGACCGGCTGAATGCGCGCGCAGCTCTTGCCGTGCGTGCGCATTCAGCCGACGGGGAGGAGAAGAGGCGGATCGCAGGAGGAGAGCTCTCCGCCCAGCGCTGGAAAAAGGTAAGATTTTTCCCCTTTCCAGAGCCGGGCAGGAAGGGATCCTTGAGGGTGGGGGCACCCTCAGGGCACTCTAGTGCCAGGAAAACGAGTATGTTTTCCTGGCACTAGAGTGGTCCTTTAAGCAGCTCAAGCAAACATATACTCCTACCCCCATAACAACTTAGTGGGTGAGAATGTTCCTTTAAGTTATACAGAGAACGTATAATGAATAATGAGAAAATAACCTGAACATTTTGTCTTCCAGGAAAATGAATTACCCATAATACATTGCGTAGTAGGGGTCTCCACAATCTCGTGTGCTCTGATATTTATGCTCTGCAATTCAATAAGGGCATACCGAGCAAATCCTCGATGGAACAGCAATACCATCATCTATTGGAGAATAGCACTAACCTTTATTTCATTCATTTTCATGCTGCATTGTATCCTTTTAACATGTTTTAATAGTGCAAAAATTGTGATCTCTACAGATTTGCTCTATTGGCAGAGGATAAACAGGATGTTGAATGAGATTTACTAAATCACATTAATGAATCATTGGGGTTTATTCATTAAACCATGAGCTGTGGTGACCTGAGAAGTGGCTGGCACAATTCAAGCTAAAATTGCAGAGTTGGAGATAACCCTTATTTCACCAGACTTAGAGATGTTTTCCAACTCTGCCATTTTGACCTTAATTTTGTAAGCATGTTCTCAATTATCACATTTCACTGTTTATTAAATAGACAAGTGTGTGTTAACCCATACACTGTTTTATTTCCTCTTTATATGACGTATTATTATTTTTCTTAATATACCGTGTTTCTAGTATATTCATTCCATATATACGGGATGATTAAAGGCATTGAAGGGAACTTGACTCTAGAGGTAGGTGTTATTAGATTTGCATTGCTTATTAAATATTTTAGGTTTTTGTGCACTTAGTCCCACTTAATTACCCAGTTACTAGATTTCAAATTGTGTTATTTTTGTTTGATCTACTATTAAACGTATGAAACTAAATTTAAAAAGTGAATACATTAATGTAATAACAGGATAAATAGGCACACATAGGAAACTTTGTCATACTCCACTTTGTTTCATCATTGGCTTTCATTAAAGTGAGGTAATTAAGCAACAGTATGACTTGTGGGCGTAGGTGCTAGAAAAGTTAATTGCCTGGACCAGCAAGACAAACTAGAGATGGTCTCTGGCCAATAACTCAGCTCAGGTGACAGTCTAGGCCAATGGTAGGCAACCAATGACTCCATAATGCTGGAAAAGCATCAGTGAAGATGTAGTCCACAAATTCTGGAGTGCCAAAGGTTGCCTACCCCTAGTCTAGGTCTTAATGAGCACTGGGCTGTTGGATAGTATTGATAGTTGGAGTTTGAATATGTTATTAGAGTTTAAGATATAACTAATATTATTCCAGTAAAAATATTACACGTCTTGTATATTCTCTCCTAGACCATCCATGCACTCACTGCACTGTTCGAGTGGTTGACTGCATTTGGAGTATATGGGTTCAATCTAACTCTCATTCCAGATTTTAAGGTATACTTACTATATACTTACTATATACTACCTGATATTGTGTATTCTAAATTATCCCAAGGAGGTTTACTTTCAATGAAAACTATTTTCATTAACAAGCACCTGTGTGCGCAGTCCTCATGTTGGTGGTTTAGTCTCTAGCTTTTAGGTTTCCAGACACTATTTCTGTAAATATCCTCCTAATTTGTTCTATATGATGTGTTTTAAAAAAAATAAATAAAAAGCTGAATTATTTATTTAATTAATTAATTATATAGGTATATTCACCTTTGATTTCATTTTCTTAAACAGCAACTCTCTATCAGAGTGCCAGAAAACTGGAAAGATGACTGGATCATCATGAGGGAGACCATCCCAGATGAGGAGCAAATCCCATGATGACACCAAGTTTTCACAGCGGGTTGCTGAAACACGCTAGTATCCTGACTGCCTGCATCTAAACTCAAATTAAACAAGGTATATTGTAATTATATTGTTGTATGAAATTCAATTTACAAAAAGAATAAATAGGTACAAATAGGAAAAGCGCCAGAACAATTTAAATTGAGCATGGCATTAAGCTATATATAACCTATCTAACCATGTACATGAAGCTCTCTGCTTCTGCACCATGATATTTGTGTGTGTTTCTGGGTCTCTGAGTGGTTCCCTATCTCTTTATGTCACTAAATGTATCTCCCTATTTATATACAAGCCTTTAGGGATTTATTATGGAGGTCATTGAGCAACAATGTCACTTGTGGGTGTGAACCCTGGAAATAGTTTGGACCAGCAAGACAAACTAGAGGTGGACTCTGGAATAACTGGGCTCACGTGACAATGTGGGCCTTAACTTGAGCACTGGGGTGATGTGCTATTGGATATTATTGACTGTTGGGGTTTGAAATGTTGTTAGGGTTTTAGATATCCCTAATATTATTCCAGTAAAAAAAATACACATCTTGTATCTTCTCTCCTAGACCATCCATGCACTCACTGCACTGTTCGAGTGGTTGACTGCATTTGGAGTATATAGGTTCAATCTAACTCTCATTCCAGATTTTAAGGTATACTTACTATATACTTACTATATACTACCTGATATTGTGTATTCTAAATTATCCCAAGGATGTCTACATTCAATGAAAACTATTTTCATTAACAAGCACCTGTGTGCGCAGTCCTCATGTTGGTGGTTTAGTCTCTAGCTTTTAGGTTTCCAGACACTATTTCTGTAAATATCCTCCTAATTTGTTCTATGTGATGTGTTTAAAAAAAAAAAAAAAAGATGAATTATTTATTTAATTAATTAATTATATAGGTATATTCACCTTTGATTTCATTTTCTGAAACAGCAACTCTCTATCAGAGTGCCAGAAAACTGGAAAGATGACTGGATCATCATGAGGGAGACCATCCCAGATGAGGAACAAATCCCATGATGACACCAAGTTTTCACAGCGGGTTGCTGAAACACTCTAGCATCCTGACTGCCTGCATCTAAACTCAAATTAAACAAGGTATATTGTAATTCTATTGTTGTCTGAAATTCAATTTACAAAGAGAATAAATAGCTACAAATAGGAAAAGCACCATAAAAACAAAAATTGTGCATGACATTATGCTATATATAACCTATCTAACCATGTACATGATGCTCTCTGCTTCTGCACCATGATATGTGTGTGTGTTTCTGGGTCTCTGGGCAGCAACCTTTCTGTTTATGTCACTAAATGCATTCCTCTATTTATATACGAGCCTTTAGGGATTTATTATGGAGGTCATTGAGCAACAATGTCACTTGTGGGTGTGAACCCTGGAAATGTTAATTGTTTGGACCAGCAAGACAAACTAGAGGTGGACTCTGATCAATAACTGTGTTTAGGTGAAAGTCTAGGCCTTAAAGGACCACTCTAGGCACCCAGACCACTTCAGCTTAATGAAGTGGTCTGGGTGCCAGGTCCAGCTAGGGTTAACTAATTGTTTTATAAACATAGCAGTTTCAGAGAAACTGCTATGTTTATCAATTAGTTAAGCCTTCCCCTATTTCCTCTAGTGGCTGTCTCACTGACAGCCGCTAGAGGCGCTTGCGTGATTCTCACTGTGAAAATCACAGTGAGAGCACGCAAGCGTCCATAGGAAAGCATTATGAATGCTTTCCTATGTGACCGGCTGAATGCGCGCGCAGCTCTTGCCGCGCGTGCGCATTCAGCCGACGGGGAGGAACGGAGGCGGAGAGGAGGAGGAGAGCTCCCCGCCCAGCGCTGGAAAAAGGTAAGTTTTACCCCTTTTCCCCTTTCCAGAGCCGGGCGGGAGGGGGTCCCTGAGGTTGGGGGCACTCTAGTGCCAGGAAAACAAATATGCTTTCCTGGCACTAGAGTGGTCCTTTAAGTTGAGTATTGGGTTGATGGGCTATTTGCCTGTTGGTGTTGAAAATGTTTTAGGATTTTAGATATCCCTAATATTATTCCAGTAAAAAAAATACATGTATTGTATCTTCTCTCCTAGACCATCCATGCACTCACTGCACTGTTCGAGTGGTTGACTGCATTTGAAGTATTTGGGTTTAATCTAACTCTCATTCCAGATTTTCAGGTTTGTATAAAGATGTGAAGATTATAAAAATTTAGCACATATACCAATGATATCTTAATTAGACTTGTGGAGAAATTATGCTCAGCTCCTACGAATGAATGAAATTCCTTTTAATCTGTGCCCAAACAAATAAATGAGTCTGGGATTTACCAGTGGAGTCTTTTTCATTGAATAAAACACAAGTAAATCTCTCATGGATTGATTGCTTCAGGCTTAGATTAAAATTACTTTGATTGTTTTCTCAGTCATAATGTTGTTACTCGACATTAATCTTTGACAAAACGTTTTCTGTAGAATATCATGTTATGTGATGCATTCTTATTTAAAAATATAAAACAATTTGATCAATTAATGATATTGGTATATTCACCTGAGATTTCTTTTTCTGAAACAGCAACTCTCTATCAGAGTGCCAGAAAACTGGAAAGATGACTGGATCATCATGAGGGAGACCATCCAGACAATGAACAAATCCCATGATGACACCATGTTTTCACAGCGGGTTGCTGAAACACTCTAACATCCTGACTACCTGCATTAAAAAAAAAAAAAAAGCATATTGTAATTCTAAACTCTTTATTGAAGTGGTCAAATATGTGTTTATTGTACAACTCTAGCAGCAGTACGATCATTGACTAGTTTTATAAAATATATGTTTAGTAGTTTATATATATGCATGGCAACATAATAAAGCAGTATATACTGTGATCCTTGTCTGTAGATAGCACGGTCCTCTAGGACAAAAACATGCACAGTCCTTTAATTTTATTTTAATCCTGGCAACTTTATTCGTAAATCCACACATGAGGCAGCAGCAAATGTAACCATAAATGAAATAATGTAACACAAATCCCTATAACAAAAAGCCTAGCTCGTCTGAGCACTAACTCACATCAGATTCCCTATCTCTCAGGGGTTACACTAAAAAAAATGGAACGCTTCACGAATTTGCGTGTCATCCTTGCGCAGGGGCCATGCTAATCTTCTCTGTATCGTTCCAATTTTAGTATATGTGCTGCCGAAGCTAGCACTCCCAGTGCCTAGTCTCCTTGATTCTCTTACTGGAGAGAACACCCTCTCTCCTACCTGCTTCCTGAGAGGAAGCCAGCAATCCCCCTCTACCTGCCTAGCAGGGAGTTGTTTATTCCCACTGCTACAGCTGATTATCAGCAGCTGAGCAGTGTGTTGGAGACAGTCCAAAAAACCCTGGCCTGGATCTATGTCTCCCATGAAAACCACTAAACTGTGGAGTGGAGCATTGGCCCTCCCTTCTCTCCAAATACTCCACCCCAGGGGCCCATAACTAAACAACGCTTTGTGTTGCACAAAACACAAACTACATATACTCCCCCTGGGGTTAAATGGCTTCTCTGCCTTCACTTTATCACATATCCTCCCCCCCAGCTCAGACCCATCGGGTCGAGCGGCCTTAAAACACAAATCGTGAACATTCACGTCACCTAGGGCTGTACCAGCCCTGACTTGCTCCTCAGTTACAGGAAGTGGCCTATTGTAGATGGCTGCTACCTTGCTCCCTTGTAGTTTAAGGAACCTCCACCCAAGTGGATAACCCAAATAGTTAGCTTCCTCAAATCCTAGATAACACTTGTTAGCGGTCAAACCGGCAGCCCTTACATTATGCACAATTAACTGGACCTTCATCAGGTGTGCTTCACAGTCCACCCTGTGAATCGCCACACCACCAAGGTGGGCAGCTGCATACTCTTGCTGGAACAGAACACTTTTCATCAAAGTAACCTCCATCTCTGAATCTATCAGTGCTTGTGCACTCTTCCCTACCACCATCACCACTTTTATCTGTGCTGTACCACCACCAGTCACCATACACCTCTTTAAGCAAGTCAATACAATCCCATGCAGAGCCCTTATTACTAAGTCATATTGTATTGGCTCTTCACTCTCAGGACAGTTATATGCAATATGTCCTTGCATGTGGCAGTTGAAACATCGGAGTTGTTTCTCAGTCTGGTCTTGTAGCCAAAATGGGGTTTTTAGGTACGTTCTACCATCATAGTTATATTGTCCTCTCTTTCCATTTTCACTGTCTGTCAAGATTGCCGCTTTCCTTTTCCCTGCTTTATCTCCTTCACTTTCAGGTCTTTCTTTTTTCGTACCCTCATTTTCACTATCATCACTACTGGAGCTGCGCTGCAAGGACTTCTTATTCTTCTTAGGGTCAGGTTTAAAATCGTCCTCACTGTCGTCAGAAGACACAATTTTCCTCTTCATTCTAGGAAATTCATCCTCTGAATTGTCTTCTATCTTAGCAGGCTTTTCATCCTCTGAATCAGAAGGAATACTTTTAGGAGGAGCTTTATCGTCATTAATAACCATTGGCTCAGGTACATCATCATCATCAGGATCAATAACTGCACGCTTAGCAGGAACTTGATCTTCAGTATCGCTTGCTGTGTGCTTCGGGGGAGCCTCATCGGAGTCACTTCCTGCCTTCTTTGCTGGAGCATTATCTTCAGAGTCGCTCGCTGAATGTTTGGCAGAGGTTGTCCGCTTAGACAGATGCTTTGAAGAAGCTACATGTTTATTGGCAGCTACACGCTTCAGAGGAGCTTCATCTTCAGAGTCACTTTTTGCATGCTTTGCAACTTTCTTTCGCTTATTGGCAGCTGTGCGCTTAGCAGGCGTCTCATCTTCAGAGTCACTTGCAACCCGCCTTGCAGGAGCTTCATCATTCTCTGATCCACTGGCACCCCCTCTCCTGTCCTCTTCTGCATCGCTATGTTCATTCTCGTACTGGTGCCCTGAACTTCCAACTTCATTCGCTTCGCCCTCAGAGGCAGAGTCACGCTCATCCTTCACTGGAACAGATCCCTCCGTGAAGGGCTCCACAATACCCTCCATCAGTTCTGTGAATTCCTGGGAGCCTTCATTGCGCTCTACTGTTAATGCTACAGGTCTCCTCTCTATATCCTCAGAGGGTTGGCCATGGAGGCTGTCTAGAGCAACTTCCTCCTGCATGAATGCAGCCTTTGATCTCAGCTCCATGTTATCATGCTCGGCCTGGCCTGGTATGGAGCGCTGTTCTTCTGCCGGAGGCCCAGACTCCCAGCTTAGCTCCTCTTTCCTTTGCCTGGTTTCCTTCCCAGGGGTATCCTCTGCTTGCTCGGCCTTGAGCAGCCACCTCTCAATGTTAGCAATGCTTTCCTCTGGGCTGTCTGGTGGTCTCCCTGCTCCCTCAGGGGTGTACAGAGACGCAGTTATGGCCTCTCGCTGGGTCATGACAGCCCCGGTATCAAACAGCCGGTCAGGCATTCCGAGTCCCGCCTTTAATCCCATGACTGTGTTCCCAGGATCTGGCAGCTGTTCCAGGTAGTCAGTGCGCCCAGGCCTTGTAGCAGTAGTCTTTGCCAGCAGTTCCAGTTTTACGGCTCCCGAACAATCATTTAAAGTCTTTGTAGCAATACCAGGTGTCTCTGAAATATTTCGTTCTGCTACGCCAATGTCATCTACTATGTCATTTTCGCCTTGGTTTGGCTTAGCTGCGGAAGTGCCCATTTTTTCATCCCAGCATGGTTCTGTAACAGTCGCTCTCTCTTGGCTTAGATCAGAAGCGGCTACATTGCCTTTCTTATTGTGACTTTGTTTTGCCACTACTTCTCTGCCCAACTGTTCAACAGCTGGTCGACATTCTTGGGTAGCCTCTGCTACTAAACAGTGCACAGTATTTTTTAGCTCAACTGGGGTGCTTTGCTTCTCTCTATTAAGCTCAGCTCCTTCGCTGTTGTCTTCTCTGACTCCCCAAGTCAGTCTGCTTCTCATGCCTTTAACTTGTTCACTTGGATGAACATCAGCGGCTTCTGCTTCATTTTTCTTTCCCTGGCTGTATCCACTAGCTTCACTTGCACCTTCCGGGTGGGTTTTGCTTACGACCAACACTTGGCCTTGCGTACATTTATTTCTCATCTTTGCAGTTTTCTTTAGGATGTTTCTGCATGCTTTGGTCTTATCACCTTTACATGGTGTATTTTTACTTGTCTCATGCTTTATAGCACAAACCGACTTTACACTGCTGGCCTCAGTCACAGTCTTTCTTTCTCCTTTTGTTGCCTTGGGAAGATTTCTCAGTACCTTTCTGTTTCCAAATGCCTTTCCAGCTTTCTCTTGAAACATGCAAGATTCAGTGTCTGAGCTTGAAAATGTTTTAGTTTTCAACTCTTTTTCTAAGACTTCATCTGTTGTGATGTCACTCAGAGCAAGTTTGAGGCTTTCACGTGAAGCTGCAATGTTTTGATTTTCATATAAACACTTGTCAACTTCAGTAATCAGTTTGTCTTGTTCTCCCTTCGGAGTCCTCTGACCTTTCTTACTTTGGCGCATGTCATCAGTGTCACCATCACTGCCTCTTGACAATTCCGCTTTTTCCTTTAGTTTTGCTGGTCTCATTACTACCTTTTTTTCTTTTGCTTTTTGTTCCTTGGAGGATCCAGCTGCCTTTTCACTCTCTTCCACGTTATCACTACTTTCAGGCTCAGTTATATCCTTCTTGCCTTCTAATTCCTGTTCTCTCTCTTCTGCGTGTTTCTCAACATCACGCTTTGCTTCCTCCATGCTTTTCAGCTTGCTAAAGACTTCTTCTACTGCCTCTGTTATCTTATGCAGGATGTCAGTAGCTTGGTTACGGGGTCCCTTGTCCCCACGCTCCCTGCAGGGGGCAATCTGCAAAACCTCAGTAAGGGCAGCTCTATGCTCCTGCTGAGCGTCCCTCAGGTTCTTAACCTGTGCAGCCAGGAAACTGTTTGTGCCTTGTTGTTTAGCGGTTGCCTCTTGTTGTACAGCAGTTGTCTGTACCAGAGCCTTCAGCAGGTCCTCCATTATAGCACCACACAGGTAACAGTCTTAAAGGTACAGTGTTTTTTTTTTTTTTTTTTCGATTAGCAGGTCTGACAAAATAAAAGTCCTCAATAAGCAGACCAACGGATGACTGGCACACCCACAGACCCTCAATGTGCTACTGTGCCCGCATTCTCCACCATATTGTGATCCTTGTCTGTAGATAGCACGGTCCTCTAGGGCAAAAACATGCACAGTCCTTTAATTTTATTTTAATCCTGGCAACTTTATTCGTAAATCCACACATGAGGCAGCAGCAAATGTAACCATAAATGAAATAATGTAACACAAATCCCTATAACAAAAAGCCTAGCTCGTCTGAGCACTAACTCACATCAGATTCCCTATCTCTCAGGGGTTACACTAAAAAAATATGGAACGCTTCACGAATTTGCGTGTCATCCTTGCGCAGGGGCCATGCTAATCTTCTCTGTATCGTTCCAATTTTAGTATATGTGCTGCCGAAGCTAGCACTCCCAGTGCCTAGTCTCCTTGATTCTCTTACTGGAGAGAACACCCTCTCTCCTACCTGCTTCCTGAGAGGAAGCCAGCAATCCCCCTCTACCTGCCTAGCAGGGAGTGGTTTATTCCCACTGCTACAGCTGATTATCAGCAGCTGAGCAGTGTGTTGGAGACAGTCCAAAACACCCTGGCCTGGATCTATGTCTCCCATGAAAACCACTAAACTGTGGAGTGGAGCATTGGCCCTCCCTTCTCTCCAAATACTCCACCCCAGGGGCCCATAACTAAACAACGCTTTGTGTTGCACAAAACACAAACTACATATACTCCCCCTGGGGTTAAATGGCTTCTCTGCCTTCACTTTATCACAATACATACACTTCTATATTTTCCGAGACTTTTCCATTATTAGTAAATCAAAATCCAAATGGCAAAAATTAGGTTAAAGTAGCCAAACTGTGACTTGAGCTGAGATGGAACTTTTTTCTATATTAGATTTGCTAGATCGGCTCTTTATGTCTAACTTTTCTCAGGTTTAGTTGCTAACTCTGTACAAGGATTAGCCACAACATTAAATCACTGCCAGGTGAAGTGACAATAAATCACTGACAGGTGAAGTGAATTCCATTTTTATATTGTTACAATGGCACCTGTGAAGGGGTGGGATAGATTAGTCAAGGGGTAGGCAACCTTCTGCACTCCAGATGTTTTGGACTAGGTTGCCTGCTCCTGTATTAGGCAGTAAGTGAATAGTCAGTTCTTGAATTTTATGTGTTGGAAGCAAGAAAATAGGCAAGCGAAAATACTTACACAAGGGCCAAATAGTAATGGCTAGATGATTGCTTCAGATCATCTCCAAAATAGCAAGACTTGTGGGGTGTTCCCAGTATGCAGTGGTTACTACCTAGCAAATGTGGTGCAAGGAAGCAGTATCCTCTTTGATGGGAGGGAATGCTAGCCGATAACAGAGAAGAGCTACTGTAGCTCAAATTGCTGAAAAACCTAATGCTGGCCATGACAGAAAGGTTTCAGAACTCACAGTTTGCTGCGGATGGAGCTGATTAGCCGCAAACCGGTCAGAGCGCCCATAATAACCTCTGTCCACCGCCAAAAGCTGTTTCAATGGTAACGTGAGCGTCAGAACTGGATCAAGGCGCAATGGAAGAACGTTGGTTTACTCATGGTTTACTTCAACCTTCTTTTTTAGGTTTTATGGTCACCACTCTGCTGCATGGTCTGCTGATCGCATCTTTACTAATATCCTGTACATAGGAGATCAACACCACTGAATGTGAATTATACTAGAGCTGATACTAACTCTATTAAATGTCAGTAAGACTGTATAGACCCATGAATTATTCATTATTTTGATGTGACATACTACACCAATGGAGTCTCTGTGTTTTATTTCTATGTGGATACGAATCCTAAGCAATTAATTATGTTATACTTCTACTAAGAGAAAAGACTCCTCTACAGGACTGACTGCTATTTCCTTGCTATTTCCCTGTTGCACTTTGTTATATAATATTTATTTTACAGTGTTTTATATTCACTATTTTACATAGGATAATCATATCCTTCTCATTGTGCTCTTTAAGTTTTATTTTTAATTGTTTCACTTATATCTTTTTTAGGTGCAACCTTTCCTTTGGTAATTTATTGTTGTTTACATTTATTCTGGGGTTGTGAGGGAGCCCAATTCCCTTAGGTGTGCTGCCTTCTATATATATAATTGTTGTTTCTGTTTTGTTACTCTAGCGTTGATCCTCTGTCTTCCTTTCTTTGCACCCTGTATGTAATATGTGGTAGGTTTGTTGGCTGTGTGTAATGTGTGGTGTGCGATGGCTGTGTGTAACGTGTGGGGGATTTGTTGGCTGTGTGGAATGTGGTGAGGGTAGGTTGTGTGGAATGGGTGTGGAAGATGTTGGCTGTGTGCTATGTGTTGGGGATTGTCAATGTGTGTTTTACGGTGCTCCGTGTTATGCTCCCTCTCAAGCTTACCTTTCTTGATCCTTGGGAGTCCAGCAGGGGTTAAAATTGAATGGTGAGGGGGGTGGGGCTAACAGCCTAGAGCAATGGATGCCTAATCCTTTAGCTCTGGCTCACAGGGTCACAATCTGACAATATTATTTGCCTCTTTATAAATCGCCGGTAAGACCACACCTTGAATATGCTGCCAGTACAAACCTTTATCTGGAAATCTATTCATAAACAGGGCTATACATAGGACACAAGGTCACACTTTTAGGCTGTAAGAAAGGAGATTTCATCTAAGGCAAAAGGTTTTTATACAGTAAGAGCAATAAGGATAAGGAATTCTCTGCCTGAAGAGGTGGTTTTGTCAGAGTCACCACAGATGTTTAAACTGCAATTGGATAAATACTTACAAAAACATAACATACAGGGATATAATTTCTAATTAGTGGGGTAATAGCTGCTTGATCCAAGGAGAAATCTGACTGCTATTTTGGGGTCAAGAAGGAATTTTTTCCTAGTTTGTGGCAAAATTGGAAGCACTTCAGACTAGGTTTTTTGCCTTCTTTTGGATCAACAGCAACAACATATGTGAGGAAGGCTGAACTTGATGGATGCAAGTCTCTTTTCAGCTATGTAACTATGTAACTATGTAACCCACAACCCTGACTCAGGATGAAACATCCATTAACCCCTTAAAGACTTAAAGACTTTTTTTGCGATGTTGTACATTTGCGACCAGGCATCTTTTTGACACTTTTGTGGTGTTTGTGTTTAGCTGTAATTTTCCGCTCTCTCATTTACTGTTCCCATACAAATTATATATTGTTTTTTTCAGGACAAAAGGGGCTTTCTTTACATACCATTATTTATATAATCTCATGTAATTTAATTTTAAAAAAATGAAAAAATATGATGAAAAATTTAAAAAAATACACGTTTTTTTGAATTTTATGTGAAAAATCTTTTACTCATCTACAAAAGCGAATGAAAAAAACTGCTAAATAGATTCAAAATGTTGTCCTGAGTTCAAAAATACCCAGTGTTTACATGCTTTTTGCTATTTTTTTGCATGTTATAGGGCTATAAGTACACGTAGGATATTGCTGTTTCAAAACATACATTTTTAAAATGTATCAATAGTGACATTGTAACACTATTATCTGTCATAAATTGCTAAATAACACCCCACATGTACATATTTTTTTTAAAAGTAGACAACCCAGGGTATTCAATATGGGGTATGTCCAGACTTTTTTAGTAGCCACTTAGTCGCAAACACTGGCCAAAGTTAGCGTTCATATTTGTTTGTGTGTGAAAAAAGTAAAAAACTAAATTGAACGCTAATTTTGGCCAGTGTTTGTGACTAAGTGGTTACTAAAAAAGACTGGACATACCCCATTTGCAATACCTTGGGTTGTCTTCTTTTGCAAATGGTATGCCATCATGGGGGTAATTCTCATTCCTGGGCTACCATACGCTCTCAAAGGCAACGTAACCAACCTGGCCATTTTCAATGTAAAAATATTTGACCCATATATTTGACCCTGTAACTTTCAAAAACGCTATAAAACCTGTACATGGGAGGTCCTGTTCTACTCAGGAGACTTTGCTGAACACAAATATTAGTGTTTAAAAACTGGAAAATGTATCACAACAATTATATCATCAGTAAAAGTGCTGTTTGTGTGTGAAAAATGCAAAAAAAGTCACTTTCACTGACAATATCATCGCTGTGATATGTTTTACTGTTTTGAATCACTAATATTTGTGTTCAGCAAAGTCTCCCGAGTAAAACAGTACCCCCCATGTACAGGTTTTAGGGTGTCGTAGAACGTTACAGGGTAAAATACAGTGATAGCAAATTAAATTCTCTGTACTTTCCGACTGGGTTGGCAGGCAGGTCCCTTAAATTGCAATCAATAAAATAACTTAATTATGTAAAAATATTACATAAATACGCACGTAGAATTTAAATATATATGCATATTTATATATTTGAAGTCTACGTGTATATTTATATAATTATTTATGTAATTTTGTATATGGACATATGAATAGTTCGCATTCTTTTTATTTATTTATATATACATAGATATATATACAATTTCATTCTAAGTGTATTTTTATATAAATATATACATATTAATATCAAAATACAGTTAGAATAAAATTTCGTATAGATATATAATTTTTTTTTATTTTTATTATTATTTTTAATTTTTTTAATTTAATTTAAATTATTTATTATTCGTATTTTATAATAATATATATATACAATATATATAGTTATTATATATATTATATATATACGTGTGTAAATTAATTATAAGTGTATTTTTATATTAATATATGTACACATTAATATAAAAATACACTTAGCATGACATTATATATATGATATATAGACATATATTATATAGGTATAATATATGTCTATATATCATATATATACACATATATAATAATATTTTTTTTTTATTAACTATAACTTAAATTTTTTTTTGATTTTACACTGATCTTACACTAGCAGGGAGACTGCCTGTCAGCACAGACAGTCCCCCTGCAGGCAGAGAGTAGGACACCTATTGTGACCATGTGGTCGCCCTGTTGGGCGATCACATGGCCACAGGGGTCCTAAACCGCCATGGGGAGACTGTCTGGGCTGCAGGCAGTCTCCCCACACCGGGAGCACCGCCGATCGCCGCCGGGGGAACGACGGCGATCGGGTAAGTACATTGGACGGTTAGGACGGTTCAGGACCGTCACCGGTCGGCAACGCAAAAATGCTGATGACGGTCCTGAACCATCCTCCGTCCTTAAGGGGTTATATAGAGTATCATTTACACCCGAAGCCACCTTAAGGAAACACAGAAGTTTCCACCCCCACGGTACCCATAGGAGTACCATGCCTCACGACCAGAGGTTATGTAAATATCTAGTTCATGTTTACCCCCAGTTTCATTTCCCCTCTCCCCTTCCCAGAAAACCCCACCAAAGTGTCACCGACCCAACCAAGGTTCACTGTACAACTCAAGGCGAGAGAAACAACGACAAGGTCACCCAATCAAACCAACCTACTCCACACCTCGAAAAAAAGGCACCATAAACTGTGAAACAAATACACACATGTAACCACAACTGATGCTCCCCCAAAACTAACAACATATGAAAATACAATAACATGACGTTAGGGGATTAAATACCCCACACAAACAAAGGACTCTACTAGCAGGTGCTAAACAGGACAACGTAGACATTCTTTGTCTCCAAGAAACACACGTTGCACACTGCAGGGTCCCAGAGTTTGGGAAACAGGAATATACAACCCAATATCACGCCACTTACTCCTCTAAAACAAGAGGTGTCTCTTTCCTGTTCCATAAATCACTAACCTTTGAACTTTTACAGATGAAAAAAGACACCCAGGGACGCTACCTAATGCTGCACTGCAATATCAACAACGCATTATATACCTTAGTGGGGATATACAGTCCAAACAGCAACCAACGCAACTTTCTACACAAGGTACTGAACAAAATTCCCCACCATAACACCAACTTCTTTAAAAATATGTGGAGACCTCAATCATGTACTACACCCACGTATGGACACGACAGCTCCTACATCCACTCCCAGATCCAAAGCACTAAACCCACAATGTAAGGCCGTCACTAAATTTATTTCAGATTATGGCCTATACGACATCTGGCGTACCCTTCATCCAAACATGAGAGGGAATTCATTCTACTCAGCGATTCACAAAACGCATTCTAGAATAGATCACATTCTGGTGTCACGTGATATGATCTCACAGGTGACCAAATGTCAGCTGGGGGACATCGTGTGGTCAGATCATGCCCCAGTAACACTCACAACCCACGACACTTACAACCACAGAGGGAAACCCCCCCCTGGCAATTGAACAACACATAACTGACTGATGCAGACTTTAACACTAAATTAGAAACAGACATAAATGACTATTTCCAGACAAATCAAAATCCGGAGCTCCTGCCCACCACACTATGGCAAGCCCACAGGGCAGTAACTAGAGGACTACTCATAAGCAGAGCAGCGTATATAAAACGGAGCACACAAAATAAATATCTACAATTATTGACAGAGCTTTGAGATCTCAATAATGAACTATAATAAATAGTGATGTTGCGGACATAAAATTTTCCGTTCGCGAACGGCGAACACGAACTTCCGCAAATGTTCGCGAACGGGCAAACCGGGCGAACCGCCATAAACTTCAATAGGCAGGCGAATTTTAAAACCCACAGGGACTCTTTCTGGCCACAATAGTGATGGAAAAGTTGTTTCAAGGGGACTAACACCTGGACTGTGGCATGCCGGAGGGGGATCCATGGCAAAACTCCTATGGAAAATTACATAGTTGATGCAGAGTCTGGTTTTAATCCATAAAGGGCATAAATCACCTAACATTCCTAAATTGTTTGGAATAACGTGCTTTAAAACATCAGGTATGATGTTGTATCGATCAGGTAGTGTAAGGGTTACGCCCGCTTCACAGTGACAGACCAAACTCCCCGTTTAACGCACCGCAAACAACCGCAAACAGTCCATTTGCACAACCGCAAACTCCCCATTTGCACAATTTTCGATACCAAGCTAGCCATGTCCCGTTACTTGTCCTCACTGATGTCATTCAAGGTCTCTTCCTCCACCCAGCCATGTACAACACCAAGCGTCCCCAAAAGGTGACAACAAGCCCCCTGTATTTTTTTTTTTTAAATGTACACTACTGTTACACCAGATATGAGTTGCACTGGTGTGACACTGTGCCCTGGCAGGCCCTGAAACGCACACGTGTGAAGGAAACTGACTGCTATTATATTACAGTCCAAAAAGTTTTTGTTTTTTTTTAAATGCAAGCTATTGTGACACCAGATATGAGTGGTGGCACTGGGCAAGTGGGCACAGTATACGCTGTGAGCCTGACACACACGCTGGCAGGCAGGCAACTGCAATTAGATTACAGAGAAAAAAAAAAGCAGACTGATGTTCTAGCCCTAAAAAGGGCTTTTTGGGGTGCTGTCCTTACAGCAGAGATCAGATGAGTCCTTCAGGACTGTAGTGGACACTGAATACACTAGCCTAGTTATCGATTTCCCTATTAAATCAGCAGCAGCTACACTGTCCCTCCTCTCACTAAGAATGCAGCTTCCGGGGCGCGGGGTCTAGCTGTCATGGAGGAAAGACGCACTTTGTGTGAGCTCCCTCAATATCTCACTTTAAGCAGCTATCAACAAGCGAATTTCCCCCCAGAAGGGGATGACTCAGCAATGTTGCTCCTACCTGACCGACCTGACATGCTTAATAGCGGTCAGCAACTCGACAGAGTCTTACTTACCTCCGCGTGGCAAGTGTGGCCTGGTGCTCACCGATCCTGGGATGCCCAGGAGCAGCTACTTCCCGGCAGGAGCTCTGTTACCCCCCCTTCGGATCGGTGGGGGTTATCCCGGTCCACCCCTGAGAGGCTGTCTGGAGCTCATGAACGCACAGAGCACAGCCGCCCAGGCTGACATACTGATCTGCGACTCTCCCAATATGGCGGCAGCCGCGTGTCCTCCTGGTACCAGCAAAGCATGGCAGGATATTGAGTCTAAGCTGGACAGACTCTTCAATCAATTTTGGAAGCAAATAACAAGCAGGAAGCCCCAACAAGCTCCACCACAGCCCCAACAAGCTCCACCACAGCTAAGCGAAGCAGTCCCCATTAAAATCCACCAACGCAAAAGGCGTCGAAGATGGGACCGGAGGCACAAACAGAAATGCAGAGCCTGCCCCATGTCAAGCACTCGCCTCCACCTTAAGCCACCACAATCCCGCACCGGACGTGAAGCACCACCGGGACAGATCCGACCACCCGACAAAACAAGCTTCCACCACCTCAAGCCGTGAACCCGGCACTCAGCCAGAGGCTTGCCTTTGTTGTTCCAGGTATCAGGGACTCCCAGGGTCTGCACCTGGCGCCCAGAAGGGATCGGATGAGCACAAGCAGTAAACAGCAGCCTGCCAAGCATGTCCCACTATAGCCGATCCTCCACACCATGCCTTTGATCACATGAACTGCTCTCTGCACATTAACTAATCGTAAAGTAGCAAGCGTTTAAACATGTCATTATTTCACCTCCTAAAGAGTTTATTGTAGTAGTTCCTTACATGCCTTTACCTTAACCGTTCATGTATTATGTTATTCACTAGTCTCATCTCATGGGGCGACTCACACTTGATTTATAACTAGTGGTGGAGCTGCTGATATAAATACACAGTTGATATCGTGCAAGCTACACCCTAAACATGACAGCCATCTTTCACAACAATGTACTGCTATATACTCATACCCTCAGTGCAACTAGCCCTGATATACGCACGTTCAGCCTAGCATGCTCAAATATAACACACTTCTGTCTAAAAAAAATACAAAAAAAAAAAAAGAATACAGCTTCCAAATGAATCTAAAATGGATGCTGTCCATGAGGTGGGAGGGTCTGGGAGGGAGGGTCTGCTGCTGATTGGCCGGAATGTGTCTGCTCACTGTGAGGTACAGGGTCAAAGTTTACTCAATGAAGATGAATTGGCGGCTGTCACGGTACCTGTATTCTCTACCTCTGATAAGAGGAGAGACTTAGACGTTTTTCCTTTCAGAAGGGCTGTTTCCCCCGTTCCTCGCGGTCCCCTCGGTCGTTTACACGCCGGCCGCGAGGGATCCACGTCCTTTTTTGATGCGACGCTCAGTAGCCGACGTCATGACGCCAATCCTGCTCGACCTGTCAGTCAAGCCCTGAACACTAATCAAGACTCGTCGGGGGTGTGATTACCTCCTAGAACCGGGGTATTTAATAGAGCTTCCCGCATTTGCTCATTGCCCTGTCGTGGTTCTAGCCTGTCTAGTCACTCAGTGCTCTGGTATTTCTATTGTCTCTTTGGTTCTGACCCGGCTTGTTTGTATTACCCTGCTTATCTCTGTTATCCTTTGACCCGGCTTGTCTCTCGCTTACCTGTCTTCTCGTTCCCTCGATCTCGGCTTGTCTCTGACCATTCTCTACTTAGTCCTTACGTTAGTCCGGCCATTCTAAGGTCCGGTATACGTACCTACTACTCTTTGTACTCTGCGTGTTGGATCCCTGTCCCGATCCTGACATTACGACAGGGCCAATGGATCCTGCAGGTACAAATAGTCAGCTTGGTCCTTCCGATCCTAGGTTTGACGCCATGGAACACAGAATGGACCAGATGGCCCTAGCGCTACAGGCGTTATTATCTCGTCCTAATAATCCACCAGAGGAGATGCGTAATAATTCTATCTCTCCTGTAAGTTCAGGTCTAGAGGTAGCCACTGTAGGTGCCTCTTCCCGTATTACCCCACCTGTACGTTATGGTGGTTCTCCTGAGAAGTGTTGAGGTTTTTTAAACCAAATCAGTATCCACTTCGAATTACAACCCCGCTCCTATCCTACAGATAGGGCGAAGGTCGGATTTATTATCACCTTACTCGTTGAGAAAGCTCTGAGATGGGCCAATCCGTTGTGGGAAAACGATAATCCGTTAGTATATAATTATAATGCCTTTGTAGCTGCTTTTAGAAGAACTTTTGACCCTCCTGGTAGAAAGGTCAATGCAGCTAGATTATTGTTGCGCCTTAGACAAGATAACCGAACACTTGTGGATTATGCACTAGAGTTCAGGTCCTTGGCGGCAGAAGTTAAGTGGAATGAACAGGCTTATATAGACGTATTTTTAAACGGATTATCAGATGTAATACTTGATGAGGTTGCTACTAGAGAGCTTCCTGAGAATTTGGAGGATTTAATTTCTTTTATCTCTCGCATTGATGAACGCTTAAGAGAGAGGCAGAACACTCGAGATAGAACCTGTAGACCTTCCTTTAAACTAGCTCCCTCATTTCTAAGTCCTGAAACCAAAACCTCACCTTTTCCAGAACCTATGCAGATAGGCAATACTCGTCTCTCAGAAGAGGAGAGACAGTACAGGAGAAGGGAGGGGTTGTGTATGTACTGTGGAGTCAGAGGTCACTTACGCCTAAATTGTCCTAATCGCTCGGGAAACGCTCGCACCTAAGTTTCTCTAGAGGACAGGCCTTGGGTGTTTCTATTTTGTCCTCTACTCATAATTATAAAGATCACAGGCTTCTGCTACCCGTTTCTTTAACTTGGGAGAAGGGAGTAATAAAAACTGTGGCATTGATAGATTCCGGAGCTGCTGAGAGCTTTATCGACCAAGTTTTTGTCACTAAACACACTATCCCATCTCAGTTAAGGGAGACGCCCTTGGCCGTTGAGGCCATAGATGGTAGACCTTTAGTTGAGCCTGTTATTTTTCGTGAAACCATACCCGTTAACTTAACTGTTGGTATCTTACACGAGGAAGACATATCTCTATTACTCATTTCATCTCCTTCTGTTCCCATAGTCCTGAGGTATTCTTGGTTAAAGAGACATAACCCTATTATTGATTGGGAATTAGGGGAAATAGTCTCATGGGGCCAGAGTTGTCAGGAGAGGTGTTTACAGAAAGTGTCACCGCTTTGCATAGTTAATACACCTACTAATTCTACCGACTCTACAGAAGTACAAATACCGCCACTGTACCTGGATTTAAAGGCGGTATTTGACAAAAAGAAGGCCGATACTTTACCTTCACACAGGTCCTTTGATTGTAAGATTAATCTACTTCCTGGTACTATGCCTCCCAGGGGCAATGTATACCCTTTGTCTACTAAAGAGAACTTAGTCCTAGAGGAGTATATTCGTGAAAACCTAGACAAAGGATTCATTAGGAGATCCTCCTCTCCTGCCGGGGCTGGTTTTTTTTTTGTTAAAAAGAAGGATGGCACGCTGAGACCTTGCATTGACTACCGAGGTTTGAACAAAATAACCATTAGAAATGCCTACCCGATTCCTTTGATTACTGAGCTCTTTGATCGTTTAAAGGGTTCCAAGATTTTCACCAAGTTAGATCTCAGAGGGGCATATAACTTGGTGAGAATTCAGCAGGGTCACGAGTGGATGACGGCGT
Source organism: Pelobates fuscus (assembly GCF_036172605.1). NCBI lineage: Eukaryota > Metazoa > Chordata > Amphibia > Anura > Pelobatidae > Pelobates > Pelobates fuscus. The sequence goes on along the minus strand of NC_086321.1, from coordinate 186,751,713 downwards.
TCAACACTCGATATGGGCACTACGAATATACTGTAATGCCTTTTGGTCTCTGTAATGCACCGGCAGTATTTCAGGACTTGATCAATAAAGTTCTTAGGGAATTTCAACATGACTGTGTTATTGTATACCTGGATGATATACTTATACATTCTAGGGAGATTGAGACTCACCACAGACAAGTCAGAAGGGTTTTGCGCAAACTCCTTCAACATGGCTTGTACTGCAAATTGGAGAAATGTAGCTTTGATCAGTCCCAGACAAACTTTCTTGGTTATGTGATTTCTGGGGAAGGGTTTAAGATGGATCCGGATAAACTCCAGTCCATTTTAGATTGGCCCTTACCTAAGGGTCTCAAGGCCATTCAGAGGTTTATTGGATTCTCTAATTATTATAGGCGCTTCATTAAGGGATACTCTTCAATTATTGCTCCTATCACCAATATGACCAGACAGGGGGCTGACACTAAGAATTGGTCTACTGAAGCGCTTCTTGCTTTCAAAACTCTCAAGGAACTTTTTGCTTCTGCACCAATTTTAGTTCACCCTGATATTACTCTGCCTTTCCTACTCGAAGTAGACGCCTCAGAGACGGGTATAGGTGCTATCCTGTCCCAAAGGTTAGGTGTGGATAAACCATTACATCCATGTGGTTTTTTTTCCAAAAAACTATCAGGCCCGGAGAGCAGATATGACATTGGTGACAGGGAACTACTAGCGGTTATCATGGCTTTAAAGGAATGGAGACATTTATTGGAAGGGACCTTACATCCTGTTACTATTTTGACGGACCACAAGAACTTGTCCTATATTGGGGAGGCCAAGCGATTGTCCTCCAGGCAAGCTCGTTGGTCTTTATTCCTCACTCATTTCAATTACGTACTCACTTATAGACCTGGTTCTAAGAATTCTTAAGCCGATGCTTTGTCTCGCCAATATGAACCTTCTACTGTATCTGAGCCAGTTTTGTCTTCTATAGTTCCCAAGTGCAATATTATCGCCAACACAAGTCTTAAAATTCATTCTCCGCTGCCTGACCAGATCATGAAGTTGCAACATCTGGCACCTAGACAGACTCCTGTGGCAAGACACTTCGTTCCTCCTGAACTCCAACTGGAGCTCTTACAGTGTTTTCACGAAAGTAAGGTGGCTGGGCATCCTGGCATTCGCAAGACATATTCCTTGATCTCTAAAGATTTCTGGTGGCCTTCTTTACGGAAGGATATTAAGGATTTCATCGGAGCGTGTGAGGTCTGTACTAAGACTAAGCAACCTCATACTCTTCCATGTGGTCTATTACATCCCTTGGGCATTCCAGAGAGACCATGGTCCTGTTTGGCCATGGACTTTATTGTGGATTTGCCTATTTCTAAGAGACAGACTGTTATTCTCACGGTGGTCGATAGGTTTACTAAGATGGCTCATTTCGTGCCTTTACCTAAACTTCCGACTTCTCCTGAATTGGCGGAAATATTCGCTAAAGAAATTTTTCGCTTACATGGGATACCTTCCGAAATTATTTCTGATAGAGGTTCCCAATTTGTTTCACGTTTCTGGAGATCCTTCTGTTCTCAATTAGGCATCAAATTGAATTTTTCTTCTGCCTATCACCCTCAGTCTAACGGAGCTGCTGAACGTACCAATCAAAAAATTGAACAATATTTGCGTTGTTTTGTTTCCGAACATCAGGACGATTGGGTCGGTTTGATTCCTTGGGCAGAGTTCGCACACAATAATCTTGTTTGTGATTCTACTCGTTCTAGCCCCTTTTTCATGAATTATGGCTTTCATCCTTCCATTCTTCCTTCGGTCTCTCCTTCCCAAGGGGTACCGTCGGTTGATGTTCATGTTGCCAATCTGAGGAAGTTGTGGGATCAGACTCGACAAATTCTCCTACATAATTCCATGTTGTTCAAGAAACACGCTGATAAGCGCAGAAGGGCGGCTCCAGTTTTTGTTCCTGGTGATAGGGTATGGTTGAGTACAAAAAACATTCGTTTAAAGGTTCCTTCTATGAAATTCGCTCCTCGTTACATTGGTCCTTACAGGGTCCTGACTTGTATCAACCCGGTTGCGTATCGCCTAGTACTTCCATCTGCCTTACGCATCCCTAACTCCTTTCATGTTTCCTTGCTGAAACCGCTAATTTGCAACAGATTTTCCTCTACTGTTTCCTCCCCTCGCTCTGTTCAGGTTGAGGGTCAGGAGGAATACGAGATCAACTCCATCATCGATTCTCGAGTCTCTCGGGGGAGGTTACAGTATCTTGTCGACTGGAAGGGATATGGTCCTGAGGAGAGGACTTGGGTACCTCAGGAGGATGTACATGCTCCTCGTCTCCGCAGGGCTTTTCACTCCCGCTTTCCATCTCGTCCCTACTGTCAGGGTACCTGTAGTCTCTACCTCTGATAAGAGGAGAGACTTAGACGTTTTTCCTTTCAGAAGGGCTGTTTCCCCCGTTCCTCGCGGTCCCCTCGGTCGTTTACACGCCGGCCGCGAGGGATCCACGTCCTTTTATGACGCGACGCTCAGTAGCCGACGTCATGACGCCAATCCTGCTCGACCTGTCAGTCAAGCCCTGAACACTAATCAGGACTCGTCGGGGGTGTGATTACCTCCTAGAACCGGGGTATTTAATAGAGCTTCCCGCATTTGCTCATTGCCCTGTCGTGGTTCTAGCCTGTCTAGTCACTCAGTGCTCTGGTATTTATTATTATTATTATTATTATTATTGCCATTTATATAGCGCCAACAGATTCCGTAGCGCTTTACAATATTTTGAGAGGGGGGGGATGTAACAATAAATAAGACAATTACAAGAAAACTTACAGGAATAATAGGTTGAAGAGGACCCTGCTCAAATGAGCTTACAGTCTATAGGAGGTGGGGTATTAGAAACATTAGGATAGGAAATATCAAGTAGGAGTGAAGCAGAGCTGGAGGAGAGAGCAAAGCACTATCCCATAGGGACAGGTATGTAAGGGAGAGATTACTCTGGGAGGCCATACGCTTTCCTGAAGAGATGGGATTTAAGGCCCTTCTTAAATGATTGAAGACTAGGGGAGAGTCTGATGGCAGTAGGCAAGTTATTCCATAGGAGAGGAGCCGCCCGTGAGAAGTCCTGCAAGCGTGAGTTGGCCGTACGGGTGCGAGCAGCGGTCAGGAGGTGGTCGCGGGCAGAGCGGAGGGTACGAGGAGGGGCATACCTCTGGATCAGTGAAGAGATATAAGAGGGGCTGGAATTGTTCAGTGCTTTAAATGTATGGGTTAGCACTTTGAATTGACTCCTATAGGATACAGGGAGCCAATGTAAGGACTGGCAGAGGGGCGAGGTGTGAGAGGACCGACTGGATAGGAAAATCAGTCTAGCTGCAGCATTCATTACAGACTGTAGCGGGGCAGTACGGCTTTTGGGGAGACCAATCAGGAGAGGGTTACAGTAATCCATGCGGGAAATTACTAGAGCATGGACAAGCTCCTTGGTAGCATCTTGCGTAAGAAAGGGGCGGATGCGGGCTATGTTTTTGAGTTGGAACCTACAGGACTTGGCAACAAACTGGATGTGAGACTCAAAGGTGAGACCAGAGTCAAGTATGACGCCAAGACAGCGCGCTTGTAGGGATGGACTTATGTGGATATCACTGACTTGAAGGGAGAGTGAGAGAGGAGGATCAGTATTAGGAGGAGGAAAGACAAGGAGTTCAGTTTTAGAGAGGTTAAGTTTGAGAAAGCGTGACGACATCCAGTCAGAGATGGAAGAGAGGCAAGCAGTGACACGTTGCAGGACGGCCGGGGAGAGGTCCGGTGAGGAGAGGTATATCTGAGTGTCATCAGCGTACAGGTGGTAGTTGAATCCAAAAGAGGCAATAAGTTTTCCAAGAGAGGCAGTATAAAGAGAAAATAGAAGGGGACCAAGGACAGAGCCTTGGGGAACTCCAACCGAGACAGGGCGAGGGGAGGAGGTATCCTTGGAAAAGGAGACACTAAATGAGCGTTGGGAGAGATAGGAAGAAAACCAAGAGAGGACAGAGTCACAGAGACCGAGTGATTGAAGAGTTTGAAGGAGGAGAGAATGATCAACTGTGTCAAAGGCAGCAGAGAGGTCAAGGAGAATTAATATGGAGTAGTGACCTTTGGATTTAGCGGAGATTAGGTCATTAGTCACTTTGATAAGAGCGGTCTCAGTAGAGTGGAGAGGGCGGAAGCCAGACTGAAGAGGGTCAAGGAGAGAGTTGGAATTAAGGAAGTGAGACACACGGGTAAAGACAAGTCTTTCCAAAAGCTTTGATGAGTAAGGGAGCAGGGATATGGGACGATAGTTCGAGGGGGAGGACGGGTCAAGAGATGGTTTTTTCAGGATAGGTATTACAGTGGCATGTTTAAGGTCAGCAGGAACAGTGCCAGAAGAGAGAGAGCAGTTAAAGATGTGTGTTAGGATAGGCACAAGACAAGGGGAGAGAGATCTGATGAGGTGAGATGGGACAGGATCAAGTGGGCAAGTGGTGGGGCGAGAGGAATGGAGAAGTGCAGCCACCTCTTGTTCAGTAGCTGGGGAGAAAGTCTGAAGGGTAGGGAAAGCATGATTTATGTGTGGTTGAGAAATTTCTATTTCTATTTCTATTGTCTCTTTGGTTCTGACCCGGCTTGTTTGTATTACCCTGCTTATCTCTGTTATCCTTTGACCCGGCTTGTCTCTCGCTTACCTGTCTTCTCGTTCCCTCGATCTCGGCTTGTCTCTGACCATTCTCTACTTAGTCCTTACGTTAGTCCGGCCATTCTAAGGTCCGGTATACGTACCTACTACTCTTTGTACTCTGCGTGTTGGATCCCTGTCCCGATCCTGACAGGGGCGAACCGAACATATGTTTGCCGTCCGTGGCGAACCGAACATATGTTTGCCGTCCGTGGCGAACGCGAACAAGCTATGTTCGCCTGGAACTATTCGCCTGAAAACTGTTCGGGACATCTATATTAATAAAACCCAAAAACGAAAGACTAATAGAAATAGCACTTACCACTAAACAAATCAATGACCTGCTGCTCCACAAAACTGCCCAGAACCTCCACAAACTCAAATTACGGCATTACACACAGGGTAACAGCGTGAACATCGTCACTTGGAACACGACAGGTTTGAGACACCTATACCAGCTATATGACCAACACAAACTTATATCATTTAAGCAGCTGCAAAGGGAACACAAACTCCCTAACTCAGCAGAATTCGCACATAGGCAGGTTGGCTCTTGGCTGGGAAAACACAAACATTTACTTCCCTCAAAAGACAGGTGGACAAACCTTACAATCCTAGAGCAGATGTGCCTACAGAACAAACAGCCTTCACATCCATTATCTAAGATATACAATCAAAACTATCTAACAAAATCCCCACATGACCTTACATTTGTCCAAGCGTGGGAAACAGAATTGGGCAAGAGACTAACGGATGACCAATGGGCATACATATTCCGCGTAAACAAAACCCTAACACTGAACACGTCCCATTTGGAAATAAGTAGGAAATACTGTACCGCTGGTACTTGGTCCCTACACGAATGAAACATATCACACCGGCACATTCGGGGATTTGTTGGAGATGCAACAAACACCCAGGAACAATGCTGCACATGTGGTGGACATGCCCAGATCTGGGGAAACTGTGGACAGACATACACTAACTAATACAAAAGGTGACCAAGACTAACCTACCACAAGCACCTGAACACTACATCCTCCAGTGCTTACCAACTAGCATTAAAAAAGCTGACAGATACTTAATATACCACATTATTTCCGCTGCACTCACAAATATAAGCAGAAAATGGTTACAAACAAAACCTCCGCACATAAATGAATGCATTCAACAAATGGAAGATACAAAAAAGTATGAAATGGCGGCTAGAGCGCATAGCCCCTATAAAAAAAATTATAAAGGGTTGATATTGAAAGTTTAATATGTATTTGCTGTGTCGCAAAGCAAGGCTTAAAATAGAGTTTATTATAGCTAAAAGAACGGAGGCCTGGTATCTCCTGTATTCAAAGTTGCTGATACTATTGACTGTAAAGTTTCTTTCTGACCTTGGGTAGCACACAAGCTCAAGTCTACCCCCTACCTTTCTCAGTAACAGCTGTACATAGATTTTGTAGAATATGAGTAAGCTATAAAAAGGTTTTGAAAATGCAACAATGACATCTACACATGAACATCTAATCAAGATGCTAGCTTCTGCAACCAGCTTTGCATGTAGAAGAATTCATGAATATCTGATCTGCAACAACCCCACATATCTATTAAGCTCCTGCAACTGTCATCAAATCAAAACACTAAGCCCTCAGTGAATACTATCCTAGCAACCTACATTTTTACCCTACCCTTACCTTTTCTGTCACTATATCCCACTCCCACTATAGTACCATCTACATATCGTTGTATACCAACAGCCATGTAAGGGTTTGAAGGGTGAGTATTACTTTCCTTTCATTCCTCGCAATGCCAATTTTCACAATTGCTCATGTAGAAGATCTCAGACAATGCTTTGTTTCCCCATTGATGCGATACTTCTAATTTACAATACTTTTTAGATACAGTTACTTGTCCTAGATATTGATTTTCAGTTATACAATCAAATGTGATAGGATTGTACAATTCCTGGTAGAATCAGGAGGGGATCCAGAACATAATCTTAGGAGGGGCAGTGGTTGTGGGCTGTGGTGAAGGATAGGGGGCTGTAGTGTGCAGGTATAGGGGGCAGTAGTGTTGGTTAAGATGCTGCAATGGGAGAATAAGGGCTCTAAAGTGGGGGTGATAGAAGCTGTAGTAGGGAATAGGGGCTCTAGTTGGGGGGTAGGAGCTGTTTAGGGGATGTAGCAGGGCTGCAATTGGTGGGTTAAGGGCTCTAGTGAGTCAGTAGGCAATGCTTTACTATGGGGAGGGCCTAATGCGCTCATAGCGCTTGCCATGCATGTGCATTAGGTCCGCACATGGGTTGATGTTGGAGGAGGCGGAGCACCGACGCAGCACCGAGAAACATCAACGCTGGAATTAAGTAAGTGATTAAAGTTTTTTTTTAACCTTTTATGTGCTGCATGGAGGGCCATGAGTGAGGGGGGATCAGAGGGCAATATAGTGTTCTTTTAAGAGACCTGTAGAGAACATTTTCACTTTCATGGTCATCACTCCAAGCATGTTCATTCTGAACGCTATGGAAGGAACACTGCAAGTACCTTAGCCACTACAGTTTGTTGTAGTGATTATGGTGCCAGGATTGCCATGACACCCCACGCACAGAAAGTAGTTAAACTATTCCAGAACGGTTGACTTTGTATCTGTGGTCTGCTAGGGCACTGCTCCCCACCTCCATTATTTCAGAGAGTGAGGCAGAAGCTCTCTATCTGAACTAAATCTGGCAGCAAAGGAATTAGGCTCAAACACTAAGAGTAATCAACTCATGCTCTCGGCCAATGTTTACTTTCAATGTTGTTCTGTGAGTTAAGTAAATCGGCTTATAATTTCTGAGGAGCTGTGCATGAGTTAATCTGTTGACTGGAACTCTCATTATTTTCAGAAAAATAAGGAGTATTAAGAGTTATAGTCAACTTCTCAACAGCACCATAGATGAAGGCAACCGCTTGAGGATTTATTCGAAATTGAACTGTAGTAACTGGTAAAGCAAGTAGCAAAATAAATGTCAAACTGGATGATGCACTACAATGCACTGTTTGATCATCCATGATGGTGTGTCATAATTAAAGGCTTAGAACAGAGGCTTTAGGTAATTGTGATCAGCAGTAAGAGCAGCAGATTTCTTTAATGGAAAATGTCTTGAACAAATGTTGGACTAATCGAAACATTAAATTGATAAATAAGTACAAAAAAAGAATTAAATCAGAGAAAAACCCAGAACTAATAATACATTTGTTCTGTCGCTTTGTACTAGAATGTAATTACTTTACCCACCACTGTGACATGTTAAAAGAGCTAAACTGGCTATTGCTGGAATCCCGACGCACTCTTCATCTTTCCAGCCTTGAGCATAAGAGCATTTCTGGGAAGCTCCCACCCTACCTGAGTAGAATGCTCTCCCCAGCTGTTCCCACCTCCTATAACCTCCGATCCAGTACTAGCACGATATTTAGCATACCGCAATACAAAAATAAAGTGTCTCGTTCCTCATTTTCCTACAGAGCACTGAAATTATGGAATAACCTCAGGGACACCGTCAAATCTTCATTCAATCTAAAATCTTTTAAGAGATCTATGGCAATCTACCTCAATACAGAATGCACCTTTAATGGTTGAATATATTTATTACCTGTTATGTATAAAATATATATATGTGGGTGTGCATATATATATATATATATATATATGTGTGTGTGTGTGTTTGTGTGTGTGTGTATATATATATATATGTGTGCGTGTATGTATATATATATATATATATATATATATATATATATATAGAAAATGTATGCAAAGTCTGGCACTCTACCTTTAAATACGTTCAGAAGAAAAAGCCTCGGTGCTGCAAAGCGTAAATAGATATGCAGGCAGTAAGTAGAGCACTCCAGAGGACTTGTTAAGATCATTTATTCAGTGCAGAAGAAAATCGACGTTTCGACCCTCAGGTCTTTATCAAGATACTAAACAGTGTACAACAGTGACATTATATACCCTAACTAATTAAAAAGTAATCACTTACCCTGGAATAGCTGTGCACCCCCGAGCCATGTGTGAACGCTGATATGTGATTGCAAACCATGCCGTACAGGTCCCGTAAGTGAGTGATGACGTCACGAATAGTGCGACCGGAAGAGGTTGTGAACATGCGTCTAGGTAACCAAGGGGACTAGTTGTAAACGGACTTACGTGATAAATGTGGAATAACGTGGGTTAAAGGAATATGTAAGTTAGATAGACCTACTGATGGATCTGAGTACTGATGTGGGTATGTACTGTTGCAAAGAGCAAAGATGCTTAGGGTAATGAGCTAAGCGAAGAGAGCATAATATACGTAGAACACAGATAGCTGGCCACAAGGAGCCTATATAAAGGTATTGGTGGACGGAGTGCAGAGTAAGTGTGTACATAGTGGGAACGTGACAAAAGAACGTGGAGGAGGGGAAATATGTATAGGTGAACGAACCTATGTGGGATGACAAATGATGCTATATACACAAGAAAAATATATAAATGCGAACCTAGTCGCCAGGGGATAAAGAGTGATGAGGCCGACGAGAGATGATAAAGAAGACTGTGAATAAGCATGATAATACACTAAGAGAGTGTCATGAGAGTATAGATGTGTGAAGATAAAGAATAAAGATTGCGTGCGTGACTGAATGCATGGTAAATAGAAGTGATGAAGATAAAACCGTGACCAGAAAAATGAAAATTAATAACAGACCTAAGGACCCAAGCGTACAAGATGAAAGAAGCGAAAATACAAGAATCAAGGTATATAGGGACTATAAATGGCAGACTCTATAACCAAAGTCCTGCCCTCCCTACTACAATGCAAAAAGCAAAAAGCAAGGTGGACATGGTTAGTTAACACTGTAAATACCTAAATATGTGCAGCATAATATCAACATAGTCTACATATGGATATTCAGTATAGTGTCCATCAGTATATAGGTGGCGTGTAATATAGGCTCCTTGTGGCCAGCTATCTGTGTTCTACGTATATTATGCTCTCTTCGCTTAGCTCATTACCCTAAGCATCTTTGCTCTTTGCAACAGTACATACCCACATCAGTACTCAGATCCATCAGTAGGTCTATCTAACTTACATATTCCTTTAACCCACGTTATTCCACATTTATCACGTAAGTCCATTTACAACTAGTTCCCTTGGTTACCTAGACGCATGTTCACGACCTCTTCCGGTCGCACTATTCGTGACGTCATCACTCACTTACGGGACCTGTACGGCATGGTTTGCAATCACATGTCAGCGTTCACACATGGCTCGGGGGTGCACAGCTATTCCAGGGTAAGTGATTACTTTTTAATTAGTTAGGGTATATAATGTCACTGTTGTACACTGTTTAGTATCTTGATAAAGACCTGAGGGTCGAAACGTCGATTTTCTTCTGCACTGAATAAATGATCTTAACAAGTCCTCTGGAGTGCTCTACTTACTGCCTGCATATATATATCTATATATATATAGATATATATATATATATATCGTTTGTATATTGTATTTTTGTACTATTGTATCCTATTGTAACAATGCAATGTTTTGTGGACCCAGGACATACTTGAAAATGTATCCATCCTGGTAAAATATTTTATATATAATGCAAAGGGAAATTTCCTCCTGCACTATATCCAGTTCTATGGAGAAGTATTGACAAATAAGAAAACTCCACATTATGTATAAATATATTAAAATTAGAAATATTTTCTTGCTCTATTAGAGCAAGATAAAAGTATGTCTTCTTTAGAACGTATGAAATTGATATAGATTATTTTAAGCAAACAAATATGTTTGAATGACTATCTGTTCCTGTCCAAATCTGAGATGATTAAATTGCGTATACGCAGAAGTAAATTCACACTGACACATGGAGTTCAGGTTAAAAGAACTTCGAGAAAATTTAATGGCATCTGGTTAAAAAGCGGGTATGCAGACCCTTTTAAAGGCAATATTACATCATCATAGAATATCAAGATAACAACAAATAAACATTATTAATTGGTCTATGTGTTAAGTGGTAAGTTAAATGCCCTCCCATCTATATTATTAATTGGTCTATGTGTTAAGTGGTCAGTTAGGCATCCTCCCATCATGGGATGTCGTCATCTTAGACAGGGATTGGACATAAGATTCAAGCGCCATTGTTGTTTAGCACGAGGCTCGCTCGATGGGAGGGGGGATCTGGCAGCCAGCCATTTTGAGTAGTTAGTGCTGTTAGATTCGAGGTCAGGTTCAAGGCTTTTTTAGTGAATGGACATTTCATTAGTACAGTTTCTCGTGATCTAACTAGGGCATACAATGTTTCATATTACAGGAACTTGATAATTCCGGTGTTACTCATATTCTTCTAGAAAATACATTCTCTTTCTAATATTCTAAATGTTGTTAAGAAAATCTGTCATATAATGAAGTTAGATGGAGTTAATGGAGAAATTTAATACAGGTTTTAATAATTCTACAACAACATAACAGAACGTTATACATGTTTATGGAAGGAAAGATTGTGTTTCATATGAATTAGATTGATTGGTAGATAAATATCACAATTATTCTTATAAATGTGCCACAAACTTGCAGCATTACAGCTATAAGCCAAAAGTTCATTTTCCAGCTGTTGCCTTTCTGTGGTCAGTGAGAAAGCAATGGTAACTGTTATGCAAATGTCCTCAGTGGGGATAAAAAAAATATAAGCATCATTCAGTGTGTAATATCTATTGGCCTATCAGAAATTTGTATTACAGTTATTGCATGAATCTGCATTATGACTCAACACACAGGCAATCTGAATGACAATTCCAATGACATCACAATGCATAATTATGACATCACCAAGTGTGATACTATCCATTCCAGGGTAGATTTACAGGCTGCATTCCGAAAGAGACCTTGGCTCATTATTGAGACTGATTTGTTTCTTGAGAATTGTATTAATTGTGAATACACAAAATGCTGTGTGAAGGATTAACGTTCTTTCCGATCCTTATTACTTTGTTTGCGTTCATGGGACACGCAACTGCCTATATGCTAGCTGTGTTATTAAAGCACAGTGCGCCTTTTTTGCCATCTGTAAGGTAAGCTATGTTACTGTAATTCTTTATCACTGAGGATTATCCTAGTGTCAGCCACTACAAGGGCTGAGCTTGATGAGAGAAGTGAAAATGTGGAGTAGCCTACAGCAGCCATCATTGATCTATATATACTGTATGTTGCCCAATTTTATTTTTTAATTGAGAACCAAAATAATACTAAATAATAACTACTCAGGTAGGTTAAGTAATTAGTGCTAGTATTATTATTATCATCATTATTTCAATTCGCTCTTTCATTGGGTTAAAAATAAACATTCATTTTCTGAGAGTAGTTGAGAATAGTAATCAGCTGATAAAAACATGAATTATTGATGACGCAGTTCAAGGCATGAACATTCAATGTGCTAACCTGGAGAATGTGAACTGTGCAGACACAACTCAACAACTGCACCAGGCCATCTGCAGACCGTTAGGAAGTTTCATAATTGCATGTATATGCTATCTGTATATATCCTATTGACTACTAGAACACTAATAGACGAAATCTGGTACAAATAAAAAGAATTTCCATTTATCGTGCAGCTATAAAGTTTGAAGCAAGAAAAAAAGCATTTAGAACATGGAGATATTTGTATCCCTGTCCTAATGTCTGTGTTGACACCTGATTATATTTTTCTAACCCCTAAACTATTAATCAATATTATGTGCAGCCAAGCTAGCGCTTAACAAAACTAACACTTTCAATGCTGCCAAACTGAATACAACATGCACAAATAAATCAGCCTTCAACTGACAAAATGATAATAATATAGGCATCCATAATTCACTAACCCACCACCACTAGTCTTACTGCACAAAAATACTTTAAAATTGTGGAGATTTTCATCCATCATTCAGGATGGTTTTGCATCAAAGGAGATGGACCGGAGTAATTACAAGAGCAGAACTGGTTCATATGACTGTATAATAGAAGTCTTGGCTTCAGTGGAGGCTCCCCAGGTAATTGTAGTAAGTTTACCCTGAGAGTCCCACGAAGCCTCCGTGATTCCGTGAACCCTCTATCTCCCATATGAATAATTTTGAAAATATTGTGACATAGAAAAGAAAGAATAAAACTATGTTTTGGGGTACAATCAGTTGTGTCAAAAGTTTCAAGGTCTTCTTAGTGGGGGAATGTTATCAAGATCCTAATGGTATAGAGCACAAACAGAATGGTTCCGTAGCTATGTAATATTTAATCATTAATTGTACATTTCACAGCATTGTCACTACTCAGTCCGTTATATTTCCCTGTAAGCATCATTGTCATTGTTCTTCTTCCAGCTCTCTCGGTGAAAGGTACCCAGAGAACATTGTCTTGACTTTTGTCCTTACTTTATCCGGCATGTTTGGTAAGTGTCACCAGTTTTGCCATTTACTATTAACTAGAATTAATGTGTGGATAGATTTTTGACATTGATAATAGAAATTAAAAGAAAATACATGCTCTTCTATGCGCTCTTGAAATACAATGATGGGAGCTGACTGAAATAATCTATAGGTTCACTTCAGCGGTTGAAACATTTACTAATGGACAATAGTAACTGTGAACAAAACATTTAAACACAAATATTTAGTCTCTCAAAAAGAGAATCTATAAACCTGTACTGATGATGTGTTTGAAGGTTATTTAAGGTTATTTTTGTGCTGTATTAGAATTTTCTAAAATGCTTTATACAAGTCTTGTTTAAGAAAGCCTGCTATTAATTCAGTTTATTTCTTTTTTTAGCGGCCATTAAAATATATATGATGGTCAAGCTGATTGAACTGAGGAACCCGACTGTAAAGAAAACCACCAAGTATGCCCTTCTGTGCATTGGGTGGATAGGGTCCCTCAGATATCTGATGGCTGTCCTTTTTAAGGTGAGTAACAATTTTACAAACGTGAACAAAAAACAATGCTGTGTGCTTTTATTGTTGATATTAAAGAAAATTCTAAACCGACAATGGCCTACACACATCTCTAGGTGTGCTGTTATTCATGGAAGTGTAGTTGACACATAATCAGGGTACCATCACTGTTTTAAACTGGCAGCATTAGCTAAACAGTCTCATAGGAATATCATCACACTTTATTTTATTGGTTTCCTATAAATAAACATCAATTTACAAGAAAACTGTCCAAACATTTAAACTAAACTAGATCATCACTGGGTATCTAGATAGGAAAAATTAGACAAGACAACAGGCCTGCTTTGAATTAATTCCAAATAAAAGAAACACATCTGTACCCATGATGTGTGGGGCATCAGAAAATAGTTATATAAAGGATGAATGCAACCGCATTTCGTAAAATTAAAAGTTCACAGTTGTAGACAATAGTAAGTGCAATATATTCATCAAAGTAGAATCCTGGGCACAATACTTTCTACAGCCCACTACAGTGTTTATAGTTTCAGGGGAGCTTGTCCAACAGTTAGTAGTAAAATAATGTACTTAATTATTTGACTATTATGTATTAAATTATTTGATACTTTCATGGGGGATCCTGGTAAGTTTTTAAACTATTTAGAAATCGTTTAAGTACTAAGCATTGGTTGGAGCCAGGTTACTAAGGGCACAAGAAGAAGTCCAGTACGTTTGGAGCCAGGGATCCAATTTTGAGGTAAAATTGCTCTAAAATGGGTTAAGCAGCTCAAGGAAACAGATACTCCTGCCCCCATAACAACTTAGTAGGGTGAGAATGTTCCTTTAAGTCAGGGGTTCTCAACCCAGTCCTCAAGGACCCCCTACAAGTCCAGGATTTAGGGATTACCCTGTTGTGTCTAAAGTGTTTATTTCCCCCCCTAAAAACACATCAGACACAGCAGCGTAATCCCTAAATCCTGAACTGGTTCGGGTGTCCTTGAGGACTGGGTTGAGAACCCCTGCTTTAAGTTATACAGAGAACTTATAATGAACAATGAGAAAATAACCTGAACATTTTGTCTTCCAGGAAAATGAATTACCCATAATACATTGCGTAGTAGGGGTCTCCACAATCTCGTGTGCTCTGATATTTATGCTCTGCAATTCAATAAGGGCATACCGAGCAAATCCTCGATGGAACAGCAATACCATCATCTATTGGAGAATAGCACTAACCTTCCTTTCATTCATTTTCATGCTGCATTGTATCCTTTTAACATGTTTTAATAGTGCAAAAATTGTGATCTCTACAGATTTGCTCTATTGGCAGAGGATAAACAGGATGTTGAATGAGATTTACTAAATCACATTAATGAATCATTGGGGTTTATTCATTAAACTGTGAGCTGTGGTGACCTGAGAAGTGGCTGGCACAATTCAAGCTAAAATTGCAGAGTTGGAGATAACCCTTATTTCAGCAGACTTAGAGATGTTTTCCAACTCTGCCATTTTGACCTTAATTTTGTAAGCTTG
The DNA here is from genome assembly GCF_036172605.1 of Pelobates fuscus. NCBI lineage: Eukaryota > Metazoa > Chordata > Amphibia > Anura > Pelobatidae > Pelobates > Pelobates fuscus. Next base: position 186,736,563 of record NC_086321.1, on the reverse strand, counting down.
TTTTCAATTATCACATTTCACTGTTTATTAAATAGACAAGTGTGTGTTAACCCATACACTGTTTTATTTCCTCTTTATATGACGTATTATTATTTTTCTTAATATACCGTGTTTCTAGTATATTCATTCCATATATACGGGATGGTTAAAGGCATTGAAGGGAACTTGACTCTAGAGGTAGGTGTTATTAGATTTGCATTGCTTATTAAATATTTTAGGTTGTTGTGCACTTAGCCCCACTTAATTACCCAGTTGGGAGATTTCAAATTGTGTTATTTTTGTTAGATCTACTATTAAACGTATGAAACTAAATTTACAAAGTGAATAAATTAATGTAATAACGGGATAAATAGGCACACATAGGAAACTTTGTCAAACCCCACTTTGTTTCATCATTGGCTCTCATTAAAGTGAGGTAATTAAGCAACAGTATGACTTGTGGGCGTAGGTGCTAGAAAAGTTAATTGCCTGGACCAGCAAGACAAACTAGAGATGGTCTCTGGCCAATAACTCAGCTCAGGTGACAGTCTAGGCCAGTGGTAGGCAACCAATAACTCCATAATGCTGGAAAAGCATCAGTGAAGATGTAGTCCACAAATTCTGGAGTGCCAAAGGTTGCCTACCCCTAGTCTAGGTCTTAATGAGCACTGGGCTGTTGGATAGCATTGATAGTTGGAGTTTGAATATGTTATTAGAGTTTAAGATATAACTAATATTATTCCAGTAAAAATATTACACGTCTTGTATATTCTCTCCTAGACCATCCATGCACTCACTGCACTGTTCGAGTGGTTGACTGCATTTGGAGTATATGGGTTCAATCTAACTCTCATTCCAGATTTTAAGGTATACTTACTATATACTTACTATATACTACCTGATATTGTGTATTCTAAATTATCCCAAGGAGGTCTACTTTCAATGAAAACTATTTTCATTAACAAGCACCTGTGTGCGCAGTCCTCATGTTGGTGGTTTAGTCTCTAGCTTTTAGGTTTCCAGACACTATTTCTGTAAATATCCTCCTAATTTGTTCTATGTGATGTGTTTAAAAAAAAAAAAAAAAAAAAACTGAATTATTTATTTAATTTATTAATGATATAGGTATATTCACCTTTGATTTCATTTTCTGAAACAGCAACTCTCTATCAGAGTGCCAGAAAACTGGAAAGATGACTGGATCATCATGAGGGAGACCATCCCAGATGAGGAACAAATCCCATGATGACACCAAGTTTTCACAGCGGGTTGCTGAAACACTCTAGCATCCTGACTGCATGCATCTAAACTCAAATTAAGCAAGGTATATTGTAATTCTATTGTTGTATGAAATTCAATTTACAAAGAGAATAAATAGACACAAATAGGTAAAGCGTCAGAAAAACTAAAATTGAGTATGACATTATGCTATATATAACCTATCTAACCATGTACATGATGCTCTCTGCTTCTGCACCATGATATGTGTGTGTGTTTCTGGGTCTCTGAGCAGCAACCTTTCTGTTTATGTCACTAAATGTATCTCCCAATTTATATACAAGCCTTTAGTAATTTATTTGGAGGTCATTGAGCAACAATGTCACTTGTGGGTGTGAACCCTGGAAATTGTTTGGACCAGCAAGACAAACTAGAGGTGGACTCTGCAATAACTGGGCTCACGTGACAATGTGGGCCTTAACTTGAGCACTGGGGTGATGTGCTATTGGATATTATTGACTGTTGGGGTTTGAAATGTTGTTGGGGTTTTAGATATCCCTAATATTATTCCAGTAAAAAAAATACACGTCTTGTATCTTCTCTCCTAGACCATCCATGCACTCACTGCACTGTTCGAGTGGTTGACTGCATTTGGAGTATATGGGTTCAATCTAACTCTCATTCCAGATTTTAAGGTATACTTACTATATACTTACTATATACTACCTGATATTGTGTATTCTAAATTATCCCAAGGAGGTTTACTTTCAATGAAAACTATTTTCATTAACAAGCACCTGTGTGCGCAGTCCTCATGTTGGTGGTTTAGTCTCTAGCTTTTAGGTTTCCAGACACTATTTCTGTAAATATTCTCCTAATTTGTTCTATGTGATGTGTTTAAAAAAAAAAAAAAAAAAGATTAATTAATTAATTATATAGGTATATTCACCTGAGATATAATTTTCTGAAACAGCAACTCTCTATCAGAGTGCCAGAAAACTGGAAAGATGACTGGATCATCATGAGGGAGGCCATCCCAGATGAGGAACAAATCCCATGATGACACCAAGTTTTCACAGCGGGTTGCTGAAACGCTCTAACATCCTGACTGCCTGCATCTAAACTCAGATTAAACAAGGTATATTGTAATTCTATTGTTGTATGAAATTCAATTTACAAAGAGAATAAATAGGTACAAATAGGAAAAGCGCCAGAAAAACTAAAATTGAGCATGACATTATGCTATATATAACCTATCTAACCATGTACATGATGCTCTCTGCTTCTGCACCATGATATGTGTGTGTGTGTTTCTGGGTCTCTGAGCAGCAACCTTTCTGTTTATGTCACTAAATGTATCTCCCTATTTATATACAAGCCTTTAGTAATTTATTTGGAGGTCATTGAGCAACAATGTCACTTGTGGGTGTAAACCCTGGAAATGTTAATTTTTTGGACCAGCAAGACAAACTAGAGGTGGACTCTGATCAATAACTGTGTTTAGGTGAAAGTCTAGGCCTTAAAGGAACACTATAGCCACCCAAATTACTTTAGCTAAATAAAGCAGTTTTAGTGTATAGATCATTCCCCTGCAATTTCACTGCTCAATTAACTGCCATTTAGGAGTTAAATCACTTTGTTTCTGTTGATGCAGCCCTAGCCACACCTCCCCTGGCTATGATTGACAGAGCCTGCATGAAAAAAAAAACTGGTTTCACTTTCAAACAGATGTAATTTACCTTAAATAATTGTATCTCAATCTCTAAATTGAACTTGAATCACATACAGGAGGCTCTTGCAGGGTCTAGCAAGCTATTAACATAGCAGGGGATAAGAAAATCTTAATTAAACAGAACTTGCAATAAAGAAAGCCTAAATAGGGCTCTCTTTACAGGAAGTGTTTATGGAAGGCTGTGCAAGTCACATGCTGCGAGGTGTGACAAGGGTTCATAAACAAAGGAATTTATCTCCTAAATGGCAGAGGATTGAGCAGTGAGGCTGCAGGGGCATGTTCTATACACCAAAACTGCTTCATTAAGCTAAAGTTGTTCAGGTGACTATAGTGTCCCTTTAAGTTGAGCATTGGGGTGATGGGCTATTTGCCTGTTGGGGTTGGAAATGTTTTAGGATTTTAGATATCCCTAATATTATTCCAGTAAAAAAAATACATGTCTTGTATCTTCTCTCCTAGACCATCCATGCACTCACTGCACTGTTCGAGTGGTTGACTGCATTTGAAGTATTTGGGTTTAATCTAACTCTCATTCCAGATTTTCAGGTTTGTATAAAGATGTGAAGATTATAAAAATTTAGCACATATACCAATGATATCTTAATTAGACTTGTGGAGAAATTATGCTCAGCTCCTACGAATGAATGAAATTCCTTTTAATCTGTGCCCAAACAAATAAATGAGTCTGGGATTTACCAGTGGAGTCTTTTTCATTGAATAAAACACAAGTAAATCTCTCATGGATTGATTGCTTCAGGCTTAGATTAAAATTACTTTGATTGTTTTCTCAGTCATAATGTTGTTACTCGACATTAATCTTTGACAAAACGTTTTCTGTAGAATATCATGTTATGTGATGCATTCTTATTTAAAAATATAAAACAATTTGATCAATTAATGATATTGGTATATTCACCTGAGATTTCTTTTTCTGAAACAGCAACTCTCTATCAGAGTGCCAGAAAACTGGAAAGATGACTGGATCATCATGAGGGAGACCATCCAGACAATGAACAAATCCCATGATGACACCATGTTTTCACAGCGGGTTGCTGAAACACTCTAACATCCTGACTACCTGCATTAAAAAAAAAAAAAAAAGCTTATTGTAATTCTAAACTCTTTATTGAAGTGGTCAAATATGTGTTTATTGTACAACTCTAGCAGCAGTACGATCATTGACTAGTTTTATAAAATATATGTTTAGTAGTTTATATATATGCATGGCAACATAATAAAGCAGTATATACTGTGATCCTTGTCTGTAGATAGCACGGTCCTCTAGGGCAAAAACATGCACAGTCCTTTAATTTTATTTTAATCCTGGCAACTTTATTCGTAAATCCACACATGAGGCAGCAGCAAATGTAACCATAAATGAAATAATGTAACACAAATCCCTATAACAAAAAGCCTAGCTCGTCTGAGCACTAACTCACATCAGATTCCCTATCTCTCAGGGGTTACACTAAAAAAATATGGAACGCTTCACGAATTTGCGTGTCATCCTTGCGCAGGGGCCATGCTAATCTTCTCTGTATCGTTCCAATTTTAGTATATGTGCTGCCGAAGCTAGCACTCCCAGTGCCTAGTCTCCTTGATTCTCTTACTGGAGAGAACACCCTCTCTCCTACCTGCTTCCTGAGAGGAAGCCAGCAATCCCCCTCTACCTGCCTAGCAGGGAGTGGTTTATTCCCACTGCTACAGCTGATTATCAGCAGCTGAGCAGTGTGTTGGAGACAGTCCAAAAAACCCTGGCCTGGATCTATGTCTCCCATGAAAACCACTAAACTGTGGAGTGGAGCATTGGCCCTCCCTTCTCTCCAAATACTCCACCCCAGGGGCCCATAACTAAACAACGCTTTGTGTTGCACAAAACACAAACTACATATACTCCCCCTGGGGTTAAATGGCTTCTCTGCCTTCACTTTATCACATATCCTCCCCCCCAGCTCAGACCCATCGGGTCGAGCGGCCTTAAAACACAAACCGTGAACATTCACGTCACCTAGGGCTGTACCAGCCCTGACTTGCTCCTCAGTTACAGGAAGTGGCCTATTGTAGATGGCTGCTACCTTGCTCCCTTGTATTTTAAGGAACCTCCACCCAAGTGGATAACCCAAATAGTTAGCTTCCTCAAATCCTAGATAACACTTGTTAGCGGTCAAACCGGCAGCCCTTACATTATGCACAATTAACTGGACCTTCATCAGGTGTGCTTCACAGTCCACCCTGTGAATCGCCACACCACCAAGGTGGGCAGCTGCATACTCTTGCTGGAACAGAACACTTTTCATCAAAGTAACCTCCATCTCTGAATCTATCAGTGCTTGTGCACTCTTCCCTACCACCATCACCACTTTTATCTGTGCTGTACCACCACCAGTCACCATACACCTCTTTAAGCAAGTCAATACAATCCCATGCAGAGCCCTTATTACTAAGTCATATTGTATTGGCTCTTCACTCTCAGGACAGTTATATGCAATATGTCCTTGCATGTGGCAGTTGAAACATCGGAGTTGTTTCTCAGTCTGGTCTTGTAGCCAAAATGGGGTTTTTAGGTACGTTCTACCATCATAGTTATATTGTCCTCTCTTTCCATTTTCACTGTCTGTCAAGATTGCCGCTTTCCTTTTCCCTGCTTTATCTCCTTCACTTTCAGGTCTTTCTTTTTTCGTACCCTCATTTTCACTATCATCACTACTGGAGCTGCGCTGCAAGGACTTCTTATTCTTCTTAGGGTCAGGTTTAAAATCGTCCTCACTGTCATCAGAAGACACAATTTTCCTCTTCATTCTAGGAAATTCATCCTCTGAATTGTCTTCTATCTTAGCAGGCTTTTCATCCTCTGAATCAGAAGGAATACTTTTAGGAGGAGCTTTATCGTCATTAATAACCATTGGCTCAGGTACATCATCATCATCAGGATCAATAACTGCACGCTTAGCAGGAACTTGATCTTCAGTATCGCTTGCTGTGTGCTTCGGGGGAGCCTCATCGGAGTCACTTCCTGCCTTCTTTGCTGGAGCATTATCTTCAGAGTCGCTCGCTGAATGTTTGGCAGAGGTTGTCCGCTTAGACAGATGCTTTGAAGAAGCTACATGTTTATTGGCAGCTACACGCTTTAGAGGAGCTTCATCTTCAGAGTCACTTTTTGCATGCTTTGCAACTTTCTTTCGCTTATTGGCAGCTGTGCGCTTAGCAGGCGTCTCATCTTCAGAGTCACTTGCAACCCGCCTTGCAGGAGCTTCATCATTCTCTGATCCACTGGCACCCCCTCTCCTGTCCTCTTCTGCATCGCTATGTTCATTCTCGTACTGGTGCCCTGAACTTCCAACTTCATTCGCTTCGCCCTCAGAGGCAGAGTCACGCTCATCCTTCACTGGAACAGATCCCTCCGTGAAGGGCTCCACAATACCCTCCATCAGTTCTGTGAATTCCTGGGAGCCTTCATTGCGCTCTACTGTTAATGCTACAGGTCTCCTCTCTATATCCTCAGAGGGTTGGCCATGGAGGCTGTCTAGAGCAACTTCCTCCTGCATGAATGCAGCCTTTGATCTCAGCTCCATGTTATCATGCTCGGCCTGGCCTGGTATGGAGCGCTGTTCTTCTGCCGGAGGCCCAGACTCCCAGCTTAGCTCCTCTTTCCTTTGCCTGGTTTCCTTCCCAGGGGTATCCTCTGCTTGCTCGGCCTTGAGCAGCCACCTCTCAATGTTAGCAATGCTTTCCTCTGGGCTGTCTGGTGGTCTCCCTGCTCCCTCAGGGGTGTACAGAGACGCAGTTATGGCCTCTCGCTGGGTCATGACAGCCCCGGTATCAAACAGCCGGTCAGGCATTCCGAGTCCCGCCTTTAATCCCATGACTGTGTTCCCAGGATCTGGCAGCTGTTCCAGGTAGTCAGTGCGCCCAGGCCTTGTAGCAGTAGTCTTTGCCAGCAGTTCCAGTTTTACGGCTCCCGAACAATCATTTAAAGTCTTTGTAGCAATACCAGGTGTCTCTGAAATATTTCGTTCTGCTACGCCAATGTCATCTACTATGTCATTTTCGCCTTGGTTTGGCTTAGCTGCGGAAGTGCCCATTTTTTCATCCCAGCATGGTTCTGTAACAGTCGCTCTCTCTTGGCTTAGATCAGAAGCGGCTACATTGCCTTTCTTATTGTGACTTTGTTTTGCCACTACTTCTCTGCCCAACTGTTCAACAGCTGGTCGACATTCTTGGGTAGCCTCTGCTACTAAACAGTGCACAGTATTTTTTAGCTCAACTGGGGTGCTTTGCTTCTCTCTATTAAGCTCAGCTCCTTCGCTGTTGTCTTCTCTGACTCCCCAAGTCAGTCTGCTTCTCATGCCTTTAACTTGTTCACTTGGATGAACATCAGCGGCTTCTGCTTCATTTTTCTTTCCCTGGCTGTATCCACTAGCTTCACTTGCACCTTCCGGGTGGGTTTTGCTTACGACCAACACTTGGCCTTGCGTACATTTATTTCTCATCTTTGCAGTTTTCTTTAGGATGTTTCTGCATGCTTTGGTCTTATCACCTTTACATGGTGTATTTTTACTTGTCTCATGCTTTATAGCACAAACCGACTTTACACTGCTGGCCTCAGTCACAGTCTTTCTTTCTCCTTTTGTTGCCTTGGGAAGATTTCTCAGTACCTTTCTGTTTCCAAATGCCTTTCCAGCTTTCTCTTGAAACATGCAAGATTCAGTGTCTGAGCTTGAAAATGTTTTAGTTTTCAACTCTTTTTCTAAGACTTCATCTGTTGTGATGTCACTCAGAGCAAGTTTGAGGCTTTCACGTGAAGCTGCAATGTTTTGATTTTCATATAAACACTTGTCAACTTCAGTAATCAGTTTGTCTTGTTCTCCCTTCGGAGTCCTCTGACCTTTCTTACTTTGGCGCATGTCATCAGTGTCACCATCACTGCCTCTTGACAATTCCGCTTTTTCCTTTAGTTTTGCTGGTCTCATTACTACCTTTTTTTCTTTTGCTTTTTGTTCCTTGGAGGATCCAGCTGCCTTTTCACTCTCTTCCACGTTATCACTACTTTCAGGCTCAGTTATATCCTTCTTGCCTTCTAATTCCTGTTCTCTCTCTTCTGCGTGTTTCTCAACATCACGCTTTGCTTCCTCCATGCTTTTCAGCTTGCTAAAGACTTCTTCTACTGCCTCTGTTATCTTATGCAGGATGTCAGTAGCTTGGTTACGGGGTCCCTTGTCCCCACGCTCCCTGCAGGGGGCAATCTGCAAAACCTCAGTAAGGGCAGCTCTATGCTCCTGCTGAGTGTCCCTCAGGTTCTTAACCTGTGCAGCCAGGAAACTGTTTGTGCCTTGTTGTTTAGCGGTTGCCTCTTGTTGTACAGCAGTTGTCTGTACCAGAGCCTTCAGCAGGTCCTCCATTATAGCACCACACAGGTAACAGTCTTAAAGGTACAGTGTTTTTTTTTTTTTTTTTCGATTAGCAGGTCTGACAAAATAAAAGTCCTCAATAAGCAGACCAACGGATGACTGGCACACCCACAGACCCTCAATGTGCTACTGTGCCCGCATTCTCCACCATATTGTGATCCTTGTCTGTAGATAGCACGGTCCTCTAGGGCAAAAACATGCACAGTCCTTTAATTTTATTTTAATCCTGGCAACTTTATTCGTAAATCCACACATGAGGCAGCAGCAAATGTAACCATAAATGAAATAATGTAACACAAATCCCTATAACAAAAAGCCTAGCTCGTCTGAGCACTAACTCACATCAGATTCCCTATCTCTCAGGGGTTACACTAAAAAAATATGGAACGCTTCACGAATTAGCGTGTCATCCTTGCGCAGGGGCCATGCTAATCTTCTCTGTATCGTTCCAATTTTAGTATATGTGCTGCCGAAGCTAGCACTCCCAGTGCCTAGTCTCCTTGATTCTCTTACTGGAGAGAACACCCTCTCTCCTACCTGCTTCCTGAGAGGAAGCCAGCAATCCCCCTCTACCTGCCTAGCAGGGAGTGGTTTATTCCCACTGCTACAGCTGATTATCAGCAGCTGAGCAGTGTGTTGGAGACAGTCCAAAAAACCCTGGCCTGGATCTATGTCTCCCATGAAAACCACTAAACTGTGGAGTGGAGCATTGGCCCTCCCTTCTCTCCAAATACTCCACCCCAGGGGCCCATAACTAAACAACGCTTTGTGTTGCACAAAACACAAACTACATATACTCCCCCTGGGGTTAAATGGCTTCTCTGCCTTCACTTTATCACAATACATACACTTCTATATTTTCCGAGACTTTTCCATTATTAGTAAATCAAAATCCAAATGGCAAAAATTAGGTTAAAGTAGCCAAACTGTGACTTGAGCTGAGATGGAACTTTTTTCTATATTAGATTTGCTAGATCGGCTCTTTATGTCTAACTTTTCTCAGGTTTAGTTGCTAACTCTGTACAAGGATTAGCCACAACATTAAATCACTGCCAGGTGAAGTGACAATAAATCACTGACAGGTGAAGTGAATTCCATTTTTATATTGTTACAATGGCACCTGTGAAGGGGTGGGATAGATTAGTCAAGGGGTAGGCAACCTTCTGCACTCCAGATGTTTTGGACTAGGTTGCCTGCTCCTGTATTAGGCAGTAAGTGAATAGTCAGTTCTTGAATTTTATGTGTTGGAAGCAAGAAAATAGGCAAGCGAAAATACTTACACAAGGGCCAAATAGTAATGGCTAGATGATTGCTTCAGATCATCTCCAAAATAGCAAGACTTGTGGGGTGTTCCCAGTATGCAGTGGTTACTACCTAGCAAATGTGGTGCAAGGAAGCAGTATCCTCTTTGATGGGAGGGAATGCTAGCCGATAACAGAGAAGAGCTACTGTAGCTCAAATTGCTGAAAAACCTAATGCTGGCCATGACAGAAAGGTTTCAGAACTCACAGTTTGCTGCGGATGGAGCTGATTAGCCGCAAACCGGTCAGAGCGCCCATAATAACCTCTGTCCACCGCCAAAAGAGGTTTCAATGGTAACGTGAGCGTCAGAACTGGATCAAGGCGCAATGGAAGAACGTTGGTTTACTCATGGTTTACTTCAACCTTCTTTTTTAGGTTTTATGGTCACCACTCTGCTGCATGGTCTGCTGATCGCATCTTTACTAATATCCTGTACATAGGAGATCAACACCACTGAATGTGAATTATACTAGAGCTGGTACTAACTCTATTAAATGTCAGTAAGACTGTATAGACCCATGAATTATTCATTATTTTGATGTGACATACTACACCAATGGAGTCTCTGTGTTTTATTTCTATGTGGATACGAATCCTAAGCAATTAATTATTTTATACTTCTACTAAGAGAAAAGACTCCTCTACAGGACTGACTGCTATTTCCTTGCTATTTCCCTGTTGCACTTTGTTATATAATATTTATTTTACAGTGTTTTATATTCACTATTTTACATAGGATAATCATATCCTTCTCATTGTGCTCTTTAAGTTTTATTTTTAATTGTTTCACTTATATCTTTTTTAGGTGCAACCTTTCCTTTGGTATTTGATTGTTGTTTACATTTATTCTGGGGTTGTGAGGGAGCCCAATTCCCTTAGGTGTGCTGCCTTCTATATATATAATTGTTGTTTCTGTTTTGTTACTCTAGCGTTGATCCTCTGTCTTCCTTTCTTTGCACCCTGTATGTAATATGTGGTAGGTTTGTTGGCTGTGTGTAATGTGTGGTGTGCGATGGCTGTGTGTAACGTGTGGGGGATTTGTTGGCTGTGTGGAATGTGGTGAGGGTAGGTTGTGTGGAATGGGTGTGGAAGATGTTGGCTGTGTGCTATGTGTTGGGGATTGTCAATGTGTGTTTTACGGTGCTCCGTGTTATGCTCCCTCTCAAGCTTACCTTTCTTGATCCTTGGGAGTCCAGCAGGGGTTAAAATTGAATGGTGAGGGGGGTGGGGCTAACAGCCTAGAGCAATGGATGCCTAATCCTTTAGCTCTGGCTCACAGGGTCACAATCTGATGCTATCCTGACAATCTGAGCACATATAAAGACAAAAAAGGCGACATGGCACAACAGAAGGGGAAGAAGAACGCCACAAAGGCAGAAAAACGTAACGTTTTGGGGAATAAATCACAAAACGAGCATACGGAGATTCGGGCCTTCTCTCAAGATGGAGGCGCCAGCTCCGACGGCACAGAGTGCCCCACTCCAACGGAGATAGATCCAGACCCTGACAAGCTCACAAAAAGTCACCTACAGCTGGCACTGGATGCACTGTCACAGAAGTTGATTACAACTTGGCAGCATTCAATGGACTCATTAAGGAAAGATGATCAAGAACTGGGCAAAAGGACATCACATGTTGAATCTAAAATGGAGGAATTTGCCTCGGCATATAACGATCTGGCCAGACACGTGGAACAGATTGAACAAAAGCTCACCACTACTGAATTGAAACTAACTGACCTGGAGGATAGGGCGCACAGAAATAATTTGCGCCTCAGAGGGATACCAGAATCAATACTACCAGAAAACCTACAAACCTATGTTAGAGGTCTCCTTCATGCATATGTCCCAGAGATACCAGCGGATATGTTACTCATAGATAGAGTGCATCGGCTTCCAAGGCCAAGATTCTTGCCTGAAACAGCACCCCGAGATGTCTTGATGCGCATTCATTACTATAATATAAAAGAGCACATATTGCGAGTGAGCCGCAACAAAGTGAAACCGCCGGCAGACTTCCCAGAGATTAAAATATTTGCGGATCTTTCGGCTTCCACCTTACGCAGAAGAAAATACTTCTCACAAATAGCCAACACATTGCGGTCCAACGGCATCAGATTCCGCTGGGGTTTCCCAACAAAAATGCTGTTAACAAAAGACGGATCCACACAAGTTATCACATCACCGGGGGACGGGATAAGAAAATTGCGGCTCTGGGGACTCACAGAAAAAGAACCGGAACCGCAGGTTTCACCACCTCGTCATTTGCAGCTTGAATGGAGCAGAGCTACCCCCACGAAAAAACCTCACTGAAAGACTGTAAGTATAAAACAAAAGCAAGCAAGTTGTAACTGCACACAGCATGGACTGACCTCCATGTATAATACTTGCTAAAAGTTATTAATGTTAATCTGTTTTCTATCTTCCCATCATATGTTTTAAAGCAACCTGTATATTAAGCACATATGGTTAAACCTTCCCATAGTAAGAGCCAATGTAAATTACCTGCTATGGGTTATTAATGATAATCTATTTTCTACTCTTCCACCTAATGATCTAAAGCAACCTGCATATTAAGCAACAAGCCTGCGGTTCCGGTTCAACTTTCCTATGGTAAGAGCCAATGTAAATTACCTACTAAGGGTTGTTACAATTAATCTGTTTCCTACTCTTCCACCTAATGATTTAAAGCAACCTGCATATTAAGCAACTAATGGTTCAATTTCCCCATAGTAAGATACCATGTAAACTACCTACTAAGGGTTATTACTGTTAATTTGTTTTCTACTTTCCCACTAATGAGCTTAAGCAACCTGCATATTGAGCAACATAAGGTTAAATCTTACTCTAGTAAGAGACCATGTAAATTAACTGCCTATGATTATTACTGTTAACCTGCTTTCTTCTTTCCCACCTAATGGGTTAAAGCAACCTGCATATTAAGCAGCATACTGTTCAATCTCTCTATGGTATGAAACCATGTAAATTAACTGCTAAGAATTATTACTGCTAATCTGCTTTCTACTCCCCCAACTAATGATGTAAACAACCTGTACTTTAAGCAACATGTAGTTAAAATTTCCCACAGTAAGAGACTATGTAAATTACCTGCTAAGGGTTATTACTGCTAATTAATCTCCACTCTCCCATCTTATGACCCAAAGCAACCTGCATCGTACGCAACATAAATATGCTAAGTGCAACTGTACGAACAGTCAAGTAACTAATACACCATACCTCCCCAGGAAAGGGGATAGCCATCAAAGAGCTGATGTACTGACTCAATTCAAAAAAAATAAAATGTTTTAAATGTTGCATTATATAGTTGATAAATATGAGTTAATAGATGTCGTCTGTGTGACACGCCAGGGCAATTAGACCATTGGAAGGAGATTATTGGGATATTTGGACAGTCAGGCATACTATAGCACTAGCGCAGTGTCTAAGAAGTCGATGGCACTCACAAACGTACAATGCCTAGAGTGCTGCACAGGTGACACAAAGCATAAGTTTTAGATCTAAAGTTTCCTACACCACAAGTTATAAATATATAATGTATAATATGCTATGTTAGAGGTTGTCTTCAACACCTAGGATATACAAGGTATAAATACATAAGGTATAATAAGTTTTACAAAATGAAGGAGAGGTGATTGCGCACTTTTATAGAAGGAACTCCTGGATTGTGAAAATAATCTCTAAAATCTGTAAGTATAAAAAGCCAACATAGCGTAATAAAGTCACACACAAGGTATGGAAAATTAAATAATTGGAAAACTCACAATGTTTAGAGCATTTCTGAGTTTGCTCTAAACTATGAAGGCAGGATACATCAAACAGATGTGAAATTGCTGGTTTGGGGTCCCCCAGGAGGTATAGATAATCCTCTGTTTAGTAGATCAGGAACCAGGAACCAAGATGAATATATAATAAATACTATAATTGATGCAAAATAAATGAAAAACAATAAATAGCACAACGCGTTTCGACCTAATGCAATAGGTCTTCCTCAGGTGCATATCAGTTTGCAACTAAAATAAGCTCCCTTATATAGGGCACAAAACACTTCATAATCAATTAAAACAAAGAAACAGGTGTACATCCATTAACCTCCCCCTTCTCCGTATATGGTATGTTTCCGGCCGTTTTTCAGTACTTTCGCCTCTTCCAACATGTCAGCCGTCATCATTTCCTTAGTTTTAGACTTAAGATTTTTCTTTTTTATACCACAAGTTATACATAGGTAATGTAGAATGTGATATGGTAAAAAAAATGTCTTCAATATCTAAGATATACAAGTTACAAAAATGTAATGTATAATATTTTAAGTTAGAGAACATCTGCAACACCTATGATATGTACTCAATGTATGCCAATGTTCAACCCTAACCTAATTGCATTCTACGAAGAAGTAAGTAGAAGTATAGATCAGTGTGTTGCAGTGGATGTGATCTACTTGGATTTTGCCAAGGCATTTGATACGGTTCCTCACAATAGGTTAGTCTTCAAACTAAAAGAAATTGGTCTAGATGAATATTCTTGTTCTTGGGTAGAACATTGGCTTAAGGATAGAGTACAACGAGTTGTGATTAATGGTAAATTTTCAGTCTGGACAAAAGTGGTAAGTGGTGTCCCTCAGGGTTCTGTTTTGGGACCACTTCTATTTAACATATTTATAAATGATCTTGAAATGGGCATTGAAAGTCATGTTTCAGTATTTGCAGATGACACAAAACTTTGTAAAGTAATAAAATGTGAGCAGGATATTGCTTTGCTGCAGAGGGATTTGGATAGATTGGGGGACTGGGCACTAAAATGGCAGATGAAATTTAACGTAAAGAAATGCAAATATATGCACTTCGGGGTTAAGAATGCACAAGCAACTTACACACTTAATGGTAGTGAATTAGGAATAACCACACACGAGAAGGATTTGGGAATTGTTATAGACAACAAATTAGGCAGCAATATGCAATGTCAATCTGCAGTTGCTAAAGCCAGTAAGGTTTTGTCATGTATAAATAGGGGCATAAATTCTCGGGATGAAAATATTATTTGCCTCTTTATAAATCGCCGGTAAGACCACACCTTGAATATGCTGCCAGTACAAACCTTTATCTGGAAATCTATTCATAAACAGGGCTATACATAGGACACAAGGTCACACTTTTAGGCTGTAAGAAAGGAGATTTCATCTAAGGCAAAAGGTTTTTATACAGTAAGAGCAATAAGGATAAGGAATTCTCTGCCTGAAGAGGTGGTTTTGTCAGAGTCACCACAGATGTTTAAACTGCAATTGGATAAATACTTACAAAAACATAACATACAGGGATATAATTTCTAATTAGTGGGGTAATAGCTGCTTGATCCAAGGAGAAATCTGACTGCTATTTTGTGGTCAAGAAGGAATTTTTTCCTAGTTTGTGGCAAAATTGGAAGCACTTCAGACTAGGTTTTTTGCCTTCTTTTGGATCAACAGCAACAACATATGTGAGGAAGGCTGAACTTGATGGATGCAAGTCTCTTTTCAGCTATGTAACTATGTAACTATGTAACCCACAACCCTGACTCAGGATGAAACATCCATTAACCCCTTAAAGACTTAAAGACTTTTTTTGCGATGTTGTACATTTGCGACCAGGCATCTTTTTGACACTTTTGTGGTGTTTGTGTTTAGCTGTAATTTTCCGCTCTCTCATTTACTGTTCCCATACAAATTAAATATTGTTTTTTTCAGGACAAAAGGGGCTTTCTTTACATACCATTATTTATATAATCTCATGTAATTTAATTTAAAAAAAATGAAAAAATATGATGAAAAATTTTAAAAAATACACGTTTTTTTGAATTTTATGTGAAAAATCTTTTACTCATCTACAAAAGCGAATGAAAAAAACTGCTAAATAGATTCAAAATGTTGTCCTGAGTTCAAAAATACCCAGTGTTTACATGCTTTTTGCTATTTTTTTGCATGTTATAGGGCTATAAGTACACGTAGGATATTGCTGTTTCAAAACATACATTTTTAAAATGTATCAATAGTGACATTGTAACACTATTATCTGTCATAAATTGCTAAATAACACCCCACATGTACACATTTTTTTTAAAAGTAGACAACCCAGGGTATTCAATATGGGGTATGTCCAGACTTTTTTAGTAGCCACTTAGTCGCAAACACTGGCCAAAGTTAGCGTTCATATTTGTTTGTGTGTGAAAAAAGTAAAAAACTAAATTGAACGCTAATTTTGGCCAGTGTTTGTGACTAAGTGGTTACTAAAAAAGACTGGACATACCCCATTTGCAATACCTTGGGTTGTCTTCTTTTGCAAATGGTATGCCATCATGGGGGTAATTCTCATTCCTGGGCTACCATACGCTCTCAAAGGCAACGTAACCAACCTGGCCATTTTCAATGTAAAAATATTTGACCCATATATTTGACCCTGTAACTTTCAAAAACGCTATAAAACCTGTACATGGGAGGTCCTGTTCTACTCAGGAGACTTTGCTGAACACAAATATTAGTGTTTAAAAACTGGAAAATGTATCACAACAATTATATCATCAGTAAAAGTGCTGTTTGTGTGTGAAAAATGCAAAAAAAGTCACTTTCACTGACAATATCATCGCTGTGATATGTTTTACTGTTTTGAATCACTAATATTTGTGTTCAGCAAAGTCTCCCGAGTAAAACAGTACCCCCCATGTACAGGTTTTAGGGTGTCGTAGAACGTTACAGGGTAAAATACAGTGATAGCAAATTAAATTCTCTGTACTTTCCGACTGGGTTGGCAGGCAGGTCCCTTAAATTGCAATCAATAAAATAACTTAATTATGTAAAAATATTACATAAATACGCACGTAGAATTTAAATATATATGCATATTTATATATTTGAAGTCTACGTGTATATTTATATAATTATTTATGTAATTTTGTATATGGACATATGAATAGTTCGCATTCTTTTTATTTATTTATATATGCATAGATATATATACAATTTCATTCTAAGTGTATTTTGATATAAATATATACATATTAATATCAAAATACAGTTAGAATAAAATTTCGTATAGATATATAATTTTTTTTTTTTTTTTATTATTATTTTTAATTTTTTTAATTTAATTTAAATTATTTATTATTCGTATTTTATAATAATATATATATACAATATATATAGTTATTATATATATTATATATATACGTGTGTAAATTAATTATAAGTGTATTTTTATATTAATATATGTACACATTAATATAAAAATACACTTAGCATGACATTATATATATGATATATAGACATATATTATATAGGTATAATATATGTCTATATATCATATATATACACATATATAATAATATTTTTTTTTTATTAACTATAACTTTAAATTTTTTTTGATTTTACACTGATCTTACACTAGCAGGGAGACTGCCTGTCAGCACAGACAGTCCCCCTGCAGGCAGAGACTAGGACACCTATTGTGACCATGTGGTCGCCCTGTTGGGCGATCACATGGCCACAGGGGTCCTAAACCGCCATGGGGAGACTGTCTGGGCTGCAGGCAGTCTCCCCACACCGGGAGCACCGCCGATCGCCGCCGGGGGAACGACGGCGATCGGGTAAGTACATTGGACGGTTAGGACGGTTCAGGACCGTCACCGGTCGGCAACGCAAAAATGCTGATGACGGTCCTGAACCATCCTCCGTCCTTAAGGGGTTATATAGAGTATCATTTACACCCGAAACCACCTTAAGGAAACACAGAAGTTTCCACCCCCACGGTACCCATAGGAGTACCATGCCTCACGACCAGAGGTTATGTAAATATCTAGTTCATGTTTACCCCCAGTTTCATTTCCCCTCTCCCCTTCCCAGAAAACCCCACCAAAGTGTCACCGACCCAACCAAGGTTCACTGTACAACTCAAGGCGAGAGAAACAACGACAAGGTCACCCAATCAAACCAACCTACTCCACACCTCGAAAAAAAGGCACCATAAACTGTGAAACAAATACACACATGTAACCACAACTGATGCTCCCCCAAAACTAACAACATATGAAAATACAATAACATGACGTTAGGGGATTAAATACCCCACACAAACAAAGGACTCTACTAGCAGGTGCTAAACAGGACAACGTAGACATTCTTTGTCTCCAAGAAACACACGTTGCACACTGCAGGGTCCCAGAGTTTGGGAAACAGGAATATACAACCCAATATCACGCCACTTACTCCTCTAAAACAAGAGGTGTCTCTTTCCTGTTCCATAAATCACTAACCTTTGAACTTTTACAGATGAAAAAAGACACCCAGGGACGCTACCTAATGCTGCACTGCAATATCAACAACGCATTATATACCTTAGTGGGGATATACAGTCCAAACAGCAACCAACGCAACTTTCTACACAAGGTACTGAACAAAATTCCCCACCATAACACCAACTTCTTTAAAAATATGTGGAGACCTCAATCATGTACTACACCCACGTATGGACACGACAGCTCCTACATCCACTCCCAGATCCAAAGCACTAAACCCACAATGTAAGGCCGTCACTAAATTTATTTCAGATTATGGCCTATACGACATCTGGCGTACCCTTCATCCAAACATGAGAGGGAATTCATTCTACTCAGCGATTCACAAAACGCATTCTAGAATAGATCACATTCTGGTGTCACGTGATATGATCTCACAGGTGACCAAATGTCAGCTGGGGGACATCGTGTGGTCAGATCATGCCCCAGTAACACTCACAACCCACGACACTTACAACCACAGAGGGAAACCCCCCCCTGGCAATTGAACAACACATAACTGACTGATGCAGACTTTAACACTAAATTAGAAACAGACATAAATGACTATTTCCAGACAAATCAAAATCCGGAGCTCCTGCCCACCACACTATGGCAAGCCCACAGGGCAGTAACTAGAGGACTACTCATAAGCAGAGCAGCGTATATAAAACGGAGCACACAAAATAAATATCTACAATTATTGACAGAGCTTTGAGATCTCAATAATGAACTATAATAAATAGTGATGTTGCGGACATAAAATTTTCCGTTCGCGAACGGCGAACACGAACTTCCGCAAATGTTCGCGAACGGGCAAACCGGGCGAACCGCCATAAACTTCAATAGGCAGGCGAATTTTAAAACCCACAGGGACTCTTTCTGGCCACAATAGTGATGGAAAAGTTGTTTCAAGGGGACTAACACCTGGACTGTGGCATGCCGGAGGGGGATCCATGGCAAAACTCCTATGGAAAATTACATAGTTGATGCAGAGTCTGGTTTTAATCCATAAAGGGCATAAATCACCTAACATTCCTAAATTGTTTGGAATAACGTGCTTTAAAACATCAGGTATGATGTTGTATCGATCAGGTAGTGTAAGGGTTACGCCCGCTTCACAGTGACAGACCAAACTCCCCGTTTAACGCACCGCAAACAACCGCAAACAGTCTATTTGCACAACCGCAAACTCCCCATTTGCACAATTTTCGATACCAAGCTAGCCATGTCCCGTTACTTGTCCTCACTGATGTCATTCAAGGTCTCTTCCTCCACCCAGCCATGTACAACACCAAGCGTCCCCAAAAGGTGACAACAAGCCCCCTGTATTTTTTTTTTTTAAATGTACACTACTGTTACACCAGATATGAGTTGCACTGGTGTGACACTGTGCCCTGGCAGGCCCTGAAACGCACACGTGTGAAGGAAACTGACTGCTATTATATTACAGTCCAAAAAGTTTTTTTTTTTTTTTAAATGCAAGCTATTGTGACACCAGATATGAGTGGTGGCACTGGGCAAGTGGGCACAGTATACGCTGTGAGCCTGACACACACGCTGGCAGGCAGGCAACTGCAATTAGATTACAGAGAAAAAAAAAAGCAGACTGATGTTCTAGCCCTAAAAAGGGCTTTTTGGGGTGCTGTCCTTACAGCAGAGATCAGATGAGTCCTTCAGGACTGTAGTGGACACTGAATACACTAGCCTAGTTATCGATTTCCCTATTAAATCAGCAGCAGCTACACTGTCCCTCCTCTCACTAAGAATGCAGCTTCCGGGGCGCGGGGTCTAGCTGTCATGGAGGAAAGACGCACTTTGTGTGAGCTCCCTCAATATCTCACTTTAAGCAGCTATCAACAAGCGAATTTCCCCCCAGAAGGGGATGACTCAGCAATGTTGCTCCTACCTGACCGACCCGACATGCTTAATAGCGGTCAGCAACTCGACAGAGTCTTACTTACCTCCGCGTGGCAAGTGTGGCCTGGTGCTCACCGATCCTGGGATGCCCAGGAGCAGCTACTTCCCGGCAGGAGCTCTGTTACCCCCCCTTCGGATCGGTGGGGGTTATCCCGGTCCACCCCTGAGAGGCTGTCTGGAGCTCATGAACGCACAGAGCACAGCCGCCCAGGCTGACATACTGATCTGCGACTCTCCCAATATGGCGGCAGCCGCGTGTCCTCCTGGTACCAGCAAAGCATGGCAGGATATTGAGTCTAAGCTGGACAGACTCTTCAATCAATTTTGGAAGCAAATAACAAGCAGGAAGCCCCAACAAGCTCCACCACAGCCCCAACAAGCTCCACCACAGCTAAGCGAAGCAGTCCCCATTAAAATCCACCAACGCAAAAGGCGTCGAAGATGGGACCGGAGGCACAAACAGAAATGCAGAGCCTGCCCCATGTCAAGCACTCGCCTCCACCTTAAGCCACCACAATCCCGCACCGGACGTGAAGCACCACCGGGACAGATCCGACCACCCGACAAAACAAGCTTCCACCACCTCAAGCCGTGAACCCGGCACTCAGCCAGAGGCTTGCCTTTGTTGTTCCAGGTATCAGGGACTCCCAGGGTCTGCACCTGGCGCCCAGAAGGGATCGGATGAGCACAAGCAGTAAACAGCAGCCTGCCAAGCATGTCCCACTATAGCCGATCCTCCACACCATGCCTTTGATCACATGAACTGCTCTCTGCACATTAACTAATCGTAAAGTAGCAAGCGTTTAAACATGTCATTATTTCACCTCCTAAAGAGTTTATTGTAGTAGTTCCTTACATGCCTTTACCTTAACCGTTCATGTATTATGTTATTCACTAGTCTCATCTCATGGGGCGACTCACACTTGATTTATAACTAGTGGTGGAGCTGCTGATATAAATACACAGTTGATATCGTGCAAGCTACACCCTAAACATGACAGCCATCTTTCACAACAATGTACTGCTATATACTCATACCCTCAGTGCAACTAGCCCTGATATACGCACGTTCAGCCTAGCATGCTCAAATATAACACACTTCTGTCTAAAAAAAATACAAAAAAAAAAAAGAATGCAGCTTCCGAATGAATCTAAAATGGATGCTGTCCAGGAGGTGGGAGGGTCTGGGAGGGAGGGTCTGCTGCTGATTGGCTGGAATGTGTCTGCTCACTGTGAGGTACAGGGTCAAAGTTTACTCAATGATGACGAATAGGGGGCGAACCGAACATATGTTTGCCGTCTGTGGCGAACGCGAACAAGCTATGTTCGCCTGGAACTATTCGCCAGAAAACTGTTCGGGACATCTCTATTAATAAAACCCAAAAACGAAAGACTAATAGAAATAGCACTTACCACTAAACAAATCAATGACCTGCTGCTCCACAAAACTGCCCAGAACCTCCACAAACTCAAATTACGGCATTACACACAGGGTAACAGCGTGAACATCGTCACTTGGAACACGACAGGTTTGAGACACCTATACCAGCTATATGACCAACGCAAACTTATATCATTTAAGCAGCTGCAAAGGGAACACAAACTCCCTAACTCAGCAGAATTCGCACATAGGCAGGTTGGCTCTTGGCTGGGAAAACACAAACATTTACTTCCCTCAAAAGACAGGTGGACAAACCTTACAATCCTAGAGCAGATGTGCCTACAGAACAAACAGCCTTCACATCCATTATCTAAGATATACAATCAAAACTATCTAACAAAATCCCCACATGACCTTACATTTGTCCAAGCGTGGGAAACAGAATTGGGCAAGAGACTAACGGATGACCAATGGGCATACATATTCCGCGTAAACAAAACCCTAACACTGAACACGTCCCATTTGGAAATAAGTAGGAAATACTGTACCGCTGGTACTTGGTCCCTACACGAATGAAACATATCACACCGGCACATTCGGGGATTTGTTGGAGATGCAACAAACACCCAGGAACAATGCTGCACATGTGGTGGACATGCCCAGATCTGGGGAAACTGTGGACAGACATACACTCCCTAATACAAAAGGTGACCAAGACTAACCTACCACAACACTACATCCTCCAGTGCTTACCAACTAGCATTAAAAAAGCTGACAGATACTTAATATACCACATTATTTCCGCTGCACTCACAAATATAAGCAGAAAATGGTTACAAACAAAACTTCCGCACATAAATGAATGCATTCAACAAATGGAAGATACAAAAAAGTATGAAATGGTGGATAGAGCGCATAGCCCCTACCCCTTCCCCCCTCCCTCCCCAGTTCTTTGGGGAACTGTATCCTGGTTCTACCTCCAAGTTAAACCCCCCCATACCAACCCAACCACCATTAGGAACGTACAGTACATTTCTAAGTCAAGACCAGAAACCAGCACAAACAGCACCACCATAAGAGCTCATCTGGAATAAAGAGCTGAAAGAATTATAATATGTATGATCTAACAAAGTATGGTGTAACTAAAGAATCTTTCATGTCAAAACTGTGAACTGATAGCATGTACATATTGTAACCATTACTCTAAACAATGTACCATGTTGGAATGTAAATCTGTACACATTGTAAAACCATAAAAAGTGCAACAACAACAAAAAATTGAATGGTGGTCCACTAGGGTTTACAACTCCCTGGTGGTCCAGCAGGGGGTTAAAAGAAACAATGGCTTCTAAAGAAAAGCATGAGTACAATATAATATTTATCAATTCGCTAGTTGTATATTTTTTACATTACTATCATAGTATGCAGTATATTACTTTGCTGAAGCAGACTAAGCGATGCATTCATTTCCTACTACATCTAATGAAGTGCCTTTTATTAGTATATACAATGATGTCACAAATTGACACCTTAACAGATATCACGATGGGAAAATTATAAAGGGTTGATATTGAAAGTTTAATATGTATTTGCTGTGTCGCAAAGCAAGGCTTAAAATAGAGTTTATTATAGCTAAAAGAACGGAGGCCTGGTATCTCCTGTATTCAAAGTTGCTGATACTATTGACTGTAAAGTTTCTTTCTGACCTTGGGTAGCACACAAGCGCAAGTCTACCCTTCTACCCCCTACCTTTCTCAGTAACAGCTGTACATAGATTTTGTAGAATATAAGTAAGCTATAAAAAGGTTTTGAAAATGCAACAATGACATCTACACATGAACATCTAATCAAGATGCCAGCTTCTGTAACAAGCTTTGCATGTAGAAGAATTCATGAATATCTGATCTGCAACAACCCCACATATCTATTAAGCTCCTGCAACTGTCATCAAATCAAAACACTAAGCCCTCAGTGAATACTATCCTAGCAACCTACATTTTTACCCTACCCTTACATTTTCTGTCACTATATCCCACTCCCACTATAGTACCATCTACATATTGTTGTATACAATTGATGTAGATTAATTTAGAAATAAACAAATATGTTTAAATGTCTATCTGTTCCTGTCCAAATCTGAGATGATTAAATTGCGTATACGCAGAAGTAAGTTCACACTGACACACGGAGTTCAGGTTAAAAGCACTTCGAGAAAATTTAATGGCATCTGATTAAAAACGGGCTCGCAGACCCTTATAAGAGCAGAATTACATCATCATTGAATATCAAGATTACAGTAAATAAACATCATTAATTGGATTAAGTGTTAAGTGGTTATGTCAATGTCCACCCATCAATTTTATTAATTGGCTCAAGAACTAAGTGGTTAGCTATGTGTCCTCCCACCAGGAGGTGGCGTCATTCTAGACACGGGTGTGGATAGATGGTTCAAGCGCCACCTTACCCAGCACGAGGCTTACTCGGTGGGAAGGGGGGCTTGGGCGTCATTTTGGGTAGTTAGTGATGTCAGACTTGTGATTAGGTTCAGGGTCTTTTTTATGAAAGAACATTTCATTAGTACAGCGTTTCTCATGGCCTAGCTATAAGATACATTGTTGCATGTTACTGGAATTCGATGATTCCGGGGTTAGTCATATCCTTCTATAAAATACAGTCTCTATTCATTATTCTAAATGCTGTTAGGAAATCTGTCATGTAATGAAGTCAAAATGGAGAATCTGTCATGTAATGAGGTTAAAATGGAGTTAGTACAAAAAATCAATACATGTTTTAATATAGGTTTTTAATAATTCTACATCAGTCCCCCCTATGAAATGTTAGATTCTAAAAAAGATAAACTTTATTTGTTAATACCAGAAGACGTGTTAGCCCAAAGGCACAGAAACCCGGTGACCGCTAGCTAGGTGTTATTGCAAAGTGCAATTCTGTCCCTTCCTTTCCCTAACAGGCTGCAGCACATCCGTCAATACGGTCAGGAAATCTCTTCACTCCGCTGGTGGCCCATGGTGGCTAGTCCACCACTTCTCCGCACGGCAGTCAGTTCCATAGAGACGAACGCTGTCCCTAAGCTGGTTCCCTACCTAAAACTCTTGCACTTTATCAGTGAAAGGGATAGTTTACAGCGGTATACAGGGTGGGTTGAGATCTTGGAAATCTTGGTCATCAACTGTCAGATGTGCAAAAGTTGGTGTTGCTTGGTCTACAGTCTTCTGTGGGAATTTCCTCAGACAAGGGAGGACACAACAAACGAGAAGAGCAAAAATAAAAAGAGAAATTAGTATTGCCATACCAATATGCATTAAAGCTTTTTGCCATCCTGTCATCCAACCAAACCATCTTTCCCAGGGATCTTTTATCCCAGAATTCCTTTTTAACTCTTCAGAGAGCTTATTTAATTTCTCTATGGCCAAAGTGACTTTACCATTAGGACCTGTGTTTTCTGGGATGTAAGTACAACAGGTCATGGTGTCGGGCAATATTTTACATACACCCCCTTTTTCAGCTAGAATCATGTCTAAGGCAATTCTATTCTTGAAGGACATTTGAGATGTAGGCTGCAGCTGTTCGGCTAAACCCTGGAGGGCATCCCTGGTGTAGTTAACAAAGCGTTGTTGCTTGTAATAAATGTAATTTATCCAATTTAAATTCTTGTTTGCAGTAACTATGGTGAAAAGTGATTCATTAGGCACCCCCCTAGGCACCCCAATGGCATCAATGTAAATATGGGGGTCAAAACTGCCTCTTACTGGGGCTTCACGCTTAACCTTGGCTGGTGTGTGTATGGACTCATGTATGTCAGGGTGTATGTCAGAGATAATATGTATAGGCATGATGGCTTTAGCCAGAGTACACTCCCCCCACCATTCCTTGTCCATCCTGGATCTTAGCTGTAAATCCCCACACAACCAGTAAATATCCCCCAATGACCTAGTATGGAATTGTAACAGGTGCATAGGGACAGTTCTGTAGGTGGCACAATACCCTTTGGAGAAATTACCCAAGAATTTACCAATTCCATCATAATTAGCATAACAGGTGTAGTTACCTTTATAAACTGTAACACCATCTGGGGGTTTGACATCCTTGGTTAGAAGAGGGTATTCTGCTGTCCATGCCTTGCAGAGGGACCTATTGAAGTTGTAGTGGTAGGCAAAAAGACTCAAAACACATTCTTCTATATCTACTGGCAAAGTTAAAGGTACGGTGCCGAGGTGAGGCCGGGCACCACCACACACATAGCATGCAGTCCGGTTATGTTTGTTGGCATTATATTTCATCCATTCTAACCATAAATTAACATCATTAAAACCTGTTTCAGCGGCCATGGTATCTTCAAAGGTGGGGTTAGCAATGGCCATCATGTCTTTAAAGGACTGGATGTGTGGTTTTAATGGATTTGAGACCATATGAGTGGCCCCTTGCCACTCTGGGGAGTGGCACATATCTTTCAGGTAGAAGTGCCCTAATTTGTTATAGGAACCTTTCTTCCAATACATTCCCATTACATACTGGTCTGCATCTGTTGGACTGGGATGCTCAATATTTAGGATTAATTTCATGGGTGTACCTCCTCCTGGCTTCCTTAGGGTCATTCTTTGAAGGAGGGATCTACCATGGTCATCTACCTTAGATAGGGCACTTTTGGGTTTGTAACCCCAGGCAGGCCCAGCATTCCACCCTGCAGCCCCCCAATGGTTACAGTTATGTCCCCATTGTTTGTCAACTACACAAACATAGGGGTCTTTTACATGTGGGATATCTCTATAGATATTTTGAATTTGTGACGTAGGGAATGGGCAGTCTACAATGTCACAGTAATCAAAAGTGTAAGTAGCCACACGGGTACATGAAGAATTGTACCAGAAGGTATACCCACTGGCATCTTTAGTAATGGCTACTTGTTGGGCCTTAATTAAGCTAATTAAGGAGATGATGTACCAGAGGCACATGGTTGTGCGGTATCTGCTTCCTCTGGGGCAGGAGTCTTCTTGCAATGGGAAGCGTGGATCCAATGTGGCCTGCCGGCCAACTTGACGGAGGTTGAGGTGATCAGGAGAACTTGGAATGGTCCGTCAAATCTTGGTTCCAGGGTATGTTTCCGCACAAATTTCTTGACCAGAACACAATCTCCGGGAAGCAGGTTGTGGGTACCTGTGTCAAAATCGGGATCTGGAATTGAAGAGAAAACTTGGGCATGTATTTTGTTCAAGGCACTTGCAAGTTCAGTTACATAGTCTACTAAAACATCAGTTTGAAGCTGCAACTGTTGCGGGTAATAACAACCTAGTCTGGGTGCAGTCCCAAATAGAATCTCATATGGGGATAACGAGTGCTTCCCTCTAGGTGTGTGCCTAACGCTGAATAAAGCTATTGACAGGCTTTCTGGCCAGGGCATCTTTGTTTCTTGTGACATTTTTAACATTCTGGCTTTTAGGGTGCCATTCATGCGTTCCACTTTGCCACTACTTTGTGGGTGGTAAGGGGTGTGAAAAGCTAGGGTCACTCCCAGAGCAGTCCACATTTATTTAGTCACTGTTGCTGTAAAGGCTGGGCCCTGGTCACTTTCAATAACTTCTGGAAGTCCAAATCTACATACAATGTCTGTAAGTAGACGTCTTGCTGTTGTTTTTGCAGTGATATTGGTTACTGGGTAGGCTTCAGGCCAGCCTGAAAACATGTCTACTATTACTAGTGCATATTCATGAGGCCCACTCTTGGGCATTTGTATGTGGTCAGTCTGAATTCTCTGGAATGGGTACATGGGCTTAGCCAGGTGTTTCAAAGGCACTTTGGTTGGCTTTCCTGGGTTGCATTTTGCGCAAATGACACAGGCCCTACAAAAGCTGTTGATCAATGTTGTGATTCCAGGTGCTTCATAATACTTTTGTATGAGGGCGGCCATTAAGTCTTTTGACAGATGTGCAGGTCCATGTGCCCATTGGACAACTGCTGGATATAAATTCTTAGGAAGGCAGAATCTAAAGTTGTTGTAATATACTCCATCCTTTAGGACTGCTCCTTTCTTCTTCCATTTCTGTATTTCTTCGGGGGCAGTTGTAGCTTGCTGTTCCCGTAAGATTCTTAGGTCAGTAGGAAGAGTCTGCAAGGTAAAAATAGGAATTTCTTCGTGAAGTATTTTGCAGAAGGTGGGACCCAGAGAGCAGAGTGTGTGGGTTTGGCACAATAGGGGTGTCCAGGACTGTGGCTTCATTCACTGCACGGAGATCCTGGACCATTCTGTATTTCTCTGGTTCACCTTTTGGAGTCTTCTTCTTCACAGGAAATAATGGGGTGTTGCATTTTGATTCACATTTCACGAGAGCACCCTTCTCCAAGAGTGCTTTGATTTGAATTGAAATAGCTGCAGCTTGAGCTGGTTTTAAAGGATATTGTGGTTTCCTTGGTAGCTTTGCTCCTGGAATGAGTTTTACCACCACAGGTGGAACCTTTAGGTGTCCTATGTCCTCTGGGCCTGAGGACCACAGCTTTGCAGGTACTTGTGTCTTCAGGGAATCAGGGAAATTGGACCTCAGTTCTTTTGCCTCCCCATGGGGTTCCTCTAAATGGAGCATCAAAGGCAGAGAGCACAAGGCTGAGGTGTCTGACACAGACAGAGGAGTAGATAACTCTACTTGTCCATCTGGAGTGAAAATGATAGATGCCTGCAGGCGTGAGAGGACATCAGCGCCTAACAGGTTAATGGGGCATGTGGAGGATACCACAAAACGAGCAAGCAAACTAGGGTAGTTGCCAACTCGTAATGGAGTTGTTAAAGGACTGTGTCTTGGTAGGCCATCCACTCCTACACAAGAGACATCAATATTTGACAGAAATGATGGGTCTGGCAGATCTTGTTCTCGCAGAACACTTCGGGCTGCACCTGTGTCAACAAGAAATGTAGTAGGTTGTCCTTCAATGGGTAGAGTCACAGTGGCAAGTGGCCCCCCCTTATCCCCTGAAGACACTGCCATGACAGGGGTTAATGACACAGGCTTGCCAATTTCCTAATCATCTGGTTCCTCAACAATTGGAACTGCTTTTGGGGCTTTGGGGACATGTGCAGCCTTTGTCACTTCTTGGGCTCTGGGCATTCACCTCTGAAATGTCCTTTAGCACCACAATTAAAGCAATGTCCATCCTCGGGTTTAGTGCCTTTTGGGACAGGTCCGGTGCGGGACACCATGAGAGGAGCTGAATTTGGCCTTCTAGGAGTCTGGGCAGATTCCAGACCTCTAGCAACTAAGAGTAAGGTATCCAGAGGGACTACCTTATATTCAGGGCGTGCAGCAATGATTCCCTTGCGTATGGAGTCTTTGACACCTTGGACAAATGCACCAGACAGCATTTGAGAATGGATCTGGTCTGTGAGATCAAATCCCAAATCTGTAAACAGTTGAAACAGTCTTGCATGAAACCTTTCCACTGATTCTCCTTTGTCTTGTACAATATCAGTAAGGCCAGCAGCCTGATCTGCAAGTTTGTCCTTAGCCCATTCCTTTAGCTGGTTGCAGAATGCTACTCCGGAGGGGTAATCAATGTCACTTATGAGCAAATCTGTGCTGAGGTGGCGGGCTATGCTGGGCCAGTATGCATCTCCGGCTTTAATAGCACAAATGCTCAACAAATCACGCCATGCAGCGGAATAAGTCTTTTGGATTTGAACTATCCCTCGGTAAAAAGGCATAGGTTGCTTTTCTGGGTCAGGGAGTGATTTCATCAGAGTACTAGCCTGGGTAGGATTAAAAGCTACATATTTAGGAGGGGCCCGATCCCCCCGGCCCGTATGTCCGAAAGGATCATCGAGGGAACGGCGAGGCAGAGGCCCCGTGGCATCCTGTGAGCCCTGGGATCCCTCCTCATACTCATCTTCGTCTGTGACCTGGACCCCTTTGAGTAATGGGGCCATTTGAGGTGTCAGAACCGGGGGAAATGAGGGAATCCCAGATGCTGGGGTGGCCAGTGGATTATGAGGTTGGGGTGAGTAGTCACCAGGAAGTACCGGCATTAGGGGTGCTGGATGACTGGGGGCCGCCATATTGGAGGCGGGAAAGGAAGCTGCGTTAGTGTTAAGGGAGGTAGTGGCGGCCATGTTGGATGTGGGCACATCCGAGGTAGACTGTGCCGGATTGGGCGTGACCGGGGTCTGGGGAGTTGCTTGGGGAAGGAAGTAGGCTTGGCTTGGGTAGGGCAGGGCCATGGGGTAAGGGAAGGGGTAGGGCCAGGCCATCTGGGCAGGGGTTTGGGTGGAACTTGGGGAGGGCGGGTTAGTTGGGCAGGGATTAGGGAAGGAGGTGGGACATCCGGGGTATGGATATGAAACTGAAGGGGTGGGAACTTGGGCTGTGGGAGGAGTGGGAAGGGGAGAGAACGGAGAGAGATTAGCAGAGGCGGGTGTAGTAGGAGGAGCCGGAGTGGGTGTAGTGGGATTGACAGTAGCAGGTAAGGAGGGGTTAGAGAACTGGGTGGATGCAAGTGGGAGGGTAGGATTATTGACGGAGAGAGAGCGTAGGGAAGGAATGGCGGATGAAATGTTTGGATTAGGCAGAGAAGGTAGTGCAGGTATGGATGAGGATGATGGGAATGTTAGGGATGATGATGGGGAAAATAATGATCCATCAGAATTCAGGACCGGACAAACAGGGGAAATGACGGGATGGGTGATGGGAGGATTGGGAGTGGGGAACATGGTCAGCTGGCTGTCACTTATTGCTGACTGAACCTTGGGAATGGACATCCCCTGGGCGCCTTTTTGGGGCGCTGGCTGAGGGAATGCCCCAGCAACATAATTATTATGATATACATACAATTTTACACCTTTGTGATCTATTTCTTCCTCAACCCAACCTTCCTGCTGAATAGCCTTTGCTACTCTATATCATGCTTCTGCAGTACGTAATAAATCATTATCTGTAAGCTTGCCTTTCTTCTCTGTCAGTAATCTACGCCAGCTTTCTGGCTGCAATCTACCACATGAAGGCACAGCAATTTTACACACTTTAGCAATCTTTTCAATTCTCTTAACCATCTCTTCACCCTCTCTATCTTCAACTAGATCACACGCTAACCAGCCCTTATTGGGCTTTTCTAATCCCTGTCCCATTCCCCCTATAAAAGGCGTCCCAGATATAGAGGAAAGAAGGTTTTAAACAGAGTGTCTACAATGCTCGACTGCCACTCGGAAGGGTGGGTCCCCCCAAGTGCGTCTTCCCAAAACGTAGACTAGTCACGAATTCCGCCTACCCGAGGTAGCCACGGATTGGAGCGAGGTAAAAAGTGTGTGACCAATCACTTCTCTCACAAGAGAAATAGGAGTGGAAAGTGTAAATAACACAGGAAGTAGAGTGAAAAAGTAAAAGTAAAGTGAAAGTAGAGACAGACACAGGAGTTTGAATGACTCCCAATTAAAACAACAATTCAATTGAAATACAGTGCATGCATCACAGTTCAAATAAATTCAACAGTTATCCCTTTCCTTTACTCATGTGACCAAAGTCACCTCCCTCAACCTCGTAGTGTCCCCGCTCGGAGAATGACTTCCTCAAGTCTCACTACCAGCGGCCACAGGAAACAGCAACCATCTCCGACCCGAATCCTGTATAGCCTCCCTTGTTACAGCAGTCCACTAAGTGTGGCCACCACTATCCTCACCCTCGTAGCGCCCCTACGGACCCACCCGTAAGTCTCACTACCACGTGGTGCTGGAGACAGCAATGCCTGCTTGAATCCACACGCCACAAATAAAATTGGAATTCCACCAGCCTCAGCGCTCGAAGCTGGAGGGTACCACCTCTCTGCAAGCAGAGGTATGTGCACAATGAGGCTAGCTAGGCTATCAAAGTGACACCATGGGGAATCCCCAGGAAGCAATGAGTCTACACCCCTCCACAGATTCCCCCTCCTCTTTTTCCTTACTGCTGCAGCTACCCAGCACCTAAAAGAGGTAAACAGGCAAAGAAGACCCCCAGGAAAACTTCCACAAGTCCACCCCCCTTTTTCCCTACAGCCACAGCCACGTGGCTCCTAAAAGGAGTAAACAGGCAACAGAGGACCCCCAGGCAAACTACCACAGGTCCACCCCCCCCTTTATCCCAAAAGGGGTACACAGATAAACACTCTACCCGGGCACTTAAGCGAAAGACAGACCAATACAAACACACCCAGGCAACAGATAGACTAAATGCAGGTAAACAGGTGGGTAACAACAAGACACCGGGCAAGATATTACCTGTCTTTGATGTCCTCCCGGTAGCAGTCACAGACACTTGGACGGGTCAATCAAAGGGGCTGGAACATACCGGCTAGGCTCTGCAGTAGTCTTTACCGTGTATTCAGAGGTGATCAATCTCCTATCCTTCCCCCCGGATTCCTCCGTCCAACAGCGTCTTCCTTAGGATGGCTTACCGGCCAGAGGCCATAGCCCGGTGCCCCACGCTATGGGCGCCAAATTGATGTAGATTAATTTAGAAATAAACAAATATGTTTAAATGTCTATCTGTTCCTGTCCAAATCTGAGATGATTAAATTGCGTATACGCAGAAGTAAGTTCACACTGACACACGGAGTTCAGGTTAAAAGCACTTCGAGAAAATTTAATGGCATCTGATTAAAAACGGGCTCGCAGACCCTTATAAGAGCAGAATTACATCATCATTGAATATCAAGATTACAGTAAGTAAACATCATTAATTGGATTAAGTGTTAAGTGGTTATGTCAATGTCCACCCATCAATTTTATTAATTGGCTCAAGAACTAAGTGGTTAGCTAGGTGTCCTCCCACCAGGAGGTGGCGTCATTCTAGACACGGGTGTGGATAGATGGTTCAAGCGCCATCTTACCCAGCACGAGGCTTACTCGGTGGGAAGGGGGGCTTGGGCGTCATTTTGGGTAGTTAGTGATGTCAGACTTGTGATTAGGTTCAGGGTCTTTTTTATGAAAGAACATTTCATTAGTACAGCGTTTCTCATGGCCTAGCTATAAGATACATTGTTGCATGTTACTGGAATTCGATGATTCCGGGGTTAGTCATATCCTTCTATAAAATACAGTCTCTATTCATTATTCTAAATGCTGTTAGGAAATCTGTCATGTAATGAAGTCAAAATGGAGAATCTGTCATGTAATGAGGTTAAAATGGAGTTAGTACAAAAAGTCAATACATGTTTTAATATAGGTTTTTAATAATTTTACATCACCAACAGCCATGTAAGGGTTTGAAGGGTGAGTATTACTTTCCTTTCATTCCTCGCAATGCCAATTTTCACAATTGCTCATGTAGAAGATCTCAGACAATGCTTTGTTTCCCCATTGATGCGATACTTCTAATTTACAATACTTTTTAGATACAGTTACTTGTCCTAGATATTGATTTTCAGTTATACAATCAAATGTGATAGGATTGTACAATTCCTGGTAGAATCAGGAGGGGATCCAGAACATAATCTTAGGAGGGGCAGTGGTTGTGGGCTGTGGTGAAGGATAGGGGGCTGTAGTGTGCAGGTATAGGGGGCAGTAGTGTTGGTTAAGATGCTGCAATGGGAGAATAAGGGCTCTAAAGTGGGGGTGATAGAAGCTGTAGTAGGGAATAGGGGCTCTAGTTGGGGGGTAGGAGCTGTTTAGGGGATGTAGCAGGGCTGCAATTGGTGGGTTAAGGGCTCTAGTGAGTCAGTAGGCAATGCTTTACTATGGGGAGGGCCTAATGCGCTCATAGCGCTTGCCATGCATGTGCATTAGGCCATGCATGTGCATCAACGCTGGAATTAAGTAAGTGATTAAAGTTTTTTTTTAACCTTTTATGTGCTGCATGGGGGGCCATGAGTGAGGGGGGATCAGAGGGCAATATAGTGTTCTTTTAAGAGACCTGTAGAGAACATTTTGACTTTCATGGTCATCACTCCAAGCATGTTCATTCTGAACGCTATGGAAGGAACACTGCAAGTACCTTAGCCACTACAGTTTGTTGTAGTGATTATGGTGCCAGGATTGCCATGACACCCCACGCACAGTAAGTAGTTAAACTATTCCAGAACGGTTGACTTTTTATCTGTGGTCTGCTAGGGCACTGCTCCCCACCTCCATTATTTCAGAGAGTGAGGCAGAAGCTCTCTATCTGAACTAAATCTGGCAGCAAAGGAATTAGGCTCAAACACTAAGAGTAATCAACTCATGCTCTCGGCCAATGTTTACTTTCAATGTTGTTCTGTGAGTTAAGTAAATCGGCTTATAATTTCTGAGGAGCTGTGCATGAGTTAATCTGTTGACTGGAACTCTCATTATTTTCAGAAAAATAAGGAGTATTAAGAGTTATAGTCAACTTCTCAACAGCACCATAGATGAAGGCAACCGCTTGAGGATTTATTCGAAATTGAACTGTAGTAACTGGTAAAGCAAGTAGCAAAATAAATGTCAAACTGGATGATGCACTACAATGCACTGTTTGATCATCCATGATGGTGTGTCATAATTAAAGGCTTAGAACAGAGGCTTTAGGTAATTGTGATCAGCAGTAAGAGCAGCAGATTTCTTTAATGGAAAATGTCTTGAACAAATGTTGGACTAATCGAAACATTAAATTGATAAATAAGTACAAAAAAAGAATTAAATCAGAGAAAAACCCAGAACTAATAATACATTTGTTCTGTATCTTTGTATTAGAATGTAATTACTTTACCCACCACTGTGACATGTTAAAAGAGCTAAACTGGCTATTCAGGGGTCAAGTCATGGGGAAAAAAGTGTGGGAACTCCCCCCCCCCCCCAAAAAAAAACCCCAAAACACTTGTATGCATATATAAACGCGTGCACACACATACACTCACAGACGCACACACATACTCAGACACTCACACAGTGGTGTATTTTAATTTTGTGCTGCCCTAGGCATGACTATACCTGAGCACCCCCTAATCTAAATTTACCACTCCTTCCTGTCAAGGGCGCACCGCTTCCTGATTAAGAACCCACCCTTCCTCTTAAGACTCCACCTTTTCCTGCTCCTTTTAAAGAAATACTATAGTGCCAGGAAAACAAAGTTGTTTTCCTGGCACTATAATTCCCTATAGTTCCCCCCTCCCCCACTCAACACTGAAGGGGTTAAAATCCTATGGGTAATTAGCAGATGTTGGATGTCCTCATGCACAGGGTGGGGACGTCCAGCATCAGTTAGGCGAATTTTGGTCACCTAACCACCCGGAAGTCCCTCTAGTGGCTATCTGGTAGACAGCCAGTAGAGGTGGAGTTACCCCTCAAGGTAATTATTGCAGTTTCTGAGAAACCGCAATAATTACACTTGCAGGTTTAAGGGGACTGGGACACTGCACCCAGACCACTTCAATGAGCTGAAGTTGTCTGGGTGCCTATAGTGTCCCTTTAAGCACACTCTCTGACAGACACCCACACTGACAGTAACACACACACTCAATGACAAACACACAGATGTCACTGATTTGACACGCACACATTCACTGACACACACTCATTCATTGACAGAGAGACACACACAAACACACTGACAGACACACACTAATAGTCACACACACACTAAATGACAGACTCTCAATGATTTGACAGACACTTACAAACATACACTAAGAGAAGCACATACACGCAAACATACACTAACAGAAGCACATACACGCAAACATACACATGCATACACTAACAGAAGCACATACACTCATACACACACGTACATACGCTAACAGACGTAAGTACACTCATACACACACACTGACACAAACACACATACACTAACAGACTAACAGACATACACACACATACATACACTAACAGACACACATACACACTAACAGACATACACACACATACACTAACAGACATACACACACATACACTAACAGACATACACACACATACATACTAACAGACATAAACACATACACTAACAGACACACACAGACATACACACACATACACTAACATTGCCCACCCACCGAGCCTCCCTACCTTTTAGGAAACCTGTCATGGAGGGGGGGGCACCTGCCCCCCCCTTCCCCCCCTCCCCCCCCCCGGCGGGCGTCTCTCTCCCTGTCACACCAGGGGCGGATCCAGAGCCTGATCTCGGGTGGGGCACTTGTAGATTATTTAAAGAAATAATCAATGCACAATAACCACTACAGCTCTGTGTAGTGGTTATGGTGCCAAGAGTGCCAGGACCCCCTCCCAGAATAAGCAGTCAAACCGTTTCAGAACAGTTTGACAACTTACCTGGGGTCTGCTGGGATATGGGGCTCTAGTAGGGCATAGGAGCAGTGGTGTGTGTGAGTGGTGCAATGTGTGAGGGGTGCAGTGTGTGTGAAAGGTTCCATGTGTGTGGGGGTGTGTGTGTAGTGTGTGAATGTGTAGGGTGTGTGGGGCAATGTGTGTATGGGGGGCAATGTGTGTGTGTGGGGTAGTGTATGTATGGGGGGAAATGTGTGTGTGTGGAGCAGTGTATGTATGGGGGGCAATGTGTGTGTGTGTGGGGGGCAGTGTATGTACGGAGGGCAGTGTGTGAATGTGTGGTGAGGAGGGTAGGGGGGCTTTTACATACATTTATGTCCCCCATCCCTTCTTACCTTTACTGAGGGAGGAGGGGGGACATTTCTAAATCCCTGGTGGTCCGTGAAGAATCCCTGGTGGTCCGTGGGGAATCCCTGGTGGTCGCAGTGATGGCCGCAGCTCCAGGGCTAGAGTTCACTCTCGCGACATCCGGAGCGTTGCAGTGGTAACCGTGGCAACACTCTGTACTCGCGAGAGAAGGACCCGGAGGAGCTGCAGGCTGAGCTCCCGGGTCCTCTCTCCCTCCCCTGCCGGCTGCCTGCATGGTGCATGCGGACTGGGGAGGGAGATCACTGATCTCCCCTCTGATCCGGGAAGGCACATTGCAGGGCTGGCGCTTGGACAGTGCCAGCCCTGCATTAGCTGGCAGGGGAGAGCCTCGATGGGGCAGTTGCCCCGCTGACCCCCCCTGGATCCGCCAATGTGTCTTGGCAGGGACTGGATGGCTATCCCCTGGCCTTGGGGGGCACAGCATGGCAGTTAAATGCCAGATAGCTGGCCTGAGTGGACACTGGGCAGTGTTTTACTGTGGCTATCCCCCTGGTCTTGACTGGCACTGAATTGCTTTTCTTATGCCAGCTGTCTGGTCTGATTGCAGACCAGAAGGTTAGCTGAATTATGGGAGGCTGGTCCCTGGTTTTGACAGGTGACAACTATCTGGGTGGGCATTAACTGGCTAGGCAGGCACCAACTTGGCTTGGGTGGGTAATGACCAGCTGGCCCCTGGGTTAGTGGCTGTAGTCACTAAACAGCAACTGGGCAGAGCTGGTCAGCCTGTTCCTCACCTGACTGGCCACATGGTGACAGTAAAGAAGGCCTGTGTAGTGTGCAGGCTGGTGGCTACTAATGCATGCCAGCAGGCTTGTGAGAACAGGCAGTGGCATTAGGCTGGGGCTGGGTTAGGGCTTTGCACTCACCATGTCCTCTAATGGTCCCCATTGCCTCCCTTACTTGGAAGAGGTCTGCTAGGCCAATCAGAGGAGTATGGGCGGGGCTATGACATGACCGACATAGCTCCGCCCCCTCTCCTCTGATTGGCCTAGCAGCCCTGAGCATGGGAAGCTCTGCCGTTCTGTCGCCGAGAAGGAGAATATGAAAGTGCGTTCTCTCCTTCTCGGGCTGGGGATCACCACACACTGCCACCAATGATATTAATATATGGACATATTTATTTTACCTCCTTTGTAGTTTCTCCGGCAGCTGAGAAGTGCTGCTGTAAACTGGAGAAACTACAAAGGGTAAAATAAATATGCTCATATATTAAGCCCCCCCCCCGGACCGGCCACCGTGTCACACGCGGCGAGGGAGCTGTGTTCTCTCTGCTCCCTCTCGCCGCGTGGGTTGTCTGCTGATGCAGGGAGCCGGAATATGACGTCATATTCCGGCTCCCTGCATCAGAAAACGGCACGCGGCGAGAGGGAGCAGAGAGGACACAGCTCCCTCGCCGCATGTGACAGGGAGAGAGCCGCCCGCCGGGGGGGAGGAGGGGGGCAATCAGGTGGCCCCCCCATGACAAGGGGAACGGAGGGCATTTGGGGGCGGCATTTTTTGCCGCCCCCTGAGTGCCTGCAGGGGGAACGGCGTTCCTCCTGTGAAAAAAGTGCAGGAACGCCGTTCCCACGCGTTCCTGCAGGACTCGAGCCCTGTGGCTATTGCTGGAATCCCGACGCACTCTTCATCTTTCTTCAGCCTCGAGCATAAGAGCATTTCTGGGAAGCTCCCACCCTACCTGAGTAGAATGCTCTCCCCAGCTGTTCCCACCTCCTATAACATCCGATCCAGTACTAGCACGATATTTAGCATACCGCAATACAAAAATAAAGTGTCTCGTTCCTCATTTTCCTACAGAGCACTGAAATTATGGAATAACCTCAGGGACACCGTCAAATCTTCATTCAATCTAAAATCTTTTAAGAGATCTATGGCAATCTACCTCAATACAGAATGCACCTTTAATGGTTGAATATTTATTACCTGTTATGTATAAAATTTATATATGTGGGTGTGCATATATATATATATATATATATATATGTGTGTGTGTGTTTGTGTTTGTGTGTGTGTGTGTGTGTATATATATATATATATATGTGTGTGTGTGTGTGTTTGTGTGTGTATATATATATATGTGTGCGTGTATGTATATATATATATATTTGTGTACGGCACATTCCGAGGACGTAAGGAAAGCAAAGTAAAAATAAGTAGTTCCTTAAGAGCAAATCAGTTGAGGTGTGCCGAAACTGACGTGAGGTTAGGCCTGTAAAAGAGGGCCCACCTAGATAAAATGATAAAATTGAGGGTGCGGTGGGAGGGGCACTTCCGAGAACGTCGAAGACAGGTAAGCAGGGGCTCACTCGGTTTATATAGGGAACTTAAGTGCCTCCCACAATTACAGGCCAAGGCCTTCTATTTGTGTACGGCACATTCCGAGGACGTAAGGAAAGCAAAGTAAAAATAAGTAGTTCCTTAAGAGCAAGTCAGTTGAGGTGTGCCGAAACTGACGTGAGGTTAGGCCTGTAAAAGAGGGCAAAAATAAGAAACGATTAAGTCAAATGCGATTATTAAGCAATACATCATTTAGCCATTTCACAGAAAGCCAACCTTATCTCTTTTTCTGGATTGGGGATGTACCTGTTGTATGCAGATGATTTCCACCTCCCCATATTTTTAATTATGTGTGTGGGTACATGATTACTTGAGGCAGCTGTGGCTGCTCCAATGCGAAAAGAATGGCCCGAAAATGAATGTGGATTATGTCCCAACCGGAGTAGTAAGGTGCGTATGTAAAGCATAAAGTTTTTAGTGGTTAGTGGCTTCCCTAGAATAGCTAGAAGTGGGCAATCAGGGTTGGAATTAAATTGGGATCCTACTAGTTTATCCAATACTCGGACGGGACACCATTTGGTCGAAGTGGGATAAAAGTATATTTCTACTGGTGGACCCGTTTGGCTCGTTTTGGTATGAGTAACGGACAATATGTAGTGGTCCTGTTTTTTAACTAAGTGTTTCTTTTGGAGGCATGAACTGGAGTCGGAAGCTTTCTCTACAGTGAATTCTCTGGGTCTCAAGAAACCATAAAAGGCTAAGTAAGCCGCGGATTTGATAACTAGGTTTGTGATGTGTTCGAAAGGGGACGTGTCGAGTATATCGGAGATATTCTTAAACAGCTTACTATCTATGGGAAGACGCTTAGTGGGTATGTGTACTGATAATTTCTGAACGCCTTTGAGGACACTTTTAACTGGGTAGGAAGCTAGGAAAGGAGATTTGTTGGGAAAGCAGGTTAACATGTAGTGTTGAATTCCCGTTAAGTAGAGTTTGATTGTGTTGTAGGCTAGATTAAGAGAAAAGTGGCAAAAAGTTGTAAATGCGACCATGGTTTCAATAGAAAAAACATTTATTACACAGTAATCACGAACAAAACGTTTAAACAGTTCATATGCTCTGTAATAAGCTTTCCTAGTGTTAAGGGATAAACCCGCCTGAGCGAGCGTCCCACTATGTTGTAAGAGAGAGCTTAACGCATTATTAGGTCTTCGAATTTTGGAGGTACCCTGGGTTGCTGGGTTGCTGTTGGATGCAGTCTGAAGAATTCCTGAAAATTAAAGCGTGACAGAGCATCAGCAGCAGTATTTTGTATACCCGGGACGTGAACACAGGTTAAGCAGAACTGGAGATTAGCTGCTAGCCAAGTGAGTCTCCTGACCAGGTTCATAACCAGGGGCGGGCTGGGAAGGGGGGCAGGGAGGCAATTGCCCCCCAGGCCGCCCTAAACCCAGGGGCCAGGGCTGCCCACATCCAGCAAAATAAGGAAAATCTGAATCCCCTGCCTCTGGCTGAGGACTCAGAATTTTCAACTTTCTTCACTCTTCCTGTAGCCTGCAGTCAGTGGAGTCGGCCGGCCGGCCGGCCTTTCCTGATGATGTCAGGAGGAGGGGGCGTGACTTTCACTGCTCTTCTCCCAGGACCGCTGGGGAGTCTGGGAGAAGAGCAGAGGAAGCCACGCCCCCTCCTCCTGACATCATCAGGAAAGGCCGGCCGACTCCACTGACTGCAGGCTCCAGACTTCACTGACTGTTGCTGTATGCTGCCTGCTGCCCACCCCTCCCTGGCCTAAGGTAAGACTCAGGGAGGGGGAAATACACTTTAGCTTTTTTTTTATTCCCCTCCTCAGCCCCTGTCCCCCCTTCCCCCCTCCTCCCTCCTCAGCGCCTGTGTCCTCCTCAGCCCTGCCCCCTCTCTTCCCCCCTCCTCAGCGCCTGTCCCCTCCTTAGCCCTGCCCCCTTTCTTCCCCCCTCCTCAGCCCTGCCCCCTCCTCAGCGCCTGTCCCCTCCTTAGCCCTGCCCCCTCTCTTCCCCCTCCTCAGCCCTGCCACACCTCCTCAGCGCCTGTCCCCTCCTTAGCCCTGCCCCCTCTCTTCCCCCCTACTCAGCCCTGCCACACCTCCTCAGCGCCTGTCCCCTCCTTAGCCCTGCCCCCATTCTTCCCCCTCCTCAGCCCTGCCCCCCCTCCTCAGCCCTGCCCCCTCTCTTCCCCCCTCCTCAGCGCCTGTCCCCTCCTCAGCCCTGCCCCCTCTCTTCCCCCCTCCTCAGCGCCTGTCCCCTCCTCAGCCCTGCCCCCTCTCTTCCCCCCTACTCAGCCCTGCCCCCCCTCCTCAGCCCTGCCCCCTCTCTTCCCCCCTCCTCAGCCCCTGGTCCCCCCTCCTCAGCCCCTGGTCCCCCCATCTCAGCCCCTGGTCCCCCCATCTCAGCACCTGGTCCCCCCATCTCAGCCCCTGGTCCCCCCATCTCAGCCCCTGGTCCCCCCTCCTCAGCCCCTGGTCCCCCCTCCTCAGCCCCGGGTCCCCCCTCCTCAGCCCCGGGTCCCCCCTCCTCAGCCCCGGGTCCCCCCTCCTCAGCCCCGGGTCCCCCCTCCTCAGCCCCGGGTCCCCCCTCCTCAGCCCCGGGTCGCCCCTCCTCAGCCCCCGGTCCCCCCTCCTCAGCCCCGGGTCCCCCCTCCTCAGCCCCAGTCCCCCCTCCTCAGCCCCAGTCCCCCCTCCTCAGCCCCAGTCCCCCCTCCTCAGCCCCTGTCCCCCCTCCTCAATCCCTGTCCCCCCTCCTCAATCCCTGTCCCCCTCCTCAGCCACCCCCTGTCCCTTAGTCAGGCTCTGGTCCCTTAGTAAGGCTCTGTCCCACCCTTCCTGCTCCTTTTTTCCCCCTTATCAGCTCCTGCCCCAATTCTCAGCCCCATGCATCCCACTACAGCCCCATAACATCCCCACTACAGCTCCTCTTCCCACAATTGCAACCCATATCACCCACACCACAACCCCTTTCCCAAATTGTAGCCATAAACCTACTTAAGCCCCTATTCCCCCTACATTTCCTAAACCCCCCAATTACAGTTTATACCCTCCACTAAAGCCCCTGTCCCCCCACTACAGCCCTGTCCCTTTACTCAGCCACTGTCTACTGGTTTTAAAAGTGTAAAGTTTGGGTGTGTGTGTGTGCGCCAGTATGTCTGTGTGTGCGTGTGTGCGCCAGTATGTCTGTGTGTGCGTGCGTGCAAGTATGTCTCTGTGTGTGCCAGTTTGTGTGTGTGTGTATGTCAGCCAGTATGCCTGTGTGTGTGTGTGTGTCAGTGTGTCTTTCTGTGTGTGTCTCTGTGCCTGTCAGTGAGTGTGTGTGTGTGCCTGTCAGTGAGTTTGTGTTTTTTAGTGTGCGCCAAATCAGCAAGTGTGTGTGTGCGCTTGTCATTGAGTGTCTGTTTAGGTGACTGCTCCCCCCGCGCCCCCCTTTCAATCACATGGGAAAGGTGTTTTTAAATCTCCTCTTGGTGGAATGGGCCACTTGACTGGATTTGCCCCCCAGGCCAAAGGCTGCCAGCCCTCCCCTGTTCATAACCGTGAGGGACTGAGAGCGGCCTTTGTTAATGATGTTACAGGTAGCTAAGTTATCACAAAAACATCTGACTGACTGCCCCCTCCACTCCGCCCCCCACGTGTGTGCTGCTGCAACGATAGGGTAAATCTCGAAAAGTGCCGAGGTGGTACTGAAATTTTCGAGCGATGCGGTCTCGATCGGCCAA
Source organism: Pelobates fuscus (assembly GCF_036172605.1). NCBI lineage: Eukaryota > Metazoa > Chordata > Amphibia > Anura > Pelobatidae > Pelobates > Pelobates fuscus. The sequence goes on along the minus strand of NC_086321.1, from coordinate 186,694,661 downwards.
GAGTCGTAAAGCCATTCATCGCCAAAAATGGCTGCATAACCTATGGCACCTGAAGCGTCAGTCCAGAGTACTGGGGAATCGTCGGAAATGGGGGGAACAAACAGCGACCTGCCATTCCAAGAGGATAGGAACAGCTGCCACATTTTTAGATCAGCTGTAGCTGACTCGTCTATGGGTGTCGTGGAGTCATCGTCAGGGAGATCGTGCAAAAGTGAGAGGATTCTGGAAATAAAAGACCTGCCCTGTGGAATTATTCTCATAGCGAAATTAAGTGAACCAAGTAGTGACTGTAGCTGTTTCCTGGTGCAGGTGCCTTGTGACGTGCAGATGTTAATGTAAGAAAGAATTCTGTCTACTTTCTCCTGGGGCAGGCTGGCTTGCATGGAGACAGAATTGAGTGTAATCCCCAGGAAAGTAATCTCCGTATTGGGACCTTCAGTTTTGTCCTGGGCTACAGGGACACCTAAATCTTTGAAGAGAGTGAGCATGTGATTAAGGCTGTGTGGAGTGCAGTGGTGTGGTTCAATGGTGAGGAAGTCGTCTAAGTAGTGTATGACAACTGGACATCTGCAGAAGTTCAGGAGAAGCCACGTTAACGTTTCGGCAAAAAGGTCAAATAACTTGGGGCTACTTTTTGAGCCGAAAGTAAGCCTGGTAGCAAAATAGTAGCTGTCTTGCCACTTAACTCCGTGCAGATGCCAGAGTGATTGATGAATGGGAAGTAACTTGAAGGCGTTAGTAATATCTGACTTACTTAACCAGGCCGCCTTCCCGGAGTTAATGATAGCTTGAATGGCATCGTCAATTCTGGCGTACTGTAGAGAAAAGTCTTCTGATGGGATTAGTGCATTCAGGCTAGGCGTGGGAGATGCGTGTGGTGCAGAAAAATCAATAATTAGTCTCTTTTTATTGTTAAACTTCCCTGTGGCGATACCTAGTGGGTTAGTTCTCCAGGAGGAGAAAGGTGGTATAGTGAAAGGGCCTATCATGAACCCATTAGTGACTTCTTTCTGTAAGAGTTCTTGTAAGGTGTGAGGGTCTGTGAGAGCTGACTGAAGGTTGGGGCATTCCAAGATACCTGTGGGGAGAGACACAAAGCCTGTGTGAAACCCGTGAGTGAACCCTGTCGTGAGAAATTCCACCAAATGTAAAGAAGGATGATTAGACAGGTAACGTTGCAAATTAGGTACGTTTATTGGAGTGGAAGCCTTTTTAGGGTACAATCTGTTAGGGCACATCGTCTTGGCATGTGCCCTGAAACAAAGCGAGCACACGTGTAGCAGCCTACAGGCACTATAACTACAACCCCCAGCATTGAAATTATTGCAGACCTGAGCTTTACCCAAAAACACAATTGGCCTGCCCAATTTGTCTCTTACTTCCCTCTGGGTAGAGGTGGACTGGAAATCGGAGTTGGCGCTACTGGTAGAAGGGATAGCTACATTTTCGGGACAGAAATTAATCGAGTGAGCTGCAGACGAGCATATGGCACAGGAAGGAGTTTTGAGACCTGCGAAATGCATGAGAAATAATTCTGTGTCTAACTGTCCCCAATCTGTGACTGTATTATATTGAGACAGTGATGCGGCTGACCTGGAGTAAAATGACTTGTGATAGTCGTAAAAGGCAAAGCCCCCATACTTATAAGCTAGCTCTATCACTTTGTGTAGATATAAGTCTAGCTCTTCTCTGCGGAGGGGAAAAGCTGTACAGATTACGTCTCTGTACAGACCAAATGCCAAGACGAATTCGGGAATGTTAAGTTTCCTATTCAGTCTAGGATCTCTAGCCTTCATCACTACTGACAGATCCTCAAACGTGCACGCCCTGTTCTCTACCACGTCTTGAGCCGCTATCAGTAGTGAGGCCAAGTTAACGTCCTTGCCTTCTATGATGTCACGTCTCAGAGTCTGCGGTATGAGGTGAATAGGATTGATAACATTGGTAGCTTTTTTAGCCGGTAGAGGGTTATCGTTACCTCTAGGGTTAGGCGCGGGCTGAGCAACCGGCCCGGGAACCTCGGGGACTGTTGGAACATTATTAGCCTCCAGGTTATCCAACCTATTATTTATAGTAGCTACTGAGGACACTAGGGAGGCCATCATGGCGTGTAATTCAGCCAGGCTATTTAGTACGTTAACCTCTGAACTAGGGCCAGGCCTTTCGTTATCCTCAGTAGAGTTCAACAAACGAAAAAGTTCATTTTTTCTGGCTGTAGCCGGATAAGGGATATTCCTCTTTTTGAGTTCTGCTGTGATTTTAGGGATAGTCCAGGAGCGATAGCTGGACGCTGGACTCGGAGGGATGGGTTGCCTTCTCTGCGTGCCTGACCTGAGAGGGGTGCTGGTAACCGACAGATTGTCTTCTAGTACAGAAGCGTTGGACATGCTAAGGGGGTGAGGCAGAGAGGTTGAGTTAGTACAGAACTATAAATACCGGAGGGACCCCGCTTACTAGATTAGTGCCCATAGGCGAAATTGTATTAACTAGCTTAAGTTGGTGGCAGATGAGGCCCTAACTACTTGCCAAGTGGCTATGAGAGGCACTACCTATGATTTGGCTCGTGGGGCCTTTGTGCCACTGAGGTGGGTGGCGGGGTGTTGGCCTCTCGGTGACACGTAAAAGAATGTACACAACGTTTGGCCGTGATGGGTGAGGCCCTAACTATAAATTGAAGCAAGGCTTTAACTAAGCGTTGGGACGATTGGCCTGAACCTCCGAACGGAAGGGCTGACTTTATGCCTTGCGGGACCACTAAACTTATAGGCAAAGAGGCCTATGGGAACATACCTAATTTGGCGGGAGAACTACAACTAGTCCTAAAATCCCCCCAGGGCACAGAAGTAAACGTACCTGCTGAGGAAGGAATAAACTTTACTTGACCTAATATATGACTACTTGTCCTGAAGGGAACCAACGGAACTAAAGGGAAAGAAACGTGACCTATTTATGAAACGTACTATTTACTTTAAACACACACACAAATGAACTGGGTGAAATGGAGGCCTACCTCTTTAATAACGCTGCGAACACGTATACCCGCGAAGGGCCACTTGCTAGTAGTGTCAGAACTAGTAAGGACTATAACAGAAAATAGGACACAAACAGCCATTTAATTATATGTATATAATATTTCCCCCCTTTCTTTTTTTTTTTTTTTTTTTCTTTTTTTTTTTTTTACTATACCTTTAAGGGGAACACTTAAATAACTTTAAGAACCAAAGTTTAGAAATACTAGACCGGACAAAAGAGAGAAACCATCTTAACAAAGCTAACAAATTTATCTATTTATTCTACTGCTAAAATGTGATCACCACCCACGAAAATGTAACAGTATGAACGTACTGCAACAATTTGAAGGAAACGTACGACAACCCAGTCCGGCTGAAACATGCGAAACGAGACTACGAGGTGAATGTGTAACTGAACGTGTTACACAGACCGAGAGTTTCAACGGAGCGGAGAAAAACCCGAGCCCGCGAGAGTCAGGGCTAAAATTACGTTTTCTTGCCGTCCGTGTAAAGCAAAGCAGTAATACTCACGAATACAGCCGCAGAGCGTTTGAACCGGGCTGCCGGCGGGCGGGAAACTGACGTCACGGATCCGTGAACCGGAAGTACACTGAAGCACTTCCGAGAACGTCGAAGACAGGTAAGCAGGGGCTCACTCGGTTTATATAGGGAACTTAAGTGCCTCCCACAATTACAGGCCAAGGCCTTCTATATATATATATAGAAAATATATGCAAAGTCTGGCACTCTACCTTTAAATACGTTCAGAAGAAAAAGCCTTGGTGCTGCAAAGCGTAAATAGATATGCAGGCAGTAAGTAGAGCACTCCAGAGGACTTGTTAAGATCATTTATTCAGTGCAGAAGAAAATCGACGTTTCGACCCTCAGGTCTTTATCAAGATACTAAACAGTGTACAACAGTGACATTATATACCCTAACTAATTAAAAAGTAATCACTAACCCTGAAATAGCTGTGCACCCCCGAGCCATGTGTGAACGCTGATATGTGATTGCAAACCATGCCGTACAGGTCCCGTAAGTGAGTGATGACGTCACGAATAGTGCGACCGGAAGAGGTTGTGAACATGCGTCTAGGTAACCAAGGGAACTAGTTGTAAACTGACTTACGTGATAAATGTGGAATAACGTGGGTTAAAGGAATATGTAAGTTAGATAGACCTACTGATGGATCTGAGTACTGATGTGGGTATGTACTGTTGCAAAGAGCAAAGATGCTTAGGGTAATGAGCTAAGCGAAGAGATCATAATATACGTAGAACACAGATAGCTGGCCACAAGGAGCCTATATAAAGGTATTGGTGGACGGAGTGCAGAGTAAGTGTGTACATAGTGGGAACGTGACAAAAGAACGTGGAGGAGGGGAAATATGTATAGGTGAACGAACCTATGTGGGATGACAAATGATGCTATATACACAAGAAAAATATATAAATGCGAACCTAGTCGCCAGGGGATAAAGAGTGATGAGGCCGACGAGAGATGATAAAGAAGACTGTGAATAAGCATGGTAATACACTAAGAGAGTGTCATGAGAGTATAGATGTGTGAAGGTAAAGAATACAGATTGCGTGCGTGACTGAATGCATGGTAAATAGAAGTGATGAAGATAAAACCGTGACCAGAAAAATGAAAATTAATAACAGACCTAAGGACCCAAGCGTACAAGATGAAAGAAGCGAAAATACAAGAATCAAGGTATATAGGGACTATAAATGGCAGACTCTATAACCAAAGTCCTGCCCTCCCTACTACAATACAAAAAGCAAAAAGCAAGGTGGACATGGTTAGTTAACACTGTAAATACCTAAATATGTGCAGCATAATATCAACATAGTCTACATATGGATATTCAGTATAGTGTCCATCAGTATATAGGTGGGAGTGCCTGCAGGGGGAACGGCGTTCCTGCTGTGAAAAAAGTGCAGGAACGCCGTTCCCATGCGTTCCTGCAGGACTCGAGCCCTGATTGTAACAATGCAATGTTTTGTGGACCCAGGACATACTTGAAAATGTATCCATCCTGGTAAAATATTTTATATATAATGCAAAGGGAAATTTCCTCCTGCACTATATCCAGTTCTATGGAGAAGTATTGACAAATAAGAAAACTCCACATTATGTATAAATATATTAAAGTTTGAAATATTTTCTTGCTCTATTAGAGCAAGATAAAAGTATGTCTTCTTTAGAACGTATGAAATTGATATAGATTATTTTAAGCAAACAAATATTTTTGAATGACTATCTGTTTCTGTCCAAATCTGAGATGATTAAATTGCGTATATGCAGAAGTAAATTCACAATGACACATGGAGTTCAGGTTAAAAGAACTTCGAGAAAATTTAATGGCATCTGGTTAAAAAGCGGGTATGCAGACCCTTTTAAAGGCAATATTACATCATCATAGAATATCAAGATAACAACAAATAAACATTATTAATTGGTCTATGTGTTAAGTGGTAAGTTAAATGCCCTCCCATCTATATTATTAATTGGTCTATGTGTTAAGTGGTCAGTTAGGCATCCTCCCATCATGGGATGTCGTCATCTTAGACAGGGATTGGACATAAGATTCAAGCGCCATTGTTGTTTAGCACGAGGCTCGCTCGATGGGAGGGGGGATCTGGCAGCCAGCCATTTTGAGTAGTTAGTGCTGTTAGATTCGAGGTCAGGTTCAAGGCTTTTTTAGTGAATGGACAGTTTCTCGTGATCTAACTAGGGCATACAATGTTTCATATTACAGGAACTTGATAATTCCGGTGTTACTCATATTCTTCTAGAAAATACATTCTCTTTCTAATATTCTAAATGTTGTTAAGAAAATCTGTCATATAATGAAGTTAGATGGAGTTAATGGAGAAATTTAATACAGGTTTTAATAATTCTACAACAACATAACAGAACGTTATACATGTTTATGGAAGGAAAGATTGTGTTTCATATGAATTAGATTGATTGGAAGATAAATATCACAATTATTCTTATAAATGTGCCACAAACTTGCAGCATTACAGCTATAAGCCAAAAGTTCATTTTCCAGCTGTTGCCTTTCTGTGGTCAGTGAGAAAGCAATGGTAACTGTTATGCAAATGTCCTCAGTGGGGATAAAAAAATATAAGCATCATTCAGTGTGTAATATCTATTGGCCTATCAGAAATTTGTATTACAGTTATTGCATGAATCTGCATTATGACTCAACACACAGGCAATCTGAATGACAATTCCAATGACATCACAATGCATGATTATGACATCACCAAGTGTGATACTATCCATTCCAGGGTAGATTTACAGACTGCATTCCGAAAGAGACCTTGGCTCATTATTGAGACTGATTTGTTTCTTGAGAATTGTATTAATTGTGAATACACAAAATGCTGTGTGAAGGATTAACGTTCTTTCCGATCCTTATTACTTTGTTTGCGTTCATGGGACACGCAACTGCCTATATGCTAGCTGTGTTATTAAAGCACAGTGCGCCTTTTTTGCCATCTGTAAGGTAAGCTATGTTACTGTAATTCTTTATCACTGAGGATTATCCTAGTGTCAGCCACTACAAGGGCTGAGCTTGATGAGAGAAGTGAAAATGTGGAGTAGCCTACAGCAGCCATCATTGATCTATATATACTGTATGTTGCCCAATTTTATTTTTTAATTGAGAACGAAAATAATACTAAATAATAACTACTCAGGTAGGTTAAGTAATTAGTGCTAGTATTATTATTATCATCATTATTTCAATTCGCTCTTTCATTGGGTTAAAAATAAACATTCATTTTCTGAGAGTAGTTGAGAATAGTAATCAGCTGATAAAAACATGAATTATTGATGACGCAGTTCAAGGCATGAACATTCAATGTGCTAACCTGGAGAATGTGAACTGTGCAGACACAACTCAACAACTGCACCAGGCCATCTGCAGACCGTTAGGAAGTTTCATAATTGCATGTATATGCTATCTGTATATATCCTATTGACTACTAGAACACTAATAGACGAAATCTGGTACAAATAAAAATAATTTCCATTTATCGTGCAGCTATAAAGTTTGAAGCAAGAAAAAAAGCATTTAGAACATGGAGATATTTGTATCCCTGTCCTAATGTCTGTGTTGACACCTGATTATATTTTTCTAACCCCTAAACTATTAATCAATATTATGTGCAGCCGAGCTAGCGCTTAACAAAACTAACACTTTCAACGCTGCCAAACTGAATACAAGATGCACAAATAAATCAAACTTCAACTGACAAAATGATAATAATATAGGCATCCATAATTCACTAACCCACCACCACTAGTCTTACTGCACAAAAATACTTTAAAATTGTGAGATTCCATCCATCCATCATTCAGGATGGTTTTGCATCAAAGGAGATGGACCGGAGTAATTCCAAGAGCAGAACTGGTGCATATGACTGTATAATAGAAGTCTTGGCTTCAGTGGAGGCTCCCCAGGTAATTGTAGTAAGTTTACCCTGAGAGTCCCACGAAGCCTCCGTGATTCCGTGAACCCTCTATCTCCCATATGAATAATTTTGAAAATATTGTGACATAGAAAAGAAAGAATAAAACTATGTTTTGGGGTACAATCAGTTGTGTCAAAAGTTTCAAGGTCTTCTTAGTGGGGGAATGTTATCAAGATCCTAATGGTATAGAGCACAAACAGAATGGTTCCGTAGCTATGTAATATTTAATCATTAATTGTACATTTCACAGCATTGTCACTACTCAGTCCGTTATATTTCCCTGTAAGCATCATTGTCATTGTTCTTCTTCCAGCTCTCTCGGTGAAAGGTACCCAGAGAACATTGTCTTGACTTTTGTCCTTACTTTATCCGGCATGTTTGGTAAGTGTCACCAGTTTTGCCATTTACTATTAACTAGAATTAATGTGTGGATAGATTTTTGACATTGATAATAGAAATTAAAAGAAAATAAATGCTCTTCTATGCGCTCTTGAAATACAATGATGGGAGCTGACTGAAATAATCTATAGGTTCACTTCAGCGGTTGAAACATTTACTAATGGACAATAGTAACTGTGAACAAAACATTTAAACACAAATATTTCGTCTCTCAAAAAGAGAATCTATAAACCTGTACTGATGATGTGTTTGAAGGTTATTTAAGGTTATTTTTGTGCTGTATTAGAATTTTCTAAAATGCTTTATACAAGTCTTGTTGAAGAAAGCCTGCTATTAATTCAGTTTATTTCTTTTTTTAGCGGCCATTAAAATATATATGATGGTCAAGCTGATTGAACTGAGGAACCCGACTGTAAAGAAAACCACCAAGTATGCCCTTCTGTGCATTGGGTGGATAGGGTCCCTCAGATATCTGATGGCTGTCCTTTTTAAGGTGAGTAACAATTTTACAAACGTGAACAAAAAACAATGCTGTGTGCTTTTATTGTTGATATTAAAGAAAATTCTAAACCGACAATGGCCTACACACATCTCTAGGTGTGCTGTTATTCATGGAAGTGTAGTTGACAAATAATCAGGGTACCATCACTGTTTTAAACTGGCAGCATTAGCTAAACAGTCTCATAGGAATATCATCACACTTTATTTTATTGGTTTCCTATAAATAAACATCATTTTACAAGAAAACTGTCCAAACATTTAAACTAAACTAGATCATCACTGGGTATCTAGATAGGAAAAATTAGACAAGACAACAGGCCTGCTTTGAATTAATTCCAAATAAAAGAAACACAATAAGTGCAATATATTCCTTAAAGTAGAATCCGGGGCACAATACTTTCTACAGCCCACTACAGTGTTTATAGTTTCAGGGGAGCTTGTCCAACAGTTAGTAGTAAAATAATGTACTTAATTATTTGACTATTATGTATTAAATAATTTGATACTTTCATGGGGGATCCTGGTAAGTTTTTAAACTATTTAGAAATCGTTTAAGTACTAAGCATTGGATGGAGCCAGGTTACTAAGGGCACAAGAAGAAGTCCAGTACGTTTGGAGCCAGGGATCCAATTTTGAGGTAAAATTGCTCTAAAATGGGTTAAGCAGCTCAAGGAAACAGATACTCCTGCCCCCATAACAACTTAGTAGGGTGAGAATGTTCCTTTAAGTCAGGGGTTCTCAACCCAGTCCTCAAGGACCCCCTACAAGTCCAGGATTTAGGGATTACCCTGTTGTGTCTAAAGTGTTTATTCCCCCCCCCCTAAAAACACATCAGACACAGCAGCGTCATCCCTAAATACTGAACTGGTTCGGGTGTCCTTGAGGACTGGGTTGAGAACCCCTGCTTTAAGTTATACAGAGAACTTATAATGAACAATGAGAAAATAACCTGAACATTTTGTCTTCCAGGAAAATGAATTACCCATAATACATTGCGTAGTAGGGGTCTCCACAATCTTGTGTGCTCTGATATTTATGCTCTGCAATTCAATAAGGGCATACCGAGCAAATCCTCGATGGAACAGCAATACCATCATCTATTGGAGAATAGCACTAACCTTCCTTTCATTCATTTTCATGCTGCATTGTATCCTTTTAACATGTTTTAATAGTGCAAAAATTGTGATCTCTACAGATTTGCTCTATTGGCAGAGGATAAACAGGATGTTGAATGAGATTAACTAAATCATATTAATAAATCATTGGGGTTTATTCATTAAACCGTGAGCTGTGGTGACCTGAGAAGTGGCTGGCACATTTCAAGCTAAAATTGCAGAGTTGGAGATAACCCTTATTTCACCAGACTTAGAGATGTTTTCCAACTCTGCCATTTTGACCTTAATTTTGTAAGCATGTTCTCAATTATCACATTTCACTGTTTATTAAATAGACAAGTGTGTGTTAACCCATACACTGTTTTATTTCCTCTTTATATGACGTATTATTATTTTTCTTAATATACTGTGTTTCTAGTATATTCATTCCATATATACGGGATGATTAAAGGCATTGAAGGGAACTTGACTCTAGAGGTAGGTGTTATTAGATTTGCATTGCTTATTAAATATTTTAGGTTGTTGTGGACTTAGCCCCACTTAATTACCCAGTTGGGAGATTTCAAATTGTGTTATTTTTGTTAGATCTACTATTAAACGTATGAAACTAAATTTACAAAGTGAATAAATTAATGTAATAACGGGATAAATAGGCACACATAGGAAACGTTGTCATACTCCACTTTGTTTCATCATTGGCTCTCATTAAAGTGAGGTAATTAAGCAACAGTATGACTTGTGGGTGTAGATGCTAGAAAAGTTAATTGCCTGGACCAGCAAGACAAACTAGAGATGGTCTCTGGCCAATAACTCAGCTCAGGTGACAGTCTAGGCCAGTGGTAGGCAACCAATGACTCCAGATGCTGAGGAGGACTACATCGCCCAAAATGCTCTTTCAGCCATAATGCTGGAAAAGCATCAGTGAAGATGTAGTCCACAAATTCTGGAGTGCAAAAGGTTGCCTACCCCTAGTCTAGGGGTGAGCACTGGGCTGTTGGATAGTTGGGCTGTTGGATAGTATTGATAGTTGGAGTTTGAATATGTTATTAGAGTTTAAGATATAACTAATATTATTCCAGTAAAAATATTACACGTCTTGTATATTCTCTCCTAGACCATCCATGCACTCACTGCACTGTTCGAGTGGTTGACTGCATTTGGAGTATATGGGTTCAATCTAACTCTCATTCCAGATTTTAAGGTATACTTACTATATACTTACTATGTACTACCTGATATTGTGTATTCTAAATTATCCCAAGGAGGTTTACTTTCAATGAAAACTATTTTCATTAACAAGCACCTGTGTGCGCAGTCCTCATGTTGGTGGTTTAGTCTCTAGCTTTTTAGGTTTCCAGACACTATTTCTGTAAATTTCCTCCTAATTTGTTCTATGTGATGTGTTTTAAAAAAAATAAATAAAAAGCTGAATTATTTATTTAATTAATTAATTATATAGGTATATTCACCTTTGATTTCATTTTCTGAAACAGCAACTCTCTATCAGAGTGCCAGAAAACTGGAAAGATGACTGGATCATCATGAGGGAGACCATCCCAGATGAGGAACAAATCCCATGATGACACCAAGTTTTCACAGCGGGTTGCTGAAACACTCTAGCATCCTGACTGCATGCATCTAAACTCAAATTAAACAAGGTATATTGTAATTCTATTGTTGTATGAAATTCAATTTATAAAGAGAATAAATAGGTACAAATAGGAAAAGCGCCAGAAAAATTTAAATTGAGCATGGCATTATGCCATATATAACCTATCTAACCATGTACATGATGCTCTCTGCTTCTGCACCATGATATGTGTGTGTGTTTCTGGGTCTCTGAGTGGTTCCCTATCTCTTTATGTCACTAAATGTATCTCCCTATTTATATACAAGCCTTTAGGGATTTATTATGGAGGTCATTGAGCAACAATGTCACTTGTGGGTGTGAACCCTGGAAATAGTTTGGACCAGCAAGACAAACTAGAGGTGGACTCTGGAATAACTGGGCTCACGTGACAATGTGGGCCTTAACTTGAGCACTGGGGTGATGTGCTATTGGATATTATTGACTGTTGGGGTTTGAAATGTTGTTAGGGTTTAAGTATCCCTAATATTATTCCAGTAAAAAAAATACACGTCTTGTATCTTCTCTCCTAGACCATCCATGCACTCACTGCACTGTTCGAGTGGTTGACTGCATTTGGAGTATATGGGTTCAATCTAACTCTCATTCCAGATTTTAAGGTATACTTACTATATACTTACTATATACTACCTGATATTGTGTATTCTAAATTATCCCAAGGAGGTTTACTTTCAATGAAAACTATTTTCATTAACAAGCACCTGTGTGCGCAGTCCTCATGTTGGTGGTTTAGTCTCTAGCTTTTAGGTTTCCAGACACTATTTCTGTAAATATCCTCCTAATTTGTTCTATGTGATGTGTTTAAAAAAAAAAAAAGATAAATTATTTATTTAATTAATTAATTATATAGGTATATTCACCTTTGATTTCATTTTCTGAAACAGCAACTCTCTATCAGAGTGCCAGAAAACTGGAAAGATGACTGGATCATCATGAGGAAGATCATCCCAGATGAGGAACAAATCCCATGATGACACCAAGTTTTCACAGCGGGTTGCTGAAACACTCTAGCATCCTGACTGCCTGCATCTAAACTCAAATTAAACAAGGTATATTGTAATTCTATTGTTGTATGAAATTCAATTTACAAAGAGAATGAATAGGTACAAATAGGAAAAGCACCAGAAAAACTAAAATTGAGCATGACATTATGCTATATATAACCTATCTAACCATGTACATGATGCTCTCTGCTTCTGCACCATGATATGTGTGTGTGTTTCTGGGTCTCTGGGCAGCAACCTTTCTGTTTATGTCACTAAATGCATTCCTCTATTTATATACAAGCCTTTAGGGATTTATTATGGAGGTCATTGAGCAACAATGTCACTTGTGGGTGTGAACCCTGGAAATGTTAATTGTTTGGACCAGCAAGACAAACTAGAGGTGGACTCTTATCAATGAGAAACAAAGGGGTTAACCGTCAAATACTATATAGCACGCAGTACCCTAGGTTTATAAGTGTCCCTTATAAACACTCAAGAAACAACTGTGACAAGAAAAAGAAAAACCCAAGGTACAAAGTGATATAAATCACCAAAGTGATAATATATAAATAAATATAATACCAACTGGAATATGTAGAAATATAAATATTCAGAGTAATATCTGCAAAAAATATGAACAATACATAGGGTAATATTGTAAAAACCACTGGGAAATATGGGTGGTAGAAAACTCACAAAAGTAAGATGTGTTCAGGCATATCTCCCTCTGTTATTAGGGAACTGGACAGTATGAAAGACCTCCAGCGATGAATCTCAGTATAAGTTGAATCTCAGTATAAGTTGATGACAAATCTTCTAATGCACTCCAAACAGAGAAAAGACAATGGATAGTGCAGATGGTATTAAAAAATAACAATTTATTGCATATATTGCACTTACAGTGTGTCAGAGTAAAAACAGCATGTCTCCACACTGGGTGGTATAGAAAAGCGGCAACTGGACCGATCAGGATGCAGACTCAGGAACAGTAGTTACAGCACCAAAACATTATACAAATAAAAGTTCGGTTTAAAAACAAAGAAAACGATTCCAACGCGTTTCGTCCTTCTCCGGACTTCCTTAGGGATGTGTAGTTGCGGTGGGAATGGGAGTCCTCTTAAATACCCGTCTGATAGGGCTTCAAATGATTGCCGGTGTTGGCGTGCGTTCCACTGTGGAACGCATGTTACTTCCGCATGACGTCACTTCCGGTTTGGCGAGTGTATCGAAAAAAACAATTTCTTTTGGAAATGACAACTCGGATAGCAGTGGCAATAATCACACAGAAACATGGAACCAATAAAGTTCCCACTTATCTACCAAAAACCTTATGTACAAGTTTACAAATTTACAAATATGAATAAAATGGGTCATTGGACACTGAGCATATTTAGATGGTATATGTATAAAATATAATGCATAAAATATAATGCATAATATTGTATATAATTAGATTGGGGTTAATCCAGTTCTATATAAGTATATTGGAGAAGATAGAAATATTAATATAGAAATGTGGAAACATATTTCATATTTGAAGATTTGATATTTAAAGATATACAGCAATTAATTAATATTTAAAGGTGTATATACTGGATATTTAAAGATATATATATATAATCAGCTGTTTGTCTTCATCATAAAAAATAGGAGATGGAGATTTAGAAATATAGAAATTTCAATATGAAGAAAATCCAAAAATGCTCACAGTGTTTACAAATTTGAATTAAATGTTATATGGCCTCATCCAATAGATAGGAAATATTTCTGTAATGAGAAACCACAGTTAATCATCAAATATAAACAATATATAGATAGAACAATTGTGGAAAAATGGCCAATGAGAATAAGAGAGAAAAAGTAGAAGAAGAAAGGGAGTTCTAGAACACTAAGAATATTTTCTTCAAATTAATCCTGCTAGATCTATTTCTTGGTTTAAACCAAATTTTAAAGTTTTTAAATTAAAGATCCATTGAGCCTCCTTAGTATTTAATGAAGTTTCAATATTGCCCCCTCTCCAATGTTTTTCTACTTTATCTATCCCAATAACTATCAGTGTGTTCCATTGGAAATGGGGACAATGGACACAATGTCTAGAAACACTATGTTCTAATTTTTTATTCCTAATATTTTTGAAGTGTTCTAATAACCTTACATGTGGCTTTCTTATCGTTCGACCAATATATTGAGCTCCGCAACCACATTGTAGTAAATAAACTACATGGGTGGTGGAGCATTGAATAAATGTGTTAATTTGATAAGTTTGTTGAGTGTAAGTTCCCAAAAATGTATCTGTGCTCTTTTTTTGGAAGAAGCATGTGGAGCATTTTCCGCATTTAAAAAAGCCTTTTAGTATTTGGTTAGAGAAAATTTGTGTGGGTTGGGAGGGAATGCTTTTATTAATGGGAAGAATACTAGGAGCTAGTTTATTTTTTAGATTATCTGCTTTTTTGTAAATTATAGTCGGATTATTTGGTAGAATATTATTGAGAAAAATATCGTTTTTTAAAATATGCCAATGGCGATAATATTTTTAATCTCACGAGCCTGAGAATGATATTTAGTAATAAAAGCAAAATTGAATTTATTTGAGTCTTCATTCTTTTTATTTTTATTTCTGTTTGATGTAAGTAATTGATTACCATCGCTGTTAATTAGAGAAGATTCTGCTTCTTCAATCATTTTCAAATCGTATCCCTTTTCTATATATCTTTGTTTGATAATTTTAGATTGAGTTTTAAAAGTTTCTATATTTGAACAGTTGCGTCTTAGTCGTGTTAATTGCCCCTTTGGGACATTTTTTAACCACATAGGATGATGCAGACTAGTGTGGTCTATAGCAGTGTTGCAATCAGTGTTTTTAAAGTAAGTCTTTGTCTGTAGAATGTTATTTTCTATATAAATTGTTAAATCTAGAAAATCTATCTGTGTAGAATGACAGGTGGAAGTGAAAATAAGATTATAATAAGACTCTGATCAATAACTGTGTTTAGGTGAAAGTCTAGGCCTTAAGTTGAGTATTGGGGTGATGGGCTATTTGCCTGTTGGGGTTGGAAATGTTTTAGGATTTTAGATATCCCTAATATTATTCCAGTAAAAAATACATGTCTTGTATCTTCTCTCCTAGACCATCCATGCACTCACTGCACTGTTCGAGTGGTTGACTGCATTTGGAGTATTTGGGTTTAATCTAACTCTCATTCCAGATTTTCAGGTTTGTATAAAGATGTGAAGATTATAAAAAGGTAGCACATATACCAATGATATCCTAATTAGACTTGTGGAGAAATTATGCTCAGCTCCTACGAATGAATGAAATTCCTTTTAATCTGTGCCCAAACAAATCAATGTGTCTGGGATTTACCAGTGGAGTCTTTTTCATTGAATAAAACACAAGTAAATCTCTCATGGATTGATTGCTTCAGGCTTAGATTAAAATGACTTTGATTGTTTTCTCAGTCATAATGTTGTTACTCAACATTTATCTTTGACAAAACATTTTCTGTAGAATATCATGTTATGTGATGCGTTCTTATTTAAAAATATAAAACAATTTGATCAATTAATGATATCGGTATATTCACCTGAGATTTCTTTTTCTGAAACAGCAACTCTCTATCAGAGTGCCAGAAAACTGGAAAGATGACTGGATCATCATGAGGGAGACCATCCAAGACAAGGAACAAATCCCATGATGACACCATGTTTTCACAGCGGGTTGCTGAATCACTCTAACATCCTGACTACCTGCATTAAAAAAAAAAAAAAAAAAGAAGCATATTGTAATTCTAAACTCTTTATTGAAGTGGTCAAATATGTGTTTATTGTACAACTCTAGCAGCAGTACGATCATTGACTAGTTTTATAAAATATATGTTTAGTAGTTTATATATATGCATGGCAAAATAATAAAGCAGTATATACATACACTTCTATATTTTCAGAGACTTTTCCATTATTTTTTCCATTATTAGTAAATCAAAATCCAAATGGCAAAAATGAGGTTAAAGTATCCAAACTGTGACTAGGGCTGAGATGGAACTTTTTTCTATATTAGATTTGCTAGATCGTCTCTTTTTGCCTAACTTTTCTCAGGTTTAGTTGCTAACTCTGTACAAGGATTAGCCACAACATTAAATCACTGACAGGTGAAGTGACAATAAATCACTGACAGGTGAAGTGAATTCCATTTTTTATATTGTTACAATGGCACCTGTGAAGGGGTGGGATAGATTAGTCAAGGGGTAGGCAACCTTCTGCACTCCAGATGTTTTGGACAAGGTTGCCTGCTCCTGTATTAGGCAGTAAGTGAATAGTCAGTTCTTGAATTTTATGTGTTGGAAGCAGGAAAATGGGCAAGCGAAAAGACTTACACAAGGGCCAAATAGTAATGGCTAGATGATTGCTTCAGAGCATCTCCAAAATAGCAAGACTTGTGGGGTGTTCCCAGTATGCAGTGGTTACTACCTAGCAAATGTGGTGCAAGGAAGCAGTATCCTCTTTGATGGGAGGGAATGCTAGCCGATCACACAGAAGAGCTACTGTAGCTCAAATTGCTGAAAAACATAATGCTGGCCATGACAGAAAGGTTTCAGAACTCACAGTTTGCTGCGGATGGAGCTGATTAGCCGCAAACCGGTCAGAGCGCCCATAATAACCTCTGTCCACCGCCAAAAGCTGTTTCAATGGTAACGTGAGCGTCAGAACTGGATCATGGCGCAATGGAAGAACGTTGGTTTACTCATGGTTTACTTCAACCTTCTTTTTTAGGTTTTATGGTCACCACTCTGCTGCATGGTCTGCTGATCGCATCTTTACTAATATCCTGTACATAGGAGATCAACACCACTGAATGTGAATTATACTAGAGCTGGTACTAACTCTATTAAATGTCAGTAAGACTGTATAGACCCATGAATTATTCATTATTTTGATGTGACATACTACACCATTGGAGTCTCTGTGTTTTATTTCTATGTGGATACGAATCCTAAGCAATCAATTATTTTATACTTCTACTAAGAGAAAAGACTCCTCTACAGGACTGACTGCTATTTCCTTGCTATTTCCCTGTTGCACTTTGTTATATAATATTTATTTTACAGTGTTTTATATTCACTATTTTACATAGGATAATCATATCCTTCTCATTGTGCTCTTTAAGTTTTATTTTTAATTGTTTCACTTATATCTTTTTTAGGCGCAACCTTTCCTTTGGTATTTTATTGTTGTTTACATTTATTCTGGGGTTGTGAGGGAGCCCAATTCCCTTAGGTGTGCTGCCTTCTATATATATAATTGTTGTTTCTGTTTTGTTACTCTAGCGTTGATCCTCTGTCTTCCTTTCTTTGCTGCGTGTAACGTGTGGGGGATTTGTTGGCTGTGTGGAATGTGGTGAGGGTAGGCTGTGTGGAATGGGTGTGGAAGATGTTGGCTGTGTGCTATGTGTTGGGGATTGTCAATGTGTGTTTTACGGTGCTCCGTGTTATGCTCCCTCTCAAGCTTACCTTTCTTGATCCTTCGGAGTCCAGCAGGGGTTAAAATTGAATGGTGAGGGGGGTGGGGCTAACCGCCTAGAGCAATGGATGCCTAATCCTTTAGCTCTGGCTCACAGGGTCACAATCTGATGCTATCCTGACAATCTGAGCACATATAAAGACAAAAAAGGCGACATGGCACAACAGAATGGGAAGAAGAATGCCACAAAGGCAGAAAAACAACGTTTTTGGGAATAAATCACAAAACGAGCATACGGAGATTCGGGCCTTCTCTCAAGATGGAGGCGCCAGCTCCGACGGCACAGAGTGCCCCACTCCAACGAGATGAGATAGATCCAGACCCTGACAAGCTCACAAAAAGTCACCTACAGCTGGCACTGGATGCACTGTCACAGAAGTTGATTACAACTTGGCAGCATTCAATGGACTCATTAAGGAAAGATGTTCAAGAACTGGGCAAAAGGACATCACATGTTGAATCTAAAATGGAGGACTTTGCCTCGGCATATAACGATCTGGCCAGACACGTGGAACAGATTGAACAAAAGCTCACCACTACTGAATTGAAACTAACTGACCTGGAGGATAGGGCGCACAGAAATAATTTGCGCCTCAGAAGGATACCAGAATCAATACTACCAGAAAACCTACAAGCCTATGTTAGAGGTCTCCCTTCATGCATATGATACCAGCGGATATGTTACTCATAGATAGAGTGCATCGGCTTCCAAGGCCAAGATTCTTGCCTGAAACAGCACCCCGAGATGTCTTGATGCGCATTCATTACTATAATATAAAAGAGCACATATTGCGAGTGAGCCGCAACAAAGTGAAACCGCCGGCAGACTTCCCAGAGATTAAAATATTTGCGGATCTTTCGGCTTCCACCTTACGCAGAAGAAAAGACTTCTCACAAATAGCCAACACATTGCGGTCCAACGGCATCAGATTCCGCTGGGGTTTCCCAACAAAAATGCTGTTAACAAAAGACGGATCCACACAAGTTATCACATCACCGGGGGACGGGATAAGAAAATTGCGGCTCTGGGGACTCACAGAAAAAGAACCGGAACCGCAGGCTTCACCACCTCGTCATTTGCAGCTTGAATGGAGCAGAGCTACCCCCACGAAAAAAACTCACTGAAAGACTGTAAGTATAAAACAAAAGCAAGCATGTTGTAACTGCACACAGCATGGACTGACCTCCATGTATAATACTTGCTAAAAGTTATTAATGTTAATCTGTTTTCTATCTTCCCATCATATGTTTTAAAGCAACCTGTATATTAAGCACATATGGTTAAACCTTCCCATAGTAAGAGCCAATGTAAATTACCTGCTATGGGTTATTAATGTTAATCTATTTTCTACTCTTCCTCCTAATGATCTAAAGCAACCTGCATATTAAGCAACATATACATCAACTTTCCTATGGTAAGAGATCATGTAAATTACCTACTAAGGGTTGTTACAATTAATCTGTTTCCTACTCTTCCACCTAATGATTTAAAGTAACCTGCATATTAAGCAACTAATGGTTCAATTTTCCCATAGTAAGATACCATGTAAACTACCTACTAAGGGTTATTACTGTTAATTTGTTTTCTACTTTCCCACTAATGAGCTTAAGCAACCTGCATATTGAGCAACATAAGGTTAAATCTTACTCTATTAAGAGACCATGTAAATTAACTGCCTATGATTATTACTGTTAAAGGGACACTCTAGGCACCCAGACCACTTCTGCTCATTGGAGTGGTCTGGGTGCCAACTCCCACTACCCTTAACCCTGCAGCTGTAATTATTGCAGTTTTTTATAAACTGCAATAATTACATTGCAGGGTTAACTCCACCTCTAGTGGCTGTCTACTAGACAGCCACTAGAGGTCACTTCCTGGGTTCTAGCACAGGAAACCTGTGCTAGAGCGTCGCTGGACGTCCTCACGCTGTGTGAGGACCTCCAGCGTCGCTCAAAACCCCATAGGAAAGCATTGAAATGATGTTTCAATGCTTTCCTATGGGGAGACGTAATGCGCATGCGCGGCATTTCCGCGCAAGCGCATTACGTCTCCTCGGCCGGTGGGCGAGATCAGTCTCGCCCACCGGCCGACGCAATCACTGGGAGGAGCGTCGCGGAGGCGGAGACAGCGGCGAGGGACATCGCCGCTGTCCAAGGTAAGTTTTCACCCCTTCAGTAACCGGGGATTGGGGGGTGGGAGGGAGAGGGACCCTCCAGTGCCAGAAAAACGGATTGTTTTTCTGGCACTGGAGTTTCCCTTTAACCTGCTTTCTTCTTTCCCACCTAATGGGTTAAAGCAACCTGCATATTAAGCAGCATACTGTTCAATCTCTCTATGGTAAGAGACCATGTAAATTAACTGTCTAGGATTATTACTGGTAACTGTTTTCTACTTTCCCACCTAACGGGTTACAGCAACCTGCATATTAAGCAGCATACTGTTCAATCTCTCTATGGTATGAGGCCATGTAAATTAACTGCTAAGAATTATTACTGCTAATCTGCTTTCTACTCTCCCACCTAATGATGTAAACAACCTGTACTTTAAGCAACATGTAGTTCAAATTTCCCACAGTAAGAGACTATGTAAATTACCTGCTAAGGGTTATTACTGCTAATTAATCTCCACTCTCCCATCTTATGACCCAAAGCAACCTGCATCTTACGCAACATAAATATGCTAAGTGCAACTGTACGAACAGTCAAGTAACTAATACACCATACCTCCCCAGGAAAGGGGATAGCCATCAAAGAGCTGATGTACTGACTCAATTCAAAAAAAATAAAATGTTTTAAATGTTGCATTATATAGTTGATAAATATGAGTTAATAGATGTCGTCTGTGTGACACACCAGGGCAATTAGACCATTGGAGGGAGATTATTGGGATATTTGGACAGTCAGGCATACTATAGCACTAGCGCAGTGTCTAAGAAGTCGATGGCACTCACAAACGTACAATGCCTAGAGTGCTGCACAGGTGACACAAAGCATAAGTTTTAGATCTAAAGTTTCCTACACCACAAGTTATAAATATATAATGTATAATATGCTATGTTAGAGGTTGTCTTCAACACCTAGGATATACAAGGTATAAATACATAAGGTATAATAAGTTTTACAAAATGAAGGAGAGGTGATTGCGCACTTTTATAGAAGGAACTCCTGGATTGTGAAAATAATCTCTAAAATCTGTAAGTATAAAAAGCCAACATAGCGTAATAAAATCACACACAAGGTATGGAAAATTAAATAATTGGAAAACTCACAATGTTTAGAGCATTTCTGAGTTTGCTCTAAACTATGAAGGCAGGATACATCAAACAGATGTGAAATAGCTGGTTTGGGGTCCCCCAGGAGGTATAGATAATCCTCTGTTTAGTAGATCAGGAACCAGGAACCAAGATGAATATATAATAAATACTTTAATTGATGCAAAATAAATCAAAAACAATAAATAGCACAACGCGTTTCGACCTAATGCAATAGGTCTTCCTCAGGTGCATATAAGTTTGCAACTAAAATAAGCTCCCTTATATAGGGCACAAAACACTTCATAATCAATTAAAACACAGAAACAGGTGTACATCCATTAACCTCCCCCTTCTCCGTATATGGTATGTTTCCGGCCGTTTTTCAGTACTTTCGCCTCTTCCAACATGTCCGCCGTCATCATTTCCTTAGTATGTGTATGGAGCCACAACCAATATGGCCACGCGTGTCTGACGTTTTCACTCCATGTAAGTTGAAATCGTCATATCCGTTTCGTCATTTCCGGTTGACGCCACATATGTCCTTTTCGGCAGGTGTGCGGTCATGTGATTGCGGCTCATTAATGCAGGGGAGGCCGGCTCAGCAATGTAATAACGTCCATTCCGCGGCCATATTGGAGAAGGGAAGAAGTAAGGGCAATATTGGAAATAGGGAAGATTAGTTAATACAAATAGATTAGGTATATATTTATTAATACACAAAAGTATTTTGACTTAAATAATAATACAAATAGCTAAAAATACCATATTTAAGAGGGAACAAGGATATAAAAAAGATTAGTAAATGCAGATTGGTTAAATATATGTTTGCTAATATAAAATAAAAATATTTGGACTTAAATAGTGGTGCAAATAGCATATAAAATAAACATATCAGGTTAAGAGAACACAAGGATATCAACTTTAAAAAGGGGGATTGCAGTTATAAAATAGGTCCTATCTCAAAATCAATGTTTAGCCCCTTAAGGCATAGGGTTTGTAATTCAAAGATCCAGTTGGACTCTTTTTTGCTTAAATTAAAAGCAGTGTTGCCTCCTCTCCAGTGTGTTTTAACCTGTTGAATTGCTGTAAATTGCAATTCTCCTGGGTTTGAATTATGTTTTTCTAAAAAGTGGCTAGACACACTGTGATTTATAAAACCATTTCTAATATTCCTGATGTGTTCATACATTCTTGTTTTTAGGGGTCTAGAAGTTTTTCCCACATATTGTAAGCCACATGTGCATTGTAGTAAATAAATAACATTACTGGACTCACATGTAATGAACGACGTAATATTAAAATAATTCTTAGTCGTATTGGATATAAAATTATCCTTCCTTTTTTTAGTTATATTAGTATGTTTACAGGCATGGCAATTACCACAATGATAAAACCCTTTTGTTGTTTTTGACCAATTGGTTAGGAAATTACTACTTTCTTTCTCTACATGATTGGACGTTAAAATTTGTTTAAAATTCTTTGCCCCCCTAAAAATAAATTTGGGGTTATCTCCAATAAACTCATGCATATCGTAGTCTTGCTTTAAAATGTTCCAATTTTTATTTAGAATTCTTTTTAATATGCCAATGTTACTGCAATAATTAAAAATAAACGGAATTTGTTTATTTTGTGTGTCTTGGTCTCTTTTTTTATCTTTATAATTTAACAGTTGTAACCTGTTTAGATCTTTAATGTTATTAATATCCTTCTGTAAATTGTCCTCACAATAACCCTTCTGTAAAAACCCTTCTGTAAAAACTGATCTTTTAAAAATGACGACTGTGCAATAAAATCAGATTGGTCCGAGCAGTTTCTTTTCATCCTTAAAAATTGACCCTTAGGAATATTTTGAAGCCATAGGTCGTGGTGGCGACTACTGGTCTCAATAAAACTATTGACGTCTACTTGTTTAAAAAAAAATCGAGTCTTCACCTGCTGTTCTGAAATATAAATATTAAGATCTAAAAAATCAATAGTTTTGGCATTCACAGTTTTCGTTTAATGCCCCAATCATTAAGATTGATATGATTAAAAAATAAATTAAAATCTGCTTCGGACCCTTTCCAGATTATAAAAATATCATCTATGTATTGTCTGTATAGGGCCAGGTTTGCTCCCCAGTTATGCCCATGGAATATGAAAGATTCTTCCCAATATGACATAAATAAATTGGCATAACTGGGGGCAAACCTGGTCCCCATAGCCGTGCCGCGTATTTGAAGATAAAAGTCGTCATCAAACCAAAAATAATTATTAGTTAAAATCATCTGTATTCCTTTTACAATAAAATCTATTTGTATATCTAAAAATTCCTTAGATTGTTTCAAGAAAAAGATAACAGCCTCGGGGCGGGGCCTGACAGCCAAGATGGCCGGCCGCATAATCTCAGAGCTCCTGCTACATTAGATCTAAGAGCGGAGATACTGGGCGACCCGATCGTGCTAACGACACACGGTGACCAGCAAAGTGCACGGGACGACAAGAGCTTCATAATGATACCAACCCGGCACCGGAGCGCCGAGGAAAGGCTGAAACCGGCCATGCGGCCTATGCAAGAGCGGGACCTGTGGTCTGGGGGAAGCGTCCGATCCCACGGCCCGGGACACGCTCACCGGCGAGAAAGCATTGCAGCCCTACCACCCCCCCCTATGGACCGGTGGGGGATATCCCGGTCCTCGCCGGTTGCGAATACCCCCAAATTGCGGAGAAATCAAGCGACGAAAACCTCAAGCACCCAGGGCCTAACCAAGATGGCGGCTCAGAGGCAGATTGAAACAAGACAAGCACGCACCAAACCGCCCAAGCATATCCTGGATTTCTACAACCAGCTTTGTACTTACCTCTGGAAGAAGCTGCGTAAACGGAGACAACTCTTCAGGCAGGCATTAAGAGATGCGGAGGCATGGATTCGCCCAGCTACCAGGCGCAGTCTGCGGGAAAGCCTTACCCGCGACTATGGAACAGCATCTCCAGCGCAACGGAGCCACAAAACCACAAGGCGGGAAACGGGTTCATGTTCCCTGGGCAATACTGCTCCTATTCCCGGGCCTCAAAGCAAGACGCACAATAGCACACAACAGGCTGATCAAGCGGCATCCCCAGAAATTGCTAAACGAAGACCAGCCAGCATACCCAAGCTGTCTACCACACAGGGACTTTGGAGACTTCCGACCTCCACGCTCACATCACCAGCTCCCCGAGCCCCAGCCTACGACAACATATCCGGTCCACGGAGAACGAAGACAGCGGCTCAGACCTTACCTAACCAGGCACCACCACCACCGCTGACGGGGATTGGCTGATCCTGATGCTGGACTTAAAACTAGACCTCAGAGCTGCCAGAAAGGGACACTATGCGCTCAGTACACTGAGGGCCCAACTTTAACCCCTTGCTTACCGCAGCCTTAATGGTCATAAGCGTATATGCCACTCTAGCATACCAAGTGATGTACTAGCCTGCATAATATACCAAAATTACAGTCATTATTGTCAGCCAACTCAATTTGAGTATATCGTGTTAAGTATCGCCTATGACGTAACCTGTTTTATGCGTGTTTATTCCTTTACAAATGTGTTTATTAGTTGGTTACATTTGGCTAATTTTATAATTTATGTGGGGCCGGGGGGTGCCAGGCTCAGGGGGAACATAGCGCATTCTTTAGCTGATGCCCTGCTTACTCCCTATATAAAAGTTTCCATGTCTGGAATGTCTAATGCATATTCATTATGTGTGTACCTGCCGTTTAGAAGCGGCTGCTAGGCCAGACCATGCTACACTGCTAACCTACACGCATGTCCAGAATCTCTAAATGTCCTAACAGTAGGGGGTTACCCAAGCTGCATGTTTTCTACTCACTATCATCTACTGAGGACTCCATGTTATAGCGTGAATACTACTTACACACCACTTTAAGTTACATCGTAGTTAATACACCATGTTATGCATGCTGATGGGGCTGTGTGTCACCCTGGTGACTCACTAACAAACGTATGTTCTAAGCTTGTTTATTCTCATATATAACAACATTGTTTAAGCACCTGTTATTATACCATTATAAAATTAGTGCAAGACTAACTTAATACCATATGCCATGTAAGCTATGTATCCTGACTTTCTTGTTAAAAGCTATTGTGGCATGACAAGCTGTATGTAATCACCTGCACTACAAAAATAAAGAATTTAATAAAAAGATAACAGCCTCTATTCCTTTTGAATGTTCAATTATTGTATAGAGGCTGGTAACGTCACAGGTAATCAATAAAAAACCTTCTTCCCACTTTTGATTTTCTAAAATCTTTAAAAGGCTCATAGAGTCTTGTAAGTGAGAAGGACATGTTTTTACTATCGGTTGGAGGAAGAAATCAATGAATTGGGATAAAGCAGATAAAATAGAATCTATCCCTGAAACGATGGGTCTACCCGGTGGGTTATCTAGACTCTTATGGATTTTGGGCAAGACATATATCACTGGTATTTTGGGATACTTTATTTGAAGAAATGCAAACTCATTTTTGTCAAGCACTTCGTTTTCAAGGCCCTCTTGTAAGAGGTTCTCATATTTAATTCTAATTTCAGTAGTAGGATTTTTAATTAACTTTTTATAGGTGGTAATATCCTGGAGTTGTTTTCGAATTTCATTTAAATAGGCTTCCTTATCCATAATTACCACTCCACCCCCTTTATCCGCCGCCTTTATTATAATAGAGGGATCTTGTCTTAAGAACTTTAACGTTTGTTTCTCTTTCAGAGTCATGTTTTGTTTATATTTTGATAAAGGTTTTATTTTATATAATTCTTCAAGACATGCCTTTTCAAATACATTCATGCTTTGTGATTTAAGATATTGAGGGTTAAAAGTAGATTTTTTCTTAAAATTAGTATGTTTTATTACATTATTTCCATCTATTTTTTCTTGAATTACGTCGTCCTCTCTATGGTTTTCTAATACAGTGTTCTTGTTAAAAAACTATTTTAAACATAATTTCCTTGTGAACCTGTTTATATCAATAAAAACCTCAAATTTATTGATCGGGCAACTAGGAGCATATTTAAAACCCTTTCTTAAAATTTTCTCTTCTACTGGTAAAAGTTCTTTGTTAGATAAGTTAAAAATCGTTATTTCATTATCGTTACTTTTTTCCTTTCTTGGTTTATTTCTACCTCCTCTACTTCCTCTTCTGACATCCTGTATCTTTTTGGGGTTCTGTGATACTCTTCTCTCCTTCTCCACCCTGGTTCTAAAAAAACTCTTCTCCCTTTTCACTCCTCAAGCTATCAAATCTATTTTTTAACGGGATTTGAGTGTAGCCATCATAGTTATCTCTTTTTTTCTGTATCTCTCTCCTTAATTTCGGTGGAGTTGTTGGGGGTAACCTATATGTATGGTTGGGTCTATTTCATCTCTCCTTTGGGGGACTCCTCCAATTATTATATTCTTTATTAGGGAGGATTTTTCTCCTAACCTGAGTTTGAGGTGGAATTCTCGGTTCAGGCTTACGGTCGGAATAGATCCTATTTCTATTTCTATGGGCCTCCTCCTCATATTGTCTCTTGCTACCCAATCTCTGGGGGTTTATTGTTTTGTTATAATCCCTTGTTTTTTTTCCCGGGTATTTTCCTTACCCTATCGTTAGCGTAATCCTCCATGTCTCTTTTGTATTTCTTTTTCTTGTTCCCTATTATGGAACTCTCTAGTCTATCTAAGTTTTTCTTTACTTTTTCAGATAGCATCTCGAAATCCTTGGTGCCTATAAATGGCTCCAATTGAGTATGTAATTTTTTAATAGTTACATCTAGTTCCTTCAAATCTTCTTTCCTTTGGGAAATAATGATATTTATCATCGTAACTGAGAAAGACTCAAGGGCTGAGGTCCATATTCCCATAAATTTAGTATTATCCAAATCAAAGGTAGGGAATTTGGTGAATCTTAGACCTCTTGGTGTTATTTTATCCTTAAGATATTTCTCTAGGGTAAATACTTCCCACTTGATTTTGATTTCTCTACTTAAAAGTTTCTCTAATTGGTGAACCATATCATCTAGATTATCGGTTAGGATCAATTCTTCTTTAGATTGAGGTTCATCATACATAAATTTTTCAATGGCTGATTTAAACCAATGATTTCTTTGTTCAAATAATGTCATAGTGATAAATACAAAAGCAGCCTCCTTTTCCCAGTGACAATAAAAACAGACAAGTACAACAGGAAAGAAAAGGGGTGGCGCTAATAAACCAAATATCTTAATCAAAGATAATGTGGCATGCAGCAATATCACCTAAGTGTATAGTCACTCTTTTACACTTACATACAAAGGTACAAAATGAAGGAGAGGTGATTGCGCATTTTTATAGAAGGAACTCCTGGATTGTGAAAATAATCTCTAAAATCTGTAAGTATAAAAAGCCAACATAGCGTAATAAAATCACACACAAGGTATGGAAAATTAAATAATTGGAAAACTCACAATGTTTAGAGCATTTCTGAGTTTGCTCTAAACTATGAAGGCAGGATACATCAAACAGATGTGAAATTGCTGGTTTGGGGTCCCCCAGGAGGTATAGATAATCCTCTGTTTAGTAGATCAGGAACCAGGAACCAAGATGAATATGTAATAAATACTTTAATTGATGCAAAATAAATCAAAAACAATAAATAGCACAACGCGTTTCGACCTAATGCAATAGGTCTTCCTCAGGTGCATATAAGTTTGTAACTAAAATAAGCTCCCTTATATAGGGCACAAAACACTTCATAATCAATTAAAACACAGAAACAGGTGTACATCCATTAACCTCCCCCTTCTCCATATATGGTATGTTTCCGGTCGTTTTTCAGTACTTCCGCCTCTTCCAACATGTCCGCCGTCATCATTTCCTTAGTTTTAGACTTAAGATTTTTCTTTTTTATACCACAAGTTATACATAGGTAATGTAGAATGTGATATGGTAAAAAAAATGTCTTCAATATCTAAGATATACAAGTTACAAAAATGTAATGTATAATATTTTAAGTTAGAGAACATCTGCAACACCTATGATATGTACTCAATGTATGCCAATGTTCAACCCTAACCTAATTGCATTCTACGAAGAAGTAAGTAGAAGTATAGATCAGTGTGTTGCAGTGGATGTGATCTACTTGGATTTTGCCAAGGCATTTGATACGGTTCCTCACAATAGGTTAGTCTTCAAACTAAAAGAAATTGGTCTAGATGAATATTCTTGTTCTTGGGTAGAACATTGGCTTAAGGATAGAGTACAACGAGTTGTGATTAATGGTAAATTTTCAGTCTGGACAAAAGTGGTAAGTGGTGTCCCTCAGGGTTCTGTTTTGGGACCACTTCTATTTAACATATTTATAAATGATCTTGAAATGGGCATTGAAAGTCATGTTTCAGTATTTGCAGATGACACAAAACTTTGTAAAGTAATAAAATGTGAGCAGGATATTGCTTTGCTGCAGAGGGATTTGGATAGATTGGGGGACTGGGCACTAAAATGGCAGATGAAATTTAACGTAAAGAAATGCAAATATATGCACTTTGGGGTTAAGAATGCACAAGCAACTTACACACTAAATGGTAGTGAATTAGGGATAACCACACACGAGAAGGATTTGGGAATTGTTATAGACAACAAATTAGGCAGCAATATGCAATGTTAATCTGCAGTTGCTAAAGCCAGTAAGGTTTTGTCATGTATAAATAGGGGCATAAATTCTCGGGATGAAAATATTATTTGCCTCTTTATAAATCGCCGGTAAGACCACACCTTGAATATGCTGCCAGTACAAACCTTTATCTGGAAATCTATTCATAAACAGGGCTATACATAGGACACAAGGTCACACTTTTAGGCTGGAAGAAAGGAGATTTCATCTAAGGCAAAAGGTTTTTATACAGTAAGAGCAATAAGGATAAGGAATTCTCTGCCTGAAGAGGTGGTTTTGTCAGAGTCACTACAGATGTTTAAACTGCAATTGGATAAATACTTACAAAAACATAACATACAGGGATATAATTTCTAATTAGTGGGGTAATAGCTGCTTGATCCAAGGAGAAATCTGACTGCTATTTTGGGGTCAAGAAGGAATTTTTTCCTAGTTTGTGGCAAAATTGGAAGCACTTCAGACTAGGTTTTTTGCCTTCTTTTGGATCAACAGCAACAACATATGTGAGGAAGGCTGAACTTGATGGATGCAAGTCTCTTTTCAGCTATGTAACTATGTAACTATGTAACCCATAACCCTGACTCAGGATGAAACATCCATTATATAGAGTATCATTTACACCCGAAGCCACCTTAAGGAAACACAGAAGTTTCCACCCCCACGGTACCCATAGGAGTACCATGCCTCACGACCAGAGGTTATGTAAATATCTAGTTCATGTTTACCTCCAGTTTCATTTCCCCTCTCCCCTTCCCAGAAAACCCCACCAAAGTGTCACCGACCCAACCAAGGTTCACTGTACAACTCAAGGCGAGAGAAACAACGACAAGGTCACCCAATCAAACCAACCTACTCCACACCTCGAAAAAAGGCACCATAAACTGTGAAACAAATACACACATGTAACCACAACTGATGCTCCCCCGAAACTAACAACATATGAAAATACAATAACATAACGTTAGGGGATTAAATACCCCACACAAACGAAGGACTCTACTAGCAGGTGCTAAACAGGACAACGTAGACATTCTTTGTCTCCAAGAAACACACGTTGCACACTGCAGGGTCCCAGAGTTTGGGAAACAGGAATATACAACCCAATATCACGCCACTTACTCCTCTAAAACAAGAGGTGTCTCTTTCCTGTTCCATAAATCACTAACCTTTGAACTTTTACAGATGAAAAAAGACACCCAGGGACGCTACCTAATGCTGCACTGCAATATCAACAACGCATTATATACCTTAGTGGGGATATACAGTCCAAACAGCAACCAACTTTCTACACAAGGTACTGAACAAAATTCCCCACCATAACACCAACTTCTTTAAAAATATGTGGAGACCTCAATCATGTACTACACCCACGTATGGACACGACAGCTCCTACATCCACTCCCAGATCCAAAGCACTAAACCCACAATGTAAGGCCGTCACTAAACTTATTTCAGATTATGGCCTATACGACATCTGGCGTACCCTTCATCCAAACATGAGAGGGAATTCATTCTACTCAGCGATTCACAAAACGCATTCTAGAATAGATCACATTCTGGTGTCACGTGATATGATCTCACAGGTGACCAAATGTCAGCTGGGGGACATCGTGTGGTCAGATCATGCCCCAGTAACACTCACAACCCACAACACTTACAACCACAGAGGGAACCCCTCCCCCCATCCCCCCCCCACCCCCCCTGGCAATTGAACAACACATTACTGACTGATGCAGACTTTAACACTAAATTAGAAACAGACATAAATGACTATTTCCAGACAAATCAAAATCCGGAGCTCCTGCCCACCACAGTATGGCAAGCCCACAAGGCAGTAACTAGAGGACTACTCATAAGCAGAGCAGCGTATATATAACGGAGCACACAAAAGAAATATCTACAATTATTGACAGAGCTTTGAGATCTCAATAATGAACAATAATAAATAGTGATGTCGCGGACATAAAATTTTCCGTTCGCGAACGGCGAACACGAACTTCCGCAAATGTTCGCGAACGGGCAAACCGGGCGAACCGCCATAAACTTCAATAGGCAGGCGGATTTTAAAACCCACAGGGACTCTTTCTGGCCACAATAGTGATGGAAAAGTTGTTTCAAGGGGACTAACACCTGGACTGTGGCATGCCGGAGGGGGATCCATGGCAAAACTCCTATGGAAAATTACATAGTTGATGCAGAGTCTGGATTTAATCCATAAAGGGCATAAATCACCTAACATTCCTAAATTGTTTGGAATAACGTCCTTTAAAACATCAGGTATGATGTTGTATCGATCAGGTAGTGTAAGGGTTACGCCCGCTTCACAGTGACAGACCAAACTCCCCGTTTAACGCAACGCAAACAACCGCAAACAGTCCATTTGCACAACCGCAAACTCCCCATTTGCACAAGGTTGGATACCAAGCTAGCCATGTCCCGTTCCTTGTCCTCACTGATGTCATTCAAGGTCTCTTCCTCCACCCAGCCATGTACAACACCAAGCGTCCCCAAAAGGTGACAACAAGCCCCCTGTATTTTTTTTTTTTTTTAAATGTACACTACTGTTACACCAGATATGAGTTGCCCTGGTGTGACACTGTGCCCTGGCAGGCCCTGAAACGCACACGTGTGAAGGAAACTGACTGCTATTATATTACAGTCCAAAAAGTTTTTGCTTTTTTTAAATGCAAGCTATTGTGACACCAGATATGAGTGGTGGCACTGGGCAAGTGGGCACAGTATACGCTGTGAGCCTGACACACACGCTGGCAGGCAGGCAACTGCAATTAGATTACAGAGAAAAAAAAAAGCAGACTGATGTTCTAGCCCTAAAAAGGGCTTTTTGGGGTGCTGTCCTTACAGCAGAGATCAGATGAGTCCTTCAGGACTGTAGTGGACACTGAATACACTAGCCTAGCTATCGATTTCCCTATTAAATCAGCAGCAGCTACACTGTCCCTCCTCTCACTAAGAATGCAGCTTCCGGGGCGCGGGGTCTAGCTGTCATGGAGGAAAGACGCACTTTGTGTGAGCTCCCTCAATATCTCACTTTAAGCAGCTATCAACAAGCGAATTTCACCCCAGAAGGGGATGACCCAGCAATGTTGCTCCTACCTGACCGACCCGACATGCTTAATAGCGGTCAGCAACTCGACAGAGTCTTACTTACCTCCGCGTGGCAAGTGTGGCCTGGTGCTCACCGATCCTGGGATGCACAGGAGCAGCTACTTCCCGGCAGGAGCTCTGTTACCCCCCCTTCGGATCGGTGGGGGTTATCCCGGTCCACCCCTGAGAGGCTGTCTGGAGCTAATGAACGCACAGAGCACAGCCGCCCAGGCTGACATACTGATCTGCGACTCTCCCAATATGGCGGCAGCCGCGTGTCCTCCTGGTACCAGCAAAGCATGGCAGGATATTGAGTCTAAGCTGGACAGACTCTTCAATCAATTTTGGAAGCAAATAACAAGCAGGAAGCCCCAACAAGCTCCACCACAGCCCCAACAAGCTCCACCACAGCTAAGCGAAGCAGTCCCCATTAAAATCCACCAACGCAAAAGGCGTCGAAGACGGGACCGGAGGCACAAACAGAAATGCAGAGCCTGCCCCATGTCAAGCACTCGCCTCCACCTTAAGCCACCACAATCCCGCACCGGACGTGAAGCACCACTGGGACAGATCCGACCACCCGACAAAACAAGCTTCCACCACCTCAAGCCGTGAACCCGGCACTCAGCCAGAGACTTGCCTTTGTTGTTCCAGGTATCAGGGACTCCCAGGGTCTGCACCTGGCGCCCAGAAGGGATCGGATGAGCACAAGCAGTAAACAGCAGCCTGCCAAGCATGTCCCACTATAGCCGATCCTCCACACCATGCCTTTGATCACATGAACTGCTCTCTGCACATTAACTAATCGTAAAGTAGCAAGCGTTTAAACATGTCATTATTTCACCTCCTAAAGAGTTTATTGTCGTAGTTCCTTACATGCCTTTACCTTAACCGTTCATGTATTATGTTATTCACTAGTCTCATCTCATGGGGCGACTCACACTTGATTTATAACTAGTGGTGGAGCTGCTGATATAAATACACAGTTGATATTATGCAAGCTACACCATAAACATGACAGCCATCTTTCACAACAATGTACTGCTATATACTCATACCCTCAGTGCAACTAGCCATGATATACGCACGTTCAGCCTAGCATGCTCAAATATAACACACTTCTGTCTAAAAAAAATAAAAAAAAAAAAAAGAATGCAGCTTCCGAATGAATCTAAAATGGATGCTGTCCAGGAGGTGGGAGGGTCTGGGAGGGAGGGTCTGCTGCTGATTGGCTGGAATGTGTCTGCTCACTGTGAGGTACAGGGTCAAAGTTTACTCAATGATGACGAATAGGGGGCGAACCGAACATATGTTTGCCGTCCGTGGCGAACGCGAACAAGCTATGTTCGCCTGGAACTATTCGCCAGAAAACTGTTCGGGACATCTCTATTAATAAAACCCAAAAACGAAAGACTAATAGAAATAGCACTTACCACTAAACAAATCAATGACCTGCTGCTCCACAAAACTGCCCAGAACCTCCACAAACTCAAATTACGGCATTACACACAGGGTAACAGCGTGAACATCGTCACTTGGAACACGACAGGTTTGAGACACCTATACCAGCTATATGACCAACACAAACTTATATCATTTAAGCAGCTGCAAAGGGAATACAAACTCCCTAACTCAGCAGAATTCGCACATAGGCAGGTTGGCTCTTGGCTGGGAAAACACAAACATTTACTTCCCTCAAAAGACAGGTGGACAAACCTTACAATCCTAGAGCAGATGTGCCTACAGAACAAACAGCCTTCACATCCATTATCTAAGATATACAATCAAAACTATCTAACAAAATCCCCACATGACCTTACATTTGTCCAAGCGTGGGAAACAGAATTGGGCAAGAGACTAACGGACGACCAATGGGCATACATATTCCGCGTAAACAAAACCGTAACACTGAACACGTCCCATTTGGAAATAAGTAGGAAATACTGTACCGCTGGTACTTGGTCCCTACACGAATGAAACATATCACACCGGCACATTCGGGGATTTGTTGGAGATGCAACAAACACCCAGGAACAATGCTGCACATGTGGTGGACATGCCCAGATCTGGGAAAACTGTGGACAGACATACACTCCCTAATACAAAAGGTGACCAAGACTAACCTACCACAAGCACCTGAACACTACATCCTCCAGTGCTTACCAACTAGCATTAAAAAAGCTGACAGATACTTAATATACCACATTATTTCCGCTGCACTCACAAATATAAGCAGAAAATGGTTACAAACAAAACCTCCGCACATAAATGAATGCATTCAACAAATGGAAGATACAAAAAAGTATGAAATAGCGGCTAGAGCGCATAGCCCCTACCCCTTCCCCCCTCCCTCCCCAGTTCTTTGGGGAACTGTATCCTGGTTCTACCTCCAAGTTAAACCCCCCATACCAACCCAACCACCATTAGGAACGTACAGTACATTTCTAAGTCAAGACCAGAAACCAGCACAAACAGCACCACCATAAGAGCTCATCTGGAATAAAGAGCTGAACGAATTATAATATGTATGATCTAACAAAGTATGGTGTAACTAAAGAATCTTTCATGTCAAAACTGTGAACTGATAGCATGTACATATTGTAACCCTTACTCTAAACAATGTACCATGTTGGAATGTAAATCTGTACACATTGTAAAACCATAAAAATTGCAACAACAACAAAAAATTGAATGGTGGTCCACTAGGGTTTACAACTCCCTGGTGGTCCAGCAGGGGGTTAAAAGAAACAATGGCTTCTAAAGAAAAGCATGAGTACAATATAATATTTATCAATTCGCTAGTTGTATATTTTTTACATTACTATCATAGTATGCAGTATATTACTTTGCTGAAGCAGACTAAGCAATGCATTCATTTCCTACTACATCTAATGAAGTGCCTTTTATTAGTATATACAATGATGTCACAAATTGACACCTTAACAGA
Source organism: Pelobates fuscus (assembly GCF_036172605.1). Lineage (NCBI taxonomy): Eukaryota > Metazoa > Chordata > Amphibia > Anura > Pelobatidae > Pelobates > Pelobates fuscus. Next base: position 186,660,016 of record NC_086321.1, on the reverse strand, counting down.
TATCACAATGGGAAAATTATAAAGGGTTGGTATTGAAAGTTTAATATGTATTTGCTGTGTCGCAAAGCAAGGCTTAAAATAGAGTTTATTATAGCTAAAAGAACGGAGGCCTGGTATCTCCTGTATTCAAAGTTGCTGATACTATTGACTGTAAAGTTTCTTTCTGACCTTGGGTAGCACACAAGCTCAAGTCTACCCTTCTACCCCCTACCAAATCAAAACACTAAGCCCTCAGTGAATACTATCCTAGCAACCTACATTTTTACCCTACCCTTACATTTTCTGTCACTATATCCCACTCCCACTATAGTACCATCTACATATTGTTGTATACAATTGATGTAGATTAATTTAGAAATAAACAAATATGTTTAAATGTCTATCTGTTCCTGTCCAAATCTGAGATGATTAAATTGCGTATACGCAGAAGTAAGTTCACACTGACACACGGAGTTCAGGTTAAAAGCACTTCGAGAAAATTTAATGGCATCTGATTAAAAACGGGCTCGCAGACCCTTATAAGAGCAGAATTACATCATCATTGAATATCAAGATTACAGTAAATAAACATCATTAATTGGATTAAGTGTTAAGTGGTTATGTCAATGTCCACCCATCAATTTTATTAATTGGCTCAAGAACTAAGTGGTTAGCTAGGTGTCCTCCCACCAGGAGGTGGCGTCATTCTAGACACGGGTGTGGATAGATGGTTCAAGCGCATTCTTACCCAGCACGAGGCTTACTCGGTGGGAAGGGGGGCTTGGGCGTCATTTTGGGTAGTTAGTGATGTCAGACTTGTGATTAGGTTCAGGGTCTTTTTTATGAAAGAACATTTCATTAGTACAGCGTTTCTCATGGCCTAGCTATAAGATACATTGTTGCATGTTACTGGAATTCGATGATTCCGGGGTTAGTCATATCCTTCTATAAAATACAGTCTCTATTCATTATTCTAAATGCTGTTAGGAAATCTGTCATGTAATGAAGTCAAAATGGAGAATCTGTCATGTAATGAGGTTAAAATGGAGTTAGTACAAAAAATCAATACATGTTTTAATATAGGTTTTTAATAATTCTACATCAGTCCCCCCTATGAAATGTTAGATTCTAAAAAAGATAAACTTTATTTGTTAATACCAGAAGACGTGTTAGCCCAAAGGCACAGAAACCCGGTGACCGCTAGCTAGGTGTTATTGCAAAGTGCAATTCTGTCCCTTCCTTTCCCTAACAGGCTGCAGCACATCCGTCAATACGGTCAGGAAATCTCTTCACTCCGCTGGTGGCCCATGGTGGCTAGTCCACCACTTCTCCGCACGGCAGTCAGTTCCATAGAGACGGACGCTGTCCCTAAGCTGGTTCCCTACCTAAAACTCTTGCACTTTATCAGTGAAAGGGATAGTTTACAGCGGTATACAGGGTGGGTTGAGATCTTGGAAATCTTGGTCATCAACTGTCAGATGTGCAAAAGTTGGTGTTGCTTGGTCTACAGTCTTCTGTAGGAATTTCCTCAGACAAGGGAGGACACAACAAACGAGAAGAGCAAAAATAAAAAGAGAAATTAGTATTGCCATACCAATATGCATTAAAGCTTTTTGCCATCCTGTCATCCAACCAAACCATCTTTCCCAGGGATCTTTTATCCCAGAATTCCTTTTTAACTCTTCAGAGAGCTCATTTAATTTCTCTATGGCCAAAGTGACTTTACCATTAGGACCTGTGTTTTCTGGGATGTAAGTACAACAGGTCATGGTGTCGGGCAATATTTTACATACACCCCCTTTTTCAGCTAGAATCATGTCTAAGGCCATTCTATTCTGGAAGGACATTTGAGATGTAGCCTGCAGCTGTTCGGCTAAACCCTGGAGGGCATCCCTGGTGTAGTTAACAAAGCGTTGTTGGTTGTAATAAATGTAATTTATCCAATTTAAATTCTTGTTTGCAGTAACTATGGTGAAAAGTGATTCAAACCCCGCAGCAACTTCATCTCTTGCTTGAAATTCATTAGGCACCCCCCTATGCACCCCAATGGCATCAATGTAAATATGGGGGTCAAAACTGCCTCTTACTGGGGCTTCACGCTTAACCTTGGCTGGTGTGTGTATGGACTCATGTATGTCAGGGTGTATGTCAGAGATAATATGTATAGGCATGATGGCTTTAGCCAGAGTACACCCCCCCCCCCACCATTCCTTGTCCATCCTGGATCTTAGCTGTAAATCCCCACACAACCAGTAAATATCCCCCAATGACCTAGTATGGAATTGTAACAGGTGCATAGGGACAGTTCTGTAGGTGGCACAATACCCTTTGGAGAAATTACCCAAGAATTTACCAATTCCATCATAATTAGCATAACAGGTGTAGTTACCTTTATAAACTGTAACACCATCTGGGGTTTGACATCCTTGGTTAGAAGAGGGTATTCTGCTGTCCATGCCTTGCAGAGGGACCTATTGAAGTTGTAGTGGTAGGCAAAAAGACTCAAAACACATTCTTCTATATCTACTGGCAAAGTTAAAGGTACGGTGCCGAGGTGAGGCCGGGCACCACCACACACATAGCATGCAGTTCGGTTATGTTTGTTGGCATTATATTTCATCCATTCTAACCATAAATTAACATCATTAAAACCTGTTTCAGCGGCCATGGTATCTTCAAAGGTGGGGTTAGCAATGGCCATCATGTCTTTAAAGGACTGGATATGTGGTTTTAATGGATTTGAGACCATATGAGTGGCCCCTTGCCACTCTGGGGAGTGGCAAATATCTTTCAGGTAGAAGTGCCCTAATTTGTTATAGGAACCTTTCTTCCAATACATTCCCATTACATACTGGTCTGCATCTGTTGGACTGGGATGCTCAATATTTAGGATTAATTTCATGGGTGTACCTCCTCCTGGCTTCCTTAGGGTCATTCTTTGAAGGAGGGATCTACCATGGTCATCTACCTTAGATAGGGCACTTTTGGGTTTGTAACCCCAGGCAGGCCCAGCATTCCACCCTGCAGCCCCCCAATGGTTACAGTTATGTCCCCATTGTTTGTCAACTACACAAACATAGGGGTCTTTTACATGTGGGTTATCTCTATAGATATTTTGAATTTGTGACGTAGGGAATGGGCAGTCTACAATGTCACAGTAATCAAAAGTTAAGTAGCCACACGGGTACATGAAGAATTGTACCAGAAGGTATACCCACTGGCATCTTTAGTAATGGCTACTTGTTGGGCCTTAATTAAGCTAATTAAGGAGATGATGTACCAGAGGCACATGGTTGTGCGGTATCTGCTTCCTCTGGGGCAGGAGTCTTCTTGCAATGGGAAGCGTGGATCCAATGTGGCCTGCCGGCCAACTTGACGGAGGTTGAGGTGATCAGGAGAACTTGGAATGGTCCGTCAAATCTTGGTTCCAGGGTATGTTTCCGCACAAATTTCTTGACCAGAACCCAATCTCCGGGAAGCAGGTTGTGGGTACCTGTGTCAAAATCGGGATCTGGAATTGAAGAGAAAACTTGGGCATGTATTTTGTTCAAGGCACTTGCAAGTTCAGTTACATAGTCTACTAAAACATCAGTTTGAAGCTGCAACTGTTGCAGGTAATAACAACCTAGTCTGGGTGCAGTCCCAAATAGAATCTCATATGGGGATAACGAGTGCTTCCCTCTAGGTGTGTGCCTAACGCTGAATAAAGCTATTGACAGGCTTTCTGGCCAGGGCATCTTTGTTTCTTGTGACATTTTTAACATTCTGGCTTTTAGGGTGCCATTCATGCGTTCCACTTTGCCACTACTTTGTGGGTGGTAAGGGGTGTGAAAAGCTAGGGTCACTCCCAGAGCAGTCCAAATTTCTTTAGTCACTGTTGCTGTAAAGGCTGGGCCCTGGTCACTTTCAATAACTTCTGGAAGTCCAAATCTACATACAATGTCTGTAAGTAGATGTCTTGCTGTTGTTTTTGCAGTGATATTGGTTACTGGGTAGGCTTCAGGCCAGCCTGAAAACATGTCTACTATTACTAGTGCATATTCACGAGGCCCACTCTTGGGCATTTGTATGTGGTCAATCTGAATTCTCTGGAATGGGTACATGGGCTTAGCCAGGTGTTTCAAAGGCACTTTGGTTGGCTTTCCTGGGTTGCATTTTGCGCAAATGACACAGGCCCTACAAAAGCTGTTGATCAATGTTGTGATTCCAGGTGCTTCATAATACTTTTGTATGAGGGCGGCCATTAAGTCTTTTGACAGATGTGCAGGTCCATGTGCCCATTGGACAACTGCTGGATATAAATTCTTAGGAAGGCAGAATCTAAAGTTGTTGTAATATACTCCATCCTTTAGGACTGCTCCTTTCTTCTTCCATTTCTGTATTTCTTCGGGGGCAGTTATAGCTTGCTGTTCCCGTAAGATTCTTAGGTCAGTAGGAAGAGTCTACAAGGTAAAAATAGGAATTTCTTCGTGTCCGGAAACTTCTTCATCCACTTCCTGCAATTTTCTTGCTGCTTGCTTAGCAGCCTGATCAGCTAAGTGGTTGCCCTTTGCTTCATCTGTATCCAACTTCCCATGTGCCTTCACTTTCAAGATGGCCACTTCTTCAGGGAGTAGGAGGGCGTCCATTAGTTCCTTGATTGCAGAGCTGTGTTTGACTGGTGTACCGGCAGTGGTAAGAAATCCTCTTGTTTTCCAAATTAGTCCGAAGTCATGTGCCACACCCAGAGCGTATCTTGAATCTGTGTAGATGTTGGCACGTTTTCCTTCGGAGATCTTGCATGCTGAAGTCAGGGCTTGCAATTCAGCTTCTTGTGCAGACATTGCTGGTGGTAAAGATGATGATTTGATAACTTCATCTGTTGTGGTTACGGCATATCCTGTGTGGTATTTTCCTTCTTCATCAGCATACCTTGAACCGTCCACAAACAGAGTGAGGTCAGGATTTGTTAATGGATCCTCATGTACGGTTGGTAGGTGTATTGTTTCCATTTTCATCTGTTCAAAACAGTCATGAGGTGTCTCTGGGTCATAATCATTCACTATGACCAGATCTTGAAATTCATTTTCCAGGAAGTGGAGTGGCCATGCTCCAAGATGGTCAGTTGTTGGGTATTTGACAATGCCATTTTCCTGTAGCTGTGATTCATTCATGGTGGCCCATAATTTCGCCATGGGCCCAAGATCATTCCATGATCTTGTTTTCAACTTGGTGACAGGGACATGTGGGATGGCAATGTCCCAATGACGATACAAGTATTTGAGTTCTGAAGGTAGAAGAATCAGGACCATGCTGTTGCCTTCAGAGTCACAGTAGAAGTCTTGAGCAGTGAGTTTCACCTCCACCAGATGATAGAGCTCATCTTCATAGCAAGGTTCAGGAGTGATGTTTGGCTTGTACCACATGGTACAGAAGGTATATCCAGCTCCCTCGCAGAGAGGTGTTTGTCCATCATGAAAGGATAAATCAGGATGCATTTTCTTGATGGTACCAGTAAGAAGGTAGATGTAGGTTTCATCCATGATAAACCCATAGTGAATACCCCCCTCAGGTAGTGGGAGGAGAGTGGACGGATTGAGAACCTGACATCTTTGTATGGTGATGTTGTCAGGTAATAGGAGGTGACATTGGAGGCGTAGGTGTCTTGCAGGAGACACATGCTTGAGTTGTACTTGGTTGATGATAGCAGAAATGTCATGAGGGGCCAAGACAACTAGAGGGTGGCCAAGGACCAGGTCTGCAGTTCTTTCAATAAGTTCTCTTGCTGCAAAAACGGCCCGAAAGCAAGAAGGGGTCCCTCTGGCCACAATATCCAGCTGGCAGGAGAAAAATCCAATAGGCCTTTGACGGCCTCTTAAGGCATTTGTTTGAGTAAGGACTCCTGTAGCATGGCCTTGTCTTTCAGAGACAAATAACTTGAAGGTATAATGAAGAAAAAAACACTGAATGCTATGGTAGTAATCCCTGAAAAGACGGGGGACTACCTAGCAAGCTGGTATAATGACAAATGGGTGTTATAGTGAGCCTAATCTATCTGAAAATTGGGAGTCCAATGGATAGGGGTAAACTAGAGGAGCAAAAAATAGGAAAGACCAGCAATACAAAGTGCTGGAAATTATGGATGTGGTGCAAGGAAGTATCTCAAACTTAACAGTGTTACAGTGAAACTTTATTAGCTGCTTATAAAGAGAGATACACTTGTCACAATGTATCCATAATTAATCCTATATCCTATAAATGATACTCCCTGGGAGGTATCTTGGTACATAGCCTACAAGGTATCTTGGTACTCCGTAGAAGATATCTTGGTACATAGCCATTTCCAAATGAACAAATCACCCACCCACTGGCTGTCACAAAAAATTAAAGGCACCTACAAATGTGGTAGGTGCAAAGCCTGTAGGTACATCAATACCAACTCAAAGAATTTCAGCAACAGCTCTAATACCGAAAATTTCTCCTCACCCTCCTTCTTCAACTGTAACTCGAAGGGTGTGATATATCTCATCACCTGCCAATGCCAGGCGATGTATGTAGGAAAAACTTTCAGACCATTCAAGAAACGCATTTTAGAACACATAAACTCAGTCAAAACAACAAGAAACATAGAAACATCTGTCTCCAGGCATGTGAAAACAGTTCACAATGGAGATATCAATGCCCTCAAATTCCAAGGCATAGAATTAATTAAACAGGACCAGAGGAAAGGCAATTGGGACCAACGTCTAAAAAGACGAGAATGCTATTGGATCTATCGCCTAAAAACTCTGTCTCCTAAAGGTCTTAATGAGGGCTTTTCATACTCCCCTTTCATTTAGAAGTCTCTTTAGACAAAATATTTATTCATCGTGTAAATTTGTAAATAGCCTATCTTTCATCTATCTTAACTTTCATTTATTATCATTTTGATCAATTCACGGGATTTTGTTTTATTATTATATATATATTTTTTTCATACACTAGCAAGATCTGATCTATGAGACATTAATCTGTCTCGCAGTTACCGTCCATCTCCTCCCCTCCAGCTTCCCTCCCCATTCAACCTATACCATTACAGATTCATGGTTCTCCCTCTTTTAATGTATTATGGATTCTTCACTGATGAATTGAGGGAGATTTCCCCCACAAATCATCTTTACCCTCCAGTGATTGCTCCACATACACTACATGTAATATCATGAGAGGACATAACACAATAACATACATAATTAACTGTATCATACTGTATGTTTCCATCCTCTACATAATATTTGCAGGATGTAGTAATCGTATTACATTCTTTGGGGATATCTTCCTGATCGCTAGAGATTCTAAGGGCTCATCACTAATAATTAAACCCTTGTTAGATTCATCCTCTAATCGATAATACACTTGTATGCCGACATCATTGAGACATCCCCATCGATCGAGGGATAGTGCCAATCAACTGACGTAGCAGCCTATGAGTCTCCACCCACATGAAGCTTACGTCAAAATTTCACGTCACTGATGACGAATATACCTTCTTCTCTGTGATTGGCCAACACGCATTTAAATACCGGGGGGGTTCTGGCGGTAACTTTCACCCCTGACGAAGGAGTTTTCAGACTCCGAAACGCGCGTCGGGTTTAGACGGGGGGGCTTTCCGACTCACTGCACTTTGCTTCTTACTGTGCACCACTCGATATGCACGAATGGAAACCCCTCCTTGCACACATATATTTTTTTCGTTATGTCTAATTGTCACTAATCTTTCCTTCTGATCATTCAATTTAATTTTTGTTTGGAGTCCGATATTATGGATAGGAACAGTATTTAGTTTAACCATTTAGCGTTAGAACACCCACGAAGGTGTTTATTAGCAGAAGCTAAGGGATTTGAAGCAGCTTAGTGATTGACTGGCGTTACTTAGAAAGATTTTTTTCTCGTCATACTTTATAACCACTACTGCTTTTGCCTGCTAGCAGACATTTTTTCTGTTATTCCACTACTATGCACCAGCATTGACAACGTTCTTTTCCTCATCCCTTTCTCTGTTGATAACTGTGCCTCTTATTATTTATAGGTACCTAACTGCACGACTTATACAAGTTTAAAGGGACCATTTATAGTAAAAGGAATCCTAGCAGTCTAGCGATCCAATTGTTTTATCATTAGAGATTTTGTCTCTGCACCAATTATTCCTATCGCTAACTGTGTTGGTCAATAGAAACTTTTCCTTTTTACTTGCTACTGTGCATCAGCTTTGGTTAAACGTTTTTTCTCTCCGGTCTCCCTATTGATTATCGTGCTTCCTATTACCATATGTCTAGATTGCACTAACAAATATCTTTTAGGGACTATACTGTCTAGGGGTTAACTGTCATATACTTCCCTGGAAATAGCATTCTGTACTGATTATTGATTTGCCTCCCAGGGAGTATCATTTATAGGATATAGGATTAATTATGGATACATTGTGACAAGTGTATCTCTCTTTATAAGCAGCTAATAAAGTTTCACTGTAACACTGTTAAGTTTGAGATACTTCCTTGCACCACATCCATAATTTCCAGCACTTTGTATTGCTGGTCTTTCCTATTTTTTGCTCCTCTAGTTTACCCCTATCCATTGGACTCCGAATTTTCAGATAGATTAGGCTCACTAGAACACCCATTTGTCATTATACCAGCTTGCTAGGTAGTCCCCCGTCTTTTCAGGGATTACTACCATAGCATTCAGTGTTTTTTTCTTCATTATATCTACTATCAAGGGTTCATGCCCACTAGGTGGAGCTGGTACCACCCACTCTGACCCATTTCCCTAACCACAGATTCAACTTTGTTGATCTAGGGTTAAAGGGAAACTTTTCTATTTTTTATACCTGGTAAATAACTTGAAGGGTTTGGTATAGTCCGGTAGGCATAGAGCAGGGGCAGATGCAATGGCACGTTTCAGTGTACAGAAATTGTCTTGTGCTTCATTGGTCAGGCAGATTGGGTCTGACTTGAGTGCATCATAGAGTGGTTGCATGAGCAGAGAGGCTTCTGGGATCCATGCTCGGCAGTAGGAAATGAGGCCTAAGAAGGCATGTAGAGATTTTGAAGTCTTTGGAAGTGGGATGTCCAGTACTGCTCTAACTCGGTCCCGAGTGAGATGTCTAGTACCTTGAGACAGACAATGGCCAAGGAAGATGACAGTGGGTTGACAGAATTGAAGCTTGAGAAGTGAAGCTTTGCATCCTTGTTCTGCTAAATAGCAAAGGAGACTAATTGAACATTCTTCAGTTGTAGGTATGTCATCTCCACAGAGCAGCAAATCATCCACATACTGGAGCAGGACAACTTTTGGATGGTCTGCTTGCCATGGATCAAGGATAGAGCACCTGGCCTTTGCAAATTGACTTGGAGAGTTTTGTGCCCCTTGGGGCATGACAGCCCATGTATACTGTTGCATTTCATGTGTGAAGGCAAACAGGTATTGGCAAATTGGATCCAGTGGTACACTGAAGAAGGCATTGGCCAGATCAATGACTGTGAAGTATTTTGCAGAAGGTGGGACCCAGAGAGCAGAGTGTGTGGGTTTGGCACAATAGGGGTGTCCAGGACTGTGGCTTCATTCACTGCACGGAGATCCTGGACCATTCTGTATTTCTCTGGTTCACCTTTTGGAGTCTTCTTCTTCACAGGAAATAATGGGGTGTTGCATTTTGATTCACATTTCACGAGAGCACCCTTCTCCAAGAGTGCTTTGATTTGAATTGAAATAGCTGCAGCTTGAGCTGGTTTTAAAGGATATTGTGGTTTCCTTGGTAGCTTTTCTCCTGGAATGAGTTTTACCACCACAGGTGGAACCTTTAGGTGTCCTATGTCCTCTGGGCCTGAGGACCACAGCTTTGCAGGTACTTGTGTCTTCAGGGAATCAGGGTAATTGGACCTCAGTTATTTTGCCTCCCCATGGGGTTCCTGTAAATGGAGCATCAAAGGCAGGGAGCACAAGGCTGAGGTGTCTGACACAGACAGAGGGGTAGATAACTCTACTTGTCCATCTGGAGTGAAAATGATAGATGCCTGCAGGCGTGAGAGGACATCAGCGCCTAACAGGTTAATGGGGCATGTGGAGGATACCACAAAACGAGCAAGCAAACTAGGGTAGTTGCCAACTCGTAATGGAGTTGTTAAAGGACTGTGTCTTGGTAGGCCATCCACTCCTACACAAGAGACATCAATATTTGACAGAAATGATGGGTCTGGCAGATCTTGTTCTCGCAGAACACTTCGGGCTGCACCTGTGTCAACAAGAAATGTAGTAGGTTGTCCTTCAATGGGTAGAGTCACAGTGGCAAGTGCCCCCCCCTTATCCCCTGAAGACACTGCCATGACAGGGGTTAATGAGACAGGCTTGCCAATTTCCTAATCATCTGGTTCCTCAACAATTGGAACTGCTTTTGGGGCTTTGGGGACATGTGCAGCCTTTGTCACTTTCTTGGGCTCTGGGCATTCACCTCTGAAATGTCCTTTAGCATCACAATTAAAGCAATGTCCATCCTCGGGTTTAGTGCCTTTTGGGACAGGTCCGGTGCGGGACACCATGAGAGGAGCTGAATTTGGCTTTCTAGGAGTCTGGGCAGATTCCAGACCTCTAGCAACTAAGAGTAAGGTATCCAGAGGGACTACCTTATATTCAGGGCGTGCAGCAATGATTCCCTTGCGTATGGAGTCTTTGACACCTTGGACAAATGCACCAGACAGCATTTGAGAATGGATCTTGTCTGTGAGATCAAATCCCAAATCTGTAAACAGTTGAAACAGTCTTGCATGAAACCTTTCCACTGATTCTCCTTTGTCTTGTACAATATCAGTAAGGCCAGCAGCCTGATCTGCAAGTTTGTCCTTAGCCCATTCCTTTAGCTGGTTGCAGAATGTTACTCCGGAGGGGTAATCAATGTCACTTATGAGCAAATCTGTGCTGAGGTGGCGGGCTATGCTGGGCCAGTATGCATCTCCGGCTTTAATAGCACAAATGCTCAACAAATCACGCCATGCAGCGGAATAAGTCTTTTGGATTTGAACTATCCCTCGGTAAAAAGGCATAGGTTGCTTTTCTGGGTCAGGGAGTGATTTCATCAGAGTACTAGCCTGGGTAGGATTAAAAGCTACATATTTAGGAGGGGCCCGATCCCCCCGGCCCGTATGTCCGAAAGGATCATCGAGGGAACGGCGAGGCAGAGGCCCCGTGGCATCCTGTGAGCCCTGGGATCCCTCCTCATACTCATCTTCGTCTGTGACCTGGACCCCTCTGAGTAATGGGGCCATTTGAGGTGTCAGAACCGGGGGAAATGAGGGAATCCCAGATGCTGGGGTGGCCAGTGGATTATGAGGTTGGGGTGAGTACTCACCAGGAAGTACTGGCATTAGGGGTGCTGGATGACTGGGGGCCGCCATATTGGAGGCGTGAAAGGAAGCTGCGTTAGTGTTAAGGGAGGTAGTGGCGGCCATGTTGGATGTGGGCACATCCGGGGTAGACTGTGCCGGATTGGGCGTGACCAGGGTCTGGGGAGTGGCTGGGGAAGGAAGTAGGCTTGGCTTGGGTAGGGCAGGGCCATGGGGTAAGGGAAGGGGTAGGGACAGGCCATCTGGGCAGGGGTTTGGGCGGAACTTGGGGAGGGCGGGTTAGTTGGGCAGGGATTAGGGAAGGAGGTGGGACATCCGGGGTATGGATATGAAACTGAAGGGGTGGGAACTTGGGCTGTGGGAGGAGTGGGAAGGGGAGAGAACGGAGAGAGATTAGCAGAGGCGGGTGTAGTAGGAGGAGCCGGAGTGGGTGTAGTGGGATTGACAGTAGCAGGTAAGGAGGGGTTAGAGAACTGGGTGGATGCAAGTGGGAGGGTAGGATTATTGACGGAGAGAGAGCGTAGGGAAGGAATGGCGGATGAAATGTTTGGATTAGGCAGAGAAGGTAGTGCAGGGATGGATGAGGATGATGGGAATGTTAGGGATGATGATGGGGAAAATAATGATCCATCAGAATTCAGGACCGGACAAACAGGGGAAATGTCGGGATGGGTGATGGGAGGATTGGGAGTGGGGAACATGGTCAGCTGGCTGTCACTTATTGCTGACTGAACCTTGGGAATGGACATCCCCTGGGTGCCATTTTGGGGCGCTGGCTGAGGGAATGCCCCAGCAACATAATTATTATGATATACATACAATTTTACACCTTTGTGATCTATTTCTTCCTCAACCCAACCTTCCTGCTGAATAGCCTTTGCTACTCTATACCATGCTTCTGCAGTACGTAATAAATCATTATCTGTAAGCTTGCCTTTCTTCTCTGTCAGTAATCTACGCCAGCTTTCTGGCTGCAATCTACCACATGAAGGCACAGCAATTTTACACACTTTAGCAATCTTTTCAATTCCCTTAACCATCTTTTCACCCTCTCTATCTTCAACTAGATCACACGCTAACCAGCCCTTATTGGGCTTTTCTAATCCCTGTCCCATTCCCCCTATAAAAGGCGTCCCAGATATAGAGGAAAGAAGGTTTTAAACAGAGTGTCTACAATGCTCGACTGCCACTCGGAAGGGTGGGTCCCCCCAAGTGTGTCTTCCCAAAACGTAGACTAGTCACGAATTCCGCCTACCCAAGGTAGCCACGGATTGGAGCGAGGTGAGAAGTGTGTGACCAATCACTTCTCTCACAAGAGAAATAGGAGTGGAAAGTGTAAATAACACAGGAAGTAGAGTGAAAAAGTAAAAGTAAAGTGAAAGTAGAGACAGACACAGGAGTTTGAATGACTCCCAATTAAAACAACAATTCAATTGAAATACAGTGCATGCATCACAGTTCAAATAAATTCAACAGTAATCCCTACCTTTACTCATGTGACCAAAGTCACCTCCCTCAACCTCGTAGTGTCCCCGCTCGGAGAATGACTTCCTCAAGTCTCACTACCAGCGGCCACAGGAAACAGAAACCATCTACGACCCGAATCCTGTATAGCCTCCCTTATTACAGCAGTCCACTAAGTGTGGCCACCACTATCCTCACCCTCGTAGCGCCCCTACGGACCCACCCGTAAGTCTCACTACCACGTGGTGCTGGAGACAGCAATGCCTGCTTGAATCCACCCGCCACAAATAAAATTGGAATTCCACCAGCCTCAGCGCTCGAAGCTGGAGGGTACCACCTCTCTGCAAGCAGAGTTATGTGCACAATGAGGCTAGCTAGGCTATCAAAGTGACACCATGGGGAATCCACAGGAAGCAATGAGTCTACACCCCTCCACAGATTCCCCCCTCCTCTTTTTCCTTACTGCTGCAGCTACCCAGCACCTAAAAGAGGTAAACAGGCAAAGAAGACCCCCAGGAAAACTTCCACAGGTCCACCCCCCTTTTTCCCTACAGCCACAGCCACGTGGCTCCTAAAAGGAGTAAACAGGCAACAGAGGACCCCCAGGCAAACTACCACAGGTCCAACCCCCCCTTTATCCCAAAAGGGGTACACAGATAAACACTCTACCCAGGCACTTAAGCTAAAGACAGACCAATACAAACACACCCAGGCAACAGATAGACTAAATGCAGGTAAACAGGTGGGTAACAACAAGACACTGGGCAAGATATTACCTGTCTTTGATGTCCTCCCGGTAGCAGTCACAGACACTTGCACGGGTCAATCAAAGGGGCTGGAACATACCGGCTAGGCTCTGCAGTAGTCTTTACCGTGTATTCAGAGGTGATCAATCTCCTATCCTTCCCCCCGGATTCCTCCGTCCAACAGCGTCTTCCTTAGGACGGCTTACCGGCCAGAGGCCATAGCCCGGTGCCCCACGCTATGGGCGCCAAATTGATGTAGATTAATTTAGAAATAAACAAATATGTTTAAATGTCTATCTGTTCCTGTCCAAATCTGAGATGATTAAATTGCGTATACGCAGAAGTAAGTTCACACTGACACAAGGAGTTCAGGTTAAAAGCACTTCGAGAAAATTTAATGGCATCTGATTAAAAACGGGCTCGCAGACCCTTATAAGAGCAGAATTACATCATCATTGAATATCAAGATTACAGTAAATAAACATCATTAATTGGATTAAGTGTTAAGTGGTTATGTCAATGTCCACCCATCAATTTTATTAATTGGCTCAAGAACTAAGTGGTTAGCTAGGTGTCCTCCCACCAGGAGGTGGCGTCATTCTAGACACGGGTGTGGATAGATGGTTCAAGCGCCATCTTACCCAGCACGAGGCTTACTCGGTGGGAAGGGGGGCTTGGGCGTCATTTTGGGTAGTTAGTGATGTCAGACTTGTGATTAGGTTCAGGGTCTTTTTTATGAAAGAACATTTCATTAGTACAGCGTTTCTCATGGCCTAGCTATAAGATACATTGTTGCATGTTACTGGAATTCGATGATTCCGGGGTTAGTCATATCCTTCTATAAAATACAGTCTCTATTCATTATTCTAAATGCTGTTAGGAAATCTGTCATGTAATGAAGTCAAAATGGAGAATCTGCCATGTAATGAGGTTAAAATGGAGTCAGTACAAAAAGTCAATACATGTTTTAATATAGGTTTTTAATAATTCTACATCACCAACAGCCATGTAAGAGTTTGAAGGGTGAGTATTACTTTCCTTTCATTCCTCGCAATGCCAATTTTCCCAATTGCTCATGTAGAAGATCTCAGACAATGCTTTGTTTCCCCATTGATGCGATACTTCTAATTTACATTACTTTTTAGATACAGTTACTTGTCCTAGATATTGATTTTCAGTTATACAATCAAATGTGATAGGATTGTACAATTCCTGGTAGAATCAGGAGGGGATCCAGAACATAATCTTAGGAGGGGCAGTGGTTGTGGGCTGTGGTGAAGGATAGGGGGCTGCAGTGTGCAGGTATAGGGGGCAGTAGTGTTGGTTAAGATGCTGCAATGGGAGAATAAGGGCTCTAAAGTGGGGGTGATAGAAGCTGTAGTAGGGAATAGGGGCTTTAGTTGGGGGGTAGGAGCTGTTTAGGGGATGTAGCAGGGCTGCAATTGGTGGGTTAAGGGCTCTAGTGAGTCAGTAGGCAATGCTTTACTATGGGGAGGGCCTAATGCGCTCATAGCGCTTGCCATGCATGTGCATTAAGTCCGCACATGGGTTGATGTTGGAGGAGGCGGAGCACCGACGCAGCACCGAGAAACATCAACGCTGGAATTAAGTAAGTGATTAAAGGTTTTTTTAACCTTTTATGTGCTGCATGGGGGGCCATGAGTGAGGGGGGATCAGAGGGCAATATAGTGTTCTTTTAAGAGACCTGTAAAGAACATTTTCACTTTCATGGTCATCACTCCAAGCATGTTCATTCTGAACGCTATGGAAGGAACACTGCAAGTACCTTAGGCACTACAGTTTGTTGTAGTGATTATGGTGCCAGGATTGCCATGACACCCCACGCACAGTAAGTAGTTAAACTGTTCCAGAACGGTTGACTTTTTATCTGTGGTCTGCTAGGGCACTGCTCCCCACCTCCATTATTTCAGAGAGTGAGGCAGAAGCTCTCTATCTGAACTAAATCTGGCAGCAAAGGACTTAGGCTCAAACACTAAGAGTAATCAGCTCATGCTCTCGGCCAATGTTTACTTTCAATGTTGTTCTGTGAGTTAAGTAAATCGGCTTATAATTTCTGAGGAGCTGTGCATGAGTTAATCTGTTGACTGGAACTCTCATTATTTTCAGAAAAATAAGGAGTATTAAGAGTTATAGTCAACTTCTCAACAGCACCATAGATGAAGGCAACCGCTTGAGGATTTATTCAAATTGAACTGTAGTAACTGGTAAAGCAAGTAGCAAAATAAATGTCAAACTGGATGATGCACTACAATGCACTGTTTGATAATCAATGATGGTGTGTCATAATTAAAGGCTTAGAACAGAGGCTTTAGGTAATTGTGATCAGCAGTAAGAGCAGCAGATTTCTTTAATGGAAAATGTCTTGAACAAATGTTGGACTAATCGAAACATTAAATTGATAAATAAGTACAAAAAAATAATTAAATCAGAGAAAAACCCAGAATTAATAATACATTTGTTCTGTCGCTTTGTACTAGAATGTAATTACTTTACCCACCACTGTGACATGTTAAAAGAGCTAAACTGGCTATTGCTGGAATCCCGACGCACTCTTCATCTTTCCAGCCTTGAGCATAAGAGCATTTCTGGGAAGCTCCCACCCTACCTGAGTAGAATGCTCTCCCCAGCTGTTCCCACCTCCTATAACCTCCGATCCAGTACTAGCACGATATTTAGCATACCGCAATACAAAAATAAAGTGTCTCGTTCCTCATTTTCCTACAGAGCACCGAAATTATGGAATAACCTCAGGGACACCGTCAAATCTTCATTCAATCTAAAATCTTTTAAGAGATCTATGGCAATATACCTCAATACAGAATGCACCTTTAATGGTTGAATATATTTATTACCTGTTATGTATAAAATTTATATATGTGGGTGTGCATATATATATATATGTGTGTGTTTGTGTTTGTGTGTGTGTGTGTGTATATATATATATATATATATATATATATGTGTGTGTGTGTTTGTGTGTGTATATATATATATATATATATGTGTGCGTGTATGTATATATATATATATATATATAAATAATTATATATATTATATATATATATATATCGTTTGTATATTGTATTTTTGTACTATTGTATCCTATTGTAACAATGCAATGTTTTGTGGACCCAGGACATACTTGAAAATGTATCCATCCTGGTAAAATATTTTATATATAATGCAAAGGGAAATTTCCTCCTGCACTATATCCAGTTCTATGGAGAAGTATTGACAAATAAGAAAACTCCACATTATGTATAAATATATTAAAATTAGAAATATTTTCTTGCTCCATTAGAGCAAGATAAAAGTATGTCTTCTTTAGAACGTATGACATAACAGAACGTTATACATGTTTATGGAAGGAAAGATTGTGTTTCATATGAATTAGATTGATTGGTAGATAAATATCACAATTATTCTTATAAATGTGCCACAAACTTGCAGCATTACAGCTATAAGCCAAAAGTTCATTTCCAGCTGTTGCATTTCTGTGGTCAGTGAGAAAGCAATGGTAACTGTTATGCAAATGTCCTCAGTGGGGATAAAAAAAATATAAGCATCATTCAGTGTGTAATATATATTGGCCTATCAGAAATTTGTATTACAGTTATTGCATGAATCTGCATTATGACTCAACACACAGGCAATCTGAAAGACAATTCCAATGACATAACAATGTATGATTATGACATCACCAAGTGTGATACTATCCATTCCAGGGTAGAATTACAGACTGCATTCTGAAAGAGACCTTGGCTCATTAATGAGACTGATTTGTTTCTTGAGAATTGTATTAATTGTGAATACACAAAATGCTGTGTGAAGGATTAACGTTCTTTCCAATCCTTATTACTTTGTTTGCGTTCATGGGACACGCAACTGCCTATATGCTAGCTGTGTTATTAAAGCACAGTGCGCCTTTTTTGCCATCTGTAAGGTAAGCTATGTTACTGTAATTCTTTATCACTGAGGATTATCCTAGTGTCAGCCACTACAAGGGCTGAGCTTGATGAGAGAAGTGAAAATGTGGAGTAGCCTACAGCAGCCATCATTGATCTATATATACTGTATGTTGCCCAATTTAATTTTTTAATTGAGAACCAAAATAATAATAAATAATAACTACTCAGGTAGGTTAAGTAATTAGTGCTAGTATTATTATTATCATCATTATTTCAATTCGCTCTTTCATTGGGTTAAAAATAAACATTCATTTTCTGAGAGTATTTGAGAATATTAATCAGCTGATAAAAACATGAATTATTGATGACGCAGTTCAAGGCATGAACATTCAATGTGCTAACCTGGAGAATGTGAACTGTGCAGACACAACTCAACAACTGCACCAGGCCATCTGCAGACCGTTAGGAAGTTTCATAATTGCATGTATATGCTATCTGTATATATCCTATTGACTACTAGAACACTAATAGACGAAATCTGGTACAAATAAAAAGAATTTCCATTTATCGTGCAGCTATAAAGTTTGAAGCAAGAAAAAAAGCATTTAGAACATGGAGATATTTGTATCCCTGTCCTAATGTCTGTGTTGACACCTGATTATATTTTTCTAACCCCTAAACTATTAATCAATATTATGTGCAGCCAAGCTAGCTAAACTAACACTTTCAATGCTGCCAAACTGAATACAAGATGCACAAATAAATCAGCCTTCAACTGACAAAATGATAATAATATAGGCATCCATAATTCACTAACCCACCACCACTAGTCTTACTGCACAAAAATACTTTAAAATTGTGAGATTTCATCCATCCATCATTCAGGATGGTTTTGCATCAAAGGAGATGGACCGGAGTAATTCCAAGAGCAGAACTGGTGCATATGACTGTATAATAGAAGTCTTGGCTTCAGTGGAGGCTCCCCAGGTAATTGTAGTAAGTTTACCCTGAGAGTCCCATGAAGCCTCCGTGATTCCGTGAACCCTCTATCTCCCATATGAATGATTTTGAAAATATTGTGACATAGAAAAGAAAGAATAAAACTATGTTTTGGGGTACAATCAGTTGTGTCAAAAGTTTCAAGGTCTTCTTAGTGGGGGAATGTTATCAAGATCCTAATGGTATAGAGCACAAACAGAATGGTTCCGTAGCTATGTAATATTTAATCATTAATTGTACATTTCACAGCATTGTCACTACTCAGTCCGTTATATTTCCCTGTAAGCATCATTGTCATTGTTCTTCTTCCAGCTCTCTCGGTGAAAGGTACCCAGAGAACATTGTCTTGACTTTTGTCCTTACTTTATCCGGCATGTTTGGTAAGTGTCACCAGTTTTGCCATTTACTATTAACTAGAATTAATGTGTGGATAGATTTTTGACATTGATAATAGAAATTAAAAGAAAATAAATGCTCTTCTATGCGCTCTTGAAATACAATGATGGGAGCTGACTGAAATAATCTATAGGTTCACTTCAGCGGTTGAAACATTTACTAATGGACAATAGTAACTGTGAACAAAACATCTAAACACAAATATTTAGTCTCTCAAAAAGAGAATCTATAAACCTGTACTGATGATGTGTTTGAAGGTTATTTAAGGTTATTTTTGTGCTGTATTAGAATTTTCTAAAATGCTTTATACAAGTCTTGTTTAAGAAAGCCTGCTATTAATTCAGTTTATTTCTTTTTTTAGCGGCCATTAAAATATATATGATGGTCAAGCTGATTGAACTGAGGAACCCGACTGTAAAGAAAACCACCAAGTATGCCCTTCTGTGCATTGGGTGGATAGGGTCCCTCAGATATCTGATGGCTGTCCTTTTTAAGGTGAGTAACAATTTTACAAACGTGAACAAAAAACAATGCTGTGTGCTTTTATTGTTGATATTAAAGAAAATTCTAAACCGACAATGGCCTACACACATCTCTAGGTGTGCTGTTATTCATGGAAGTGTAGTTGACAAATAATCAGGGTACCATCACTGTTTTAAACTGGCAGCATTAGCTAAACAGTCTCATAGGAATATCATCACACTTTATTTTATTGGTTTCCTATAAATAAACATCATTTTACAAGAAAACTGTCCAAACATTTAAACTAAACTAGATCATCACTGGGTATCTAGATAGGAAAAATTAGACAAGACAACAGGCCTGCTTTGAATTAATTCCAAATAAAAGAAACACATCTGTACCCATGATGTGTGGGGCATCAGAAAATAGTTATATAAAGGATGAATGCAACCGCATTTCGTAAAATTTAAAGTTCACAGTTGTAGACAATAGTAAGTGCAATATATTCCTTAAAGTAGAATCCTGGGCACAATACTTTCTACAGCCCACTACAGTGTTTATAGTTTCAGGGGAGCTTGTCCAACAGTTAGTAGTAAAATAATGTACTTAATTATTTGACTATTATGTATTAAATAATTTGATACTTTCATGGGGGATCCTGGTAAGTTTTTAAACTATTTAGAAATCGTTTAAGTACTAAGCATTGGATGGAGCCAGGTTACTAAGGGCACAAGAAGAAGTCCAGTACGTTTGGAGCCAGGGATCCAATTTTGAGGTAAAATTGCTCTAAAATGGGTTAAGCAGCTCAAGGAAACAGATACTCCTGCCCCCATAACAACTTAGTAGGGTGAGAATGTTCCTTTAAGTCAGGGGTTCTCAACCCAGTCCTCAAGGACCCCCTACAAGTCCAGGATTTAGGGATTACCCTGTTGTGTCTAAAGTGTTTATTTCCCCCCCTAAAAACACATCAGACACAGCAGCGTTATCCCTAAATCCTGAACTGGTTCGGGTGTCCTTGAGGACTGGGTTGAGAACCCCTGCTTTAAGGTATATAGAGAACTTATAATGAACAATGAGAAAATAACCTGAACATTTTGTCTTCCAGGAAAATGAATTACCCATAATACATTGCGTAGTAGGGGTCTCCACAATCTCGTGTGCTCTGATATTTATGCTCTGCAATTCAATAAGGGCATACCGAGCAAATCCTCGATGGAACAGCAATACCATCATCTATTGGAGAATAGCACTAACCTTCCTTTCATTCATTTTCATGCTGCATTGTATCCTTTTAACATGTTTTAATAGTGCAAAAATTGTGATCTCTACAGATTTGCTCTATTGGCAGAGGATAAACAGGATGTTGAATGAGATTAACTAAATCACATTAATAAATCATTGGGGTTTATTAATTAAACTGTGAGCTGTGGTGACCTGAGAAGTGGTTGGCACAATTCAAGCTAAAATTGCAGAGCTGGAGATAACCCTTATTTCACCAGACTTAGAGATGTTTTCCAACTCTGCCATTTTGACCTTAATTTTGTAAGCTTGTTCTCAATTATCACATTTCACTGTTTATTAAATAGACAAGTGTGTGTTAACCCATACGCTGTTTTATTTCCTCTTTATATGACGTATTATTATTTTTCTTAATATACCGTGTTTCTAGTATATTCATTCCATATATACGGGATGATTAAAGGCATTGAAGGGAACTTGACTCTAGAGGTAGGTGTTATTAGATTTGCATTGCTTATTAAATATTTTAGGTTGTTGTGCACTTAGCCCCACTTAATTACCCAGTTGGGAGATTTCAAATTGTGTTATTTTTGTTAGATCTACTATTAAACGTATGAAACTAAATTTACAAAGTGAATAAATTAATGTAATAACGGGATAAATAGGCACACATAGGAAACTTTGTCAAACCCCACTTTGTTTCATCATTGGCTCTCATTAAAGTGAGGTAATTAAGCAACAGTATGACTTGTGGGCGTAGGTGCTAGAAAAGTTAATTGCCTGGACCAGCAAGACAAACTAGAGATGGTTTCTGGCCAATAACTCAGCTCAGGTGACAGTCTAGGCCAGTGGTAGGCAACCAATAACTCCATAATGCTGGAAAAGCATCAGTGAAGATGTAGTCCACAAATTCTGGAGTGCCAAAGGTTGCCTACCCCTAGTCTAGGTCTTAATGAGCACTGGGCTGTTGGATAGTATTGATAGTTGGAGTTTGAATATGTTATTAGAGTTTAAGATATAACTAATATTATTCCAGTAAAAATATTACACGTCTTGTATCCTCTCTCCTAGACCATCCATGCACTCACTGCACTGTTCGAGTGGTTGACTGCATTTGGAGTATATGGGTTCAATCTAACTCTCATTCCAGATTTTAAGGTATACTTACTATATACTTACTATGTACTACCTGATATTGTGTATTCTAAATTATCCCAAGGAGGTTTACTTTCAATGAAAACTATTTTCATTAACAAGCACCTGTGTGCGCAGTCCTCATGTTGGTGGTTTAGTCTCTAGCTTTTAGGTTTCCAGACACTATTTCTGTGAATATCCTCCTAATTTGTTCTATGTGATGTGTTTAAAAAAAAAAAAACTGAATTATTTATTTAATTTATTAATGATATAGGTATATTCACCTTTGATTTCATTTTCTGAAACAGCAACTCTCTATCAGAGTGCCAGAAAACTGGAAAGATGACTGGATCATCATGAGGGAGACCATCCCAGATGAGGAACAAATCCCATGATGACACCAAGTTTTCACAGCGGGTTGCTGAAACACTCTAGCATCCTGACTGCCTGCATCTAAACTCAAATTAAACAAGGTATATTGTAATTCTATTGTTGTATGAAATTCAATTTACAAAGAGAATAAATAGACACAAATAGGTAAAGCGTCAGAAAAACTAAAATTGAGCATGACATTATGCTATATATAACCTATCTAACCATGTACATGATGCTCTCTGCTTCTGCACCATGATATGTGTGTGTGTTTCTGGGTCTCTGAGCAGCAACCTTTCTGTTTATGTCACTAAATGTATCTCCCTATTTAGATACAAGCCTTTAGTAATTTATTTGGAGGTCATTGAGCAACAATGTCACTTGTGGGTGTGAACCCTGGAAATTGTTTGGACCAGCAAGACAAACTAGAGGTGGACTCTGGAATAACTGGGCTCACGTGACAATGTGGGCCTTAACTTGAGCACTGGGGTGATGTGCTATTGGATATTATTGACTGTTGGGGTTTGAAATGATGTTGGGGTTTTAGATATCCCTAATATTATTCCAGTAAAAAAAATACACGTCTTGTATCTTCTCTCCTAGACCATCCATGCACTCACTGCACTGTTCGAGTGGTTGACTGCATTTGGAGTATATGGGTTCAATCTAACTCTCATTCCAGATTTTAAGGTATACTTACTATATACTTACTATGTACTACCTGATATTGTGTATTATAAATTATCCCAAGGAGGTTTACTTTCAATGAAAACTATTTTCATTAACAAGCACCTGTGTGCGCAGTCTTCATGTTGGTGGTTTAGTCTCTAGCTTTTAGGTTTCCAGACACTATTTCTATAAATATCCTCCTAATTTGTTCTATGTGATGTGTTTAAAAAAAAAAAAAAGATTAATTATTTAATTAATTAATTAATTAATTAATTAGATAGGTATATTCACCTGAGATATAATTTTCTGAAACAGCAACTCTCTATCAGAGTGAAAACTGGAAAGATGACTGGATCATCATGAGGAAGATCATCCCAGATGAGGAACAAATCCCATGATGACACCAAGTTTTCACAGCGGGTTGCTGAAACACTCTAGCATCCTGACTGCCTGCATCTAAACTCAAATTAAACAAGGTATATTGTAATTCTATTGTTGTATGAAATTCAATTTACAAAGAGAATAAATAGGTACAAATAGGAAAAGCGCCAGAAAAACTAAAATTGAGCATGACATTATGCTATATATAACCTATCTAACCATGTACATGATGCTCTCTGCTTCTGCACCATGATATGTGTGTGTGTTTCTGGGTCTCTGAGCATCAACCTTTCTGTTTATGTCACTAAATGTATCTCTCTATTTATATACAAGCCTTTAGTAATTTATTTGGAGGTCATTGAGCAACAATGTCACTTGTGGGTGTAAACCCTGGAAATGTTAATTGTTTGGACCAGCAAGACAAACTAGAGGTGGACTCTGATCAATAACTGTGTTTAGGTGAAAGTCTAGGCCTTAAAGGAACACTATAGCCACCCAAATTACTTTAGCTAAA
Organism: Pelobates fuscus; assembly: GCF_036172605.1. Taxonomy (NCBI): domain Eukaryota; kingdom Metazoa; phylum Chordata; class Amphibia; order Anura; family Pelobatidae; genus Pelobates; species Pelobates fuscus. The sequence continues at coordinate 186,636,381 of NC_086321.1, read as the reverse complement.
TAAAGCAGTTTTAGTGTATAGATCATTCCCCTGCAATTTCACTGCTCAATTAACTGCCATTTAGGAGTTAAATCACTTTGTTTCTGTTGATGCAGCCCTAGCCACACCTCCCCTGGCTATGATTGACAGAGCCTGCATGAAAAAAAAAAAACTGGTTTCACTTTCAAACAGATGTAATTTACGTTAAATAATTGTATCTCAATCTCTAAATTGAACTTGAATCACATACAGGAGGCTCTTGCAGGGTCTAGCAAGCTATTAACATAGCAGGGGATAAGAAAATCTTAATTAAACAGAACTTGCAATAAAGAAAGCCTAAATAGGGCTCTCTTTACAGGAAGTGTTTATGGAAGGCTGTGCAAGTCACATGCTGGGAGGTGTGACAAGGGTTCATAAACAAAGGGATTTATCTCCTAAATGGCAGAGGATTGAGCAGTGAGGCTGCAGGGGCATGTTCTATACACCAAAACTGCTTCATTAAGCTAAAGTTGTTCAGGTGACTATAGTGTCCCTTTAAGTTGAGCATTGGGGTGATGGGCTATTTGCCTGTTGGGGTTGGAAATGTTTTAGGATTTTAGATATCCCTAATATAATTCCAGTAAAAAAAAATACATGTCTTGTATCTTCTCTCCTAGACCATCCATGCACTCACTGCACTGTTCGAGTGGTTGACTGCATTTGGAGTATTTGGGTTTAATCTAACTCTCATTCCAGATTTTCAGGTTTGTATAAAGATGTGTAGATTATAAAAAAGGTAGCACATATATCAATGATATCTTAATTAGACTTGTGGAGAAATTATGCTCAGCTCCTACGAATGAACGAAATTCCTTTTAATCTGTGCCCAAGCAAATCAATGTGTCTGGGATTTACCAGTTGAGTCTTTTTCATTGAATAAAACACAAGTAAATCTCTCATGGATTGATTGCTTCAGGCTTAGATTAAAATGACTTTGATTGTTTTCTCAGTCATAATGTTGTTACTCTACATTTATCTTTGACAAAACGTTTTCTGTAGAATATCATGTTATATGATGCGTTCTTATTTAAAAATATAAAACAATTTGATCAATTAATGATATCGGTATATTCACCTGAGATTTCTTTTTCTGAAACAGCAACTCTCTATCAGAGTGCCAGAAAACTGGAAAGATGACTGGATCATCATGAGGGAGACCATCCAGACAAGGAACAAATCCCATGATGACATCATGTTTTCACAGCGGGTTGCTGAAACACTCTAACATCCTGACTACCTGCATTAAAAAAAAAAAAAAAAAAAAAAGCATATTGTAATTCTAAACTCTTTATTGAAGTGGTCAAATATGTGTTTATTGTACAACTCTAGCAGCAGTACGATCATTGACTAGTTTTATAAAATATATGTTTAGTAGTTTATATATATGCATGGCAACATAATAAAGCAGTATATACATACACTTCTATATTTTCAGAGACTTTTCCATTATTTTCCTCACACTGGTATCTCTTACTCTGTGCCTAGCTTTTATCAGACCTTGCACTTTATTTACTAAACTCTGAATAGTAGTAAATCAAAATCCAAATGGCAAAAATGAGGTTAAAGTAGCCAAACTGTGACTAGGGCTGAGATGGAACTTTTTTCTATATTAGATTTGCTAGATCGTCTCTTTCTGCCTAACTTTTCTCAGGTTTAGTTGCTAACTCTGTACAAGGATTAGCCACAACATTAAATCACTGACAGGTGAAGTGACAATAAATCACTGACAGGTGAAGTGAATTCCATTTTTTATATTGTTACAATGGCACCTGTGAAGGGGTGGGATAGATTAGTCAAGGGGTAGGCAACCTTCTGCACTCCAGATGTTTTGGACAAGGTTGCCTGCTCCTGTATTAGGCAGTAAGTGAATAGTCAGTTCTTGAATTTTATGTGTTGGAAGCAGGAAAATGGGCAAGCGAAAAGACTTACACAAGGGCCAAATAGTAATGGCTAGATGATTGCTTCAGAGCATCTCCAAAATAGCAAGACTTGTGGGGTGTTCCCAGTATCCAGTGGTTACTACCTAGCAAATGTGGTGCAAGGAAGCAGTATCCTCTTTGATGGGAGAGAATGCTAGCCGATAACTCAGAAGAGCTACTGTAGCTCAAATTGCTGAAAAATTTAATGCTGGCCATAACAGAAAGGTTTCAGAACTCACAGTTTGCTGCGGATGGAGCTGATTAGCCGCAAACCGGTCAGAGCGCCCATAATAACCTCTGTCCACCGCCAAAAGCTGTTTCAATGGTAACGTGAGCGTCAGAACTGGATCATGGCGCAATGGAAGAACGTTGTCTGTTCTGATGAATTAACTTTAATTAGATAAGGTAACCACATGTACAAGTGCATGTGCATCATTTACTTGGGGAAAGAGATGGCAGCAGGAGGCACAATGGGAAGAAGACAGGTCAGTAGAGGCAGTGTTATGCTCTGGGCAATATTCTGCTATGAATCCTTGAGTCCTGGCATTCATGTGGATGTTATTTTGGCACATACCACCTACCTAGAGACTGTTGCAGACCACATACACCCCTTCATTGCAATGGTATTCCCTGATTGCAGTGGCCTCTTTCAGGAGGATACTGCATTCTGCCAAACTGCAAAAATTGTTCAAGAATGGTTTGAGGAACATGACAGAGTTCAAGGGGTTGTCCTGTCCTCCAAATTCCATATTTTTTATATCTGTAATATGGCTTGATATTCTCATTAAAATGCTAATGTGCATATTGTTACTATAACTTTTTTTTATTCAAGAGAAAAATAATCATTAATTCCAATAAACAAATAAAAGTTGTATCAAATAATGATTGTATTTGTTAATTATACTTTATACTTACTGGTTTATATTTAATTATTTTTTCATGGTTATTATAGTGCACAAGTCTGTTACATATTCTGTGGCTCCAAAAATTAAAAGGTTACAAGTAGAAATGTCCCGAACAGTTCACCACAAACTGTTCGCCGGCAAACATAGCTTGTTCGCGGTTGCCGCGTTGGGCGAACATATGCAATGTTCGGTCCGCCCCCTATTCTTCATGGAGGTGGGAGGGTCTGGGAGGGAGGGTCTGCTGCTGATTGGCTGGAATGTGTCTGCTGACTGTGAGGTACAGGGTCAAAGTTTACTCAATGATGACGAATAGGGGGCGGACCGAACATCGCATATGTTCGCCCGCCGCGGCGACTGCGAACAAGCTATGTTCGCCGGCGAATAGTTCCCGGCGAACTGTATGGGACATCTCTAGTTACAAGTAAAGTGCTCAATTACAGTATACAGAGTGTTGCTACAATCAACTACTGTTATACCACTCCTCACAACATCAATAATAGTGTACAAACAATAAAAAATATATTAGGTGAGGCACACTAATGTATAATATTATAAATTACCACTCTATGAAGTCGAATTAAAGGGACATTAATAATAATAATTATGCATTTTTTTCATAGGAGTTTACTTTCCAGCCCCATTACTGCTGCAAGAAACTCAGTGCTCCATCAGCTGGTCATCTGCAATAAGCAAAGCCTGATTTCCAAACTTTCCAGCCCCATTACTGCTGCCAGAAAGTCAGTGCTCCATCAGCTGATTATCTGCAATAAGCAAAGTCTGATTTCCAAACTTTCCAGCCCCATTACTGCTGCAAGAAAGTCAGTGCTCCATCAGCTGATCATCTGCAATAAGCAAAGTCTGATTTCCAAACTTTCCAGCCCCATTACTGCTGCCAGAAAGTTAGTGTTCCATCAGCTGATCATCTGCAATAAGCAAAGTCTGATTTCCAAACTTTCCAGCCCCATTACTGCTGCCAGAAAGTCAGTGCTCCATCAGCTGATCATCTGCAATAAGCAAAGGTAGCCTTCTGGAGGACCACACTAAGACTCTATCCTGCACACTATCATTTTATTATAACTTAACCACCCTGTAAATTTACTTTATTTTATGCGTTCTTTGTGCATTGCATATTTTCTTAAATTGATGTCTTGTATGTAATGCTAAAGTGTAGTTTTATTAGCCCTGTATGTAATTGTTTTTATTCACAGCTATGCATATCTCTATTTCCCCTCTGATTTCTGCCCTTTGACTCCTCCCTTCTTTTATTGATCTCCATGCAAATGTTTTTATTTGAATAACCATCCCCTCATCTCTGTGCCCCTCATTTAGCTTTATTGCAGGCCTATCTGACCCTCACATACCTTTCTTCCACAGCCTGATTTCCAAAATTTCCAGCCCCATTACTGCTCCAAGAAAGTCTGATACCCGCCCAACCTACCCCAAGCTCATTATTACATTTATAGATAGTCTTTCACACCCAAATTTTAGATAGGCAGAAACAGCCGGTGTACACACTGCCTCTTACTAGTACACCCCTGCACTTTCTTAACCCCTAAATCCTAATATTTACCCTTCCTACTCCTGTTTTTGATATTTCATATTATTATTTTTTTCTCCAAATTGACTTTTTCCCAGTTTAGCAATGCTCTGTCTTCTCCTCCTCCTCCTTCTCCCTCAGTATCAAAATCTCTCCTTACACCCACTTTCCTCATCCTCCCAACAACCTGTACATTTCCCACTCTCTGCTACCCTTCCCCCTTCTCTCAACTCAGGCCCTGCACTCATTTTTTTTGCTCCCTCTCTCCTACCCACAATCGATGTCATCCTAGACCCCATGCACATAAAACCCACTCTCACCTCCTGTCACTATCTCTAAATAGTGCTCTCTGTAGGATAAAATTGCTTAAAATAAATAATAATGGGTACTCACAAAGACAGAGCAGACCAACTGCTCTATGGATTAGGCGCTGGTGTTATAATCCCCACCTAGGATTCTTTGGTGTAAATAGGAAGTAGGTAATGACAGGACGTATGTAACAAATAAAGTAAATAAAAGGTAATTGGTCCAGTACACAAGAAGGGTGACCAAAAATCCTGTATTAGCTAAAATACAAAATAGTAGCATTCATAATGCGTTTCACCAATATGGTTTTATCAAATGGATGAATAATGGAGGAATCTGATAAAGCCATATTGGTGAAATGTGTTATGGATGTTACTGTTTTCTAATTTATCTAATAAAGGATATCTCCTATCTGTGAATATTTGAGGCAGCGCCCTTTCTTTCCTGTTTTGCTCGGGTTTGAGAGAGATCATCTTGTTTGGCTCTACATTTTTTGTATAGTTAATTAGCACTGATCCATTTGTTTTCTAGGTCCTGTTGTCTGCTTGGAAAGCTATGAGGGCTTAACCAGTATAAGGGCATAACCAGTATAATTTCTAAAAGTGTCAATTTCTATTGAAACACTCTTCATACCAAACACAAAGCTTTTCAGCAAGCTAAAGTGTTTTAGGGGTCTGGAGTGTCCCTTTAAGATCTGTAATACATGTTACAAAATTAAAACCTAGACCCTAGTGTAGCATGTACATTAAAGGGACACTGTAGTCATCCAGACCACTTCAGCTAATTGAAGTAGTCTGGGTTCTCTGACCATTTTGCACTTAGTTCCAGAGAACATTCACAATATGATCATTTCACGAACTAAAAGGGCTACTCCAAGCATCAAAAACGACTATATCTGCTGTAGTGGTTATGATGTAAGGAGTACATTAGCCCCATTTCCCAGTAATGGGGCAAAAGGTTTTGCAACACCTTTCCCTCTTATCAGAGCCCCCACTGGGCGACAAGTTTCCCCAATGGCTGGTGACATGCACCCAGCTTCTGCAAATCTACCCAGCCAGATACTGACCACTCTCAGCCTACGAATGAAGCTCTGTGCAAAAAAATATTCACATAATTGAAATTATCCAACCCAGAACTCTTATTCCAGTCTGGCTAATGAAGCCCCTATGATGCTGCCAGAGGTGAAGTTGTATCTCTAGCAGCAAAGGGGTTTAATTCACTATGTGCAACATTTTATAGCAAAATACTGCACATATAGAGTGCAGGCACCATGACCACTTCAAATCACTAAGGTGGTCATGGTGTTTGCAGTAACCCTTTATTTTCAGCTACTGGAGTAAACTATAAAAAAACATATGCTCAGCAACATTACTGGTGCTACAGAGGTTCCAGTTCAGGAGTGGCTATAACTAGGGGGGCTTAGAGGATACCTATTTCAATTATTACACTGATAAGCCACAACATTAAAACCACCTGCCTTATATCCCTTTCCACGTGCATCAATAAGCCTTGGGCACCCATGACCCTAATTCTGGTTCACCTTCTTTGCACCATATTTGAGCAGTACGGCCACTGCATACTGGGAACAGCCCGCAAGACTTGCCGCTTTGGAGATGCTCTAACCCAGTCATCTAGCCATCATTATTTGGCTCCTGTCAAAGTCACTCAGATCTTTTCGCTTGACCATTTTTCCTGCTTCCAACACATGAAATTAAAAAAACAAAAACTGACTGCTTACTTGCTGCCTAATATATCCCACCCCTGCCATTGTAATTATATAATCAACGTTATTCAGTTCTCTCTTTCCAAACGTTGAATTTTGAGGGTGGACCAAAGTCATGTTTTGGGGGATTTTAGTATAATTACATAAAATCATCTGAACCTTATAGTGGGAGTTTTAGAATGTGTTGCATTAATTTTATTTCACATTTCTTGATGCATGTTGCATAAATCCAGACCCTGTTCCCCAGTAATGGGGCAAATTGTTTTGCATTGGTTTGCCCTCTTACCTGGGTCTCCACTGGATCCTCTATGGCTGATAACATGCACTCTGACTTTTGCAGAGCTGCAGAAGTCAAATTCTGTTGCCATTCATTGGCTGAAAGCATCAGCTGATCGCTATCAGCAAGTTAATGCAACAGAGCATAGTAACATGTACAGAAATGACATTATGCAAGCCAAATGTGTTCCAGGCTGGCTAATGACACCACTATGACGCTGCTGCTATGCCGTCCTATAAAGGCAGGCTTCAATGCCGTTCGTCACCACTTCCTCCCCCCGGTCTGAATACTCATTCTTTGCGGCATTTGGGGGGACTGCCTAGCAACCGAGGCAGGCGCCCTGCAGCAAACCCCACCCATCGCAATGAAACCAAAACTTTATTACAAACATGCAATACCACAAATAGTGTCCCAACAAACATACAATACTACAAGCAGACTACACACACATGCAACACCACAGGCAGCATGTTGTCATTGAGGATAAATGGACACTTCAAGCTGCAGTGTCATGTAGAGATTTCTAGTTCTTAACAGTTTTTCACTATATAAACGTAGCAAAACATATTTAGCAGCTATTTTTCTGTGAATATGTTTTTTTATTGCTGATAATTTGCTCTTGTTGGAGTGAAAGAGATTATTTGTTTTTAGTTTATATTTAAGCGGTTGATAATTTTGTACCATAAACAACATATGAGGACCTAACTCTGAAATAATAAACTGGAATAGAGGTGGATCTTGTGTTTTTGTTCATTGGCTTGCAAAGTAAGCTGATTACTCTCAGCCAAAGACCTTGGCTGTACACCACCAGGTACAGATTAATGAAAAGAACATCTGCCTGCAGTGGAGACAGCCAGAAAACTTGAAGGATGACTAAATCATCATGAGGGAAACCATCTAAGATGACTCATGATGACATAAGGTGAAACAACACCACGCTCTTAATGACAGAGAGCACTATGGGAGAGGGAGGCTATAAAGATCCAGACCATTTCTATTAATTCACACTAACTAGCGTTGGATTTCTCACTTGTGGTCATGGTCATTATAGTGTAAGTTACATATGATGGGGTCACCTAAATCAAAACCATCTAGTCGGTGGTGTGTCTTAAATAGGTTGACCTAATGAGAACCAACAAATTTAGTACAGAGAATATTATGAATAAACTGGTAGGTCTTAATATTCACAGCTCTATAACCTAACTACCATGTATGAATAATATTCCCCATAGTCCCATATGCTGAACTACACATCCCAGTTTCTAGCATTGGAACTTTTTCTAATGCATGCATGTATCGCTAAACATCAAACATAGGTTTGTGGTAAATTAATAATTGCTTCTCTCTAGAAGTGCCTTACAACCCCTCAAGCATATAAGGCACATGATAGATAACACTATGACAAAACCAGTAAGGACATGAAACAACAGGAAATTGAGTGGAAACGTAATGACCCAATTTTTGCATTCTGCTGCAGCACCCAAACTCAGCAATACCACTCATGTAGATCGGCCAGGTTTTGCAGAAGTTATAAAGTCAGACAACAGACAGGCCAGTAACCAGTTTGCATTATTTATAGGGCCCATGGAACTGATGTAGAATTATTAAAAATCTTTATTGAACTTGTATTGAATTATTGTACTAACTCCATTTTAACTGCATACTGTGAATCCTCCATTTTGTCCTCCTAACCTGACTTCTTCAATCCTCCATTTTGTCCTCATAACCTAACTTGTTCATTTTAAAACTACATTACATGACAGAATTTCCCAGCACATCTAATACAATAGACAAAGACTGTATTCTCTATAAAGACATGATTAACTCAGGAACTGCTGACTTTACTGACTTTCCCCTAACTTGCAACATAGTATAATTTGAAGGCCACGAGAACACAGTAGTAATGAAATGTTCTATTCATAAGAGACCTTGCACCTGGACATGAGGCCTGATATCACTGACTGTGTAAAATGACGCTCAAGCCCCCCTTTCCACCGAGTAAACCTCATGCTGGGAAAGATGGCGCCTGAGCCTTCTGTCCACACCCTTGCCCAGAACAATACCACCTCCCGGTGGGAGGACACCTAGCTGGTCACTCAAACCCCTGAGCCAATTAATAATATTGGTGGGTGGACACGAAGTTAGTCACATAATGTTTAATCCAATCAATGATGTTTATTAGTTATTATCTGATATTCAATGATGATGTCATTTTGCTTTTAAAAAGATCTGCACAACTGTTTTCCAACCAGATTGTATTAAATTTTCTGAAGTGCTTTTAACCTGAACTCCATGTGTCAGTGTGAGCTTACTTCTGCGTATACGCAATTTAATCATCTCAGATTTGGACAGGAACAGATAGACATTTAAACATATTTGTTTATTTCTAAATTAATCTACATCAATTTGGCGCATCCAACGTGGGGCATCGGGCTATGTCTGGCCGGTGAGCCGTCCTAAGGAAGATGCTGTTGGACGGGGGAATCCTGGGGGTAGGAAGGGAGACTGATCACCTCCAAGTACACGGTAGAGACTTCTGCAGAGCCACCGGTATGTTCCAGCCCCTTTGATTGACCCGTCCACGTGTCTGTGACTGCTTCCCGGGAGGACATCAAAGACAGGTAATATCTTGCCCGGTGTCTCGTTACTCATTTGTTTACCTGCATTTTAGTCTATCTGTTGCCTGGGTGTGTTTGAATTGTTTGCCTGTTTCCCCATTTTGAGATAAAGGGGGGGTGGACCTGCAGGGGATTTGCCTGGGGTTCTGTCTTGCTTGTTTTCCCCTTTTTGGGATAAAGGGGGGGTGGACCTGAGGGGATTTGCCTGGGTCTTCAGTGTGTCTGTCTATCTGTTTGTATTTTACCCCTTTTGGGATAAAGGGGGGTGGACCTGTGGATTCGTTCCTGGGGGTCTTCTGTTGCCTGTTTTACCTCTTTTAGGAACCACGGTGCTGTGGTTGTAAGGGAAAAGGGGGGTTGACCTGTGGATGTGTTCCTGGGGGTCTTCTGTTGCCTGTTTTACCTCTTTTAGGAACCACGGTGCTGTGGTTGTAAGGAAAAAGGGGGGTTGACCTGTGGATGTGTTCCTGGGGGTCTTCTGTTGCCTGTTTACTTCTTTTAGGAGCCTCGTGGCTGTGGCTGTAAGGAAAAAGAAGTTTGTGGAACTGTGGGATCTGTGTAGAATCATAGTTTCCTGTGATCCAATTTTGTGTCACTTTGATAGCCTAGCTAGCCTCACTGTGCGCGTTCGGACTATCCAGCTCTAGTTGAGTTGGGGACGTCCTGACCCGGACCATCCAGCTCTAGTTGAGTTGGGGACGTCCTGACCCGGACCCTTCGGCTCTAGTTGAGCTGAAGGTCCACTGATTATTTAATTGTGGTAGGAGACTTAGCCTTGTGGCAGGGGACTTTGTTTCCTGGGGGAATTCAGGCAGGCATTGCTTGTTTTTCGCATCACGTGGTAGTGAGACTTATAAAGTGGGTTTTATAGGGGCACTACGGGAGTGAGGATAGACGTGGCCACATTCTTGTGGACTGCAGAGTAGAGGGAGGCTGACGGAACTCGGACCGGTGTCAGTTGTTTTCCGTGGCCGCTGGTAGTGAGACTTATGAAAGTCGTTCTCCGAGCGGGGACACTACGAGGTTGAGGGAGGTGACTTTGGAGTAAGCACACGAGTAAAGGAAAGGAATTATTGTTGATTTTATTTGAACTGTAATGCATGCACTGTATTTCAATTGTATTGTTGTCTTGTCTGTTTAATTAGGAGTCTCATGAACTCCTGTGTCTGTCTCTAAGGATTTTTCCTTGCCTTTTCCCTTTTCTATACTTCCTATATTATTATTCTATCCTCTCCTATTTCTATTGTGAGAGAAGTGATTGGTCACACACTTCTCACCTCCAATTAGTGACTAGTCTACGTTTTGGGAAGACGCACTGGGGGGGGACCCACCCCTCTCGAGTGTCAGTCCACCATTGTAGACACTGTTTAAAACCTTTTCCCCCTATATCTGGGACGCCTGTATAGGAGGGGAATGGAACAGGGTTAGAAAAGCCCAATAAGGGCTGGCTAGCGCGTGTGATCTAGTTGAAGATAGAGATTGCTAAAGTGTGTAAAATTGCTGTGCCTTCATGTGGTAGATAACTAACAGAGAAGAAAGCAAGCTTACTGGTACAGAGTAACAATGCTATTCAGCAGGAAGGTAGGGTTGAGGAAGAACTAGATCACAAAGGGTTAAGAATGTATGTATATTATAATAATTGTTTTTGTATTTTGTGTTAGCCATTACCCTGGTAGAGGGTGGGGGTTTTGTATTGAGTTTCACTGAAGAGTATTAAATGTTGTGTTTTTGTGTCTCTTTGCTTGCAATAATTGTAACGTAACTGTCCTTCCAGCGCTGACATGGTTAAAAAAACTTCATGCTGGCTCTCTCCTTGCCTTCTGTGAGACGCGAGGGGGGAGAGGGAGGGGTGACATTCCTGGTTTTTCAGTTCTGCGTTCAGTAAAATTATTCAGAAACTAATAAGATTTAGCAATGGAACAAAGTATTTTCTCCAAGACTGTTGTATAAGATAAGGAGTCAGGGATGTAGCTCAATGTTTATTACGAAGTTTAGGAAAGTGAATCTGATGCAGGAATAGAGAATTATTTGGACGAGTTAAAAATGTAAAGGCAAGTGTGATTTGTTGCATTGCTATGCAATGTGGATAGAGGGAATATGCAAAGTTGTTAAGCTAGATTGTGAAGAGGAAAAGTGATTAATGGCTGTAGGTATATTGTTTGCATTCCGTGAGTTTATTTATTTATTTTATTTATTTATTTATTTTCCGCCCGTGTATTGTGTCATGCTCATCCTATCTTAAAGACATGCTGTCTTCCTTAATTCCCATATATTATGAACAAAAAGGTTACGGTTACTAGAATTATCCTACTATTAGTTTCCCTATATCAGGAAAGTGTCTGTGACAAGTAATGGTTAATATGTAGATAGAATATATATGTCTATCGTTTCACGTATAAGTAACAAGTGTGTTTTAGCTTTGTGTACAAAGATTGATAACATGCTGAAAGAAGGGTTATCTTAAAGAACATTTACTAAAAGAAAGTTCTAATAAACCAAGATTTCTTGAACAAATGAATAAGCCAAGTTTAAAGACTGACTAACATAATTTTTGTTGTAAGCCCAGATATTTTATTATTGCATATGCATAGGAATTGAGACTTTGGGCATTATAGTATATTAATTCTAGATCTGTTACTAGCAGCAAGTGCTTAGCCTTATGCCTATCCCACGCATGCTTAAAACACTTCTACTGAGTTAACCTCTACCACTCCAGTTGGAAGGCTATTCCATGCATCCACTACCCTCTCAGTAATGTAATACTTCCTGATATTATTTTTAAACCTTGGTCCCTCTATTTTTGAGACTATGTCCTCTTGTTATGGTAGTTTTCCTTCTTTTAAATATAGTCTCCACTTTTACTGTGTTGTTTCCCTTTATGTATTTAAAAATGCTTTTATCATATTTCCCCTGTCTCGTCTTTTCACCAAGCTATACCTGTCAAGATCCTTTAACCTTTCCTGGTGAATTTTACCCTGCAATCCATGAACCAGTTTAGTAGCCCTTCTTTGAACTCTCTCTAAGGTATCCATATCCTTCTGAAGATATGGTCTCCAGTACTGTATCCAGTACTCTGCACTTCCCTCTTCCTACTGCTAATACCTCTCCCTATGCAACCAAGCATTCTGCTAGCATTCCCTGCTGCTCTATTACATTGTACATTGTCATTAACAGCCAGAAACTGGAGTACAAGAAGTGTGAATTAATGTATAGCCATTTATAAGCTTAACAAAATCTCCATTATCTTTTCCATTTATTTTGCAGAAGGCAATGTTATTTGTCTATTTTGTATGTTTTAAAAATACATTATCAGTAAAGAGTAGAATAAATTTTATCCCATTTACGAGACATAAAATTGTGATAATGTATATTTGTGATATAAGTAGAAATTACATTTTGAGATGTTAGATATAAATTATTAAATTAAGAACGAGAGTCAGGGATAGCGTCTGTCTCCGCGGGCACAAGACCCCGTGTGGAGAAGTGGTGGGCAAGCCATCATGGGCCACCCATGGGAGTGAAACGTTCGAGGCTTGTGGAGACGAGATGAGCATGTTAGCCTTTTATTATTTTTCTCTAGGGAAAGCTTAGGGCCAGTTAAAAGTTGTTGTACATGGGCTATTTGCAGCCTCCATTGCATTTCTACCTAGTCTTGATTTCTGATGTCTCCTCCATTGCTACATCACCTGTCTGCTCCCTTACCTGCCCACCCCCGCTTATTCCTCCCACCGATCCCTCCCCTTCATCTGCAGTCCCCCACTTTCCCCTACTGCCCCTCCCTCTACTCCACCTTCTCCTCCTCCTTCTTCCTGCTCTTACTCCTCCCTCCTCTTCCTACTCCTCCCTCTACTCCACCTTCTCCTCTCTCCTCCTACTTCTCCTCTTCTCCTCCTCCTACTCCTCCCTCTACTCCACCTTCTCCTCTCTCCTCCTACTTCTCCTCTACTCCTCCTCCTACTCCTCCCTCTACTCCACCTTCTCCTCTCTCCTCCTACTTCTCCTCTACTCCTCCTCCTACTCCTCCCTCTACTCCACTTTCTCCTCCTCCTACTCCTTCTTCCTGCTCTTACTCCTCCTTCTTCTTCTTCCTACTCCTCCCTCTACTCCACTTTCTCCTCCTACTCCTCCCTCTACTCCACCTTCTCCTCTCTCCTCCTACTTCCCCTCTACTCCTCCTCCTACTCCTCCCTCTACTCCACTTTCTCCTTCCACTCCACCTTCTCCTCTCTCCTCCTACTTCTCCTCTATTCCTCCTCCTCCTCCTCCTACTCCTTCCTCTTCTCCTTCTCCTACTCCACCTTCTTCCCTCTCACTCTATCCACTACTCATTCTTCCATCTCCCCACCACCATATCTATATCCCTTATATGCTTCCTCCCTTCTTATTCCTTACCAATTTCCTCCACCCATAGACAACTCTGCCTCTACCTGACGACATTATATTTTTGAAGAGATGTTGCTCTGGCCACTCTTCCGCCACTTCCCAGGGGGGAATACCACACTAACGAAAAATTATTCAGACATGAAAGAATTGTTTTGGGCACTCTCAAGGAAATAGTGCGGCCCTGACCCAGATTCCCATGGAAGTAAGGGAGGTGGCTGTCCCTCATGTTTTTTCTTCACTAAGTCCCCAGAAATCTCATGAAAGGAACTTGACTCATTAGAACAAAACATGAACATTCAATTTACAAATCTCTACAGAGGGGGGTCAGCAAGAGAACAGTGAATAGAAAGACAAAGTAGCTTTACCAGATCCTGACTCCACTCTGTTTGCGGATAAAGAGGAAAGGTACCATACTGGATTTGCTGTTGCTACAGAAGATCAGGTACGTCAAGCACCTTCACTTTCCTCACTCACATCTGCTCAAGACGCTGAATTGACAGCCTTCTCAGTGGCATACAAAATGCCTGAAGGAAGACATGCCAATATCTACACTGACTCAAGACATGCCCTGGGTGCAGCACATTATTTTGCATCAATCTGGAAGATAAGAAGCACCACTCAGCTGACTAAAAGCTGCCAACCAAGCCACAAGTGCACCAAGGGAAGTGGACAGAATGGTGTCCGCTAAAGAAACTTCCATACTCACCATGTAGATCCTACCTACAGATCTCAAGCTTCTGAAAGAATGACAAGCAGCTACTGACCCTGAAGAAATACAAAGCTGGAAAAACAGAAAGGGGCAACCCTTGAAGACGGGCTGTACTCCAACGCTCTTAAGCTCTGTTTACCCAAAAACATGTACTGGGCAGTGAGCCCATGGAACTTTATACCTATCCAAGACCCTCATGAACTCTTTGATCTCTAAAATACCCCTAAGCACCTAGCTAACTCTCAATATCCCTTTCAAGAATCCAGATGACAAAGAGCTACTGGGTCAAATATGCACTAGTTATCATAGACATTTTGTCAGGATGGCCAGAAGCCTAGCCGGTCATCAATGTGACAACCAAGACCATATACCCAATAGTGCATTGTGAAAGTTGCAGAGATCACTCAGTGGATTCATTGTTCCAGATTCAAGACTCTCTCTGCAACATGAGAAGTGACATTTGTTGATTTTGACACACTTTTGACTCTAAAGAAAAAAATGACTTGTTAAATAAAAAGATACCAGCAAGTAGGTGTTTGATGGCCATAATAATGCCTGACCACCTGCCATCGATGGAAAGCCGAGGACCCCAAAAGGAGACCTCGTGAAGCTGAAGGGATCCAAATGCCAAGCTTCCTCAGGATTATTTGCCCATCCTGAGTTTGTGGTGATATTAATATTGACTAAATGATCCGAGTCCACCTACGCTGATGTAGCGTGGGACAGGTTTAATACTACACCCTAGCCAAGGTTATTATGTCAATACACATAATACATGACAAGGTACTCTTGACACACCACATTCATGCTTCAGAACATAAAAAGGAGCACCCCTCTAAAGGGAAAGTTTGATTGATATATATATATATATATATTGATGCCATAGGTGTGCCAAGGGGGGTACCAGATGATTTTGCAGTAAAAGGAAAGTTTGAGTCCATTTTCCCAACCGTCACTGCTAATAATAATAATAATATTTTGATTTGCATTTATTATACCTATTGCAACCAACAACGTTTACCTGTCACCATGACTACTTGTGCCTATATTCCAGATAACACAAGTCCATATGGTAATGTAAGCTTGTCTATTTATGATGTCCCTCTGAAGAACTAAGAAGACTTTAAGAACCGTTACTTCATAGGGTTTCTGTGCCTTGGGTTAACACGTCTTCCTGATACTAACTTAATAAAGTTTTTATCTCTTAGAATATTAACATTTCATAGGGGGGACTGATGTAGAATTATTAAAAATCTTTATTGAACTTGTATTGAATTATTGTACTAACTCCATTTTAACTGCATACTGTGAATCCTCCATTTTGTCCTCCTAACCTGACTTCTTCAATCCTCCATTTTGTCCTCATAACCTAACTTGTTCATTTTAAAACTACATTACATGACAGAATTTCCCAGCACATCTAATACAATAGACAAAGACTGTATTCTCTATAAAGACATGATTAACTCAGGAACTGCTGACTTTACTGACTTTCCCCTAACTTGCAACATAGTATAATTTGAAGGCCACGAGAACACAGTAGTAATGAAATGTTCTATTCATAAGAGACCTTGCACCTGGACATGAGGCCTGATATCACTGACTGTGTAAAATGACGCTCAAGCCCCCCTTTCCACCGAGTAAACCTCATGCTGGGAAAGATGGCGCCTGAGCCTTCTGTCCACACCCTTGCCCAGAACAATACCACCTCCCGGTGGGAGGACACCTAGCTGGTCACTCAAACCCCTGAGCCAATTAATAATATTGGTGGGTGGACACGAAGTTAGTCACATAATGTTTAATCCAATCAATGATGTTTATTAGTTATTATCTGATATTCAATGATGATGTCATTTTGCTTTTAAAAAGATCTGCACAACTGTTTTCCAACCAGATTGTATTAAATTTTCTGAAGTGCTTTTAACCTGAACTCCATGTGTCAGTGTGAGCTTACTTCTGCGTATACGCAATTTAATCATCTCAGATTTGGACAGGAACAGATAGACATTTAAACATATTTGTTTATTTCTAAATTAATCTACATCAGAACAATATATTAGCCGCTAAATAAATGTATTCCCTATCAGGGCATATCATGAGTAAAAGACACCTTGGGCTATTTAATATTGGGAATTTTTTATATTTTTTATATTTTCTCTTGAACACTTTATCACTAATTTCTGTCAAATTTAAAGTGACGTTTTATTTTTTTCACATTCATATTGAAAGTCAGTGGTGCATTTCAAAGGCTTTGTGTGCTCTACTACGTCAAAGACCTGAGATTTCTAATTTGCTTTATCTAATTTGCACAATCCCATAGGTATACCTTTTTAAAAACCTATATAGCTGATTAACGCTCAACTTACAGAGCAGGAAAAAGGAGAACTTTTAAAGTAACACATTGCTGTAAAAATTTAACTTTTTTATGAAGGCTGTGTTTGTCACAGCTAGTGTGGTGCCACTAGAGCAGAATAAAAAAAAAAAGTGATTTCACTTCTAAATGGCAGAGAATTGAGCATTGAGGCTGTAAGGCATGAGCTATACACCAAAATTGCCTCATTAATGTAAAGATGTTCTGGTACTACGAGCGTTCCTTTAACCCTGTTTAAATCTAACTCTAGTCAGCATTGCTGAACTGGCTCATTGTGAAAACTATTTTTAGTGTGTATCAGGCACAGACCCCGCCTGCAGCCTTGCAGCATGAACCGACAGCCATCATATCACTGTGACAGCCTGTGACAGCAATACAATGCGAGGAAGGCACTCATGACTGAGACATGCCACACTAGCCCATTACATGCCATTACCATGCACGCAGGCATCAGGCACTATCAGACACTACTGCCAACGGTTTCTGATGGCAGTTGGAATAACTTTGACATGGTACCACAGCCATTGGATGCATGGGGCAGTCGGGGGAGGGTTATTGCCAGACCCCCTCACTTGTAAGAAGTCCTACAATAGCCAGGTCTCACCACAATCATGAAAACCCACACTCTGAGGACCATTTAGACAGCCACTGTACCCCGTGATTGTGACATACAGCACCTGTCACACAGGGGTTTATGGAGTAAGATAATTAACTAATAGATATCAGGCTAGATATCCCATGGACAATTACATGAATAATAACAAATGAGACAAAAAGGGTTATTCAATAAAGTGAGTTTTCAAAGTGAATTTTACATTTAAGTCTAGAGCTAAAAGCATAGCTGACTTAACATTTTTTTGAAGTTGGGCTACATTAATCTTAAATTTGAAATTTACTTTAAATTCACCTTTAATTCTCACTCTAGTGACTAACCCTGAAAGTATTACAGATTTTGACAGGACCAATAGGTTGATAAGGACCCTGCCAAAATGAGTTTACGATAAAGATGATGTGAAATGGAGAATGGACCCTCTGGGCTACAATACAACTTTAATGCATTTTTTAGACTTTGGCCTCATTAATACACTGAATTTTTTGCATGCTCACATCGTTATAGTTGTGGCACAAAATAGATAAATTCTTTGCAGATTGTTGCACCATAATTCTGCCCCATTAGTCCTCCCCTCATGCCAGAAATACTTTCACAGCCTCAGCCCCAACAGCTGCTTTTAATTCACAACCTGGCTGCAGAAACCACAATCAGGAAATGATATCCTTGCTATATATCTCCCTGGGTGTCCTCTCCTTCTAATGCAGGTTGCTCTGTAGTTCAGATAATTTAGTAATGTCATTCGCTGAGCTGTGTAAATACCTTTTTGATAGGGAAGTCATTGTCCCGGGTAAGGGGTCTTGTTAATATGGTGTGATTTGGCCTTATTACTATGCTGTATTTTGCTGTGCTGTATAAGCCGCATTTTTGCAAGCTCAAATCTTTATAGATTTTGCATAAACTAAAATACATAAAATGTATTTTAGTTTATGCAAAATCTATAAAGATTTGAGCTTGCAAAAATACAGCTTATTAATGAGGCCAAAACATTGCAAATGCATTAAAGTAGTATTGCTGCCTGGAGTAAGAAATTGCAAACTATATTTTGGCACAAAGTGAATGTTTAAAATAAAAAGAAGATAGAAACCCAAAATAGAGTAAAATAAATAACTTAATAAATGACGCGTTTTCACCTGACTTGGGGATTTCTCAAAGTGCATTAAAAGAAAAAATTTCCAAAGTCCCCAAATTTAAATTCGGCATCAGCACGTTTAATTTGCACGCTATTTATAATAAGCCCACGAGGATTGGCACACTGTGAATGGTTAAAACAAACAGGAAGTAAAAATCCAAATGGATTATATAAATAAATCCAAATGGAGTAATATAACAAGAAATAGATTGGCACTATTGCGTTTCACCCGACCAGGGTCTTTCTCAAAATGTATCAAAATTAAATATCCAAAGTCCCCATATTTAAGTTCGGTGTCAGCTCACTTCAGTTGTGCACTTTTTATAATATGTCCTTGAGTAAAGGATATATATACGTTATATTTAAAGTTCTCGCTTTCAAAAATAATGTTATTGATGAATAAAAGGACTGTGTTATTATAAGGAACTATTCTTGTGAGAATTTGGGCATATACCATATTCAAGGTGGCACCATGCCGGGCTGCATGCGGCCCGCGGGCAGCAGGTTTGACATGCTTGGGCTACATTAAGTTTAAACCTAAAATATGATACTTTATGACTTTATGATTTATGATAATAAAGGTTGCATATCATATTGATGATATTGGAATAGATCCTTTTTTTAAGGCAATAATAATAAAGGTTATATTTCAACTGTTATAAGGCTATATTTTGCTCTGTGCAATCTTTCTATACTCTATACGCTGGGTTCATGCCCTCTTCTCGCTAACAGACTCTTTTTAACTAATATTTCCCCCTCCAAATTGATCTTTTTATTAAGTTTGTTTTTAGAGGAAGTTTTCATTATTATTTAGGTACTGCAGTGACTGCCTCTGGCTCTTTCAAGTGTGCAAAGCTTTTCACACAGCTCTATTTCTGCTGCTGAACTAGAAGGAGGGAAATGTCAGTAGACTTCCAGAAGCACGTGGAAATAGGAAAAGAATCCTAAATATATATATATATATACAAGCAGGGCCAGATTAAGAGCCCAGTGGGCCTGGTGCTGACAATTATGATGGGGCCTAATTACAGAAACTTATCGACCAAAAACTCTAAAACAGTCATACCTCTCAAGAGTCATGTATCTGATGGAGTTGGTGTTGGAGGTAAACGTAAAGGATGCAGCTATAAGAATACTCTATGCTAATCTCTTTATCTAATTAATGCTTTCATCTTTCAAGTAAATCCATACCCCATAACAGCAGTATCCATGGGCGGGGTAAAAGGGTGCGCCACTGACGTGAATCACGTGACCAGAACTGCCAAAAGGGGCGAACATGCCCAAAAAGGGAGCATGTCTGTCCAAAGAATTGGAAGGCCAGCCTGGCATCAGTGTCCCTATGTATCACAGTGTCAATGTCCCCATGTCGCCCAGTCCCCTAGTCTCCCAGTGTCTGTGCCCCCATTTCTCCCAGTGTCCCCATGTCTCAGTGTGTCCTGTGTCACTAGGATACTAGGGGACACTGAGAGACATGGGGACACTGAGAGACATGGGGGCACTGGGGGACATGGGGGTACTTGTGAATACAGACATGGGGACACTGGGAGACATGAGGACACAGACTTTTGGGGACACTGGGAGAAATGAGGAGACAGAAACTAGGGACACAGACACTAGGAGACATGGGGACATAGACACTAGGGACACTGGCTGGGAGGCATGGGGACACAGACACTTGGGGACACTGGGATACATGAGGCACTCGTGGACATAGACATGGGGACACTGGCAGGCATGGGGACACAGACATTTGGGGACACTGGGAGACATAGGGACACTGGCTGGGAGTCATGGGGACACTGGGAGACATGGGGACACAGAGACATGGGGACACAGATACTGGGAGACTAAGGGTCACTGGGAGCCATGGTGACAGAGACATTTGGGGAAACTAAGACACTAGGGACCCTGAGAGACATAGAGACACAGACACTAGGGACACTGGCTGGAAGGCATGGGGACACAGACACTTGGGGACACTGGGAGACATGGGGCACTTGTGGACATAGACATGGGGACACTAGGAGAAATGGGGACACTGTGACATTTGGGGACACTGGGAGACATGGGGACCCTAAGGACACAGAGACATGGGGACACAGACACTGGGAGACATGGGGACACAGACACTAGGGACACTGGCTGGGAGACATAGGGACACTGGGAGACATGGGGACACTGAGACACTAGCTGGGAGACATGGGGACACTGGGAGACATGGGGATACAGAGACATGGTGACACAGATACTTGGAGACCAGGGGACACCCGGAGCCATGGGGACACTGAGACACTAGGGACACTGGCTTGGAGATATGGGGACACTGGGAGATATGGAGACACTGTGTCCCTAGTGTCTCCGTGTCCCTATGTCTCACAGCATCCCCATGTGTCTGTGTCCCCATGTATCTCAGTGTCCCCACGTCTACCAGTGTCCCCTAGTGTCTCAGTGTCCCCATGTCTACCTGCTGCCTTTCCCCCTATCCTTCACATACCTGAGCTGTAGTCTGTCTCTGAAGCTGCTGTCTGGACTATCTGTGCTGTGTAGCTGCTCCCCCGCGGATCAGTGAGTAGAGAGAGGCAGGGAGATGCTGTAACTTCCTATCCCTGCCTCTCTCCATACACAGTGACCCCTACTGGCCGGTGCTGGTATTGCAAAATAATCTCCGTTTATACGGAGAAAAATATTTGCATTTGTATTGACGGTATTACTGCAATACTGTCATGGACAGGCAGCCTCCAATACCAGCTGTGCCTTAAAATACCAGTCAGGTGGTAAACCTAAGAGTAGTCTGTAAAAAAAAATGGGCCTATTCCATGGGCCTGGGCCTGGAGCTGCAGCTCCATCAGCCCCTATGTTAATCCGGCCCTGTATACAAGAAAACAAGGGGCTGGCTGCACTCGCCTAAACATGCATAAATAGGGTGCAGCTGGGAGTCAATAAGTACAATACAAAATGAAAATCCAGCGCACTCCCATATCTACTAAACAGCAACTTTGGTGCTGACAGATTTTGTTAGTTTTTTTAAAAACACCTAATCTAGGCAAAAAACAATGGGGGGGTTTAGTTACATTATATGATCATACATTGCATAAGCCTGCCACAACGTCAATTTATCCTCCAAGTTTCTCAAATAATAGTTTCTGTCAGTCAATTATTTATAAACCTATTTTAGTTCTGATTACATTTTTTTGTGTAGCCCATGTGACTTTGTTTTTAATTGATCTCAAACGTAAAACACTAATTCAAGGTATGGCTAGAGTTCCATGGGGTTTAATAAGCACAACAGCAGTTCTGGGGATTTCTCAATTCACTGTTATATGTATATATACCCTGGACTACAGTACGGGAATAAAGCTACAATAAGACAGTTGAATTGGTTGTATATTTTTTTGCTGAGAGCGCCAACAGAAAATGTGAGCAGTACAGAAATATCCGTGTCCACTATTTATTAACTATTACTCTTTCTCAACATCCAGCAGTACAGAGATGACAAGAAATCCACCAAGATACCTTACTGTCTATCATCTAAAGCACATCAATGTTTGGGCAGAGGTATTTGCTATGGCCAGCTTGATCTTGAAACAATCGAATGGCTAATTGTCTCTTTTCAAAAGGCACAAATACATTTATTCTGCAATTGATTCAAGAGGTTTAATCATCATTTGTTTAATTAATTCACCAAATTTAAACTGCCTATTTCCTCCGCTAAACAAATAAAACAAAATAGCATAGAGAGTATTTTACATTATTTAATAAAATATATTTTTTTTTTTCTGAGAGGAGGGTAATTCTTAATAATAATAATTTACAAAGTGACATACATGACATTTCATGATCTATCACTTGACAAAGGATACGCATTTGATAAATCGTTCTAAAAACATATGCCACTGATGAAAAACTCTTAAAAATGCTTTTTATTTCATTGTCTTTTTGTCTTCAAGAAAAACTTATCTATTCCCAATAGCTTTAAGTAAACATTATTATTAGCATTTATGTTCCACAGCACTTTACAATTACAGAAATTGGATATTTAGAGGTGAAGAAGGTCCTGCATAAACAATTTTCGAGGATTTGAGGAAGGCAGCCATATATTGTGATGTTTCTTGCCCAAGGACATCTGCTGGTAAGGTGGTATGACAGGAACTTGAACTTGTGTTTTCCAGTTCTGAGGCAAAGGTAACGTTACCACTGTTCTAACTTGCCGATATAAATATCATTTTAAAATAATCTATGGATGTAGGGAATAATTCTATACAAACTGAATTTGTTCTGAGAGGACTTCCTCATGCAAAAGAACTGACAATTCCTCTTCTTTTGGTCTTCACGGTTATCTACATCTTCACTCTTCTTGGAAACAGTTTACTGTATATTGTAATAAAAACAACACCATCACTTTATACCCCTATGTATTTCTTCCTGATAAACCTTTCTTTCTTAGACATGTGCCTATCTTCAGTCACCTTGCCTAAGCTTCTTGGAAATTTCCTGTCTGTAAAAACAATTCCTTTTAGTGGATGTGTGATGCAGTTATACTTCTTTCACTTTTTGGCCAGCGCCGAGTGTTTCTTATACACTGTCATGGCATATGATCGATATGTTGCTATATGTCGACCCTTGCACTATAGCTCTATAATGAACTGGAAGACCTCTATGTGCTTGGCTTTTGGGTGTTGGTTGACTGGTTCTCTGCACTCCATTACACATACAGTACTAACCTTTCAACTTCCATTTTGTGGTTCTAATGAGATAGAGTACTTCTTTTGTGATATTATTCCAGTCTTAAAGCTGACATGCACTGATACAACTCTAAACAAAAACATGATTTTGGCCAACATTGCAGCAATTTCTTTAAGTTGCTTCCTCCTGATTCTGGTATCATATGTACATATCGTTTTAACTATATTGAGGATCAAGACAGCTGATGGAAGGAACAAGGCTTTCTCTACTTGTGTGTCACATGTGATACTGGTGGCTTTATTTTATGTTCCTTGCATCTTTACCTATATGCGTCCAAACTCAGACTCTATTTTAAATGGAGCTGTTGCGGTTTTTTATACTGCAGTTACACCTTTAATGAACCCAGTAATTTATAGTTTAAGAAACAGGGAGGTAAAAGAAGCCTTGAAGAAAATACTACTTGGGAAAAAGTAAAACAACAATTATAGCAGATAATACAGTGGTTAATATAAAGGCCTAATAACGTTAAAGTATCCTATAATACACAGAGACAGTACTAGATATAGGGAATTACCTTTTTTTATTTATTTACTTATTTATTTATTTTTATCAGCACTGTTTTGCAGTCTATAGCTGAAATGATGACATGATTGTGTACATGGCCTGCAAAAACATCAGAAACACGTATGAGTGAGCACAAAATATGCATGAAAGCAGCTCATTCAGCATTATTTGCCAATCTGGGAATTGTGAAGAATTGTCCAGGGAGTTTCAAATTGTATTCCAAAACTACTGACCTTGAAAAATAGCTTTAGAATATTTCCATTTTGGCTAATTTGGTCTAAAATGTTAAAGTCTCTGGACAGTTTTAGAGAGTAACCTGACAGGACATATAAACAAAGAAGACATTGTCATGTTAGTCAGTCATATCTGTATATGCCTCCAAAAAAATTAATAAGAATGAAAAGGGTGTAATAAAATGTACAAGATGCAGCCTCTGTGTTTTTGTTTGTTTGTTTTTCATCGTGAATTCAAATGTAATTATGTCCCTAATGTACCAAGAACTAGCCACCGATTGTGCAGATATGTCCTTTTCGGTCTGCATTGTTCAGAGCTGGTCTTAAACTAGTCTGCCATTGGTATAGGACTTTGCAGAAGTGTGAGACAAAATCAGTGATTCCATTGTACAGCGCTGCAGAATTTGTTGGCGCTATATAAATAATAATAAATAAATAATAATAATAATATAAACTGTGTGTAGTAGTTGCATGTTCATCGTGGGACTCTGAAAACAAAATGTACAGCTGGTTTGTCTGTGGCAGACAGTTCCTTTTAATATGAATCTATTTACCTTTATCTACATACAATATGTAAAAAACACAGTCCATGGCTGCTTTCTGTCACTGATATATATATATTTTTTTTAATTTTAACTGTGTTTAAAACAGTGCTAATTGTTACGAGCATCTGCAGGAATGCAGAGTGAAAGCGGTCATTTTTGGGAGGGGGGTGTCACATGAAGTATAAAACTCTGGGATAGTTGTGGAAGCATGATTTCTCAATTTTCTATACCCAAGAAGGACTTCTCAAAGTCCAACTTGAGATATGCAGGTGATGCACACCAGTAATTTCCATACATATATATATATATATATATATATATATATATATATATATATATATATATATATAGCCACCTTAAATGTATGCTCAGATTACTAGTTTGGCTGTGTAAGTACTGCAGTTTGGGTTTACTATTGTCTGGTGGAAGTGAAGAAAGCAATGTATTCCATTGTGAGTGCAGAATAATTAATGATACCTATTGCCAAGAGAACTGGTTGAAAACCAGGTGATAGGTTATTTAACATAAAAGATTTTTACATTAACATTTGAGAGGCAGCAGGTGACCGAATAGGCAGGCGTGGAGCACCTAGGATCTGCAATAAATATTAACTATATCTAATATATCAAGATGATCTTTGTATTCTTCTTGAATATGCCCTTTCCTCATGATTTTTGTTTCATTCTTTGCTTCAATACATGGTAAATTTGGATTTAAAAATGCTGCTTGTTTACACACCTCTCAATCTGCTGACAGCAAAAGCTTAGTGAATAAATTTGCCATCAAAGATACATCTGAATGAGTGCGTGTAATGGGAACGCTCTTCCCTGCTGAATCATATAAAGGGACAAAAGTATGCATTACATAATATTTCTAACATATAGTTCATTATCTAAGATAATACAGGTTTGGAATCACAATTATTTTGTGATCATGTAGCCCCATATAGCCAAAGCACAGCTTAAGCGGAACAGGGCCATGACAGGGGTTATGAGGCTGGCTTAGGAGGAACAGACAGGACTGGTGGGTTGTGGGATTTGGGGGTTTGGCTATTTAAATAAGTAGCCATTTTGCAATGTGCACTTTTAATTCCTACCTGGTGTAGTTTGTCCCGGCCGCCCTCCCTGTATTTATGTTCTATGGGGGTTATCCCGTTTTGTCACAGCGGCGGGATAGGGAGCTGAGAGAGAGGACATAGGCTCCCTATGAGGAACGTGAGGAACATGGAGAATTGTGGTCACTGGTGGTTGGTAGGTTTCGAGTCCTGGAGGTGGCTCAGAACCTGGTGGGGTAGGGGTATCCAGGTATACCCCTGCCGTGGTTACTTATGGTTGGCACTTATTTGGTTCAAGTTGGAGAGGTTGGAAACTGTTATTTATATATATGTATTAGTTATGTTGGGGTCATTGCCCTTTATTAAAAAGAAGGATACGGATGCGAGGGGCGGAAGGTGGGGGCAATGACCCATGTTTATATGTTAATTTATATGTCAATTTATTGCTATCATTATTATGATTGTTATGATTAAGCATTACTATCGTTATATTATCATATTTGTTTAATAAAGCTGTGGACAATTTTTCCCATTGTCACGTTTACATAGATTGAGATGGAGCGCAACTGCAGATTTCTTAGGAATTAATTTGATGATTAGAAAATTAGGGAATAAAATAGGAAATGTCTATTCAATATAGGAAAATACAGGTACTGTATCTTTAATTACTTCGCTGTAGGAATTTACAGGTACTGTATCTTTAAATACTTCGCTGTTAGTTTAATTGGAGTAAGCAGCTTCCTATATACATGCAATCTAGCACATTTGGAGTTTGCAAGTTTAAGGTTAATGAGGAAAGCTATAATGAAGTTGTAGCAGCAGAGATTCGTTTAAGGTTTAAATCAAGCAGGTCAGGGAGCATCTGTTGCCTGAATGCTTAATGGCTTGAGAGCAGGCTGAAGCAGATATGATTTGAAACTTCAGAGCAGACTATGGAAGGAATGCTCAGCAGTCTTTAGAGAAAGAAGTTCTTATCACAGATGAAATGATTAACTTAGCTTCCAGAGGGTGGAATTCAGGTTTCGCAGTTCTCCTCCGGGGAGGTTCTTTATGAGACAGGATGAGAGAAGTCCAAATACGAGCCGTGGTCGAGGAGAGGAGAAGGAGGTTAGTTCGAGTTCCAGTTCGGTTCGGTACACAGGTAGGTTTGCAGAGAAAACTTTTAGCCGGTTTGATTTCGCAGTAACACTGTTCATTAATCCAGCGTCTTGTATCTGGCGCGGTCGCATTATGTACCGTGGTGAGACCGCGTCAGAGAGGGGGTGTGGCTAAACTCCGTCAACCCAGAAGAGACAGGAATTACCGGTAGCTGGGGCATGACACCCATATACCATAGTGTCAGCGTGTTATTGGGTTAGGTGTGTGGGGTGTTTTGTCCAAGGTTCCGACAGCCCATATGGCGACTATACACCGGTCATGAAAAAAATAGCTGCTCTTTAACAGTAGGTGGGATCCTTAAATCATATGAACATAATCAGCATAAACTGTGAAACTGGGAGGTGGCTTCTTAGGTTTAAGACATTAAATGGAAGTTGGAAAAAATGTAAGCAAAATGAGATGAATCTGTGTGTGCAATACTAGCTGCACCCAAATGGTGGCAATCTTCAACCAATAATGTGATGGCTAATTTTTTGCAAATAAATAAATATAAATATAGTTAATGAAATATACTTAAAAAACACAGTAAAAAGAAAATGTGAAAAAACTAGCATTTTTTTCTCATTCATTTAAGGATCACTATAGGGTCAGAAACACAAACATGTATTCCTGACCCTATAGTATTTAACCCACCATTTAGGTGGCTTCCCCCACCCCCCTTAACCCCGCTATAAAAGTATAAAACTCACCTTATTTCCAGCAACGTTTGTGACATGATTGAAATGGCCGATTTTTAGCCAATCCAAAGCATTGGATTGGCTAAAAGCGGCACAGGGGTGGGGCCAAATGCTGTGTTGGCCAATCAGGACCTCCTCATAGAGATGCATTGAATCAATGCATCTCTATGAGAAAAATTCAGCGTCTCCATGCAGAGCGTGGGGACGCTAAACGGCAGGCTGCTTACTGTGCAGCCCTGAGCCAGGAAGCCCTTCCAGTAGCCATCTAAGGAGTGGCCACTTGGAGGTGTCCCTAGGGGCAATGTAAACACTGCCTTTTCTATGAAAAGGCTGTGTTTGCATGAAAATGACTGAAGGGAGTCATACTCACCAGAACAACTAGCTGTAGTTGTTCTGGTGACTATAGTGTCCCTTAACACTTTGAATTGTGGAGCATGCACCAGGGACTTTTGAATTTCAAGTGGAAGTGGAAAATATGGGTCCGATTATTTTTCTACATATGGGATTTATTATACCACTAACCCTCTAATAGGCAATGTACCTGTTTCATACATTGGAGGGCAGGCAAATAGGAGCATGAAAGCAATAATTCCCCCATCCTCACAGCTATCATTGAGGGCTTGTGGGCTGCAGCCTCATACAGATTAAAAGAGCAAGAGGGATTTCAGTTTGGAAACTTCAGCAGGCGTAAGGCAGCAGTTATAGTTTGTACAGGGCATTTGCTAGCCCACAACTGTGTGAGTTTCTACTTGGGCTGTGATACCTCCCAAAATCGAGATACGCTGTTGGGACAGGGTGATGCAACATGAATTTCATGGGAAGAAAAATAAGGCAATTTGTGTATACTTGCCACAAAGGTTAAAGGTTGCCAGCCCTATATGTATATATACACACTCTCAAATACTTCCCCTTATTTAGACAGATGTAGCCTCGACTATTAGGCTGTGTCTACTATAAATCAAACCACAAGGCACAGATGTAGTGGGTACAAAAGGCAACACCCAATTTTAATATTAAAACAGTCACTGCCTGCAATTAAAATTAAATATATATGTTGAACTTTATAACATTAGGTAATGACAATGTTTTTTTATTACAGGGTTAACATAACCCTAAATAACTTCCAGACTGTAATTAGCATAATTAACCGTTAACAATTTAACCTTTCCAGCACCAGCTCGCTCCCAGTGATCCCCGTGTTGGAACAGATACAACCACTGGAACAGAGCCGTCTGCCCAGTCGCCCATTTAAGCTAAGAGCCATGACTGCTGACCAGAATAACTCCAACCACCTGTTGCCCAATAAAGACACAGTTGATATGGGCAAGGACAACGGCCACAGCTTTATTAACAAATTCTTGCCAGCATCCCAACTCTGTCAGCTGTTGGGGTGTTTACCAACAGACGGCTTTATCCAAAATGAACCACGAGTCCGGAGCAGCCTGCCCCCACCATCAGCTCTCAGCAGGCTGCGACTCCCCAAGCCGCTTGGGTACTTTCTTCCAATGTAACTGCACTGGCCAGGACTACCGCGAGCTGTGACAAAACAAAGAAGAAACAACAGCACCCAATTAACAATACAAACATCCACACGTGAATTGCTAGGGCGGGCGGGCAGAAAAGCTAGCACCACTACGCCTCTGACAGGGAACTGGTGAGTACCCCCTCCCCCCATTTACCCCTTCTTATGATGTACCTAGGTTGCAACATTGCATCCTCCCAGGACCATTCCCTTATCCCTGTCATCAGTCATGTCCTCCCTTGCTTATCTTTCCAGGGAGGTTCTCTTTGCTAAAAACCTCTCACCAAGTCTTCATTAGGCTATCACCACATCCTCATTGTGAGGCCATAGTAGACCATCCCCAGGAGGAAGCTACCGCCATGGCTGCAACTGGCTTTAAGTAGCAGCAGTCAGTAACTCCCTGTCACTACTGGTGACATTGTGTAGTTGGTAAACAGCTGCTATTTGCTAACCATAGTAACAGTCACATTAGTAAGCTGTAACGGATCGACTGGCACCCCGACTGGGTACCTCCGTTGAAGGATGCTCCTAGCGCTTCCTGAGGACTCCAAGCACTGCAGCAGACACCACAACCACCGAACCGGAGAAGCATACGAATGCTCTTAAGCATATGAATGCTGTAAACAGCTGAACAGGAAAAGCATACAATCAGCTTACACTACTGGCAATCAGCATACAATCCAATTCCCCCAATAACGAGACAACACTTCGTTTTGAGGTCAAGCAGAACTGACTGTACTGGCACATACAGCCTCTTTTATTCACAATCCACAAACATAGTACCACCCACAGGGTTTTGAAATACAACCAATCAATTAGTACAATACACACAGACACTCCCACACAAAATCCTCCCCTCTGCCTGTGATATGATTACTGAACACAATGGGTAATATAATTATCACAGGCAGAGAAATACAGTTTTAAAAAACATATCACAGGGACCCCAAAACATGCAATAACCCCAGGGGGGATCTGGGTGAACCACATATCCAAAATTCACCCAGATCCGTTCAGTAGTTTGGAAGATACAGTTTAATGCAGACGTGTTTAATGTGTGACAGTTTAATGTGTGACATGTCATGATTCCCTTTTATTCCAGAAGTTTGGTCCTTAAGGGGTTAAAGGGCAAAATCTCCCAGGGGCCATAGTCAGCAGGCAGGAAGCGGGCAAACAGGCTTCTCCAATGCCCAGTGGCGAGGTTGGTTTCGCCACATAAGCAGAAGCAGGTTGGTTTAAAATAAGAAATAATGACAGTTGTCCGTTTAAGGGCACTGCACAAATGAGCAATTAGAGATTTTTGATAACATTTATAAAATGTGGGAGAGAGACCAATTATATAGCAGGATAGGAGCCCAAAGTGTGACTGTTCCATGATTATTGCATTTTTCAGAAAATGAATGCATATCTTGCTAAGCCCCAAGAAGCATATAATCTGAATGATTTTATATAATGATATATCATATATCATTAGGACTTCTTCTACAATATATGCTTACGCTGGTATGTGCAATTGATATATTTCATTATATAGCATTGGTGTGTGGATATGGTCCTGTGATGTAGATAATATTGAGGGTGAAAAAAACTCAATGAAAGGGGCAGCTCTCAGTGTCACATGTGCTATTTCTGGGTGTGGACAAGTGAACCATAAAACCACTAGAAAATAACAAGGGGAAATTCTGAGCCCAGCTTCTGACATACACCTGTGGAAAGTACAAAGCAGCTTGATCACGACCCCAGCTGTGTGACTGTGTTTTCTTAAAAATGTATTTTGAAGTCTTTGCAACCATCATGATTACAAGTATACATGTCGTTCCTGTTATTTACTTACGTGCTATAGATCTGTGACATTGCTATCACATTGTCTTTTAACACACAGTACATGTGGCATCTTTACTTGCAGGCTCTGTGTTAGGAAATCAAGTGATCCAGAACGTCTCTGAAATCACAGTCAAGAAAGGAGACGACATAGTGCTAGGCTGCAGCTACAGCGGAACAAAGTATGTGCTTATATGGTACCAGCAGAAACCCCATCAATCTCTCCAGCTTATTCTCCACGATGAATCCAAAACCCTCAATGAGGAGTTTGCACAGCGTTTTTCTGGCCACCATGATACCGAGCAAAAGACTTTCAATCTTTTTATCAGAAGGAGTCAGTGGTCAGATACTGCGACTTACTACTGTGCCTTGGAGTATGGCACCGTGTGCAGAGCAAGGTCTCAGCTGTTCATTAACTCCTTTAGCTGTAAGACAGGGCTTAAAGCAGGCCACGGACTAAAAATACCAGTGTAAGAAATTACGTTTTAAATCTGGAAACAGGATCTCATATTAGAGGTTACAAATAAAATCATCAATCATTGTTATTTTAGTTAAACCTAAAGGGTTAGGAGATTCAGATAAATAATTACTATCTTTACATTGTATTTCTAAAGTAACGTATGTAATTCACAGTTATTATTCGTCCTAGCCTTTCTTAGACTATTCAGGGAATTGTTAATCTATCTATCCATCCATCCATCCATCTATCATTCCATTTTATATTTGTATATACAGAGAGAGAATAGACAAAAGAGGTGCACTCACAGAAAATAGGTGTTGTATTAATGTAACAAAGAGTTTTACATAAAAAATTATTGATGTTTCAACTCCTCTGGGTCTTGTTCAAAATCACACAATAGCAAACAATTTGCATTAATATAGAAAAAGATATGTGAACATACCAATACGTGTCCTGATGTTCTCAATATTCCTATGGGAGCAGAAATTATTAATCAACTCATTTTTATAGTCTCTATAACAATTAAAGGAACGCTATAGCGATAGGAATCTCAAATGTGTATCCCTAATTCTATAGTGCCCTTGTCATCATCCAGGTAACCGCTCACCCACTACCAGAGTTAAAAAAGTGAGTTCTACCTTTTCTCCCTTGCAGTGCTAGTCTCCCCCTCGCTGGCTGAGATCCAATCCATCAATGATTTCCAATAGGAAAGCATTGGGAGGCTAGTGGACATGTGCGGCAAAACACTGCACTGCACCAATCAGATGTTCTCTATGACACCATCTGATTGAGATAGTGGATGTTTACTTCACTATTCTGGCAGAAGCACCTCTTGTGGCTGCCAATATGACAGGTTAACCCTGCAATGAAAACATCCCAGCGGAACGGCAATGTTTTCAGCTGCAGGATTAAAACGTTCATTAAGATGAAGTGGTCTGGGTACCTATAGAGTCCTCTTTAGAAGGTCAATGAGTATATTCAGTACAATGTACAATGCAACACTCCCCAGAAAATACCTATTGTTTGAAAAGTGGTATGATTTCTCAGCAAGACAAAACCAGCATTTGTAGACAACTTGGGTGTCTGGTGTTAACATTTAACCCTTGTTAATAGGAATATAAGGTGGGCATGGGTATTCCATTAAACATTTCTAGATGGCAATATTAATTCAATTAATGAGTACTATTGCAATGTTAAGAAAGATGTGAAGAGATACTTTTCATTACATGTTCTACAGATAGGTTTTATTTTATTTAGTAAAGGTAGTCATTATAAATAGAAGGAGTGTATACCCCATTTCTCTGTAATTATAGTAATGTGCTAACTAGAGTATTGTAAGATTACATTTCAATTCACCTTATCCATGTACAATCTAAATTACAGCATGAGGTTTTAGGTGCCTGGCTATTGACTTCCTCTTCCTCTCATTTTCTATCTTTATTCAATTTAGTATATTTTTTTTCATTCAAGGTTTATTAGTTTCATCAGTGCATACATCAGGATATATGCATCAAAGATAATGTAGCGAGAGAGCTGCAAAATATAACATCTTACTTAACAGCATAATAAAAATAGCATAAATCAGCAACATGAGGTTTAATCTAGATATGTCTTCATATCACGTCAATGTCAAGGCGTTGTATTAATTTAAGTCTGATTATCACGTCAGTATCAGGGCGATATATTAATGTAATAACCATATATGTCACACGGTTCTGATATTAATGAAGTTGTAAGTTCCATCACAGTCTTTCCCTATAAGTCAGAGTCTAGTTATGGTTCTTTTGCTAGACAATAATAATAATTAGTCATTGTATAAGCTATGATAGCCACTTATGGCACTTTTTTTCTGTGTTATTCAGACCATGCGGTCTTTCATTGCCTGCATACTGATTTAATGCATAGTTAAGAATATTTGACTAAACAGTAATAACATAAAGCTGAGCAAACAAGCTAGCCAAAGAAAGTAGTTTACTGTATGACAAAAATAATGAAATGATCTCAGCTGTATGTACTACCCCATTCTCCGCTGATGTTAAAATTCTACAGCTTATACTATGTCAGGGATGTGATGTGTATATCTCCCGCAACGGGTCAGGGCAGCTAAAATATAATAAGATACAAAAAAAGGGAAGGGGGAAAAGAAAAAAAAAGGGGGGAAGGGGTGCCCCCGCAGATTAGGGGGGACTGTGGGATAGGGCCCATCATGAAGGTCCCTAGTAGAGTCCTCTCATGGGCTCCAGTGACCGTGGTCCCAGCACGTACAGCCAGGTTTTATACATATATAAAAAAAAAAAAAATATATATATATATATATATATACACTTTTCCTTTTCTTCCCTGCACACACACTTTCAGATATTTCCAAATGCCGGGTGCATTCCAGCCACAGCCAAAAATTGTAGAAAAAATAATGAAAACAAAGGCTACACTCACGGTCCTTTTCTTTTGTAAAAGTTTTCTTTCTTTATTCCATTTCTTGTTAAAACATAATCTTAGTCATAATCAACGTTTCAGCCATCGTCCGTGGCTTTCATCAGGATCAGTTCAGCCTGAACTGATCCATCGTCCGTGGCTTTCATCAGGATCAGTTCAGGCTGACCTGATCCTGATGAAAGCCACGGACGATGGCTGAAACGTTGATTATGACTAAGATTATGTTTTAACAAGAAATGGAATAAAGAAAGAAAACTTTTACAAAAGAAAAAGACAGTGAGTGCAAGCCTTTGTTTTCATTATTTTTTATATATATATACATTTGTGGTCAAGGCATAAAGCCGTAGATTTAGTAACCTAAACAAACAAGACCTGAACAGTCAGTTGGGGTGTGCCGTAACTGACGACGCAGTAGGCCTGAAAATAAAAGAGGGCAAAAAGATGTAACCAGTTTATTCAGCCTACAATACAGAATAATATTATTACATAATCATATTCTTGAATGCTAGGCGTACTTCTTAAACTGGCTGGGGAATGTATCGGGTGTAAGCTGTGGACTTCCAGCGGCCCATAATTTTAATGATATGTGCCGGGATATTCTTTTTTGAAGCGGTAATGGCTGCTCCTATTCGAAATGAATGACCAGAATATTTGGCCGGGTTTAATCCCAAGCGTACTAACAATGTTCATACGTAGAGCATGAACTTACTGATCGTCAGTCTTACCGTATAATGCCAGTAGTGGTTGATGTGGTGTCATTGAGATGGAAGAAAGGTACTCGTCGAAGACTACCACAGGGCACCATTTATTGTCACTAGGGTAATAGGGAATAGTGACCGTCTGTCCCTTCACACTGGTTTTTGTATGGTGTAGGAACAGTGAATAGTGGTTGTGTGTTTTAACTAGGTTAGCTCTTGTGAGAAAGTTTGGGGTGTTATAATTAGTGGTGGTAAACTTTTTGGGCCGAAGGAGCCCATAGAATGCCAAGTACATGGCTGTTTTAATGACCTGGTTTGTGCAAGTCTCAAAAGGTATAAAAGATTCGACAGTGACTGAAATAGGAGATCGTGTATAGGTAATCTGGACGGTGTAGGTGCCGGGGTGGAGTCCTTGATACCTTTCAGTACGGACTTTACTTGATAAGAGGACAGGAAACGTTGTTTATCAGGCCATGTGGTGAGGATGTGGTGTTGAATACCAGTGATATATAATTTAATGGTGTTGAAGGATAGTTTTAAGTGAAGATGGCAAAAAGAAATAAACGCAATCATTGTGCTCATGGCAAATTTGTCAGAAATTTTGTGTTCCATCACAAATTTATTAAACATATGAAAAGCCCTGCCATAAACCTTTCTAGTGTTAACAGAAAGCCCTAATTGTGAGAGGTGATATCCGTGAGCGAGTAATCTGTTTAATCCAACACCATCTCCTGCCACTGTGGTACTGGAGTGGGTATTAAGGCCGCTGTGGGTAGGGCCGCCCGGAACTCCTGAACACGTGATCGGGATAAATGGTCAGCGGCAGCATTGAGAACCCCAGGAACATGTATGCAATTAAGGAAAAAACTGTATTTCGCTGCTTGCCATGTGAGATGCCTAATAAATCGCATGATGGCCAGGGAAGAGGAACGTCCCTTGTTAACAATATGGCATGTTGCCATGTTGTCCGAGAAGCACCGCACCGACTTCCCTGACCAGACAGCTCCCCATTTAACCGCGGCTGCTACAATGGGATGAAGTTCAAATAAAGCAGACGTGTCCTTGAATTCTGGAATCTCAGCAATTTCCTTTGGCCAGTTGCCCCACATCCATTCATTGCCAAAAATAGCGTCAAAACCGGAAATAGAAACAGACTCATCTGATAATACTGGTACGAAAATGCTCTTTCCGTTCCAGTGCAGTAAAAACTCCCTCCACATGCGTAAGTCAGCGGTGGCATGCACATCTAAAGTTATACGGGAGGAATCGGTCTGAAAACGAGGAAATAAACTGAGCAGGCGGGATATAAAAGCCCACCCTTGAGGAATAATTTTTATGGCAAAATTAAGGGAACCCAACAGGGATTGCAACTCATTTTTGCTGCATAACTGTTCGGTTAAGTAAAGGTCAATGGCGGCCAGTATGCGTTCGATCTTTTCCTTGGGGAGACTAGCCTGCATGTGTACAGAATCAAGCACAACCCCCAAGAAGTTGATGACCGTATCGGGACCTTCAGTCTTAGTAGGTGAAATCGGGACTCCTAGTTGTGTAAAAAGTCGTGTCGTAGCCAGGAGGCTACTGGGAGGTAAGAGGTTACTTTCTATGGAAAGAAAGTCATCCAGATAATGAATAATGGTGGGGCATCTACAGGTGTTAAGCAATATCCAACACAACGTCTCGGTAAACATATCAAAAATATGTGGGCTGCTCTTGGAACCGAATGTGAGATGTATGAAAAAATAATATAACTCTTGCCATTTAACACCATGTAAATGCCACAGGGATGGATGAATAGGGAGTAGCTTAAATGCATTTACTATGTCCGTCTTACTAAGCCAAGCGCCCACTCCTGCTGAGAGGATGGCCGTGATGGCATTATCTATAGTTACGTATTGCAGCGAAAACTCTTCTGACGGAATAAGTGAGTTTAGACTTGGTGTAGATGATGCATGGGGAGCAGAGAGGTCAAGAATCAACCTTTGCTTGTTTGAGGATTTACCCGTGACCAGACCTATGGGGTTAGTTCTCCATACAGCAAAAGGTGGAGAATCAAAAGGGTCAATTACAAACCCTTGGTCAATCTCTTTCTGTATAAGTCGGTCAATAGCATCAGGATCTGCTATGGCTGTTTGCAAGTTTTTGCATTCTAAGACCCCAGTAGGCATGTGGATAATACCTGTGTGAAATTCTGACGTGAAACCTGACACCAAAAATTCCACTAAGTGTTGAGATGGGTGATCACATAATAACTCTCTCAGCAGTGAGACATCAATAGACGATAAGTACTGCTTGGGGTATAATTTATTTGGGCACATTGCTTTAGAGTGAGCCCGGAAACATAAGGAACAAACATGAAGCAGCCTACAGGCACTGAACCCGCAAGTGCCTGTATTAAAATTGTTGCAAACTTGCGACTTCCCCAGAAATGTAATATTGCGGCCCAGTTTATCTTTAAGGACCTTGGCTGGTCTCCCGGCCGGTGTCACACTGATAGGGGGTAGAAAGTATTTACCTCTGGGGTATTGGGACATAGATTTGCCGTGTGCGAATTGGAAGCACAAATGGCGCAAGCTGGTGTCTTGAGGCCCGCAAAGTGTCGACAAAAGAGCTCCATATCCAGCACACTCCAGTCTACTTGATAACTAAACTGGGATAGAGCCGCCGACGCCTTTTGCGGCGAAAGCACGGTGGTAGTCGTAAAAAGCCGTACCAACGTACTTGTGCCCCAAATCCACCAGCTTGTGTAGGTACAGATCCAATTCCTCCCTCCTATGGGGATGCACTGAGCATACTACTTGTAGGTCCCAAAAGCCAAGACAAATTCTGGGATTGACAGCTTACGATTCAGTCTGGGGTCCCTAGATTTAAGTACCACTGATATGTCACCATAAGCATATGTCTTATTTTCCAGGACATCTTGGGAGGCAATGAGTAGTGATACCAAATTTACATCCTTCCCCTCCAAGATGTCCTTTCTCAAATTAGCAGGCACCAAGTGTGCCGGGTTAATAATATGAGGATCTCTAGTACCCGTTGGAACATTACCAGGAGAAGGGCTGGGGACAACCGCCGTGTCACTATTTGCCAGAGCCGTTTGCGACTGCTGTCGGCTATCTATGTCCATTTTATCCAGTTTATCGGTAATACGACCTAAAGAGGTCAAGACCGAGGATAATACCGCGTGCAGATCAGAAGACTGACCGCTACTAGACCCTTCATCAGCCCCTGTATTATCAGTTTGCGTGTTCAAAAGTCTATACAATTCGGCTTTCCTAGCCGTAGCTGGGAATGGAATATTCCTTTTTCTCAATTCGGCGGTGATCCGAGGAACAGTCCAGGAGCGGAGAGATGAAGGGCTTGCATTGTCGCCTCCTTGAGATGGAGTGACTGATCTAGCCGGTGTGCTAGGTATAGACAGTTCTTCCCTGCCTTCTGGTAGTTGTGACATGCTATAAAATAAATTAGAAGTTTTACCTAGGGTAAAATTTCACTGGCTGCTTTAACTAGTGCCAAGCAGCAAAACAATTAAGATGATAGGTGACAGGTGAGGCCCTGCTAGTTGCCAAGCGGTTGTGAGAGGCTCTACCTATGAATTGGCCCGATTGGGGTATGAGGCCATTGACATTATGGCGGGGATTGGCCCCTCTGTGACAATAACCAGAAAAAAGACAGAATGGAAGTGACAGGTGAGGCCCTCTCTATGCAACCATGCGAGGCGGCTAACTATGATTTGGCCCGAGGGGATGTCGTACCTCCGTTTTGAGGATGGGTGTTGGCCTCGCGGGACCACTAACGTAAGGCGTAGAAGGCCAGGAAGAACGTACCTAGAGGCTTCTATGCTTCAATGCCAGTGTATAACTAGCTTATGAAAATAGACGGGGACGGGAATCATGTGGAAAAAGGACGTACCTGTTGAGCCAAGTATTTAGCCGGATAAGGTAATACAGGTGATCTGTAGGTCCTACAAGATTAATAGTGAGTTTAAAATTAAATTTAATTTAATAACTATTTAGTGGTTTATCGATATGTACCTCTAAATTCCCTCCTGTACCCAAGATACCTACCAGGTAGATTTATCCTAAATAGGAAACTGGAACCAAAAACCCAAAGGTTGCACGGATGGTCTAGCCTATAAATGCAGAAGTTACACCTAAGTCCACCGGCTATGCAAAACCTCAAGTGGCTAGTTTATAACATGATAAAATGATATGTGTAACTGAACGTGTTTTAGAAATTTTATGTGCAACATTAAAAAAAAAAAAATGCATCATATTGATTGCTATGCAGTATCTAGAATACGGAATGTATCATGCCAGACCTACATGTAATTGGTCTGAATTCAGGTGCAGAGGGCAGTAACCATATCTGCATTAAATACTTAATACTATATGTAACAAAATATATGCTTTACATTTGCACAATATAATTAGTATGACCACAAGGGGCCGACCTAACCCACCTAAACCCAACAATGAAAGTTTTAATGGGCCGTTTAATGAATGAATAACGAGTGTATTGGCATCACAAATGAACATTCCTTTAGCCAGGTTATATGTACGTATGATCGAGATAGGATTTAAACGAAATCATGCCGAGAAATAGTTCGTAAGTTTGCCCAGCGTACGTGCTATCCCGACCGCCCGCCAAAATAATCAAAATTGTGACGAAATGGATAAGCTCCGTATTGTATAGGGGTATCCCAAGATGACGCGGAGCAACCGCGACTGCCGCACGACGGCAGCCGTGACTTATGGTTTGTTGTCAAAAAACGGCACCGGTCGCCGGGCGCTTATGCAGATAAGCCGATATGCGGATACACCGGGAAGTTAGGACCACCGTGCGAGCTGAACCGGAGTAGTAGGACCAGGTTAGTATATCCACTATATTTCATTATTTTTTATATATATATATACATTTGTGGTCAAGGCATAAAGCCGTAGATTTAGTAACCTAAACAAACAAGACCTAAACAGTCAGTTGGGGTGTGCCGTAACTGACGACGCAGTAGGCCTGAAAATAAAAGAGGGCCTACCTCAAGAAATGATTAAAAGGAGGAGTGGTGGGTGGGACAAATCTCTAGACCTGAGACGGTAGTGAGTGAAGGGCTGGATCTCCTTAAGAAGGGGAACCAAGCCCCTCCCACAACTTCAGGCCCTGCCTTCCATATACATATACAAAATAAAAAAGGGGGGGGGGAGTAGGGGAGAAGGGTTAATTACCAAAAAATAGCTGTCTGCCCTAAGTAAAGGTTATCTCTGCATAATAAATAAAAACGATCCCTGCATAAGAGTGTATCTATATTTCTGACTGCCATAAGTGAAGGCTATCTCTGCGTGCTGATGTGTCATCCTGTCTCCATTCTCAGAGGAGATTAGGGAATGGTATAAAACTTATGTAGAGCCAAACCCAGTGCATCAACAGCTGAACCCCAGGGGCGCCAACTTCATTACTGCCACCCGACCCCAGTGGCTTCCCGGCACAGCGGGCACTCGAGGGTCCCCCCAGTCTATGAGACTCCCCTCTCCTAGAGTCCACCGGCTGGGCAGCCTCTGCACCCCCACTGTCCCGGCAGAGTCTTGGATGGCCAAACAGGGCACCCTTGTCAGCTCTCTCTGTCGCCGGCAACTCCTCCAAAGCGTGGGTCACACGGCCCCGTGGCCACTGGTCCGCCGCAGACCCCTACAGTCCAGCCCGGGCGGGCTCACAGCAACAGGGAGCAACACCCACCAGGTCTCCGGATCGCCTAGGGGTATGGGTCGCTGCTGTCTACCCCGAGACCACCTGGTCCTTGTGCTGCAATAACTTGTCGGCCATCCCTCCGAGGCACATGTGCGATGCATGGGCAGACGCCTAAGTAAGTGCATTGAGAGTCATCTCATCTGGTCCCAGGTAGGGCAAAAAGAGAGCTTCTGCAGTGTAAACGCTGCTTCCCATGCAGTGACTTGGCACATTTGATCAAAGCTGTATCCTGAGTCCAGCAAGTGAGAGCTGGGGGCCAGTAACTCATAAGTGGAAACTTGTAACTTAAAACCAAAACACAAGTGACCGGGATGACCCCCCCCCCCCCCCCCCCCCTGGGAGAAGCGGGGCTGCAGCGTGATCTCTCCGGTCGTCTTTGCATATTGGGGATGACAGTTACCTCCATGTTCTAATGTCTCATGAGACACTAGCTGAGCGTGTCCAGCTTCAGCTATAAGCTGCAGGCTCATGCTCTCCAGAAGGCCTGAAGCTCCAGAATCCTCATATTTGTGTGGTCTTCAGCCCCAGACTGGTCTCTTTTTAATGCTTGTGTGTTCCCCTGTTCAAATATACTACGTTGAGGGCCAGCTGGTCAGTTTACTAGCTGTAAATTAGTGTTTATTCAGGCTCAGGACCGGAGCTGCATGAGATGGCTTCCTTTCAGCTCGACAGTCCAGCCCCGCCCCCTCAATTTAGTATTTTATGTATATTTAATAGACAGCTCAGACAAAGTCACACCCAAAGGGGGGCCCAGAGCATCTCAAGGTCAGAAACTAGCAGACCAGGTTTTCATTGAATTAGATACACCACCGAGTGCTGGTGCTAATGTTTCCTTCATACCTTTACTGGTTTTGTGTCAATCTGCACAATGTGTGGTGTCTAGCTTTTGCTTCTGTCAGTGATGTGTTTCTGCAGTAAGTATCATATTGGGAATTCAGAAGAATTTTGATGGTAAAAGGGGAGTATTAGTGCTAAAATCATGTTTTGTTTTTAAGAGCTCACAGAAGGTCAACTGGTGACTCAAGCCACAGCTGACCTGGTGAAAAAAGAAAGAGAACTGGTGACTTTTGATTGTACATACACTAGCGGGTACCCGACCATAATGTGGCATATCCAGGATCATAATAATCTCATCTATTTTTTACTGCATGACGAGACACCACCAGAAGATCTGGAGCCAAGGTTCAGAGGCAGGCTCTCTGCTGCACTTAACAGGCATCACAAGTCGTTTCCACTGACAATATTGAGCACAGAGCTGAGAGATACTGCTATATATTACTGTGTCTTGATGCCCACAATCACTGAGAGGGCACAGGTGTACATAATCACCTTGTATAAACTACTGCTGTGTATATATCTATGTCTTGACAAGCAACACTTCATCCCCAGCAAAAAGCCAGACACTAGACCATTGTGTTAGTGTCCTTGTTACCACATAAGCACCTTATATAGGAAGATGCAAATATAAGAAATATAAATAACTAGGAGAAATGGAGGAATTATTAGGGAAGGTCAAGGTGAAGAGATCTGATAATAGGAGACAACAGGATTCTGAAGAATGGTGCTTCATGGGAGGAGACACAGGGATGACAAAGGGGCAAGAGGATGAGAGAAGAACGTTTGTAAAAAAGTTGTAGCTTGGGCCATCTCTGTTTAATTAAATTTCCTGGGATACTACAGACACACATAGCACTTCAGCTTGCCAAAGTGCTCTATGTGTCAGGAGCATCTCATATAAATGTATTTTATTATAACAGTTCTAATTTCTATTTGGAATTGGCACTTTTAGAACTAATGGCAGAAACATTCCCAATTATGTTAGATCCGCAGAGTGTGCCTGCCTACTCCTCCAACTATAAATGTACCTATTGGCAAACATTCGCTCACGTGCGTCCATATAGCCCACTTCAGATTTGCGTGCACTGCGTTTCTGTGGACTCCCTGGCTCGCAGTCTGGAGAACTTGGGTTCAAAATCAAATCCGCAAGTTGCCTTTGATTGGTCATTTCCCTATCTTATAATGAAAGCAGATCTGCAGCTTTTTCAAGCTGTTTTTAGATATACCACCAATTGAAAAATGCAGCAATAAATAAATAAATGGAAGTATATCTACTAAATTGTTTAAAAACATTTTTACTAAAATGTAGAAAAGATAAATAAATAACTATTTAACACAATCTAGATAAAACAGATGTCCTTAAATATGTTTAATTCCAAAATAAGCATCCACTTATCAGACCTATTTTTTTTCATCTCTAATTATATAATTAGAAATGTGTCTAACGAACTACTTAACAAAATAATACTGAAATGATCACACCACTCATATTTTATACATGAACATAAATATATATTTATGCAAATGGGAATATATTATTTCCTTCCAAGTCACTTTTTCAGAAAGCAATAATTAAAGCCCCTTCATTGTTTTGCCAGTATTAATATAAAATGTAAAATAGGTAACAGCATAATCTCAATGATCATTTCACACATACCATTAACTGTCATTTCATGCTTGCTCGGTTCTTCACTTAAATTTGTGGTATGGGAGGGCAAGATCTCAGCAAAAGCATTGTAGCAATAAATATTAAATAATAAAAAAATACACCTAAACACAATTAACTCTTACAGGCTTTTTCCTAAACCGAGATATGTGGTTTGGTTTTAAACCAAAATAATCGAGTTGGAGTAAATCTCCAACTCCACTGAATGATTTTGGTCTATTTGAGACAAATTAAGATGTAGATCCCATAATAGTACCCGAATAGTGGCATTCTGTGAGGCTAAATAATTTTTTTTTTTTTTTACAGTATAATGAAAATTCAGAGGAAAAAACGTTATATGATATGTTTACCACTAAAATCCACTCATATTGCAAAGTTGCAGGTGTCTGGCTATGGACTGCCTCTTCCTCCTATTTATGCATCTAGCTGAGTGCCCACTGATTTTGATCACAAGAT
The DNA here is from genome assembly GCF_036172605.1 of Pelobates fuscus. Taxonomy (NCBI): domain Eukaryota; kingdom Metazoa; phylum Chordata; class Amphibia; order Anura; family Pelobatidae; genus Pelobates; species Pelobates fuscus. The sequence continues at coordinate 186,593,324 of NC_086321.1, read as the reverse complement.
ACATTTTTATATACACAATTTACCTTCGACCGGAGGCTGATACTTTGCGCTAACAATGAGGGCTTCTTATCACTCACTGCTTATGATACTTGTCAATTTTTGGGGTGAGTATTACATCATTCACTATTCAAATTAACATGAAAAAAAAAATCTGAATAAAAGCTGAACTGTCACTTCTGATATATTTGCAAAACAATAACTAACTAGCTAATTTAAGTCCCAATATTTGTGGATAAGGTTTTGAAATGATTTAATACTTTTAAATATACTTTTAAAAATTAAATAAATTTTACTAAATAAAGTATTAAAATATATTGTGTGTTTAAATATATGTCGTATGGCTTTCCTGTGCATGTGCTAGAGCGCACATTAGCGCACCTGGTGCATCATGGGGTGCCAACATAGACACAGAGGTGCAGTGGAAATTGGTCAGTATCTGAACAACCGCACCTGTACGCTTAGATACCAAAAATAGTTTTCATCTATACTCACAGTAAAGAAATCCAGGACCCTAAAGCCTTTACACCATCATAGATTGGATGTTACCATAATTAATAACAATTAAACATTTGTTACATTTTTCTGTTCTCATGTTCAAATTGGATGATGTTTATCCATTTTATTTAGTTAGGAATCGTATGCAAGCGATTATATTTCTGTATGTATACAATTATGTTTAAAAATGCAATTTAAATGTAATATTATTTAATTAAAAAAATCATTGAACATGATACATGATGGTTTGTTCTCTACCCAGAGCAGAATAAAAAAAATATGAAGTATTAAAAATGCTGCACTACTATATATGTTTAACAATGTGTGCAACTCGGCTACAAATATACATCACATCTTAATGCATACAATTCTACCTGGAACTAATTGTATGCAAATAGGTTAAACCATTGATCCATTTTTTTTTTGTGGTGGTTAGAAACACTAGACTAACTGCTTTATTAGACATAATACTAATTGAACTTTAATTGTATTACTCCCCAGTGAATATTCTGGGACTTATTTGGGTCACCAGGACTAAATACTGCAATTTAGCATGTCGGTTACAAATGGCAAATCTGAGGCTAAAGTAGACAGGCTGTGACTATGTAGATGAAGATTTCAGTCAGATTAAATTCACTATGATTTGGCGTTTAGTGAATAAGCATGTAAGGATGAAGGACTGAATGTCCACTTTGGAAGTTCGTTGCCTTAGCCTTTAATTCCTGCATCTTGAGAGCATTTCTAACAGCATTATTTTTTCTGTTTGCTTTATTTTTAGGTGAGAATTCTGCACTCCAACTGATGCAAGGTGATAGCATCTCAATAGTACAGAAAGGACATGGAGTAACTTTGAATTGTAGCATGGAAGGGGGGGAAATGGAGCGCTACTATATGTTCTGGTACAAAAAGGACAGCAAAGGACAAATTATTTTTGTTTACAGAGAAGGAGATGTGTATGGACCAGGCTTTCGCGATATTGTTGTCGGGAATGTTAAAGCTAATTTGTTCACCCTACATATCAAAAGCTCTGCTCTGACAGATCATGGTATTTATTACTGTGCTTCAAGAGTGGCACAGTGTAAAATACTTGCATTGTTTAATACAATAAGCTCTCTCTGCACTACAGAATTGCTTACAATATCAAATACTCCAAATATAAAGAACAAAAAAGTTTTCCCTTTAACCCTAGATCAACAAAGTTAAATCTGTGGTTAGGGAAATGGGTCAGAGTGGGTGGTACCAGCTCCACCTAATGGGCATGAACCCTTAATTGTAGATATGATAAAGAAAACACACTGAATGCTATGGTAGTGCTCCCTGAAAAGACGAGAGACTACCTAGCAAGCTGGTAGGATGACAAATCGGTATTATTGTGAGCCTGATCTATCTAGAGATTAGGAGTCCAGTGGATAGGGGCGAACTAGGGGAACAAAAATAGGGAAGACCAGCAATACAAGGTGCTGGAAATAGTGGATGTAGTGCAAGAAAGTATCTCAAACTCAACAGTGTTACAGTGAAACTTTATTGACTGCTTATAAAGAGAGATACACTTGTCACTATGTATCCACAGTTACTTCTGTATCCTATAAATGATAATCCCTGGGATGCAAATAAATAATCAGTTCAGAATGCTATTTCCAGGGAAGTATATGACAGTAAACCCCTAGACAGTATAGTCCCTAAAAGATATAAATTCGTGCAGTCTATGCATATGGTAATAAGAAGCACAATATTCAATAGGGAGAGAAAAGAGAAAAAATGTTTAGCCAATACTGATGCACAGTAATAAGTAAAAAAGAAAAAATGTCTACTGACAAACACAGGTAGCGATGAAGATAATTTATACAGAGAAAAAATCTCTTAAGGTAAAACAATTAAATCGCTAGACTGCTGGGATTCCCTTTGCTTTAAATATGGTCCCTTAAACTTATATAAATCGTGCAGTCTTATACATGTAAACAATGCGAGGCACAATTATCAACAGGGAAAAGAAGAAAGAGAAAACGTTTGACAATACTGATGCACAGTAGTAAAGTAACAGGGAAAATGTCTACTAACAGGCAAAGGCAGTAGTGGTCATGAGGTATAGCGAGAGAAAGTCTCTCTTAGTAACACAAGTCAATCACTAAACTGCTTCAATTCCCTTAGCTTCTGCTAATAAACACCTTCGTGGGTGTTCTAACGCTAAATGGCTAAACTAGATACTGTTCCTATCCGTGGTATCGGACTCCAAACAAAAAATTAAATGATCAAAAGGAAAGGTTAATAACAATTAAACATAACGAAAAAAATGTGCAGAGAGGGGTTTCCCTTGGTGCATATTGAGTGGTGCACGGTGAGAGGCAAAGTGCAGTGAGTGGGAATACCCCCTGTCTAAACCCGACGCGCGTTTCGGAGTCTGAAAACTCCTTCGTCAGGGGTGAAAGTTGCCGCCAGAACCCCCCCGGTATTTAAATGCATAATGGCCAATCACAGAGAAGGTGGTGTATTCGTCGTCAGTGACGTAAAATTTTGACGTAAGCTTCATGTGGGTGGAGACTCATCGGCTGCTACGTCAATTGATTGGCACAGTCCCTCGGTCAGTGGGGATAGCTAAATGATATCGGTCCACTAGTGTATTACCGATTGGAAGATTAATCGAATAAAGGTTTGGTTCTTACTGGTAAGCCATTAGAATATATAGCGATCAGGAAATATCCCCAAAGAATGTAATACAATTACTACATCCTAAATATATTATATGGAAGATGGAAACATACAGTATAATACAGTTAATTATGTATGTTTTTGGATTATGGAGTGTCCTCTCATAATCTTATATGTGGTGTATATGGAGCAATCACTGGAAAGTAAAGATAATAATTTATGGGGGAAATCTCCCTTAGTTCGTCAGTGAAGAATCCATAATACACTAAAAAAGAAACCATAAAATAGAATGGTATTGATTAGATGGGGAGGGAGGCAGAAGGGGAGGAGATGGACGGTAACTACGGGACAAGTTAATGTCCCACAGATCAAATCATAATACAATAGTGTATGAAAAAAATTAAACAAAATCCCGTGAATTGATCAAAAATTTTTTATAATAAATAAAAATTATAATTAAGATAGATGAAATAGGCTATTTACAAATATACAGGATAAATAAGTATTTTGTCTGAAGAGACTTCTAGATAAAGGGGGAGTATGAAAAGCCCTCATTAAGACCTTTAGGAGACAGAGTTTTTAGGCGATAGATCCAATAGCATTCTCGTCTTTTTAGACGTTGGTCCCAGTTGCCTTTCCTCTGGTCCTGTTTGATTAATTCTATGCCTTGGAATTTGAGGGCATTGATGTCTCCATTGTGAACTGTTTTCACATGCCTGGAGACAGATGTTTCTATGTTTCTAGTTGTTTTGACTGAGTTTATGTGTTCTAGGATGCGTTTCTTAAATGGTCTGAAAGTTTTTCCCACGTACATCGCCTGGCATTGGCAGGTGATGAGATATATCACACCCTTCGAATTACAATTGAAGAAGGAGGGTGAGGAGAAATTTTCGGTATTAGAGCTATTGCTGAAATTTTTTGAGTTGGTGTTAATGTACCTACAGGCTTTGCACCTACCACATTTGTAGGTGCCTTTAATTTTTTGTGACAGCCAGTGAGTAGGTGGTTTATTCATTTGGAAGTGGCTATGTACCAAAATATCTTTCAAATTATTACCTCTTCTGGCTGTCAAGGAAGCATGAGAAGGGAGGACATCTCTAAGGTGTGTATCCTGTTTCAGGAGAGGCCAGAAGCGATTCATAATGGTTCTGACCTGGTCCCAGCCGGCATCGAAAGTGGCAATACACCTAAGTTGTTTCTGTTCACCATCTTTTGATATTGAGGGGACAGCTCCTTTCTCTCTTAATAGATCTTCCTGTTCAGTTAAGAGAGCCCTATGATATGCCCTCTTGAGGCATTTATTGGGGTACCCTTTGGACCTGAACATTTGTCGCAGGTCTCTTGCTTGTGTTTTAAAATCTTCTAAGTCGGAACAGTTACGTCTCAGGCGTAAATACTGGCCCGTGGGTATTCCCCGTTTGGAGACATCAATGCCCTCAAATTCCAAGGCATAGAATTAATCAAACAGGACCAGAGGAAAGGCAACTGGGACCAACGTCTAAAAAGACGAGAATGCTATTGGATCTATCGCCTAAAAACTCTGTCTCCTAAAGGTCTTAATGAGGGCTTTTCATACACCCCCTTTATCTAGAAGTCTCTTCAGACAAAATACTTATTTATCCTGTATATTTGTAAATAGCCTATTTCATCTATCTTAATTATAATTTTTATTTATTATAACATTTTTTTGATCAATTCACGGGATTTTGTTTAATTTTTTTCATACACTATTGTATTATGATTTGATCTGTGGGACATTAACTTGTCCCGTAGTTACCGTCCATCTCCTCCCCTTCTGCCTCCCTCCCCATCTAATCAATACCATTCTATTTTATGGTTTCTTTTTTAGTGTATTATGGATTCTTCACTGACGAACTAAGGGAGATTTCCCCCATAAATTATTATCTTTACTTTCCAGTGATTGCTCCATATACACCACATATAAGATTATGAGAGGACACTCCATAATCCAAAAACATACATAATTAACTGTATTATACTGTATGTTTCCATCTTCCATATAATATATTTAGGATGTAGTAATTGTATTACATTCTTTGGGGATATTTCCTGATCGCTATATATTCTAATGGCTTACCAGTAAGAACCAAACCTTTATTCGATTAATCTTCCAATCGGTAATAAACTAGTGGACCGATATCATTTAGCTATCCCCACTGACCGAGGGACTGTGCCAATCAATTGACGTAGCAGCCGATGAGTCTACACCCACATGAAGCTTACGTCAAAATTTTACGTCACTGACGACGAATACACCACCTTCTCTGTGATTGGCCATTATGCATTTAAATACCGGGGGGGTTCTGGCGGCAACTTTCACCCCTGACGAAGGAGTTTTCAGACTCCGAAACGCGCGTCGGGTTTAGACAGGGGGTATTCCCACTCACTGCACTTTGCCTCTCACCGTGCACCACTCAATATGCACCAAGGGAAACCCCTCTCTGCACATTTTTTTCGTTATGTTTAATTGTTGTTAACCTTTCCTTTTGATCATTTAATTTTTTGTTTGGAGTCCGATACCACGGATAGGAACAGTATCTAGTTTAGCCATTTAGCGTTAGAACACCCACGAAGGTGTTTATTAGCAGAAGCTAAGGGAATTGAAGCAGTTTAGTGATTGACTTGTGTTACTAAGAGAGACTTTCTCTCGCTATACCTCATGACCACTACTGCCTTTGCCTGTTAGTAGACATTTTCCCTGTTACTTTACTACTGTGCATCAGTATTGTCAAACGTTTTCTCTTTCTTCTTTTCCCTGTTGATAATTGTGCCTCGCATTGTTTACATGTATAAGACTGCACGATTTATATAAGTTTAAGGGACCATATTTAAAGCAAAGGGAATCCCAGCAGTCTAGCGATTTAATTGTTTTACCTTAAGAGATTTTTTCTCTGTATAAATTATCTTCATCGCTACCTGTGTTTGTCAGTAGACATTTTTTCTTTTTTATGATTATGGAGAAAGTAAAGATGTGTGCATCAGTATTGGCTAAACGTTTTTTCTCTTTTCTCTCCCTATTGAATATTGTGCTTCTTATTACCATATGCATAGACTGCACGAATTTATATCTTTTAGGGACTATACTGTCTAGGGGTTTACTGTCATATACTTCCCTGGAAATAGCATTCTGAACTGATTATTCATTTGCATCCCAGGGATTATCATTTATAGGATACAGAAGTAACTGTGGATACATAGTGACAAGTGTATCTCTCTTTATAAGCAGTCAATAAAGTTTCACTGTAACACTGTTGAGTTTGAGATACTTTCTTGCACTACATCCACTATTTCCAGCACCTTGTATTGCTGGTCTTCCCTATTTTTGTTCCCCTAGTTCGCCCCTATCCACTGGACTCCTAATCTCTAGATAGATCAGGCTCACAATAATACCGATTTGTCATCCTACCAGCTTGCTAGGTAGTCTCTCGTCTTTTCAGGGAGCACTACCATAGCATTCAGTGTGTTTTCTTTATCATATCTACAATTAAGGGTTCATGCCCATTAGGTGGAGCTGGTACCACCCACTCTGACCCATTTCCCTAACCACAGATTTAACTTTGTTGATCTAGGGTTAAAGGGAAAACTTTTTTGTTCTTTATATTTGGTTACTATTAAAGGGTTCAAGACCCATCTTTGTGGTCAGAGCAGAGACTTCCTTTCCTTTTTCTTTCACCGTTTTGTTTAAACTGTTGATTTATGGCAGGCTTTTTAGCCAACAAATCGAATGCTACTAAATGGTGCCAAGATGCAGAGCTGATCTTTTCTGAATCTGACTTACAACCAGACGATCTAAATTACTCTATGACATCAGGTTTCAATTCACTTACACAGCTATATAAGCAACAAATAAGGTCAAGTTGGGAGATAGCGTCCTTAGAGAATTACTTAAAAAAGAGTTTGATACCAAGGGGACTTAGAATACCGACTACACCTAGTTCACACATTGATGAAGAAGAATTCATCAAAGAGTGGGAGGAAGCTGCGGGGCAGTGCTCTATACGCTTTATGCAGATTATATGCAAATTCGAGAATAAGAAATTAATAGAGATTGAAAAAAAGATTGAGAGTGAAGTGGAGAAAATCCAACACCACAAAACAGATCCAGCATTTAGCCCAAGTGAAAATAAATTACAAAATAACCTTGAGAAGTATCAAAGCATTATAAAACAAAGAAAACATAAAAAATTCTTAAGGGACCATAAGGACTTTAAAACTGGTAACGTCTATAAAAAGTTCAACAAAAAGAGAAGGGTCGACAGTGATCAGGTATCAACCTCGGAATATGAGTCCAGTGGGTCTGATACTGACGCGGTAGCAACCCCCTCCACCTCTGGGGAGAACAATAGAGGAATTCTAAAGAGAGGTGTCACTTTTTTAGACCACCAACAAGGGGAAAATCGCCCTGTCCTGAGACCACGACAAAAAAGACAGTACACCAGGAAGAACAGGTTCTAAAGAATAGACAGATTGTCAACCTATCCGAATATATTCCTACACAACCAGAATTAGATTTGTTGACAAAAGGTCTGTCCTTTATTCCCATACCACGCTTTGATAAATTCACTTGGGTTAAGGACATTCATCTCTTCGCTAGAAAGCTCATCTTACACAAAAATTTTCTCCTAAGTGAAGAAAAGAAAGCCAAAAACTTAGGTTTAGACCTCAAAGATTATCGCATGGCTATGATCCTAGCAGACTTATTAGAAGAAAGTGATAATACTGTAGGACCAAAATACCCTTTGACCAATCTCAAAAACAAAAGCCATTACTGTCCGAAATTAGGAGACTCAAAGTATGTAGAGACTTTTGTTGAGTTGGTTTGCGAGGAGATTGAAAAAATCCCATTTAACGATATAAGTTACAAACCAAACTCAAACCTAACAGCATTGGAATATAAAGCATTGAACACACTAAAGGATAATCAGCAAATAACTATAAAGCCTTCCGATAAAGGAGGCAATATAGTTATATTGGATACTCCAAAATACGTAGAGATGAACAAAAAACTACTCTCGGATCAAACGACCTACAAAATCTTGAAACAAGACCCTTCCAAAATGTTTGAAGACAAATTAAGAAGCATTTTACAACAAGGCTTCGATGACAAATTAATCTCTAAGTATGAATATAATTACATGGCAATCAACAACCCTCGCATCTCGACTTTCTATAGTCTACCTAAGATCCACAAGCAACAGAAGATCCTGACAGGCAGACCCATTGTCTCTGGCAACAACAATTTGACCCAAAATGTTAGCGTCTATTTAGACCACATTATGAAACCGCTGGTTGCACAGCTACCGTCATATTTAAGAGACACAAAACAAACCTTAGCAGTCCTGACTCAAACTCAATTACCACACAATGCTATCATCTGCAGCTTGGACGTGGAGTCTCTATATAGCTCAATACCTCACCCAATAGGGATAAAACATACAGAGCATTTTCTGAGGACGAGAGGGGCACCCCTAGACAGACACAGCGATTTGGTATTGGACCTCCTAAGGTTTGTGCTAACACATAACTTCTTCCTCTTCGATGGGGTATACTACCACCAGGTGCAGGGGACTGCTATGGGGACATCTTGCGCGCCCTCATATGCCAACCTGCACCTGGGTTGGTGGGAGGAGAAAGTGGTATTCGCATCTCCCCCATTAAATCCCCTGACCCAGTACATACATCTCTGGAAAAGATACATAGATGACATTATAATTATATGGACTGGGTCAGGGGATCAGTTTAGGCAATTCACACATAGCCTTAACACTAATGAATTGAATCTTAAATTTACCGCAGAAATAGGCACTCCATCCCTAAGTTTCCTTGACCTCATGGTATCCCCACTACAACAAGGGGTCATCAAAACTAACCTGTTCAGAAAGAGTACAGCGACAAATAATCTTCTAAATTGGAAAAGCCACCACCCAATTCAACAGAAACGGGGAATACCCACGGGCCAGTATTTACGCCTGAGACGTAACTGTTCCGACTTAGAAGATTTTAAAACACAAGCAAGAGACCTGCGACAAATGTTCAGGTCCAAAGGGTACCCCAATAAATGCCTCAAGAGGGCATATCATAGGGCTCTCTTAACTGAACAGGAAGATCTATTAAGAGAGAAAGGAGCTGTCCCCTCAATATCAAAAGATGGTGAACAGAAACAACTTAGGTGTATTGCCACTTTCGATGCCGGCTGGGACCAGGTCAGAACCATTATGAATCGCTTCTGGCCTCTCCTGAAACAGGATACACACCTTAGAGATGTCCTCCCTTCTCATGCTTCCTTGACAGCCAGAAGAGGTAATAATTTGAAAGATATTTTGGTACATAGCCACTTCCAAATGAATAAACCACCTACTCACTGGCTGTCACAAAAAATTAAAGGCACCTACAAATGTGGTAGGTGCAAAGCCTGTAGGTACATTAACACCAACTCAAAAAATTTCAGCAATAGCTCTAATACCGAAAATTTCTCCTCACTCTCCTTCTTCAATTGTAATTCGAAGGGTGTGATATATCTCATCACCTGCCAATGCCAGGCGATGTACGTGGGAAAAACTTTCAGACCATTTAAGAAACGCATCCTAGAACACATAAACTCAGTCAAAACAACTAGAAACATAGAAACATCTGTCTCCAGGCATGTGAAAACAGTTCACAATGGAGACATCAATGCCCTCAAATTCCAAGGCATAGAATTAATCAAACAGGACCAGAGGAAAGGCAACTGGGACCAACGTCTAAAAAGACGAGAATGCTATTGGATCTATCGCCTAAAAACTCTGTCTCCTAAAGGTCTTAATGAGGGCTTTTCATACTCCCCCTTTATCTAGAAGTCTCTTCAGACAAAATACTTATTTATCCTGTATATTTGTAAATAGCCTATTTCATCTATCTTAATTATAATTTTTATTTATTATAAAAAATTTTTGATCAATTCACGGGATTTTGTTTAATTTTTTTCATACACTATTGTATTATGATTTGATCTGTGGGACATTAACTTGTCCCGTAGTTACCGTCCATCTCCTCCCCTTCTGCCTCCCTCCCCATCTAATCAATACCATTCTATTTTATGGTTTCTGTTTTTAGTGTATTATGGATTCTTCACTGACGAACTAAGGGAGATTTCCCCCATAAATTATTATCTTTACTTTCCAGTGATTGCTCCATATACACCACATATAAGATTATGAGAGGACACTCCATAATCCAAAAACATACATAATTAACTGTATTATACTGTATGTTTCCATCTTCCATATAATATATTTAGGATGTAGTAATTGTATTACATTCTTTGGGGATATTTCCTGATCGCTATATATTCTAATGGCTTACCAGTAAGAACCAAACCTTTATTCGATTAATCTTCCAATCGGTAATACACTAGTGGACCGATATCATTTAGCTATCCCCACTGACCGAGGTACTGTGCCAATCAATTGACGTAGCAGCCGATGAGTCTCCACCCACATGAAGCTTACGTCAAAATTTTACGTCACTGACGACGAATACACCACCTTCTCTGTGATTGGCCATTATGCATTTAAATACCGGGGGGGTTCTGGCGGCAACTTTCACCCCTGACGAAGGAGTTTTCAGACTCCGAAACGCGCGTCGGGTTTAGACAGGGGGTATTCCCACTCACTGCACTTTGCCTCTCACCGTGCACCACTCAATATGCACCAAGGGAAACCCCTCTCTGCACATTTTTTTCGTTATGTTTAATTGTTGTTAACCTTTCCTTTTGATCATTTAATTTTTTGTTTGGAGTCCGATACCACGGATAGGAACAGTATCTAGTTTAGCCATTTAGCGTTAGAACACCCACGAAGGTGTTTATTAGCAGAAGCTAAGGGAATTGAAGCAGTTTAGTGATTGACTTGTGTTACTAAGAGAGACTTTCTCTCGCTATACCTCATGACCACTACTGCCTTTGCCTGTTAGTAGACATTTTCCCTGTTACTTTACTACTGTGCATCAGTATTGTCAAACGTTTTCTCTTTCTTCTTTTCCCTGTTGATAATTGTGCCTCGCATTGTTTACATGTATAAGACTGCACGATTTATATAAGTTTAAGGGACCATATTTAAAGCAAAGGGAATCCCAGCAGTCTAGCGATTTAATTGTTTTACCTTAAGAGATTTTTTTCTCTGTATAAATTATCTTCATCGCTACCTGTGTTTGTCAGTAGACATTTTTTCTTTTTTACTTATTACTGTGCATCAGTATTGGCTAAACGTTTTTTCTCTTTTCTCTCCCTATTGAATATTGTGCTTCTTATTACCATATGCATAGACTGCACGAATTTATATCTTTTAGGGACTATACTGTCTAGGGGTTTACTGTCATATACTTCCCTGGAAATAGCATTCTGAACTGATTATTCATTTGCATCCCAGGGATTATCATTTATAGGATACAGAAGTAACTGTGGATACATAGTGACAAGTGTATCTCTCTTTATAAGCAGTCAATAAAGTTTCACTGTAACACTGTTGAGTTTGAGATACTTTCTTGCACTACATCCACTATTTCCAGCACCTTGTATTGCTGGTCTTCCCTATTTTTGTTCCCCTAGTTCGCCCCTATCCACTGGACTCCTAATCTCTAGATAGATCAGGCTCACAATAATACCGATTTGTCATCCTACCAGCTTGCTAGGTAGTCTCTCGTCTTTTCAGGGAGCACTACCATAGCATTCAGTGTGTTTTCTTTATAATATCAAATACTCTCCTGCTCCCAGCACCTCTTTAACCCCCTTTTTATTAAGGTTTCATAAAAAATTGAGTTTCCAGCCAGGCCACATGAATTAGAGAAGCTCCCAATTTAAACATAAAACTTATCCCAAAAACAAATGTCTACCAGGAAGGCAGGTTATTATTTTTTAAATCAATGTACAATGTATATATCAATACATTATACAAATATAGATTTCATGAAGGCTAGGAAAATCCCATCCAGTTCCTAAAACATTTAAAAAATGAAAGATTGGAAGTGGCACTTTTTAATCTTATGTATGCATAACATACAAAAGGCACGGTTGAAATTACTGTATGAATAACTGTCCTTTTATACAGGAATGAGGAATCATCGGAAGAAGTGACATGAGTATTATGCATTCCCTATTTGCTACCTAGGCCAGAGACCCACGGCATGGGATTCTTTTATCCTGCTTTAACCACTGCAGGAGTTACTCCAACCACTATGACCACTCCAGTGATATCAGGTAGTTATGGTGGCATGTGTGTGCAGTGTTCCTGCTTAAAACATTGGCCTTAGAGAATAAGTGCTATGAGATGCACCTCAGCTTGCCACTAAACACAACAGAATCATTAAAGGGACACTATAGTCACCCAGACCACTTCAGCTCAATGAAGTGGTCTTGGTGCCAGGTCCCTCAGGTTTTTAACCCTTCACATATAAACATAACAGATTCAGAGAAACTGCTATGTTTACATTTGGGGTTAATCCAGCCTCTAATCCAGCCTCATTCATTTAGGAAGGTATCATCACCAGTCACTCACTATCTCTTCTCTGACTTACAGGTGTCAGGTCCAACATTCAGTTGTCACAGCCCAATTCACTAACTGGCATGTATGGAGGACACATACAGATATCATGTGAAACTTCTGGATATGTGTTTACCAATTGCATTCTGGCATGGCTCAAGCATGTTCCAGGGAAAGAGCCTCAGTACATAGGATATATTAATCCTAGGTCTCAAGTATTTCATCCATCTACAGAAAATACCATAATGAGAACTGATAATGCAAACAGGACGGTAACCTGCAAATAAAGAAAGGCCAACCCCTGGACTGTCTGCGGAGAGGGGAACATGACTGCAGGCCGGAGTAGTTGTCATGGTAACAGAATTGTTACAAAGTAGGAGACAGGAGCTAGGTGTCGGGAGTTCAGGGAGAACTCACCAGTCCACTGTAGCACACCCGAGGGATCCTGGTGGTGCTTTTTTCCCCGCCCCCTCCCCTGTAGGTGGGATGGTAGGATGTTATTATTGGATTGTTTGTTTGTGTGTTTGTTTATTTGTTTTCTTCTTTTGTCACAGCTGCTGGGTTTTCCTGCGCCAGCAAGTTATGAAAGGACACTGCCCGGACGTGCTTGGGGAGTCTCAACCTAATTTGGTAGATCACGAATGACAAGCTGAAGAGGCTCTGGTTATAAAGTTATGTTATCTGTCTGCTGGGTAAAACCAGCAGCAGACGGTGGTGGTTTTGCTGGTTAATGGAAATTAAAGCTGTGGCCGTTGCCCTTACCCACTAACATGGTGTTGCATTATTTATTGGTGGGAGGGGACAATGTGGTATATACATTATGGAGGTATCAGCAGTCAAGGCAAACCCCCGGACTGCCTAAGGAAGGGGGAACATGGCTGCTGGCCGGAGTAGTTGGCATGGTAACAGAATTGTTACAAAGAATGAGACAGATGCAAGGTGCCATGAATTCTGGGAGAACTCACCAGTCCACTGTAGCACAGCCGGGGAATCCTGGTGGTGCTTTTTCCCCGTCCACCCTCCCCTTTAGGTGGGATGGTAGGATGTTATTATTGAATTGTTTGTTTGTGCGTTTGTTCATTTGTTTTCTTCTTTTGTCACAGCTGCCGGGTTTTCCTGCGCCAGCAAGTTATGAAAAGACACTGCCCAGAAGGGCTTGGGGAGTCACAGCCTGATTTGGTGGATCACAAATGACAGGCTGAAGAGGCTCTGGTTATAAAGTTATGTTATCTGTCTGCTGGGTAAAACCAGCAGCTGACAGTGGTGGTTTTGCTGGTTAATGGAAAATAAAGCTGTGGCCGTTGCCCTTACCCACTAACATGGTGTTGTTTTATTTATTGGTGGTAGGGTGGGTATATACATTACGGAAGTATCAGCAGTCATGTTACTTTTGAAAATACTGCTATTTATTACTGTGCTAGAGAAGCACAGTGCATATTCTCATATCGTCTGCAGCAATCCAATTATGTCATTAAGGGGCAGCAGATCACTACAGTATCAACACATTTTAGATCCTGCATAGGTGGGGACCTGTACTTCTTTACATTTCATGGCATTCAAAAATGAATTGAGGTAACAGAAAATTTTATGTAAGAGTGGAATGTATTGAATGTTCATGTTACAAACCAGAATACTGAACAGTCTTAATTCAGAATAGGACCCTAACCAAATATTTAGATATTAATTATGTTTGGATATTAATTTCTTTGGTTCTGTTTTTGTTGTTGTAATTTATATAGGTGTGAGGTGCGGGAGTGGGAGAAAAAATAGAGGAGGTTATGGTTGTTGTTTTTTTTTTCCCCATCTACTTGTTCTCTTCCCTTCTTTCCTTTCCCATCTTCTCAGGAAGTGTGAACATTATCCTTCATACGTATGTATACATCTTTTAGAAAACTTCTAAAACAGTTAACAGCGAATGAAATAGATTTTTGGAATGTTCTATATGACTTCTAAACACTAAGTATTAATTAAACTAGTTTATAGTAATAAATTAATCCATGACATGAAAAAAAGTTCTTTTGGATTGCGGTAAAATAATTTCTATTAATAAAGTAAGGATTTAATTTTTTTTTTATGTATTTATAATAATAATCTTTCATTTTAAGCTTTAACTGTTTTGGCCTTATTTGAAAAAGGGTCTCAATAGCTAAGAATGTATCATTATATATAAAAAAAAAAGTGTTCATTTCATCTACGTTAGGGATGTGAAAGAAATCTAGAAAATATAAAATATAATAAAGTAACTGTAGTATGCAATTGAATAAATTACAGAAATTTTATATTACTGCTGGTAATTTGGTATTTCTGAAAGGTGTGAAAAACATATAATTTACATTAGTATTCCACACATATCTATAAACTTTAATTATTATCTAGAACAGGAGTAGGCAACCTATGGCACGAGTGCCATGCACGGCACTCGAGGTGTCTCTGCACGGCACTCATGGCTTCTAGAGCCAAAACAGACTCTGTCCTATCAGGAGTCCCAGATAAACTTCAGATATCTGCTAATACAAAAAGGTGGTGAAGGACAATCCTCAATTTATGCATTGCAGCATGTAGAGGAAGTGATCTCCTCCCAGCACTTGTGAATGGGAATCCACACTGTAGTAGCACACTGCTGTTGCAGCTCCTGTCTTGACCTGTACATGGTCAGCCTGGTCCCCACGGGAACCCAGGGAGGCCACCCACACTGCTAGATCTACACAGAAATGCAGAATAACCCTCCCCTCATACAAATAATACAAACAGCACTGTAACGGATCAACTGGCACCCCGACTGGGTACCTCCATTGAAGGATGCTCCTAGCACTTCTTGAGGGCTCCAAGCACTCCAGCAGACACCACAACCACCGAACCGAAGAAGCATACAAATGCTCTCAAGCATATGAATGCTGTAAACAGCTGAACAGGAAAAGCATACACTCCTGGCAATCGGCATACAATCCAATTCCCCCAATAACGAGACGACACTTCATTTTGAGGCTCAAGCAGAACTGACTGTACTGGCACATACAGCCTCTTTTATTCACAATCTACACACATAGTACTGCCCACAGGGTTTTACAGAACAACCAATAACATACGTACATTACAGAAAACACTGCCAGCAATTATACACAAAATCCTCCCCTCAGCCTGTGATATAATTATGGTACACAATGGTTAACCTAATTATCCCAAGCAGGAAAAATACAGTTTTTATACATGTACTATAACTTTAAAAATATACGTCCAATCTTCATAAAAATTACTAATTCCCATTTGAATGCACGAACGGGGCTGTTCGTGCATTTAGCTTAGTATAGCAGTGAGTTCAAACTGCCGAACGGGACTTAGTCTCTGCAGCTGAAAACAGAGTGTAGGAGAAGGTAAGGGTAAGCGGTGTTCGTTGAAATGTGTAACCGATTTCAGTTCCATGGATTTGGCTACACATACCACTGACCTCATTCGAATGAACAAAGATGGCCGCCGCCAAGTGTTCGTTTGTCGAATGGCGGCCACTTCGACTACTTCGGCACTTCGGCTGCATCCGAAGTGCCAATTTAAAGCTGCAGAACAGCTCCAATACAATTTAAAGGGGCAGCAAGAGTCTTTTAAAATCCCATCTGCTAAACTAGTCTTTAACAGGCAATATCTTCCAGGGGCCATAGTCTTAAAAGGGCACTGTTCACCAAAGTCACAATGTGCCCACAGACGGTTCTTAAAGGGCCATACACAGTCCAATAAAAGTCCATAAGCCCAAATGCTGGTTTAAAAGGGTACAATCTCCCAGGGGCCATAGTCGCAGGGGAGGAAGCTGGCAATCAATATTCTCCAATGCCCAGTGGCGAGGTCGGTTTCGCCACAAGCACACAAACAAACATACACACAATCCGCACAAACGTAACTCGCTAATAATCCACATACATGCACACAACCTCACATGCAGCCTCTCACATGCAATACCCCCAATCAGCCCCACACATACAAACACTTCCAAACACACAATGTGACATATCCACACACACAATTCCACAAGCAGCCCCCATACACAGCCCACATTCATAGGTATCATACACGATACCACAAACTACTCATGAACATATACAATATAATATCTCATATATGCACAAATACAAAGCAATTACAGTATAAATAACAAGCAGAATACGGCAACATATACACCTCAATTTAAAAAAATAGGACCGACACGCTACGGGACATCACAATCCAATTTCGGCACAGTGCTGCTAAAAGGTTGCCAACCCCTGATCTAGAATATGAGAATATGAGAAGTGATTGCACAATTAATTTTAACAGTACTCAGAACTAAACATTGGCAATGATTCTTGCCTTCATTTATATTTGTAGACTGACCCACAAATTTCATTACAGATATTTTTAGTACTATTTAATCAATAAGGGGTTTAAAATATCTCCTTGTGGGTAGCGATCCACTATATGAAATTACTTTGTAGAGTTCATAATGATGCGTGCCCGATAGGAGAATCAAAGCAACACAATTAGCTATATTGTTTATTATGGGTCTAAATAAATATTAACAAAAAGTATATGTACACAGGAAATTACTAGGGTTATTTCTAACAATATATAGAGAGGTAACGTGGAAAATAATGCATTGGGAGAATTTTGATATTGATGAGGACAATAATATAGTTATTTAATATGAACTAACAGTGATTGTAAAGGCATTCTTTCCTTGTAGGTACCCTAGCTTTCAGACACATGAAGGGGCTGGAGGAGGAATGAGACACATGGAGGTGCTGGGGGAGAATGAGACACATGTAGGGGCTGGGGGGATGAGACACATGAAGGAGGTAGGGGGCAATGAGCCACATGGTGGAGCTAGGGGGGAATGAAACACAAGGAGGAGCTGTGGGGAAGAGACACAAAGAGGTGCTGGGGCAGATGAAAAAAAACGCAGAGGAGCTGGGAAAGGGAAATGACACACAGAGGAACTGGGAAAAGGAGAAAGGGATTGGCTGGTGGTGCAGAGACACAGAGGGGCTGAGAAGGGAAAAATGATACAGAGAGGACTGTGAAGGTGTCAATGACACACACTGAGGGGCTGCAAAGGTCACAGTGACACACAGAGGGGCTTGGCCAGGGAACAAGTGACACACAGAGGGGCAGGGAATGGGGACAACAACTCAGAGAGGGTCTGGAAAGGGTGATATGACACAGACAGGGGCTGTAAAAGGGGACAATTACACAAAAAGGACCAGGGGAAGGAACAATGAAAAACAAAGCGGGTGGATGGGAGAAAGAGAAACACAAAGGGGCTGGGGGTAGTAAGATACACACAAGGAGGATGTATGACACAAAAGGGAAAAATGGGGGACAATAGACACAAAATGGGTGGTAAGAAACACAAAAAGGAGTAAGACATTCAATAGATGAGATAAGAAACACAAAAGGGGATAAGAAATTTGAAAGGAGGGTTAAGAGACACACAGTAGAAAACGCATTTTTTTGGGGGGGGTGCATCTTCGTCTGAGTAGTCAAAAATTATTGAAGAATGAAAATTGTCATGCATGTAAAAAAAACACACAAATCAAGTTTAACATCAGTGTTTGTATCTGTCTGTGTATTTATATGTGTGACAGTGTGTGTCTTTGTATCAGTTTGTGTCATTGTATCTATCTGTTTCTAGATGTGTATCAGTATTTGCAACTTTGTGTTTGTATCTAGATGTGTGTCAACATTTCATTTGTTTCTGTGTGTCTGTGTATCTGCATGTGTGTCAATGTTTGTTTCTGTGTGTCTTTGCATCTGTGGCAGTGTTTCTTTGTGCCTACATATCTGCATGTGTGTCAGTGTGTGTATCTGTATCATAAGGTAAAACACTGTTTAGATTTTATTTTAACATTTAAGAAATGATAGATATGTATCTGTAATTGTAAAGGACCTTCTAAATGTTGGTATATGTCTTCAAACTGTCATAGAGGAAGTGTGTCTCTCAGCGTATGGTTGGTGACAATGTGTGAAACCTGGTCACATGACCTTTTGCAGTATAATATATAAAGAATCTAAAAACAGTCCCAATAAATATATATTGTAGTAGAACAAGAAGGAGCATGCTTTTATACTGCACATGGATTCTGTTCTTCCTTTTGGGTAAGAGGGTTTTAAGACTGGAATCAGATTCAGTTAGGAAAGTATTAGCACCAGTCACTCACTATCTCTTTGACTTACAGGTGTCAAGTCTGACGTTCAGTTGTCACAGCCCAGTTTTCTCGCTGGCATGTATGGAGGAGACATACAGATTTCATGTGAAGCTTCTGGATATGTGTTTACTGATTTTTTTCTGGCATGGCTCAAGCATGTTCCAGGGAAAGCGCTTCAGTATATAGGATATATCCGGCCTTCTTCTCAATCACAAAGAGCATTTGTGGAAAATATCAGAATGACAACTAATAATGCAAACGGGATGGGATACCTGCAAATAAACAATGTTAATTTTGGAGATACTGCTATTTATTACTGTGCTAGAGAAGCACAGTGCATATTCTCACCTTCTCTCCTTACAAGTATATCCTGTGCAGCAATCCAGTATGTTATTAAATGCAACAGATCTCAGTTACACAGAGACAAACTCCTGACAGGAAATCCAGACAAACGGAATTTAGAGAACTTGAGCACCTGTTATAAATAAATAGTGGGGAAATTGTGTGAAGTGTTCTTGCCTCCACCATTAGTCTACAGCTGGAGTGGGCGGAGTAACTATTATTTATTTATATAGCACATTTAATTGCAATGTTGTTTCCCAAAGTGCTTCACAGTTACATTAAAAGACATAGGCGTGCGCAGCCTATTGCATTAGGGTGTGCACCCTAAAGCACAAGCACACGCCGTGTATATATTTGTATGTATGTGTATATATATATACACACACACATACACTGCTGTGTGTGTGTGTGTGCTGTGTGAGGGTGCTGTTAGTGTGATGTGTGTGTGAGGGTGCTGGTAGTGTGCTATGTGGGTGAGGGTGTTTGTGTGTGCGCGCTTGTGAGGGTGCTGTTAATGTACTGTGTGTGAGGGTGCTGTTTGTGTGTGTGTGCGCTTGTGAGGGTGCTGTTAATGTACTGTGTGTGAGGGTGCTGTTTGTGTGTGTGTGCGCTTGTGAGGGTGCTGTTAATGTACTCTGTGTGAGGGTGCTGTTTGTGTGTGAGGGTACTGGTAGTGTGCTGTGTGTGTTTGTTAGGGTCCTGTTTGTGTTTGTGAGGGTACTGTTAGTGTGCTGTGTGTGTGTGAGGGTGCTGTTTGTGTGCTGTGTGTGAGGGTGCTGTGTGTTTGTGAGGGTGCTGTTTGTGAGGGTGCTGTGTGTGTGGGTGCTGTATGTGTGAGTGGATGCTGAATGTATGTTGGTGCTGTGTATGTGTGTCGGTGCTGTATGTGTGTGGGTGCTGTATGTGTGTAGGTGCTGTATGTGTGTAGGTACTGTATATGTCTGCGGGTGCTGTATGTGTGTAGGTGCTGTGTATGTGTGTGGGTGCTGTGTATGTGTGTGGGTGCTGTATGTGTGTAGGTGCTGTATGTGTGTTGGTGCTGTGTATGTGTGTGGGTGCTGTGTATGTGTGTGGGTACTGTATGTGTGTAGGTGCTGTGTATGTGTGTGGGTGCTGTGTATGTGTGTGGGTGCTGTGTATGTTTGTAGGTGCTGTATGTGTGTGGGTGCTGTATGTGTGTGGGTGCTGTGTGTCTGTGGGTGCTGTATGTGTGTAGGTGTTGTGTATA
This sequence comes from Pelobates fuscus, assembly GCF_036172605.1. Classification (NCBI taxonomy): domain Eukaryota; kingdom Metazoa; phylum Chordata; class Amphibia; order Anura; family Pelobatidae; genus Pelobates; species Pelobates fuscus. The sequence continues at coordinate 186,572,907 of NC_086321.1, read as the reverse complement.
TCTGTGGGGCTGTGCTGTATGTGTGTGGGTGCTGTATGTGTGTAGGTGCTGTGTATGTCTGTGGGTCTGTGCTGTGTATGGGTGCTGTGTGTCTGTGGGTGCTGTGTGTGTGTGGGTGCTGTATGTGTGTGGGTGCTGTGTATGTGTGTGGGTGCTGTGTATGTGTGTGGGTGCTGTATGTGTGTGGGTGCTGTATGTGTGTAGGTGCATGTGTGCGGTATGTGTGTGGGTGCTGTGTATGTGTGTAGGTGCTGTGGGGGTGTGTGTGGGTGCTGTGTGTGTGTAGGTGCTGTGTATGTCTGTGTGTCTGTGGGTGCTGTATGTGTGTGGGTGCTGTGTGTCTCTTCTTACTTTATGTATGGAGGGGGGATTCTTGTTCCTTGCTGCCTTCCCTGGTGGTCCAGCGGTGAGTGAACTCTAGCCTGCAAGGCTAGAGTTCACTCACGCGAGATTCGAGCGTTGCCGCGGCAACGCTCAGATCTCGCGAGAGGAACCCAGCGGAGCTGCTGGCAAGAGCTCCCCGGGTCTTCTCCTGCCTCCCTCCCTGCCTGTGGGTCGGTGGGGAGGGAGGCTGAGAGCAGAGCCGGTGCTCGGATAGCGCTGGTTCTGCATGAGCCGACAGGGAGGATCCTGAGATCTCCCCTGCCGGTCTCACTCCATAGGCGGGCCGCGGGGATTAGGGTGTGCCCAGGCACACCTGGCACACCCCGTGCGCACGCCTATGTTAAAACATACATTTATAAAAACATTAGCAGGTGTTCAAAAGGACATCACTTGCTGCTCCAGCCTGGCACAGGTCAGAGTATTTTGGCGGTTGCCATCTTCAAATGGTCGTATTTTAAAAACTATACATCCTACAGCGAAGAGCTTTATATTGTGAGAATTACAAGACCCAGACTTACATTTTGATGCATAGTATGTCTCTGACATTTTAGAAATGAAGGCACAGTCGCAGTGTAGATATTGCCCTTCAAATTTTAGCTGGGTAGAGTGGAGTTTCAATGAATGTGAATGGACGGCGTGAGTTGCAAACAAATGGTCATATTGTGAAAACTATCAGGACTATGGCTTAGCCGTGGACATGTTTAGTGGCAGCAGGGATAGCTGAACGTTTTGATATAAGATTTGTGTAGGTGGGCTTGAAAATGAGGGAGTGGTGGCAGTTTAGAAATCATGTCCTGATTTTTCAGCTTTTGCCAGCTTTGAACATTTTGCCATTCATTCCTATGGGACCAATTTCGCCACAAGAACGACGATATTCCGTGAACCATTCGGAGAAACGTTCCACAAAATAATAGCATACCAATCGGGAACAATCCGCACGTTTCGGTATATTACTGTCTATGTAGTGTAAAAACTGTGGGAGGAGTTAGGGTGGTAAATTTGGCTATAATAAGAATAACTAGAAAAGCTACAATTTCTGGGGAAATTGTGAAGTGTTCTTGCCTCCACCAGTAGTCTACAACTGGAGTGGGCAGAGTAACTGTTATTATTTATTTATATAGCACATTTAATTGCAATGTTGTTGCCCAAAGTGCTTCACAGTTACATTAAAACATACAGTTATAAAAACATTAGCAGGTGTAAAAGGCGTTGTCTATGGCATCACTTGCTGCTGCAGCCTGGCACAGGTCAGAGTATTTTTGCGGTTGCCATCTTCAAACGGTCATATTTGTAAAACTATAAATCCTACAGCGAAGAGCTTTATATTGTGAGAATCACAAGACCCAGACCTACATTTTGATGTATATTATGTCTCTGAGATATTAACAATGAAGGCACAGTCGCAGTTTAGAAATTGCCCTTCAAATGTGAGCTTTGCAGAGTGGAGTTTCAATGAATGTCAATGGAAGGCGTGAGTTGCAAACAAATGGTCATATTGTGAAAACTATCAGGACTATGGCTTAGCCGTGGGCATTTCTAGTGGCAGCAGGGATAGCTGAACGTTTTGATATAATATTTGTGTAGGTGGGCCTGAAAATGAGGGAGTGGTGGCAGTTTAGAAATCATGTCCTGATTTTTCAGCTTTTGCCAGCTCCCACTCTAGCTTTGCCATTCATTCCTATGGGACAAATTTCACCACAAGAACGACGATATTCCGTGAACCATTCGCCGAAACGTTCCACAAAGTAATAGCAATCCGATCGGTAACAATCTGCACGTTTTGGTATATTTTTGTCTATGTAGTGTAAAAACTGTGGGAGGAGTTAGGGTGGCAAATTTGGCTATAATAAGAATAAGAACTAGAAAAGCTGCAATTTCTGGGGAAATTGTGTGAAGTGTTCTTGCCTCCACCAGTAGTCTACAACTGGAGTGGGCGGAGTAACCGTTATCATTTATATAGCACATTTAATTGCAACGTTGTTGCCCAAAGTGCTTCACAGTTACATTAAAACATACAGTTATACAAACCATGAGCAGGTGCAAAAAGCCCTGTCTATGACATCACTTGCTGCTGCAGCCTTGCACAGGTCAGAGTATTTTTGCGGTTACCATCTTCAAACGGTCGTATTTTAAAAACTATAAATCCTACAGTGAAGAGCTTTATATTGTGAGAATCACAAGACCCAGACCTACATTTTGTTCTATAGTATGTCTCTGAGATATTAACAATGAAGGCAGTGGCGTACACATGACCCATGGGGCCCCGGTGCGAAAATTGATCCGTGGGCCCCCCCCCCTCGCGCTTACTCTGCGCGGGCTGGGGCAGCAACACATGGCGGCGGGCACCTGGTCGCAGGGGTTGTGACCGCGGTATGTACGCCACTGCATGCAGATGCGCACACACACTAAAAGGACCACTACAGACACCCAGATCACATCAGCTCAATGAAGTGGTCTGGGTGTCAGGTCCCTCTAGTTTTAACCCTGCAGCTGAAAGCATAGCAGTTTCAGAGAAACTGTTATGTTTCACTGAGGGTTAATCCAGCCTCTAGTGGCTGTCTCACTGACAGCCGCTAGAGGCGCTTCCGCCATTTTAAGACACTGAACGTCCATAGGAAAGCATTGAGTAATGCTTTCCTATGGGCGGTTTGAATGCGTGCGCGGCTCTTGCCGTGCATGCGCATTCGGAGCTGAGAGGCGGAGGGATCCCCAGCGCCATGGGAGTCCGGCGCTGGAGAAAGGTAAGTGCTGAAGACACACACACACACACACTCTCACGAACAAATGCATACACACATTTACTGATAAAGACACACTCACTAACAGACATACATACACACTCACTTACAAAACATACACTCTCACTGACAAACACACACTCACTAACAGACATCAAACAGACTCACTAACACACACTCACACACACACACACACACTCACACACACACACTCACACACACACACACTCACTCACACACACACTCACACACACACACACTCACACACACACTCACACACACACACTCACGCACACACACTCACACACACACACACACACACACTCACTCACACACTCTCACACACACACACTCACACACACACACTTACACTCACACACACACTTACACTCACACACACACTTACACTCACACACACACTTACACTCACACACACACACTTACACTCACACACACTTTTTTTTTATTTAATCCCCCCAGCCTCCTTACCTTTTGGAGTGCTGAGGGGATTCCCTGGGGTCCAGTGGTGCTGGACTTACACTCACTTACAAAACATACACTCTCACTGACAAACACACACTCACTAACAGACATCAAACAGACTCACTAACACACACTCACACACACACACACACACTCACACACACTTACACTCACACACACACACACTTACACTCACACACTTACACTCACACACACACTTACACTCACACACACACTTACACTCACACACACACTTACACTCACACACACTTTTTTTTTATTTAATCCCCCCAGCCTCCTTACCTTTTGGAGTGCTGAGGGGATTCCCTGGGGTCCAGTGGTGCTGCTGGGCTCCTGGGGGGGCCGGTCACCCGGCGGGCTGGCTGGTCCTGCGGGCGCGCGAGGGAGCACTCTCCCCTGAGTGCTTCCTCTTCAGCTCCCTCGCACGCCGCGTACTGATACCGGCGCCGGAAGATGACGTCATCTTCCGGCTCCGGTATCAGTGCGGTGCGCGAGGGAGCTGAAGAGGAAGCACTCAGGGGAGAGTGCTCCCTCGCGCACCAGCCGGCCGCCGGGTGTAAGCAGGGCCAGCCTCGGGGGGCCCGGAGGTGGCCGGCTCCTGGGCCCCCCAGGAGAAGAGGCTGGCCCAGAGCGTACATACCGGGTCGCAGGGGCGGCTGGGCCCCCTGGTGGGCCGGGCCCGGTCGCAGCCGCGACCCCTGCGACCCTGGTATGTACGCCACTGAATGAAGGCACAGTCGCAGTTTAGAAATTGCCCTTCAAATGTGAGCTTTGCAGAGTGGAGTTTCAATGAATGTCAATGGACTGCGTGAGTTGCAAACAAATGGTCATATTGTGAAAACTATAAGGACTATGGCTTAGCTGTCAACATTTTTAGTGGCAGCAGGGATTGCTGAACGTTTTGATATAAGATTTGTGTAGGTGGGCCTGAAAATGAGGGAGTGGTGGCAGTTTAGAAATCATGTCCTGATTTTTCAGCTTTTGCCATCTCCCACTCTAGCTTTGCCATTCATTCCTATGGGACAAATTTCGCCACAAGAACGACGATATTCCGAGAACCATTCGCCAAAATGTTCCACAAAGTAATAGCAATCCGATCGGGAACAATCTGCACGTTTTGGTATATTTTTGTCTATGTAGTGTAAAAACTGTGGGAGGAGTTAGGGTGGCAAATTTGGCTATAATAAGAATAAGAATAAGAATAATAACTAGAAAAGCTACAATTTCTGGGGAAATTGTGAAGTGTTCTTGCCTCCACCAGTAGTCTACAACTGGAGTGGGCCGAGTAACTGTTATTATTTATTTATATAGCACATTTAATTGCAATGTTGTTGCCCAAAGTGCTTCACAGTTACATTAAAACATACAGTTATAAAAACATTAGCAGTTGTAAAAGGCTTTGTCTATGATATCACTTGATGCTGCAGCCTGGCACAGGTCAGAGTATTTTTGCGGTTGCCATCTTCAAATGGTCGTATTTTAAAAACTATATATCCTACAGTGAAGAGCTTTATATTGTGAGAACCACAAGACCCAGACCTACATTTTGATGCAGTATGTCTCTGAGGTATTAACAATGAAGGCACAGTCGCAGTTTAGAAATTGCCCTTCAAATGTGAGCTTTGCAGAGTGGAGTTTCAATGAATGTCAATGGACTGCGTGAGTTGCAAACAAATTGTCATATTGCGAAAACTATCAGGACTATGGCTTAGCCGTGGACATTTTTAGTGGCAGCAGGGATAGCTGAACGTTTTGATATAAGATTTGTGTAGGTGGGCCTGAAAATGAGGGAGTGGTGGCAGTTTAGAAATCATGTCCTGATTTTTCAGCTTTTGCCAGCTCCCACTCTAGCTTTGCCATTCATTCCTATGGGACAAATTTCGCCACAAGAACGACGATATTCCGTGAACCATTCGGCGAAACGTTCCACAAAGTAATAGCAATCCGATCGGCAACAATCTGCACGTTTTGGTAAATTTTTGTCTATGTAGTGTAAAAACTGTGGGAGGAGTTAGGGTGGCAAATTTGGCTATAATAATAATAATAATATATATGTGAGATAACAGTAAGTGGTCTTCCTATGCAAGAACACTTAATAATAATATATATGTGAGATAACATTAAGTGGTCTTGCTATGCAAGAACACTTAATAAGAATAATATATATGTGAGATAACATTAAGTGGTCTTGCTATGCAAGAACACTTAATAATATATATGTGAGATAACATTAAGTGGTCTTGCTATGCAAGAACACTTAATAATATATATGTGAGATAACATTAAGTGGTCTTGCTATGCAAGAACACTTAATAATATACCGTATTTATTCGAGTATAACGCGCACACGTGTATAACGCGCACCCCTAATTTTCGATTAAAAATCGGTATAAAATGTTATACCGATTTTTAATCTAAAACTAGGGTGCTTGTTATACTCGAATAAATAATACCGACCGCCGGGCTCATTAAAAGCCCGGCGGTCCTGGGGGGGTGGGCAGCAAGCGTTTACTCACCTCCGTGCAGCTCCTCCAGCTTCCCAGTGTAAATCTCGCGAGACCCGCGGCCAGCTCTGACGACGTCAGAGCGTCAGAGCTGGCCGCGGGTCTCTCAAGATTTACACTGGGAAGCTGGAGGAGCTGCACGGAGGTGAGTAAACGTTTGCTGCCCACCCCCCCAGGACCGCCGGGCTTGTAATGAGCCCGGCGGTCCTGGAAGGTATATTTATTCGAGTATAACGCGCACCCTTAATTTTAAATTAAAATCGGTTAAAAAAAAATGCGCGTTATACTCGAATAAATACGGTATATGTGAGATAACATAAAGTGGTCTTGCTATGCAAGAACACTTAATAATATATATGTGAGATAACATTAAGTGGTCTTGCTATGCAAGAACACTTAATAAATAGTGCTCTAACATTGCAATATGACTGCTCATGGATACATAGTTACATCGCTGAAAAGAGACATGTGTCCATCAAGTTCAGACTCACATATGCTTTTTCTGTTGATCCAAAAGAAGACAAAAAAAAACATTCTGAAGAGCTTCCAATTGTGCAACAAACTAGGTAAAAAAACAAAAACCAGAATAGCATTGAGATATTTCCATGGATCAAGAAGATATTACTCGACTAATTAAAAATGATATCCCTGTAGGTTATGTTTTTGCAAGCATTTATCTAATTGCTGTTTAAACATCTGTTTAGACTCTGGTAAAACCAGCTTTTTGGGGGCAGAGAATTCCACATCCTTATTGTTCTTGCTGTAAAAAAACCCTTTCTTATGCCTTAGATTAAATCTCCTTTCTTCCAGTCTAAATGTGTTACCTTGTGTCCTATGTATAGCCCTGTTTATGCTTAGATTTCCAGACAATGGTTTCTATTGGCCCTGAATATACTTATATAATGCTATCGTATCGCCTCTGCGGCGCCATTTTTCCAAACTAAAGAGATTTAAATTTGTTAACCTTTCTTTATAACTAAAATGTCCCATTTCTTTTATCACTTTTGAGGCCCACCTCTGCACTTTTTCTAGTGTACTGTATCTTTAACCCCTTAAGGACCAAACTTCTGGAATAAAAGGGAATCATGACATGTCACACATGTCATGTGTCCTTAAGGGGTTAAGTCAACGTTCTACCCAAGAACAAGAATTTTCATGTAGAACAATTTCTCTTAGTTTGAGGAACCGCATCAAAAACCTTGAGAAAATCCATGTATATTACATCCACTGCAACAGCCTGATCTATGCTTCTACTTACTTCTTGGTAGAATGCAGCTCGTTTAACATGACCTATGTTTCATAAAACCATGCTGATTATTGCTAATAACAATATTATTCCCAATGAATTCCTGAATATTATCCATTAATAATCTTTTTTTTTAAATTCCCAGCCACAGACGTTAAGTTCACAGGTTTTTAATTTCCAGGCAAAGATTGTGATCCCTTTCTGAATATTGAAACCACATCTGCCTTCCTCCAATCCTCCGGTAGAATTTGTGAAAGGAAAGAATATTGAAAGATTAAATACAGAGGTTCACTTATTTCCACACCTTGCTCCTTAAGTACTTATGGGTGAATACTGTCATGCCCAGAGCTTTGCTTACATTAACTTTCTTTAGCTGCTGTAGCACTTTGCCTAAAGTCATCCAATCAAAATTTGTCTGCATGTTTCTTTTGCAGCAATCATTTGCATAACTTTTGCCATAGGATCCTCCTTAATGAATACTGATAAAAAATTGTTGTTTAAAATGTTTGCCATTTCTTGATCTTCATTAACTAACACACCCATCTCTGTATTCAATGTATCTACACTTTTCTTTTTTTGCTTTTGTAGAATTTCTGTACTTAAAAAATGTTTGGGAGTCAGTTTTGTTCTGTTTGGCTATCAATTTCTCTACTTTAACTACTCTTATGGCTTTTTTTGCATACATTATTGGCTTCCTCTTATCTTATATAGAATGACTCTAATTTGTCTGTTTTAAATGCTTTAAATGCCATTTTTTTATTATTACTTTTCTAATTCTCTATTATTGTTGTGCAGGAAAATAACTATATACATCACGACATGGCTTAAAAACAGAATTAACCAAATTTCAGCATGAATATGATTAGTAAATTGCACAAATTTTGTAAGGAAGCAGGCATGTATCAGCATAACAATGAACAGAAAGATGTCCCTGGGAGATCTCATGTTGGTAACATGTAGTCAGAAACAGGCCAGAGATAATGCAAAAAATTAGAGAAATAATAAAAGGATGCTTACTTGAGTAATGAGCAGTGTCACGGGAGTTTCATCAGATACTCAATAGTGAGGTGATAGGATGAAGGGCCAAAAGCTCTGCTTAATGTGGCCTGGGATTCTAGATCATCCAATGACAGCCAGAGGCATGGCAGAGTCTTGCAACTTTGGAAAGAAAGACTGGCTTCTAAACCTCGATGTGTGTCGGCGAGCTGTGCCATTTATCATGAGTCCCAGCGTTGGACCACCATGGAACACTCTTGTGTGTCTCCCTGTGTTGGAGCGATGTGTGCTTCCTGCCTCATCACCATAGTGGGGCCTTGTGCATTGCTGAATCTACGGTCTCCTGCTGAAGGTCATGAATCGGCTTCTGTGGTGAGTAGTTGTCCGACTGACCTGGTGTAGGGTGCTGCATCCTACTCTCTACCTTTCTTTAGAATTCATCAAATATTCTTTCCAGCCTGGACAAGATATCCTGCTTTTCCCTTGTGCTGTTAGGGGTCCACATGGTGTATGCCATCATAGGTGAGTCACCGGATTTTGCACCAGTCAATGTGATTTCACTCCACATTACAGTTCGGACGGGGCAGCCTCCCACGGGTTAACTGGGATCACATGTGCTTGGGGGGGAGGGTAATGAGACACTGGTATAATGTTACATGCCATTGGGCAACTCCCGCCCGGTGCGCTCTAGGATGCATGTTTGAAGTCATGCAATAGATGAGCAATTGCCAAATCTTTAAACCCTGCAGGGATGTTCAGCTGGGTCAAGAAGCTGATAAGTTTCCGTTTGTCATCCAAATCAAGTTTAATGAGGCTAAAATCAGTTTTTATGTCAATAGAAGAGAGAAGCTCTATCAATACACGTCTCTCCACTATGCCAGTCAGGCCCTCACCCCCTTTTCTTATTTTTAATCTCTTGGTTTACTTTACCACTAAGCCACATTGGTTTTTAATTTGTTTCCTTTATATTTATTACCCAATGGTGCATACTGAACAATGTACATTTCTAATATTTGTTTGCAAGATATTGCATTTATCCTCAGTGTTTCTTTTCACTAAAGAGTTTATGCCCGTCAATATATGTAAAACTGCTATTGTCTTATTGAAATTAGCCTGTTTAAAATTATACTTTTGTTTTAGCATACTCCGTGTTCTTTTGCATTTTGAGTTTATTTCAAAAGGCACCATATTTTGATCACTATTTTCCCAAGTGGTCCCTTACTTGAATGTTGGTTAAAAGATCAACATTTTTTTAACATAACCAGATCCAGACAAGCATTCTGGTATTGCTTGTACCAGTTGTGACATGAAGTTGTAATTTAACACGTTCAAAAACCTAATTACCCTTGCTGAAGTACTAGTCCCTCAATCCTAATTTATATCCGGGTAATTAAAATCTACTATTATTAATGTCTTACCCATGTGTGCTGCTATCCCAATTTGCTCTAACAGCTGTTCATTCTCATCAATATAAATATTAGATCGTTTATAACATATCCCAACCAATAATTAATTTCCCTTCTTTTGCCCCAAGCAGATATTTACCCATAAAGCCTCCACATTTTCCGTGTCACATTCCACTTGCTTAAGATATGGCTTTGACTCATGGCTGACATACAAACATACTCCACCAACTTTCCTGTTTGTTTTATCCTTCCTAAATAATATGTAACCATTTAAGTTAGCTGCTCAGTCATGTGGTGGATTGATTCCACTTAGTTCACTGTTTGGTTATATTTGAAATCCAACTTTAGTACGGTTAGTAGGGAAAGCCTGAGGAGATAAATTTAAAGTGAATACTCATGTGAGGTAAAACCCTCTACAATTGTCAGGGTCACCACCATATTTTTCTAGGTTTACCACACTCACAAATACATTGCTCCATGTATTGGAAATAGAGGAACCAGAAATAGCAGAAGTCATAGGTATGGCTTGGTGTGTTGGAGAAAGCAAAAGAGGTCCTAGCTAACAGTGGCACTGTAGAAAGAGTCAGCAGGGATTAAACACTCAAACGCTCAAATTTAATCTTGAACTTTGGCTTTCATAATACTGTGCCAACATCCACTACTGTCCTTGCACAGATTCCAAACACTAGGTTCGGTGTCGGAAACACCTTAGGAGGAACATGGGAATTGTTATTCCAAGTAACCCTTTTGAGTCACAAATCTGTTAATATAATGTTAATCACTATGAACTTTTTGTGGTTTCTGGCCAAAAAGTTATATTTTTTAATGCTGCATTAAAATATTATCAATAATATCAATTTATATAAGACTGATATAGAATATCAGTGATAATATCAATGTTAGCAACTGAATAAATATTTCATAATCCATCCTATTTATAATAACATTGACAAGTACAGATTCTAAATTTGAATTCCACCTTTTTAAAGTGGTTTCATACAAGTATCATCTTTTGTTTCAAAGACATTTATGACCCCACCCCGGTGCCTATCCACATCCTTTCTCAAGCTTTTCTGGAACTAGTATTTGAACAGATGTATTTCACAGTGATACCAGTTACACACACAGCGATACAAGATTTAATAAAACCAATGCAAAAACCTAATGAATAGATACTAAACACTAATGTGAAAAAAGTATTTTAAGAGAAATATTAATCATATAATATTCCGTTTAAAATCAATCCCTCTGTCCCTCTTTCCTAACCTAGCATCCCTCTTTTCTAGGAGCTGCATCTTGTTGGTATTTTTGAGTGTTATGAGCTCCATAGCAATAATACTCACGGTAATGTGTCTGTAAACTGCAATAATTATGTTTAGAAATCAGTCATGGTTCTTGTTCTCAACTACACTTTAGAAGTTCAACTAATATTTCTCATAACATTTCCACTCCAGATCACAACCCCAATCACAACCCTAAAATTAAAGAGACATTCTCTGACTGTATAGACAAAAATCCTTGCACCAGCCCTGTCTCAAGACAAAAAATCCTTGAGTTTATTCAGCTTGATCTGGATACAAGTCTAGCTCTTCATTCCCTGGTGCTAGATTTTAAGCCATGTGAGCCCTCATTAAAAGCCCATGGACTCTCCATATATGATTGGGTTTCTCAAAATGTGATTAATATCAGACCTATAGCAAGAAAGTTTATACTTCCTTGGTATTTTACTCTAGTCTTCCAATTTTTGTTGAAGCCTCCATAGTGTCAAAGCAGGCACATCCCAACATGCAAAGAGTATGCTATACTATAATATGAAAATGTATCACTGGTCCTTAGAGTGGCCAGGCTTAAATTATAACAGTATAGAATACTTTCTAAAGACAAACTACAAGTAAACAGGCACAGGTTGTGGAATAGTCAACAACAGAACTGAGTCAAAACCAGAAAAAGAACACCAATATCAAAATGCATTCTTAGCTAACAGAGATCATGAAAAGGCAGAGAGGAGTGAGTTGTGTGGCCTTAAACCGGTTTCATTAACTTGCTCAATTATGATGTCAAAACGTCCGTAACCGATGTCGATGGATGGATGCAGTCCACCAAGGCATCATAAAATGAAGTGAGCATTGTGGCATTAACCCCTTAAGGACCAAACTTCTGGAATAAAAGGGAATCATGACATGTCAGACATGTCATGTGTCCTTAAGGGGTTAAAGAAGGAGGCAAAGTGAAGCGGTCTGTGTCAAAAAGGTCTACTGTCAATACGAGTATGGCAGGGCCCAAAAAGAGCAGAGGCTGTTACAAATGGGAAGCATTAAAGAATGCTTACTCAAGAGTTCCAATTTTTCTGTGGTATTATATCATGCAGATATATGTCAAAAGTTCTGGCATTTTCAGTCTCAGTAATGAAGACTTGGAGACACTTTAGGTACTGTAACTGCATTATCTAATAAAAGTGGCTAAATTGTTTGGAGTCACCTAGCGCCATCCTATCATTTAATGTTGAACCATTTTTAATGCTATAATGCTATACAAGAGTTCCCAGCAACTCGTTCACCCCTAGCCTGGGGAAACATTAGCTTGAGGTGCAGTGAGTGGCTTTGATTGGCTGAGGGTATCAGTTGGCCACTTTGGTCTCTCACAGTGCTCATTCAGGTATGAAACAGTACGACTTGAAGAAAGTACTGTATTTTTCCAATTCTAAACATTTTTAGTCCAAATTGGGGGTCATTTAATACAAGGAATGTCATTGGAGGGGTTAAAAAAACACTTGTGCACGGGGCCTAAGTTAAGATGGTGCCTGCTGCATTTCAGTGTGCCACGGCTCACACATACACCTGGCCCTACTCCAGCCAATCCACTTCTGAATGCTGTGGCAATGAGGAAGAGGTCCCTATATGCGTGGGTGCTGCAGCAGACATCAGCAATTACCACAAATAGAGCTCCAGAGACATGCCACACCATAAAAGGAGCAGCCATATTAAGGTTTTCTCCTTCTCGGGTAGGTCTTTCTTTCTGATTTATAGTTATGGGGGAGATAATAGGGATCAGGGAGCAGAGGGAATATTACAGTAATGCCCCAGCATGCTCTCACACCACCTGAATATGCATAAATAGGGTGCTGCTGGGAGCCAATTAATATAATAATAATATAATTTATTATATTAATTGGCTCCCAGCAGCACCCTATTTATGCATATTCAGGTGAGTGTAGCAAGCCCCCTGTTTTCTCGTATATATATTTGATAGTCTAGCCAACTCCTTGGCGTTGAAACCCCTCCCTGATGCTGTCACAGGTACCTCATCCTATTTAGCCTTGTACTGCAGAGAAATCTAGACGGATTTTTTTCCCCCAAGTAAGTAGCTCATGAAGCAGACACTAGGCTGGTAGTGTAGGAGCTGCCAAAGATGGGGTTCATTGACGTTGTGGCTGGCTTATGCAATGTATGGTCATATAAGGCAACTAAACCCCCGTTATTTTTTGCCTGGATTAGATGTTTTAAAAAAAAAAACCTTAAAAAAACAAACTAAATCTGTCAGCACTGAAATTGCTGTTTAGGGGATAATGGCGTGCGCTGGATTTTCTTTGTTTATTACACAAATATATACTGGCAGACATATTGACACACATTCAGACATACTGACACACACAGACATAATGACACACATAGACACATACACTGAATGATATACTGACACACACAGACATACTGACACACATAGACACATACACTGAATGATATACTGACACACACAGACATATACTAACAGAAATACTGAAACACACACAGAAACAAGAAAGTGGAGACTCTTCTCTGAGCCCCTATCAAGTCTGACTAAAGCAGTGTAAACACCCATATAAATACCATCCCAAATAACAATTAAGAGTAAATTGATAAAGTGAAAACATATGTGACAATACATTTCAAAACACTAACCTAGTATTTTAACATTTAGAGGAAATTCAAATTCAACCACATAGAAATTGGATCATGGAAATACTGAGCAAATAAAAAAATATATAATACAAGCACATCATTCAACTATCAAGAAAATAAAAGGGCCATAAAAGACAGAGTAATAAAACTCATCTTACGGAAGTGCCAGGTATTAGACTAAAAACATTATGTATTAAAGTGCTAAAAGTGCTGAAAAATAAAGTGCCTGTGTTGCAACAAGTTTTTATGTCCCCCGTGCAGCCAGAAATTAAAATTATTTAATGTGCCAGTACAGTTAAGTGAGGAGTTCAATTCATGCAGTGTCAATCTATTAGATTCCATGGCTATATGTGAAATCTGGAAAAATAATAATCGAGAAACAGATTAGTAAAAATTGATTTGCTAAAAAAGAAGGTTATCAAAAATGTACAAGATTGGCTCATAAAGGGTTTTGGGTTGTATCATAGAGATAGGATCATGGAAATATTGTGCAATAAAAATATAATACAAGCACATCATTCAGCCATCAAAAAAAGGTTCATAAGAGCCAGAGTAATAAAACTAATATAACAACAGTGTCAAGTAATAGACTCAAGAAATTATATATTAAAGTGCTAAAAAATAAAGTGTCTATGTTGCAACAAGTTTTCATGCAGAGCACCACTGTAGCCTGCAGACATTAAAGTGCCTGTACAGTCAAGTGTGGAGTCCAATTGATGCAGTGTATATCTGTTATATATCATAGCTATATGCGAAATCTGTAAAAAACATATATATATATATATATATATATATATATATATATATATATATATATATATAATTTTATATTGGAGAAAATTAATTAGCAAAAGAGAACTTATTAAAGAAGTACAAAATCAATAAAGAGCCACAAAGAGTGACTTTCACTTACTTACATTGAAAACAAAAATCTAGAAATGTATAAAATGCATGCAAACCATTCCATCCTATACATATAGTTGATCCACATTTAGTTACATAGTTACATAGTTACATAGCTGAAAAGAGACTTGCATTCATCAAGTTCAGCCTTCCTCACATATGTTGTTACTGTTGATCCAAAAGAAGGCAAAAAACCTAGTCTGAAGCGCTTCCAATTTTGCCACAAACTAGGAAAAAATTCCTTCTTGACCCCAAAATAGCACTCAGATGTCTCCTTGGATCAAGCAGCTATTACCCCACTAATTAGAAATGATATCCCTGTATGTTATGTTTTTGTAAGTATTTATCCAATTGCAGTTTAAACATCTGTAGTGACTCTGACAAAACCACCTCTTCAGGCAGAGAATTCCATATCCTTATTGCTCTTACTGTAAAAAAAACTTTTCTTTGCCTTAGATGAAATCTCCTTTATTCCAGCCTAAATGTGTGACCTCGTGTCCTATGTATTGCTCTGTTTATGAATAGATTTCCAGATAAAGGTTTGTACTGGCCCCGAATATATTTGTATAAAGTTATCATTTCCCCTCTCAGGCGCCGTTTTTCCAAACTAAACAGATTAAATTTTTTTAACCTTTCTTCATAACTAAAATGCTCCATTCCTTTTATCAATTTTGTAGCTCGTCTCTGGACTTTTTCTAGAGCCATGATATCTTTCTTTAGAACAGGCGCCCAAAATTGCACAGCATATTCAAGGTGTGGTCTTACCAGCGATTTAGAAAGAGGCAAAATTATATTTTCATCCCGAGAATGTATGCCCCTATTTATACATGACAAAACCTTACTGGCCTTAGCAACTGCAGAATGACATTGCATATTGCTGCCTAATTTGTTGTCTATAACAATTCCCAAATCCTTCTCGTGTGTGGTTATCCCTAATTCACTACCATTTAGTGTGTAAGTTGCTTGTGCATTCTTAACCCCGAAGTGCATAACGTTGCATTTCTCTACGTTAAATTTAATCTGCCATTTTAGTGCCCAGTCCCCCAATCTATCCAAATCTCTCTGCAGCAAAGCAATATCCTGCTCACATTTTATTACTTTACAAAGTTTTGTGTCATCTGCAAACACTGATACGTGGCTTTCAATGCCTATTTCAAGATCATTTATAAATATGTTAAATAGAAGTGGTCCAAAAACAGAACCCTGATGGACACCACTTACCACTTTTGTCCAGCCTGAAAATTTACCATTAATTACAACTCATTGTACTCTATCCTTAAGCCAATGTTCTACCCAATAACAAGAATATTCATGTAGACCAATTTATTTTAGTTTGAAGACTAATCTATTGTGAGGAACCGTATCAAATGCCTTGGCAAAATCCAAGTAGATCACATCCACTGCAACACCCTGATCTATACTTCTACTTACTTCTTCGTAGAATGCAATTAGGTTAGTTTGACATGACCTATGTTTCATAAAACCATGCTGATTATTGCTAATAACAAAGTTCTTCCCAATGAATTCCTGAATATTATCCCTTAATAGCCTTTCAAATATTTTCCCAGTTACAGAAGTTAAGCTCACAGGTCTATAATTTCCAGGCAATGATTTTGAACCCTTTTTAAATATAGGAACAACATCTGCCTTCCTCCAATCCTCCGGTACAACACCTGAAACAAAAGAATCTTGAAAAATTAAATACAGAGGTTTACTTATATCCTCACTTAGCTCCTTAAGTACTCGTGGGTGAATACCGTCAGGCCCCGGAGCTTTATTTACATAAATTTTCTTTAATAGCTGTAGCACCTTGTCTCGAGTTATCCAATCACAAGTTATTTGCAAGTTTTTTGCAGCAATCATTTGCATATCTCTTGCCATAGCATCCTCATTAATATATACTGAAGAAAAATAGTTCTTTAAAATTTCAGCTTTTTCTGGTCTTTATTAGCTAATAAACCCAACTCTGTTTCCAGTGTACCTACACTTTCATTTTTTGTTTTTTTAGAATTGATGTACTTGAAAAAAAAATTGCGGTTGGTTTAAAAATAATTAAAAAATAATAAATAATTTTAAATAATTAAAAAATAATAAAAACAATCAAGATTAAAAAAAAACATACAGCACCAAATCGCATGAAATCTGACAAATAATATTCCTGCTTAAGGCCTTTTGGGGACAGTGCATCCAATTCCCTAATCAAAAAGGCCTCCTGCAATTTCAACCTCTTTACTTTGTCTCCCCCTCTTTTAGTTTCAAGTATATGTTCAATTATTTTAAATTGTAGTAGGGAGCAGGAATAGTTAAGTCTAAAGGACCCATACTATGGTGGACTTATGTTTGGAAAATCTGTCTTGCATTTACTGGTTGGTTTCACCCACGTAAATTTATCCACATGTGCACTTTTTATCCACATGGGCACTTCAGTAGATAAACTACTCTCTTGTCAGTTTCTCTCCAAATCAATGGCACTACTATCTGCTCTACCTCGCAGGCTCGCGGCCTAGGTGTTTTCATTGACTCCGACCTCTACTTCATCCCTCAACTTCATCATCTACTTCATCCAATCAATCGCCAAATCCTGCCGCTTCCATCTCAAAAACATAGCAGCATCTGACCCTATTTAACACCTGATACGGCTAAGGTGCTTGTCCATGCCGCTCTTTAAACCACAATTTAATTATATATTTTTTCTGACACAAGCTACATAAATCCTTCTCTTTTGATGCCTGTAGAGCAAAGGATTTTTATGCTGTATCTCAATAAATGTTTGTACTTTTGCTAATGCCCTGTGAGCCGCAATGGCCATAGGCCCAGGTTGACGTCACTCCAGCTCCCGGCATCACTAAGCGGTGCGTGAGGGAGCTGAGCAGGGAGATTAAAGCTCCCTCGCCGTCTACTCAGCCTGTCCGCCCCCTGCCCACTGGACGGCAGGTAAGTAATTCACTCCAGCTGGAAGGCTGGGTGGATTTAAAATAAAATTAAAAAAAAAAAAATTGTGAGTGTTGGTGGAAATGTGTGTCTGTGAGTGAATGTGTGTGTGTGTCTAAGTGTGTGTGTGTCTGTAAGTGTGTATGTGTGTGTGTCTGTAAGTGTGTGTGTCTAAGTTAATGTGTGTGTGTGTCTGTGAGTGAATGTGTGTGTGTTTGTCAGTGAATGTGTGTCTGTGTCAGTCAGTGAATGTGTGTGTGTTGGTCAGTGACTGCGTGCGTCTGTCAGTTAGAGTTGAAAGGGTTGAGCAAAATTATTGTATAAAACATTTAGGAATTGCAACCATTTTCATACACAGTCCCCTTATTTCAAGGGCTCGAATGTAATTGGATAAAAACACAATCATAATTAAAATCTTAATTTTTTTATTGAGACTATTTTGCAGGCAAATGTGGAATGCTTGGACATCACCACAGCTAGATTTTCCCCTTTGAGATGCTTTGCCAGGCCTTTACTGCAGCTGTTTTCAGTTGTTGTTTGTTCGTGGGTCTTTCTGCCTTAAAGGGACACTCCAGGCACCCAGACCACTTCTGCCCATTGGAGTGGTCTGGGTGCCAACTCCCACTACTCTTAACCCTGCAAGTGTAATTATTGCAGTTTTTTATAAACTGCAATAATTACCTTGCAGGGTTAACTCCACCTCTAGTGGCTGTCTACTAGTCTACTAGACAGCCACTAGAGGGAACTTCCTCCTTCATAGACCTGTGCTAGAGCGTCGCTGGACGTCCTCATGCTGTGTAAGGCCTCCAGGGTCGCTCATTTCCCCATAGGAAAGCATTGAAATTCATTTTCAATGCTTTCCTATGGGGAGCGCTAATCCGCATGCGCGGTAGGTCTCCTCGGCTGGTGGGCGGGATCAGTCTCGCCCACCGGCCGACGGAGTCAGAAGGAGGAGCGGCGCGGAGGAGGAAGCAGCGACGAGGGACATTGTCGCTGCCTCAGGTAAGTTACTGAAGGGGTTCTCACACCTTCAGCAACCGGGGATTGGGGTGGGAGGGAGAGGGAACCTGCAGTGCCAGGAAAACTGATTATTTTCCTGGCACTGGAGTTTCCCTTTAAGTTTTGTCTTCAGCAAGTGAAATGCATGCTCGACCAGGATTGCTTTTTCAGTATGTTTTGGGTCATTGTCCTTCTGTAAAATAAATTCACCTTCACTGAATTTGGCTGAATCTGAGCAGACAATATATCCCTATACACTTCAGCATTCATACAGCTGCTTCTGTCTCGTCATCAATAAGCAGTAACACTAGTGACCCAGTGCCCATGCCATCACACTCTTTCTGTTTGACAGATGATGTGGTATGCTTCAGATCATGAAGTTCCTTACCTTGTCCATACTTTTTTCTTCCCATCATTCTGGTACAGGTTGATCTTTCCAAAGAATGCTGTTCCAGAACTGGGCTGGCTTTTTTAGATGTTTTTTGACAAATTTGAATCCAACCTTTCTATTATTGATGTTTCTGAATGGTTTGCCTTGTGGTGAATTCTCTGTATTTGCTCTTGTGAAAGCTTCTCTTCATGGCAGGCTTGGATAATGATATGCCTACCTCCCGGAGAGTGTTCTTCACTTGGCTGCATATTGTGAAGTGTTTTTTATTTACCTTGGAAAGGATCCTACGATCAACCATCAATGTTGTTTTCCATGGATGTCCAGTTTCACTTGCATTGAGGGCTTCTTTGACCACAGCAAAAGCTTCCAATTGTGAATGCCACACCTGGAATGAACTCTAGACCTTTAACCTGCTTAATTTGTGAAGAAATAATGAAGAAATTGCCCACAACTGTCCACGAAACAGCTTTTGAGTCAATTGCCCAATTACTTTTGTTCCCTTTAAAACAAGGGGGCTACATAATATCCTCCAATTTGAATGTGAATGTCCTCAAATTAAAGCTGAAAGACTGCACTTTAAGCCCATATTCATTATTTAACTGTAACTTTAATTTATTGTGGTAAACAGTTGAAATAACAAACCTTGTATTAGTGTCCAAATATTTCCAGATCTCAAAAAAAGCAGAAAAGAGAAATACAAAACATAGTGTATACTGTATTATTAGTGGAATAAAATCTGTAAATTTAAAGGTGTACACTCACACTTTCCAGAGCCATTTAAATCTGGCTCTAAAAACAGAAGCAGTTGGTATCTGAAAAGTTCCACCATACCTCTCTGTTGAAGGCACTCCACTTGGGGGATCCTCAAATAAATGGAAAATATGCCAATAGTGTAGATAGTGAAACAACAGCTGACTAATATAGTAAAAAAAAAACACATGGGATGGAGCCTAAAGATTCAGCTTGTTATGTGTCGGCTCTGTGTTACTAGGGGTTACAAATGCTATTAAATTATATTGCATATTGTAAAAGATATATTGATATTGTAAAACCAAAGGTAAAAAGTAAAGCAATTAGAAATACACTCACAAGGAAGGAGCTATATTTTGGCTCTCATGCGACGGCTTATGGTAATATAATCCTTGCAGAGGATATAGGGTGGATGGACAGTCAGATCCTTTTCGGGAATGGAGATATAGCCAATGTCAGCTCTTATATGGATGTCTCACATGTAATATATGGAAACAGAAAAAACAACTCAATAAAAACCCAGTAAAAAAAAATTGTATAAAAATGGAACTACACTCACAAAACAAGAGCTGGTTCCTGAAGGCAAGCATTTCATGTGGACAGCCATCCCCAGTGATCGCTATGCTTATAAACCTTGTCTAGCCTTGGGGCGCCTTCATGAAGAACAGTATATGAGTGATCACCATGAGCACAACTTGAACTTGCTATTACTCAATAGCCTCACTACAGTTTCCTTATGGGGACAATTAATTTATAGGTCTCATGAGACCTGGCGCCTCTTGAGCCTTTTATGAGGGTCACAGTTTATTAAAGGGGGGAATTACAGGATTAACCCCTTTGGGCTCCAGGATACTGGGCATCTCCTGAGTCACCTTTGGTATTACGTGCCCACCTGCAGTTCATGTGATAGAGAAGAGGCCACTTTGGAGAAATCCACTTTTTTGTAAAAAAAAAAAAAAAGCTATTTAAGTTTAAGATGAACAAATCCAGTAGTTTAAGAGAGCTGAGCAGATTACATCCTAAGATCTCAGAAGTCAGTCTACAATATGTCAAAGTAAATATATAAATTCTTTAAGCTTATTTCCAAATTAAATTTATTCAGCAACGGCGTAGATATCTATGCCACCTAGTAAGTCGAAATGTAAATCTCTAATGACTTAATTCAGAAACTATGTATAATGTAATTAATATATACACATACTATATACATTGAAGCCCAAGAAATGATGTGGATAGGCAATATATTTGAAATAAAAGATGTTGCTGTGTACGAAACTTTAAACACAATATATATTTATATAAATATATATATATATATATATATATATATATATATATACATACACATACATATACACATGTTTACAAATAAATAAATATATATATATATATATATATATATATATTGTGTTTAAAGTGGTTTCATCGTTTCATATACAGCAAAATCTTATATTTCAAATACATTTATGCTCCCACCTGTGCCTATCCACATCCTTTCTCAGGCTTCTATGGAACTAGTGTATTTGACCAGATGTATTTCACAGTGATTGGGAGCACACGGTGATACATATTTTATTGAAACCAGTGCAAAAACCTGCAATATTTTATCTAATGAAAATATGAAAAAAAAACCTCAAATGCATCTTTTAACTGCAATATTTATATTCTCAAATTAATCCTAATACCAATCCATCTTAATTCACCATCCTATATTTTACAGAAAGCACAAAGCTCACAACTCAAACATAATTGGTCTAATTTATATAATGTTTTTATTATATATATGAAACCTATTTGAGTTTTATTTCCAATGTCATAGATTGACTTCATCTTCATTCCAAGATAAACTCAGTGGATTCTCATTATGTTCTTTCATTGATGGCTTTAAAATTAAAGTGATAAAAGCAATATTTCGTCACAAGGGTTAGACTGTGATCCACTCATTTTTGGAAGCGGAACATATCTTCAAGTCCTACCAAGTAAGTGAGTTTTGTTTGAGTAATATTTACAACTGATAAGGTTATAAGCAAAGCTATATTTGTATACATACTGTATATTTTTTGTATTTGCATGAATAACGTTATTTATATGCCTGTTCTATTAAATACATGGTAAATACCATGAGATGGGAACTAGAACTGACTATTTGGGTTTTAGTAGTTAAAATAGGAATGCAGATAAATGACAAGAGAATTGCAACTTTTCAAAGACAACATATATTGAGAAAATTAATCTCACATATTTTTATAGTTTAAACGTTTTGATACATTTACACTTCACTTGTCTGCTCTACACAATTTCTAGTTTATTGAATACTTACTGATTGATGCAGAAAAAAATTATATAAAACATAACTCATTTAATAAAAACATTTATATTTCTTCAGTTTAAAGCATTTTTGTTAACGAAATAAGTCATGTTTGTAAATGTTTTACTTTGGTTTTACTGTATGCAGCAAATGTAGCATCAGGATAATTTACAATAAGCTCAAAGTCAATATTTGAAATAGACAAACATACAATAGTATTTCTACACTACTGCAAGCGTTCTACTGTACGTGAATCACATATTAGTGTACTTTCATGAGAGGGTGCATGGACTCCAACACACAGTACCTTCCTATGAGACAACCATCACGTGCGTGCATCGGTTCCATGACCTAACTCATATTTAAAAAAAATAAAATGGAATAAAGTCACGTGCAAGATGTTAGATGTCAGGTAGATCCTTCTGTATTTTTTATAATTGTTTTAGTTTTTCATTTTTACACTTTTATAACATTCATAGCTTTAATAGCATTAATTTTAAATTGTATTGAATTGCCTATATAAAAAGTGTCAAACAAAACACAATGGAATAGTAAAATATATAATATACATTATATTGAGATTATTGCACTGAAAATGTTTGAGGTGTCTAATCCCAATATCCATAAACAGATACAGTAACTTTACTTTTGATAGTCCCGTCCTCACTGTTAACATTACATCTGTTAAATCTCTATTTAGCATAAACAACAATGTTTTATTTCAATATGTGCTTGAACCATTTTGGTTGCTGTACAGCAAAGAAAGAGTGATAACTATGCAATGATGAAACTAAGTTTAGTTCTTTTATACATGGGGTTCGCTTTGAGATTACTCTACATAGCACAATATACAAGTGTATCTATTAATGTGCTTGTACAGTGCTTTCTGGGGGCATTTCCCTGGTTTCCTCCAAATTAGAAAAACCATGGAACAAACCTAGAACAGTTTGAATAGACCACAAAACTGGTACAGTCCGAATGAATAAAGGACCACTGGGAGGTTTGTCATATTATTTGTTATATTGTAAAAACCAAAGAAAAACAAGTTACCTGCGTTCTCTCCTTAATCCCTATGTATTTTTAAACAAATGGAGATTTTTTAGTTACCTCCAATGGCCATGAGAGGATGAGCCCACCTGCCAACGTCAAGGCAGACTACCCTAGGTGGGTCCTAACTCTAACTATTCACCTTGCTTCCATGAGCCTCTGGCAAAAATCTCTACTGAGACAGAAAGGGGTATTTTTTATATACACCCCTATACATTATTAACCCTTAATAGGGAACACATGGGATGGGAGGCTGCATTGTAACAAGGCTGAGTGATACAAAAAATGGGTACAAATGCAGAAAGATAAGTCCTGCACTCACTCCCATCACTGGGCGGCTGCAAATGACTACAGTACACATCAGCCCCATTATATAGTAATATATAAGTATATATAGTAAACCAAAGAAAAACAAGTTACCTGCGCTCTCTCCTTAATCCCTATGTATTTTTAAACAAATGGAGGTTTTTTAGTTGCCTCCAATGGCCATGAGAGGATGAGCCCACCTGCCAATGTCAAGGCAGACCCCCCTAGGTGGATCCTAACTCTAACCATTCACCTTGCTTCCTGTTATTTGTTATATTATTGTCCATAGGTAAAACATCAGTACACTTGGGGTCCATTACAAAACCCCTGTCTGGGACCCCAAAAGCAAACTAACAGGCACAAATGTGCACTCATACACAAATACATTCCCACAAACACACAGAAATATGCCTTTCAGACACACACTCCAAGTACAGATGCACACTGCCACAATAAACACACACAGATACACACTGCTACACACAGATACACACATATACAGTAACACACATATACACAGTTCCACACAAAGACAAGCTGCTGCACACATACAGATACACATACACAGATACATACTGACACACATTTACATACACAGACGCCATGCCATAAACATAGAAAGACTGCACATGCACAGATACCACGCTTGGTTTCAGCAAATAATCTCTTAGGTAAGCACTGCCGGGCTTTCTCACACCAGGAGGGAGTGATTTGACTATCTCCCAGTGTTGTGCCGCTATGGAGGAATGTGGCCTGCAATGTCCACCAATGCTAGGGGGGGACATATATATCTTCAAAAACAGACTTCATAGCGTATATGCCACAGATCACAGCTGGGCCCTGTATCAGTATACAGTCTGTCAACCCATGATGATGGCCTAAAAACAATAATTACAGAAGGTTGGTGTTTGAAAATTTGTGGTTGATATTTGAAAATTTGTTTTTTAAGACATTCGTTCATTTAATATAGGCCATTATATTCTTATTTTCCTTAAAGGAACAATAGAGAGTCGGGAACACAAACATGTATTTCTGACCTTATAGTGTTAAAAAGCTAGTACAACTCACCTTAAATGAGAAAAAAGAGAACTGCCAGGAGAGAGCGAGGAATAATACCTGTATCGCTGGTGGAGTGGCAAATATCAACCAATTAGGCTAGGTATTTCTAAAAATAAAACCTAACATTTAATATTGCGATTAAGAGGTGAAATAAATCAGGACAGGTTGGGTTAAATCTAACATGGCATACACACCAAATAGTTTTTTTTTTCATCAGAAGGCACCTGAAAATGTGTTGTTTTTATTGGTATCAGGGGAACATAAGACTGTTTAAGGTAAGCAACTTCCTGCACAATAACCCCAGTTTCCTGACATATAACTGTCTGATCTTCAGGAAGGAATAGAACTTTTCATAACCACACAAAGCTTCCATGTGACTTACTGTATTTACAGGATATAAAATAACTGATATAGTTACTGCTTGGTTATCTCCATTGCACTCTCAGGCATCCATGTCTCACTCGTGTTTCACAAAACCAATAAACAAAAAACACTTTAAACCTTTTACTGTTTGGTGCTGAAATTCTTTGGGATTCTGTCACTGTAATAACATAATGTGACATATAAAATATATAATTGACCGACCAGAAAAAAAAAAAGATAAGACGTTTCTAAAAAGAAAAATAAACATGGCTCTGGTGTTTTACTTGCTAGTTGTGGAATCAGATAAGTCAGTTGTTGTTTTTTTTTACAAAGCAGTGAGTCACTGTGCATGTTGGTGCAACATACACAAGATCGCTGGTGTTTGGATCAGGCAGTAAACTGACGGTGGAAGCAGGTGAGCCAAACATTATAAACATTGCTGTACTGACTCTAGGGCCGTGGAGCTAGAATGCATGAGACTGTGAATAGGAAAATATGTTCAACACTGGAATATATTTATACAGAGGATATCACGGCTACTATAGAAAAAATAATTTGGAATCTACTGTACCGGTTTGTCTTTGTCTGTCAAATAACAGACGTTTCATTAACACGGCTCTCTGTATTTTTCACTATTTGTTTGTAATCTAAATAAGTCATCCAATTAATATTGATAAAATCTCATAAACCAAAAGTATAACAATCTCAATTTCAGAAAAGTTAGTTTTCGTAGGAATAACTTTATTGCGGAATATTTTCAACTTGTAAACAAACAGTATTCAAAATGTTACCACACTAAAAACAGATAACTAAGATAACTAAACTAAAAACAGATGACAAAGATAACTAAACTAAAACCAGTTTCCGAGTTCTACAAAGCTCATTTATCTTAGGGATCATTTCAGTTGAGACTGTAAGTTCAAGTGACAATATTAGCAACAATGTATTCGCTAAATATTGAATGTTAGAGAACTGAAATCAGAAAATGTAGGCTAAAATAACTGATTTGAATTTTTTTTATAAATCAGCTAAAGTCACAGTTTGGGTTTTTTAGCCATTCAGATTTTGAATTAACCCCATCGAAGTGTACAGCATATTACATTAAGGTGTGCACCCAGAGAAAGTTTATTTATAAACTTTACTTAAAAATGTAGTAATGAAAAAAACTAAAAGAATCATCTATTGCCTAGTGACTGCCCGGTTATATAAAGACAGTCATGTTTTATTTGTTCCTCCACCACTCCCCCCCCCAAAAAAAACAGTCACATAAAAGTTCCAATAGTAAACTAAACATAACAATGATATGAAAATGTCCCTTGGTAATGTGTGCATGGGCACACATGAAACCCTTTGCTTATACCTCATATTTGACATTGCAATTCTGTTTATTGTAGGTTGTATTTGAACAACAATAATGTGCTTTGATAAAAATTGATGGACACTGGGGACAACGGCAGACAGTCGCATAACAGTCTTGGGATTACAGAAAGTACAGAGACTTGATCTGACTGAGGGCCACTAGCCCCAACCCTAGCTCATTACTCTAAAAACATATTGCAATAGAAAAGCTGTGTGCGTCATGTGATGTTTTATTTTGGTTTTATGTTTTATTTTGATCACTGACACAAGAGTATGTAGAAAGCAAATTATTCTCCTGTAATCTGTGAGTTGTAATGATTAATTATTCCTGCTACCAACTATGAAGATGAATGTAAATGATTATTTATACCTTTACTGTTAAATAGTAAGGAAGAAAATGGAACATGAACTTGCTCTAAGTTCTGATTTTAACTATGATCATAAATACAATTATACAGCTATCACACTTTTCTGCCTGCACTAGGTGACAATCAGCCTTCTCCACCCGCTGTGTTTGTGCTGAAACCTCAGACTGTTGGCTCCATTACTGCCTGTCTGGCAAAAGACTTTTATCCCAAGGATGTGGAAATCTATATGAATTCCAGCCAGAAAAGCTTTGGACCAGTGAAGACCAATGCAGTCCTCTCTCCAGAGGGAAGATACAGCTCAGTTTATGTTGAAGGGTTGGGAGCAGAGGATGTACAGTGCCATGCAAAGCACCAAGGCAGATGGGTGACAGAACAGGATGGTGTTTCGAACCAAAAAGGTATCTCAATTGCAGCTGCTAGTTCACATACAATCATAAACTGAGGAAGATGATAAAATAGTTTTGCAAAAATAAGATGATGAAATTTGAAATTGACAATGTACGAATTACTCTACAGTTGCTTTAGAAATATAATAGGCATAATAAAGAAGGTATTATGACGAATGTAAACGTCCTTCCATTTGTGGAATATGAACAATGGCGTAGTAAACTGATTTATTGTTACTTATATGTTAATGGCCCAATATATTATAAGTCCATTATTTCATGTAAAAAAATACAGAAATAATTATACCCCAAAAATATATATATGTATATATGTAATAGACAGATCTACCGTATATATGCTTTAATGTATAGTCAATGAGGTTTCTACTTTTGCTTATATTAAAAAAATTGAACTTTCACAAATTTCTTCATATATTTTAAGTCTAGTGTTTTAACACGCAAAAAAAGATGTTCAACTGCAGCTCCCCCATTACTCTTCCAGATGATATGTGTTTATGATATGTGTTGCTGAAGTCCAACAGTAGCTGGGGAAAAGTTTAGTAACTCTATGTTAAGTGATAAATTCCAATTTTGTTATTACACATTTATAAAAAAGATATTATTATTATATTATTGCTAATTAAAATGGCAATCTAAGCCACATAACTACAGTTTGCAGCATACCAATAGCTTGTGCCAAAACATTTTGGGGTGGTTTGAAAATAAACAGGGGGCAGCATTTTGATGCAGTTTTCAAAAATGGGGGCTCTCTTGTAGTCTAAAGCCAAGTCTCTTGACTGCTGCTTGGCTATCCGATTTCTATAGCTATCCAAATTTTAAAGGGCTCACTTGTGCCTTATGGGAGAAGTAGAGGAGTCATGCTGTAGTCAATGGAAGAGCCCCAGTTTTTATCAAACCACTCAAAAACGGGTTGACACCAACTTGGGGGTGCCGTGCACAGACTCTTTGCACCATTAGTTCTACAGTGAGATTTAGTGATTTTTAGAATAATAAAATAATTCATAATTTATTTAGATTTATTTCATTATTGGCAGCATATGTTTAAACATGAAATAGCCTTTTATTCAATATCCAGTACCTTATTTCCTCCAGTTTACTGACTGCAATGTATTCACCCTTTGCTGCTGCTATTTTATAGGTTAACTGTATGGCATTGTTTTATTGGTTTTGGTTGTGTGGGGATTATTTTTGTTTATTTGTAATTTCTTATTTTTTTTGTATTTGTCAGAAGAAGTACATTTTGACAAAAATGTTGATGCAGGTGGCACAGAACAGAAGCAATGCGACCAACAAACTGTGGAACTTCCTGGTTAGTGAAGCAAAATCTATTTTTTTTTCCAGAAATGTAAACGATAAAGAGTCTATTAAGTGCAGAAGAATGTAACAAAAAATGTGTGAACATAATGCATGTCACAAAAAGCTTGAAGAATGTAAATCTATCTCTATCTATCTATCTATCTATCTACCTGCCTACCTACCTATTGTCTCTCTCTTTCTCTGTCTCTCTCTCTCTATATATATATACATACAGACACAGATTTGTTAAAGAAAGTTACTATGGTGCGCTGTAGTGGTTATTATGCTTGGAGTGTTCCTTTAACAAAAAAACAAGTCACTATAAAATAGCAATATTTAACTGAGCTGATTTGAGAGCCGTTGTATTAAATCTACAGGACACAGGAGTGTTAATTCACTACACAAAGAGTTGTGACAAACTGAAAATCAGATTGTATAAACTAACTGAAATAGCCAAGTTAAAAAAGGGATTTTTTTCCAGCTAAACTATCTAACTATCTTACATAAACTTTAAAATTTAGTTTTCAATTTCCATCAGCTCTCTATCCGGTGTGCAAACAACTCACGACTTTTCTGTCTTCCAGCACAAGGAAGTGAAAGAGTTAACTTGCGGAGTGTGACTGTCCTGGGGATGAGAGTCCTGTTTGCCAAAACGGTGGCTTTTAATCTGCTTCTGAGTGCAAAGTTCTTCATCATGTAAGGTAAGTGTCTGCCGCCCATAATGGTTTTGTTTTAAGTAAGGTGAGGAGTATAAGATTCATTATTGTACTTTTCCATAAACTTTCAATTCACTTCAAGATTCCTGGAATGTCATGGATATAATGCAGTTAGAGAATAGTCTGGCTAGACTTTGTGACCTCTTCCTGCAGCAATTTCAGTAACGATGATTTATTTTCATCTTCGTGGATCTCTTTTCCAGGCACGCACAATGTTGGGTTTTATTAGAACTTCATGCACGGGGTGTATGAATAACTCACTGAGCTCCACACTAATAAAACTTACAACAAAATGAATGTTTGTAAATGCATTATGGAGCTCCACAATAATATAAAACTCACAATAATGTACACACACATATTAATGTATTCTTCAGTAACGTATCACAGTGATAAAACTCACAATAATGTACACACACATATTAATGTATTCTTCAGTAACGTATCACAGTGATAAAACTCACAATAATGTACACACACATATTAATGTATTTTTCAGTAACGGATCACAGTGATAAAACTCACAATAATGTACACACACATATTAATGTATTTTTCAGTAACGGATCACAGTGATAAAACTCACAATAATGTACGCACACATATTAATGTATTTTTCAGTAACGGATCACAGTGATAAAACTCAGTAGCCAGTAGACAGAAGAGGCAGCTGCCTGTGGGGTCTTCTCTACCACAGTGCCTCTTTTGGAACTACAAAACAGAATTTTATTTTTGGTCAGAAATTTGCTTCAGCTTCTGATTGTGTCATACCAGGTGTACCAACTGGTGGATATTCCTACTCTGCGCTCAACGCTACACGCAGAATTCAAATCCAACTCGCAGTGTTCATACCTTACACACTGCATTCACAATGTATATGCAGAATTTACATGATGCATACTGCACTCATACCCAGTACATAGCGCTCACATCATGCACTCTGCACTCACATCCTCAACATTCACATACTACCTGATTCACATTCTGCTTTTACTTTGTTGGTTGGGAGTGCCTGTTCAAAAACTGATAAGGCTTTTTTTTTTTACTTTCAATTTTTATTAATTATATTTCATAACTAGTATGAGAATTATTTTACATAAAGCCTTTAAGTATACAAAGAAGTGTATTTTGTGATATCCCCAAAACAAAATGTATGTATAAGTGATTTCTTTATATTAATGAATATACAGGTACTTCTGTATTAGCAATTCTCAGGTGTACCGACATAGCAATGTGAATTGCTGTGGTGCTGAATAAGCTAAAGGGACATTATAGTCACCCAGACCACGTCATGTGACTGAAGTGGTGCATGTGCAGTGGTCCTGTCACGTTAACCCTGCAATGTAAAACATTAAAACATTTTAGAAATCCACCTCTAGCGCCTGTCATCCCAAAAGCTGCTAGAAGGGCTTTCTCCTATAAACCAAGTAAAACGGTATAGGGATCAAATGCTTCTGATAGCAGCCTTTGATTGGAGGAGCATGCACATCTCCAGTACATTGTTTCTCTATGAGAAGTAATGGATTGGAGGATATCGCAGGTGATGTCAGCTCGGATGGTGACATCACTGGAGGCTGAACTGGAGGCTGTGGCATGTGAGACTCAGCACTAAGGAGGGGGTGAGTAATATTTTTTAATCTTACATTTTTACAACTGCAAAAATGTTATTTTCAGGATTATAAATTCCTTTTAACCAAACAGTGGGATGCTCTTATTACATGTATATAGCTGCAAACAGTTTACAGCTGAATCTAAAAACTTGCAGCAGTAACGTTCGACTTCTTAGAGCAGAACTTTTGTTATGATACAATGACTTTTTGATCACCTTTCTTTTAATTCCATTAATCATAGAATGTGTACTTGTTTGCAAACTTGTTTTTTGCAGACATTTCTAGATTGAATGCTAATCTCACTTTTCTTTCTTTGCAGGTTCCTAAACTCAGGGCATTGAACATCAGCCATATTGTCCATCTATATAGATCATTTTCACCACGAACCTACAGAAAAGCTTAATCTGCTACTATATATTATATTTAAAGGCTAAATACTTCATAAATAGCACTGGGTTTTCATGTGAAAAAATAATTGGCTGATATTTTTGTTTAAATATTTTTTTAATTTGTATATCAGAACAAATTCCAAGTCAATATACCAAAATAGAATCTCTAGCAAAATCATAACTTGTTATATTCTTTTAGCTTTACAATATCGTTTATATGTTATTAAAATCTATCTGCCTTTTCTTTCCAAGCAGTTGAACAAATAATGTGCCAACATAAGTAGGAAATAATATATTAGCTGAAAGTAAATAAAACACATATTTTATTTCTTTCTCTGACCTGTCATATTGGGAATATTTCTTGATTTTTTTTTTTTTTTTTTGTGTAATTCATATTTTAGCTTCATTTTAAATCTGATTTATTTTGCTTCCAAAAATAAAGATTAATTTGTGAGCCGTATTGTTCATATTACTTGTCTGATTACCACTAAATATGACTGGTAAGAACAGTGCATTTTGATGACCCTTTTTACTTTTAAAGCATGATGCATAAGGGTGGTTGAGCTGTTTTGACTTGCAGATACTGTATGAAGTACTGTTCTTCTGAGAGTCTCATCCTAATTTTCTTCATTTAGCTTCATAGCTGTATAGGATTCTCCTTGCTAAAGGAGATTCTTATTACCTATAGAGCTGTACAATAGAGCTGATCCCCAGTACTATGCCATAGGTATTTACATTACTGGCATTTCAGTGCCCATAATGCAATGTGGAAGGGTGTCCAAACCCTCCAATGCTAAATCTTAATTTCAACCTATTCCTAAAGTGGCATCCAATCTCCATAGCACAAATACCGTTCATTAACACGATATTACCTATTACCTGCTCTCTATTATGCCCTTAATTTATGTGTGCATTGACACTTGTCTAAAAAGAAAAAATATGGGGGGAAAAATCTATAATATAATATAAATAATGAACTTGCACTGTCAAATTAAGCTCGAGTACTTATCGCCTGTCTATGCACCACAAGTGCCTCAGACAAACTAGTGCCTTTCCCATCAGTCGCATGTTTCTATCGCTCCACTACTGTCAATATTTCTGCCGATTGTAAACTTGAAACAATTTTTTACAAAACATTTTCATCCCAAAAATTAAAATGTAAACTTTTTTGAAGAGTTCAAGTGTTGTGCTGAAGCCTTGGTAGCTGAAATTGCCTGATACATTGGAATTAAACAGTAAGAGTATTATGGAGTTGTTATTGCTCACAGACAGGAAACTGCACAGTGGTTTGTAGAGTATGGTGGTCACCATAGAAACTCAAAGTAGAGAAGATGTAGAGATATTAACATGAGGTTTTCCCCTGAAGGCAGTTTCTGTGCTGAGCTGTGGTCGGCTCATGGTGCAGATACTTAAAACTCTCATAACAACAGGTTGTGGGAAAATGATGCATGAGTTGTTTTGTATTAAACAATCTTTCACCACATATATCTTTCTCCATCATAAAAAATACACTGTTTAACTAAGCAAGTGTCGGGTTAAAGCACAATATATATTAATGAAGAAACCACAAAGATACTTTAAAGTGTGACTGTAACTTCTCAGGAAGGCTCACATTTACTATGGTGAGTAGTGCTGTGGAGTCAAGTATAAAACGCACTTACCTCCATAGCATTTCTTCGTATATGATAACAGTAACCCAAAATGCTCTAAGCAAGTCCCAGGCATCTGCATACATATGCCATAATAGGTGGATGTGCACCCAGACATACCTTCAATAGTACACTAGTCTAAGTACTATATAAGTTTCATTTACATGATGTTCAGGCTGTGCCTACAAAGGCATGTTATGTAAATAAAATTTTTAAAAAATGAAATCTTTAGGACAATAAAAGCTCCTCCCACAGCAAACTTTTATTTAACTATTGGGATGTGCAAATATCTCATTAGTGGCATGTGGCGGATCTCCTGGTACCCCAACTGGGTGCCTCCGCCAATCGATGCTTCCTAGTGCTTACCGAGCACCACAAGCACCGCACCAGACACCATCAGCACTGTAGTCCCCACTTCCAGCATTACAGCTTGGTTGGGGTCTTGCTGTCCTCCACCCACCTTGGACCCAGCTTCCAGAGGGTAGACCTCTCCTCTAAACAAGTGTAGCAATATGCTCTTAAAAGAGCAAGTGCTTATAATCCCAGAGGAGTATAGTGATTGTAGCAATCCCCAGACTGATACAGCCGTTCCCCCCACATGAGATGAGGTTCTATGTTGAGGATAAGCAGTAATTAATTCATTGGCAGCCACAACTAGCCTTATATGCAGGTCCCCATGCAAGGGGCACTCCCCACTGGACCTGAGAGTAGACTACAGTAAAAACATACACCCGATTATATTGGCTCTCAGGTCCAGGGCACTCCCACATAAAACAAGATAATCCCTCCTCTGTGGGGAGATAATTGAGTCAGGAACTGTACTAAACTCAATTATCTCCAGGCACAGAAAACACACATTTTAACAACCTAAAACACATGGAAACCCCACAAGAGTCACATCCCCTGAGAGCCCCGATCTGGGGGACCAACATACAAAAATTACCCAGATCGGTTCAGGGGTTCGGGATTTCCATGTAAGTCATAGTTTGACCGACCGCACACGAGGCTCCTGCCCAAAAGAGTTCCATGAAATCAGGCTGTGAGGTCGGTCTCTTTCGAGAGTACAAGACACACTAAAACGAACGAATGGACTGTCCGTGCGTATGCTCACCCAGTGTATCTTGTTCTGGAGTATGCTCCCACCAAACGCCATTCAGTTCGTATGAATCCAACTGAACATAACCGGAGGTGGAAGTCCCAGCGGTGTTCGCACCGTCGAGTGTCCAATTATAGTTCCATGCACTCGATGATCAAGCACTGCCTGTATGTGTTAACGGCTAAAGATGGCTGCTGCCACGTGTTCGCACATATGAAACGCCGACCACCCAGCCGATCACCTATTAAGTTGCTGTTAAACACAAGTCAGGGAGGTTAATGAGCTGCACACTCCACTTGCGGGTGGTCCGACTGTTCAGTAGTTTGTTCGGTATACGAACACAATGCTCCTAATCCGTTCGGTAAGCCCCATACACCGAACCAGACAAGGGAAAAGTCACGAACAAAGCCTTTTCATAGTTCTGAACCAAAGTCTAACACATGGGCCATAGTCCTGAGGTAAGAGGCTGGTCAGCAGGCCCCTCCAAGAACCCGTGGCGAGATTCTGTTTGCCACATGGCAATTCGGCTTTAAGGCTGCAGTTGACCTGTCTTGTTATAATATTATGGCGAAATGTATTAAATCATTTTAAATATAAACACATTGCTGAATATTTCAGCTTTTCTATAAATATGTTAGTTAAGCAGCGGCTAGAATATCTCCCAACTTTGGTAGGTATACAATCATGGCAGGTGTCATAGGGCTTTGAAAGGGAGCAGGTCCACCAACAGAAGAGGCACGTCAGATAGGTGTGAAAGTATGCCGGCTGACTGATGGCTTTCTGGTCAGCCCCAATCAATACAGATAATGCAAAGAGTGTTACTGAAGCATTTGGAATAAAAATATATAGCTAGATATGTGTCCCCCTCCCCACCCATGATTTACAGTAAAAATTACGAAATTTAAAAGTTTTACTTACTTTTTTCAGCCTTCCTTCCTCATTCCTTATGATATCACGAAAGAGACATGGCCTCCACTGGCATGGTCCAATCCACCAGTCTTCATAGAGGACAATCAGGGACCTGATACGTATACGTGAAGCAACAGTAAATATAGAATGTAAGCTCGATTGAGCAGGGTCCTCTTCAACCTATTGTTCCCGTAAGTTTTTTTGTAATTGTCCTATTTATAGTTAAATCCCCCTCTCATAATATTGTAAAGCGCTACGAAATCTGTTGGCGCTATATAAATGGCAATAATAATAATAAATCCTTCGTAGTACAGAAAGGGTTACATAAGGCTGTTTTGGCAGCTTTTTATCTTTCAGTATCACTGGAAGAGAACATATATTCTAATAGTGTTTGAAACCTTTAATCTTGGAACAACTTAAAATAAGTGTAATTTAAACATACATTATTATTTTATTTGTAAGACATTTTAAGTGAACTCAAAATACGTTTTACATTTTATGTAGCAGAGCAGTAACTGAACTGGAAAAAAAATCAGTTCAACTGTTTTAGCCTGTTTTTTTTGTTAAATAAATGTAAAATTTCCAACAAGTCACACTTTAGTGAATAACCCTGTCAGAGTTACTCAATTAGCTGGGAATTGTTGGGCATTTACCATGGAATTTCACATTTTAGGCCAAAAAAAGCTGATCTGGAAAATTTTGCAACTGAATTATTTTTCCAACTGCTCTTTTTTGTTAAATAATGTGACATTTTCTGTCCAGCTATTCAAAATTCACAGTTTAGTGAATAATAATAATAACAAAGTATTTAACCAGGAAAGGTACATTCAGAATACTCTGGCTTGCAAGTATGTCCTGGGGATGTTACCTTTGCCCAACATCCAGGGGTTGTTACTATTACCCAATTTAACGGTACTTATTGTATCTACCTCAGAAGGATCAAGGGCTGAGTCAACCCTGACAGAATTTGAACCTGAAGGTTGAACAGATTCTACTGATGATGCATTAGCCCACTGAGCTGCCTAATATTTCATTTGTAGATAATGTACACCCTCTACAGGCTAAACATTTGTATTTGTGTTTCTAAAATTTTCAAAAATGTTATGTAGATGTTGTGGCATAGTAAATACATAAAACCACATATACTGTGCAGAATAGCTTAGATAACATGCTTGAACATTTTTGTGGGATTTATTGATTCAACAGTATTTTCAGTAAATTAAAAATCGAATTGCAAAATTTAGGCTAAAATAGCCAAAATGTCAATAAAGCTGAATTGGAGAATTTTCCCAAATTGTTTTTGTTTTTGTTTCAGTTATGCCATTCAGATTTTTCAGGTTTGCTACGAATCAAAATTGTGATACAAAATGCAGAGTGCGGCTGGGCTGGATTATAAATAATAATGCTATGTTTAATGTTAGCTTAATATGTGTCTGTTTAATTATCTATAAAATAAAGGAGATACAATGACATTAATAGTTGTGTTTTGTGTTATGTATCTGTGTCTCCATCTTTATTTTGTTTATAGTAAAAAGTGTGCTATGGATTGGGCAAAATGGACTATAGTATTCATCTGAAAACTGCAATAATATTAATTGTGCCCCTCTGAGCACTTCTTGTCACACCGGGTAGAGACTACAGAAGATCCTCTGCTAGCCTACTGTGTACCGCTGGGCCAAACTACATTGAGTGAATGGGAGAAAGAGGAGCGCTGTGCCCTCCCCTTCTGTGGTGACCCAGATTTTTCGCCACCCAGGCCGGTGCGCCCTAAGGTAGTCGCCTATGCTGCCTTACAGTTGCACTGGCCTTGATTACATATACATTTTAATTGCTGTTCAAGTTCAAGTGATAAGTTCAAGGTTGAGGTGATCAGTTTGAAGGAGACATTTAACACATTCTTAAGAGATCTATAGCCTTTTTCCAAGCTACCATATTTTTCAGTGTATAAGACTCCCCCATGTATAAGACAACCCCTTTTTTTGAGCCCAAAATTAAGAAATCAATATTTTAAACATCAAATAAAACAACTTTGATATTTTACAGGTGACTTCTGAGTAGGAGAACACACTTCTGATTCGCATGCCTTCCTTGTGCTACGGTACTCTGTGAAGTTAATGGCTCTATAGTGCATGCTGGGAGACTACAGCTCCCACAATACAGCAGGTGGTGTGAGGGCATGCTGGGACATCACAGTAGTATTACCTCTGCTCCCTGATCCCTATTTCCTCCCCCATAAATATAAATCAGAAAGCAAGACCTACCCGAGGTGGAGCATACCTTAATATGACTGCTCTTTTTATGATGTGGCATGTCTCTGGAGCTACACTGGTGGTAAGTGCTGATGTCTGCTGCTGCTCCCACGCATATAGGGACCTCTTCTTCCTTGCCCCAGCATTCAGAAGTGAATCGGCGAGGGGGAAGGAGGCCAGGTATGTTTGTGGACTGTGGCACACTGAAATGCGGCAGGCATTTTTTTTTAAACCCCTGCAGCGACATTCCGTGTATAAGACGACCCCCAATTTTAGACAAAATTTTTTTAGAAAACACATGGTCTTATACATGGAAAAATACGGTAGTTCTTTTCTGAGGCTGATTAAGAGTTCAGTTGGCCCTAGGCAGGATACCAGTTTAGGACCTCCCCTACAAATGATTAGCAAATGATTTGACTACTTACAGAAGGAAGTGCACCAACACGCTATAGCGGTTCTGGCACTGGTGGATCCAGAGTCTTATCTCGGGAGGGGCACTCATAGATTATTTAAAGAAACAATCCAGGCAAAATAACCACTACAGCTCTCTGTAGTGGTTTTGGTGCCAGGAGTGCCGTGGTGCCCTCCCAGAGTAAATAGTCAAACTGTTTAAGAACAGTTTGACAATTTACCTGGGGTCTGCTAGGATAGGGGATGTAGTAGGGGATAGGGATAGGGTGTAATGTAAAGTAATGTGTGTGTGTGTCTGTATGGGAGCACTGTGTGTATGGGGGAGCAGTGTGTGTGTGTGTGTGTGTGTGTGTGTGGTGCAGTGTGTGTGGGGGTGCAGTGTGTGTGTGGGGAGCACTGTGTGTGTGGGTGCATTGTTTGCACCCCCCCACACACTGCACCCATACACACGCTGCTCTCCCATACACACAGTGCTCCCCATACAGTGTGTGTGTGGGGTGCAGTGTGTGTGGGGGTGAAGTGTTTGTATGGGGAGCACTGTGTGTGGGGGTGCAGTGTGTGTGGGGGGGGGGGTGCAGTGTGTGTATGGGGGAGCAGTGTTGTGTGGGGTGCAGTGTGTATGGAGGACAAGTGTGTGTGTGTGTGGGGTGCAGTGTGTGTATGGGGGTGCAGTGTGTGGGGTGCACTGTGTATATGGGGGTGCAGTGTGTGTGTGGGGGGGTGCAATGTTTGTGGAGGACAAGTGTGTGTATGGGAGAGCACTGTGCGTATGGGGGTGCAGTGTGTGTGTTTGTAGAGGATGTCTGTGTGTATGGGGGGCTGTGGGGAAGTGTGTGTGTAGTTGAAGGGGGCAGAGCAAAACAAATGTATTTATTTTTTTAAATTAAAAATACATTATTTTATATTTTATATATCCCCCCCCCCCCTTCTTACCTTTGCCCAAGGAGGGGGGATATTATTTCAAATCCCTGGTGGTCCTCGTGGTGAATCCCTGGCGGTTCTAGTGGGAGTGAACTCTAACCTGCAGCTCAGGCTAGAGTTCACTCTTGCGAGAACGGAGCATTGCCTGGGTAACCGCGGCAACGCTCCGTGCTCGCGAGAGGAGACCTGGCGGAACTCCGCTGCAGGAAAGAGCTCCCGGGTCTCCTCTCCCTCCTCCCTCCGTGCCGGCCGCCAGTAATGTGCCTGCGGACCGGGGAGGGAGATCTTTGATCTCCCCTCCGGTCCGTGAAGGCATTTAGCAGGGCCGGTGCTTGGATAGCACCGGCCCTGCTGGAGAGAGCATCGGATCTCGGGGGGGGGGGGGGGGCAATTGCCCCGTTACCACCCCCCCCCCTGGATCCGCCACTGGGTTCTGGTGCTTGGACTGTTTCATTAATACAAAGAGGTTTAATCAACAATGAATTATGGTAAAGCGACAGAGAACTATAAACTCCTCACAGAGATAATATATTTATAACTCCAAGTCATATCCCCCTGCAGCCATCTATTTTTAGTAAAATATATCTTTAAATATCGCTTTACAGGCCTATGGTAGGACTCCAATCCCAGTCCCACTCTCATCTGCTGCCCATGGACAGGAACCATTACTTTAAAACACGTTATTAACCCTTTATAAACAAAAGAAATCCACATTATATTTACAAATATTGTTAGTGTAGAAGTAGAAATACCACTGTAGCTGCTGTTAGACTCAGACCGGATTTATATTGTCAGTTTTGGGTTACTCTTTGTGAAAGTCTCAGCAGGGCCAGCTATTGTGTAATGCATAAGGAGTAGCTGTCACACTGTGAAAATGTAGCCCTGGTTAGTGAAAAATTCATCCTTGGTGAGTGTGTCATGTACTACCTTTGCAGTGGCAAGTAACGTTAAAGGTCTAGCTAGTAGCCTGGGACTTGATATTGTAATCCCCTATGCAGTAGGATTCCTACTGGGAGGCTGAACTCCTCTCCCTTCACTAGAGGCACCTGCTAAATGGCACATTGCGTTGGGGGTGCTGCATGACAGGTGCATGGCTGCAATGTGGGCAGCTGGGATCTGTATTTATTTCCCAGATCCCTTGCATGGCCTGTACTTCTGCTGGAGATGGGATGTGATGTCACCCCACCCCACCCCCCAAAAAAAGAAAATTAAGTGTGTATGAATCCATATGTGTATCATTATGAATGTGTGTATTTATATCCATCCATGTGTGTATAAACGTGTGTATGGGTCTAGGATAAACATTTTAAAATAATTAATATTATGAAAAAAAAATTAATGTTGTAATATTTTGATATATATATTTCATATATATGATATAATTTTTATATTTTAAAATTAATATTTGAAAAAATATTAAAAATGTTAATCCAAAAATATTAAATCATTTGGAAAGCTTATCCAACAATATTAAATCAAGGCTTGTCAGGTAATGTGCTGCTTCCAGTCTGAGCTGACCTGAAAAAGCAATACTTCCACATTGCCATACTAACTCAGGACAACGTTGGCTTGGAAGAAACCCTGGTGTCACAGTTTGCTGACCTCATAGTGCCACACTGTCATGACCCTAAGGGGTTGAAACGTTGCTGTGTAGTTCCTGGTTCTAATAAATTGCCTATAATTTTGGAATTCATTGGAGTGCCTGGATTACTTTCTACAATTAAAAAGGTATAACAGATGACATAAAATAAACAAACAAATGTAAATACATAATAAATATTAAAATTACATAGCTTAATTAGATCCCATATAGCAGGGATCTAAATTGCTAGTTTTTAAAGGTAATTGGTTAACTGTCAGTCTGTAAACAGATTACTTTTTAAGCTGAAATATCTTAATTGTAGTTTTTTGCTTCACTTCTATGTAACTCAAATATACTCATAATCTGAGAATGGTGAGTATAATAAAATATAAAAACAATGTGACTATTTATCAATTGAAAATGCCGTAATATTATTATTTTTTTTTTTTTTAAGTACAATGGAAAAGCCACAATTTGGTCTGCAGTTATGTTTATATATAAACTGTCCACAAGAGGGCACTGTTTATGGTAACGTGATATTTTCTTTTTCCTTGCACCTTTACTCAAATATGAACGATGCTTTGCTTCTTTGTTTGTTGTTTATTAATATAATTAATATATTTCAAGGATTATGCAAGTCCATTCATATTATTATAGTCCTTACAATTTATATCTCAATAGGAGTTTAATATGCTCATTATAGTCGTTTGGACATTTAAAGGGTCTAATATGAAAAGTAAATACATTTATTCTCTACATAAATAGAAACATAGAAACATAGAATGTGACGGCAGATAAGAACCATTCGGCCCATCTAGTCTGCCCAATGTTTTAAATACTTTCATTAGTCCCTGGCCTTATCTTATAGTTAGTATAGCCTTATGCCTATCCCATGCATGCTTAAACTCTTTTACTGTATTAACCTCTACCACTTCAGCTGGAAGGCTATTCCATGCATCCACTACCCTCTCAGTAAAGTAATACTTCCTGATATTAGATTTAAACCTCTGCCCCTTCTAATTTAAGACTATGTCCTCTTGCTGTGGTAGTTTTTCTTCTTTTAAATATTATAAATAGTGTAACTGTTTTTACTTCAGATTACTGGGCCCCTTAGTTTTAAAAAAAAGTGTCAGAAAGAAACCATAAAAATTAGCTCTAGCTTCGTGTGGTGGGGCCGCTAGGTATCCCTGATACCGGGGTTGGAGGGGGATCTCAGATAGCATGAAGGGTATGTCACCACGTAAGTGTAATTCTTCTACTAGATCCCCAATTACAGGCATCATAGCCATCTCGGATTTCTTTGTATTTTATGTATATTTAAAAATTGGGAGATCACCATCTTCATATCTGGACACTTTAGAGACGATTTCCTAATGATACAACTGATACAGCCGCACCTGTGGGCTTTATTTTACAAGATGTACGTTTTATGTGTCTAAGCATGTGACTATGTCCGATATGTGATATTTCTATTGATTTTGTTTGTATTGATGGGGTTCAACCTTGGTATAAATAAAGAATTAAAAAAAAAAAAAATTAGCTCTAGCACTGTGATATCATCAACATGCTCATTGTGAAGCAATGTTGATCTATGGAGCATGAGTGACAACCACCGAGCTTCCAGCATCATCATGCTCACAAACATAAATAACCAGAAAAACTTTTCCAAACTGAGAAACACTGCTGTATCTCACAATGTGTATTTTGAGACGTCATGTGAACATTTTTAGCACTGGTCACTGCAATGACACAGTGTATATCAATGTAGTCCCATATTGAAGTCCTATGTCATTACGATGAGATTAGTGACTTAGAGTTAGGGATTGTTAAGAGTGGGTGGACTTGTAAGATGCCCATCTTATTCTCACTCAGTGAGACACTTTGCATCCTATTCAGCCTGAATAGTAAACCTGGCACCACTATGATGATGCAGAAATTTGGCATTGCGTCATCCCCTTCCATGTTGCCAGTTGCATTGGATTTACCATATGTGGCTGAACAGGACAACAAAGAGCCTCACTGAGTGAAGACGGCTGGACCACTTTGCAGGAACAGGCAGTTTCATCGTACCAGATATAATGTAAATGTGAACAACACATAACCTGAGTAGGAATTACCTACTAATGCATTGGGTTGTTCTCATTAATATAAGTGTGATTTTTGAGTACCCACAATCTTATAGGAGTCTTTCCTGACCACTATTGTTGTATGGGTTTTGTTTTTCCTATTAATTAATGGAAACGTCTACAAATATCTGAGCACCATCACTTACAAGTTGTATTGAGTGAGTTATGTGCGTAAGCCAAGGTAGGTGAACACTTCAACCTTGAACTCTTTGTGGAATCTGCTATAATCGGCTGTAATCAGCCCCTTCATGTCTATGAGGCCTTCAGCCTTTTCACACATTATTGGTCATAATAAATGAAACTCAGACACACCAGACAAATTGATATCCTCAGGAAGTGAATCTACTCAATCTGTCCACAATTAACTGGCTATCCCTGTGAACGTGTCAACCCAGCCCAGGAATTCTATAATGGTGCCAAACCTAGCTCTATAAAATAATCATAGGAAGAGTTGTCTTCAGTACTCCCTCCCATGAAGACATACAGGGACCAGACTGGCGACCCATCCTTCCCATTCTGCCCACAAAAACAGATTTATCTGCACTTACAAATCAACTATCCTGCCTTTTCCACAATTACGGTAAATTGTTTTTGGTGCAGACCTTACAGCACTGGATTTCAATATAGCATGGAGCTACTTACCTGAATCCATCGCCGATGTCCCTCTGCCCACACTCCTCCCTCGACGACGTCAGCCGGCAAGGAG
The DNA here is from genome assembly GCF_036172605.1 of Pelobates fuscus. Lineage (NCBI taxonomy): Eukaryota > Metazoa > Chordata > Amphibia > Anura > Pelobatidae > Pelobates > Pelobates fuscus. The sequence goes on along the minus strand of NC_086321.1, from coordinate 186,530,340 downwards.
ACCTAATGCACATGCCTCACGCACATTAGACCTCCCCAAAGGAAAGCATCATTCAATGTTTTCCTATAGGAAAAATCTGACTTTTGAGGTCCGTGAGGACATCCAGCAACAGATAACAGACCAGTGGCACTAAGTGCAAAAGGGACACTTCAATTAGCTGCTTACAGTGTCCCTTTAAGTGCAGCAGATCTCAGTAACTAGACAAAGTCCTGGCAGGAAATCCAGACAAATGAGTTTAGAGAACATGAGCATCTGTTTTAAAAAAATAGCGCTCTAACATTGCAATATGTTTTCCACATCCATATAGTTCTTACTGTAAAAAAAAACCTTTCCTTTGCCTTAGACTAAATCTCCTTTTTTTCTAGTCTAAATTATACCGCACCCACGAGACACCTGGCTAGGCAACCCGCCACGTGGAACATATGGCTGCGGTAGGTGTGTAGCCTGCAAACATAGGCGTGCGCACGGGGTGTGCCAGGTGTGCCTGGGCACACCCTAATCCCCGCGGCACGCCTATGTATTGAGACCGGCAGGGGAGATCTCGGGATCTCCCCTGTCGGCTCATGCAGAGCCGGCGCTACCTGAGCGCCGGCTCTGCTCTAAGCCTCCCTCCCCACCGACCCACAGGCAGGGAGGGAGGGAGGCAGGAGAGGACCCGGGGAGCTCTTGCCAGCAGCTCCGCCGGGTCCTCTCGCGGGATTCTGAGCGTTGCGAAGCAGCGCCCTCACACACACAGCGCCCTCACACACACACACAGGGCCCTTACACACACAGCGCTCTTACACACACAGCGCTCCTTAAACACACAGCACCCTTACACACATCGCCCTCACACACACAGCGCCCTTACACACACAGCGTCTACACACACACACAGCAGTATATATATATATATATATATATATATATGCGGCGTGTGTTTTTGTGCTTTAGGGTGCACACCCTTATACAATAGGCTGCGCACGCCTATGCCTGCAAATATATTTTGAAGGAATCCAAGACTGTCAGTGACAGTACAGGACAAGGTACTATCAAAATTAAAAACTTCTTTAACTGTAACACGATGGGCCTGGTGTACATGTTGACATATACTTGCGGGCAAAGATATGTGGGAAAGACGTTTCGTGCTTTCAAAGAAAGAATTAAAGAACACGTCAGGTCCCCCAAAAACCGACTCGAAACACCAATAGACACCTTAAGGAACACCATCATGGTGATCCCACTGTTTTGAAATTCTGTGGTGTGGAATTGGTTAAGAGGGATCCTAGACGTGGCAATTATGATAAAATTCTAAGACAAAGAGAATCAAAGTGGATAAATCAAAAGAATCAAATATATGCTGAAAACACTCCAACCCTTGGGCCTCAATGAGGTTTCTCTTTTGCTCCTTTTATATAATCTATTACATAGGGATTGGCCCTATGACTTACTGAAGTGCCTTGTGTTTGACAGGACCCCATAGTCCACCTCTGATCTTCTCATAAGCCTTTGGAAGCTTATTATCTATGACTCAAATTAATTTGGGAAACACACCGATTTACATCTTTCAATACTATTAACATTATGGATACCACTCTTTATAAATATATATAAACGTGCTCATCATTTTGAGCCCTCATACTGTCCCTTTTGGTTTTTATCACCACCACTATGAAGTATAGATACTTGGACACTGGTACCCTCATCCCTTATCTAAATGGGAGTGAGCGCACTACTACTATTCCTATCCTCACCCCTTATGTATGCAATTCTACTGATTAGTACCTATCTGGTCCATTTTCCCCCTTTTTATCTTATGGGGATATTGCCACCCTCCCCCACGATGGCGAGGTAGAGACTGAGGGTGTTTAAATATACTTCAGTACCTGACACACTGAGGGATGGGTCGAGAAGACTAGCGCATCAACTTGTGGACTTAGGACTATGAAGTAGCTGCGTTCGCGCACATAGCCCTTTACAGTCATTGCCACTCGTAGTCATCTGCACATGCGCATCCCAACCCTGCTTCCAGCGGTCTAACTCCACTGACATGCGCAGTACGATGGACATCGGCAGGTGACGCCCCAAGAATACTATTGGTGGGTTCACTCTAGGGCCAAGTGTGGACTTCGACTTTTTGCCCTTGAGAAAGGCGGAGTTACCGCCGAAACGCGCGTCGGTCTTCTGATGCTCAACTGACTTATGTTTTTATTTTCACTCTACTAGACTACCTGTTTTAGCTCGTCCTATGCCTTAAGAGAGAGACTAATTGCCTGCTAGCCTCTCTCACACTCTGATATTTTTATTTTTTTGAAAATTTGTTTTATTTATTTGTAGGTTCATCGTAAGTTAAACAGTAAGACTCGCAGGTCTGATCATGTATATAATATTTGCATAACATAAGCATGGAAAACTCGGGATCCATGAGAGAAATATACATTTTGTAGGCCCATTGGCTAGCCAGCTCACGTTATAATGGGACTCGCAGGTCCGTATCGAATTTCTGGGGAGTAGGTCTAGTTAACCTCTCCCTACTGTAGGAAACATATATGCTCACTTGTGCTATAACATTGAATTTAACAACATAATTTTAGTGAAACTCCAGGTGTCAATCTTAAGTGGGAGCTTACACATATCATGTAGCTTATATTTAGTGCTCGGGGTCTAGATTCCCCCCATAACTGTTACCTATGCATACTCTGATATTTGAGGAAATGTGGGTGATTTGATTATAAGGAGTCCTTTTCTTTATTTAGGACTCCCCTTCTATACCGACTTCATACTTGATGTTTCCTTATCTTGGTCTCCCTGTCCTTTCGATTTATATAACTGTTTCTATTTATTTGAGGTTTATCTCTTAATATTATTACATTGTCTAGCCACTATAGCTATAGATTGGATCTGTTAACCCTCTACCCTTTGTGGTGGATGGGTCCGCTCCACTAGCCCAATATAGTGCTGACAGTATTGATTACTTGGGATTTTTTGGAACTCTTTACATTTAACCCCTTAAGGACACATGACATGTGTGACATGTCATGATTCCCTTTTATTCCAGAAGTTTGGTCCTTAAGGGGTTAAGAGCCTACTCTGGTTTTGATACTACCGATGACTGGGGAATACTATGAATTCCTTCCATTTACTCTAACAGTTTATGAACCTTGGGGATGACCTTTAACACTCTCGCTAATTTAAATTCTTATCTAGCCTTTACTTTAATTTAGCAGCCAATTAATACCTTTCGATTCCATCTTATAGTTGTGTAACTTTAGTGGGGACCAGATTTCGGCTCTATGTACTGGGCTCTATTTGAATATTTGGAGGTTCACATAACCCGATCCATCATATCCTATTCACGATTAGGAATAGTTTGTTGTCACATGGCATCAGAGTAAGATTTTTAACGATGTTCAGCTTATTTCACTATAGCTGATACTCGCTATTACACTATCCCTGCAATACATAAACTAGCTTCTACTTTGTTGCGGCTTAGTATACTTGATACGATTAGCTTTTTATAACAGCTACACTTGCAGTAATGTTTCATTGTGTATAAAGAGTTTGTCTCTTAGTTACATACAGCCAGACACATTATAGTCTATTCTTTATTATTTTTCAACTCTCTACTTCACGGAGTGGGCTTTCCTTCTGCACTTTGCACTTACCTGTGCTCATCTCTCTTTTTAAACCTTTTGATATTCAATTAAGTTTATTATTATCTTTTTGCAAGTATTAAGATTGATTCCTAAATTAGGAGGTACTGGTTTTGAGGAGACTGACTTCCTCTATTTTTTTAGAGGAGTCATTTCCCCTCTCTACTATATTGTTTGTTCTTTATATTCCCTAGGGTTGAGTTGGCCCTGAATACATTTTTATAATGCTATCATATCCCTTCTGAGGCACCATTTCTACAAACTAAAGAGATTTAAATTTAGTAACCTTACTTCATAGCTAAAATGCTCCTTTCCTTTTGTAAATTTTGTAGCCTACCTAAGCACTTTTTCTAGAGCCATGATATCCTTTCCACCCCCAATTGAACTGGTAGGGGGTTATCCCGGTCCCCACTGTTGATTTGGACTGGTCGACCTGCGCGAGTGCCTGCAGCCACGCACATTGAACTAGACAAAAAAAATATAACGTATACTGCACCTTAAGATTTATACATACATAAACCTTCGAGGAAATGTAGTAAACCTCAGAGAATAAAAATCTCTGGAGTTCCTTTCTTGTTTTTTCTACTTTCTATATATACTACTGACACCCAGAGGATTAGCGACACTTCAACTACCATATATCCTTAGACGGGGATTGTACCGTCCACGCGTTATACAGCAGAGCTCTAATAAGCGTTAGCGTATGTGAGTGGTTTTTCTATAAGTTTATACTAATTTTACTTTGATTGTACCATACTGTATTGCACTATTATTTGTCTTTCTTTTTTTTTCTCTGAGGTTTACTACATTTCCTTGAAGGTTTATGTATGTATAAATCTTAAGGCGCAGTATACGTTATATTTTTTTTGTCTATTTCACCACACAAGGTTTTGGGAATCCTTGCATTGTATACCGCAGCCTGTTCTACAATATAGTGAGCGCCTATACTTTCTGTTTTTTATACGCACATTGAACTGCTGCTCCAGGCCATTGACCAAGTCTGCTCAGTCTTCTTGGCAAGGCTCTGTGATCAGGAGCTTACTGCTAGTCCAGATGATAGAGTCATGCCCTCCCCCAGAGCCATCCAACAGACTGGCGCTGCATGTACAGACGTCCATGGTGAATGGCTGTATCTCATCACTCAGCTCACTACCATGCACCCCGAGAGCAGCAACAGAAATGTCTTCACCCCCAGCATGGCCAGTATGCTCCAGGGGCATATGATTCCAGTTGGCGTGCATGCAGGATCGGGGCACAGTGAATGTGGATCCTTGCGACCTTCCTGTGGAGAATTAAACCGGACTGACTGGGAGCCTGGGCTCAGTGGGGAGGCCTCACCAAGGTAGTGAATGGCGGGAATGGCTCGGACTCTCCATTAATCGGCATTAGCTAAGAGTCGCTTGACCCTTGCCTGCAGCTAGGCTGTATTACTGCTGTGATCATCATGCACAATATGGTTTAGAACTATGCTGTTTTTCCCTATTAGTGTGCCCTCTTTTCTCACTTGTATTAACTTCCTCTGTTCAGCTAGTGGTATTTGTAACTATATCTAGCTCTATGGTTCAATAAAACTGGCCTTAATTTTACTTTGCTTACCATCAGAACTATGTTCCTGCTGTTTTCTCCCTCTCTAACATAAAAAGTGTTGTACCATCAATATTTCATAATTGGATTGCTTTTATGTCTTGACATTTTATTTAATTTTACTAATTTTTATCCTATTGAGAGCACTATTGTCGCCTCTTTTTATTCCCTCTTGGAGCTTTGGATGACCAAACGGTGTTGACAGACGCATCCTCTTCAAATATCCCATAAGCGGGCATTATACCGCTATACGCCCATCACACCAGAACTGGCCCATAGCTCTTTAAATGTGAGTTCTCTACCTCCTATTACTAATTTACTCTCTGGATTTTAGACTCATTGCACTTTTGACTGCCCTTGTCTCTTTTTCTTCTATATTTATGAATACCCTGAGACACTAGGACTAATCCACCCCCACTGAAGAGTCTACTCATCCACATTCCACCAAGCACTTTTTCTCTAGTGAGACTGTTTTGGACTATTTTACGTTACCTTGTCTCTCTGTTGTTGCAGCCCTACCCTATTTCTTGTATCATTTAAGTTAACTGCCTAGTCATGTGTCTCAATCCACCATGTTTCTGTTATGCCTAATATGTCATATTGCTTAGTTTATACTATTGCCTCTAGTTCCCCAATTTCCTTACCCCGAGCAGATATCTACCCACAAAGCTTCCACATTTTCCTTGTCACATTCCACATAATTAAGATGTGTCTTTAACTCATGGTGAACATATAAACAGGGCCAGTGTAAGGATGTTTGGCTACAAAGCTGAGGTCTGGACTGACCATTGCCTAATAGTACAGGATGGCAGGTTGCTGAGCCCGGTTTATCCTGTCCTACCACTGCATCCACCCTCCTGTCTTCCCCTCCTATTGTTCTTTAGCCCCTTCTTACTCCCTTCCGTTTTCTCTTCTCCCTTTCCTTACCCTTACTCCTTAACCCCTTTTTTTCACACTTGTACTTGTTTCCTCGCCCCTCCCCCATTCTGTCCTTCCTCTCCTTTCCCCCTTTTTGTCTACCTAACCCCTACTTTCCCTTCATCAGTCTATACTACAGTCTGGTGACACCTGGTTGTGAAGTGCATCTCGGCCCTCTACAGAGCTGTGCCCAGTTGGTAAGCTCTACTTGCTCAAGAGCACTTTTCTAATATGTATTTGTATTTTAAAGTGGCCCTACCTTCTCAAAGTGGCATTCATTTTAGCATAAAGTGTTGGTAGGATATTATTTTTAGTTATGCATTTTAAACATCTGCCACTGAACATTTTGGACAATAAAAATCATCTCACCCTGGATTCTTACTATTGATACTTATAATAATCCCAGTTCCACGCCACTCTCACTGAGGTGAACACCGCGTTCCTGGATACCTTCGGCTTGGAGGTCATGCATCGTTCTCTCCGCAAAACTGCAGACAGCTCTGCACTATCTGCAAGGTTGCTGGATTTCCATTGCAACCTCACGCCACCTACAGGCGTTCTTTGAAATTACAGGACCCTGTGGGTGTTACACTTTAATCACCTTTTAGTGATGTCATGTTTGATGGACGTCTTGCACAGGTCACACCCCTTTGTGTGTCCTGGTGCAGGGTGATGATGGTGTCCAATAGTATTTCTTCTAGTCCTATATAAGTTCCCCGCTTGCTGGGAATCATTGCCCTGTCGTGGTTCTTGCTAGCCTGAGAGTGCGTTTACTACTATTCTGTTTTCCTGTTGCTGATCCAGTTTCGGATTTTGACTATTCTGACTCTCTGTATCACTTTGACTTGACTTTTTTTCTCGTTCTTGTGTACCTCTGTATTCCTTGACCTAGGCATCCTTTTTACTACGATTTCTTGCCTTTTTAGGCATACGTTAAGTCCGGCCACATTAAGGTCCGGTATACATATCCTGTTCTTTCTTCTATTTTGGCTAATGTGCTTCTCCTTTTCTTGGGTTGGGACAGGGGGTGGGAAATGGGGTTCTGTTACTTGCAACTGTATATCTTGGGGATTCTTACATTTCCAATCCTTAATAATGTTTATTCAGATTCTACCCTTGCCCTTGTTTCCATTGGCCCCCCTTTGGCCTTTCTTCTTTGCCTGGTGTGCAGGGGAAAACTGCAGTCGGTGGCAATTGGCACATATTATTGTACCTGAGATCTGTTCATGTACCTAGATAAGATTTAACACAGGGACTCCACAAACAACATTTACACTTCATTGGGGGAGTTGTTCTACTCTAGACTTACCTATGTTTTCATGTTTATGTAGATTCTTCGATAGTGGGACTTTTTGCAGTCTATACCATGTTTACACATTCCCTGAGTCTCCTGCATTTCCATCTTGTATTATTGTTGCCTACATACTTTGTTGTGAAATAGTCTGGTGGGTGGGAAGGACTCTGGCCTGTTTGGTGGCCCTGATTGTGACAAGTTACCTCCTGGGTGCCTAGCACTGAGGTGTATTTATCATTTTCAGTTACTTTACCCTTATGCTCATAAATTTGCATGGTATAAACAGTGAGATTTATTAGATTTTAATAGTGGGCCTTAGCATAATTTGCCACGTTTTTATGGGTTTAATAGAGCTCGATTCTCTCAAGCGCAAACAAAGGCCCTTTGTAATAATTTACTGTGTTGCGGCTGATACCATATATATATTGGTGGCTCTGTGTTCCTAATTGAAAATAACTTAATTTTCTTAGCTTAACACTCTTAGCCCTTTTCAACTTTTTCTGAGGGTATTTTGATTTTATGGGGAGATTTCAACTTTCTCTTGCATCTTGACATTGACTCCACTGGGTGCACACTCCCTGTGGATGACAATTGACATGCACCTGTCTTAACACTTTTGTACATAACCTTTTGGTGGATTGCTGGCAGGCACAAAACTCAAATAAAGATTTTATATTTTATTTACAGACGCTTAATACCTGCACCAGGACCGACTCATTTTTTGTCAATCTTTCTTTTATTAAGGCATATGTGATGGGTACAGAATAAAGAAAGGGAAATGCATGGGTGATTTACAGGTTAGGGTTAATACAGTGAAAGTATTGTTTGATTAAATTTCCAGAAAATTAATGCCTCATTTTTTATTTTTTGTATGTCGATTAAGGCTAGCGTTTTATAAACAGGCTGAAATGAGATACGAGTCAAACCTGGCATATCCATTGTAACTAGTGCCTTGCTGTCTTGCTATGTCGCGCCAGACTCGTTTAGAATACAGCATGGTCTGCTGTTCTCAGTACATGTGCTTTAATTAAGACATGGCAAATACTCAACGGGCTAGTTTAGTGACTTGTTGCAGCACATCATGCCATGTAGCTATAAGACCGCACAGGCCAAATGTTTGAAGTACATGTTAGGCAGGTTCTACATTATGCAGTTATACATGAACAGTTTCAGCTGTCTCTAGCTAGTAACAAAAACAAACAAATTAAACTGATAACAGGTTGAATCTAAACGTACATGAGCATATAAAAACTTATTATACACAGGCTTAAGTTCCCTAACATGTCATGTATGTATTCAGTTTTGGATAAGGAGACTTAATTTGCATATCATATACAAGCTTAAAACATATTATAAACAGGTTTAAGTTCCCTAATATGTCACAGATATAATAAGCTGGGCAATAAGGTGAGGAGGGAATGCGTCCGTGCAAGTTTACATATGTGATCCTTGTGTGCAGATTATTAACAGGCTTAAACTCCCAACTTGTCACAGAAATAAAGGGTTAATTAACAAGATGATCCGGACATGTATGCATTCAGTTTCAGTTATGGAGGCTTAATTTGCATATCATATACAGGCTTAAATCACTGAACATGTATCGGGGGTAAGAGGGGTTATTGACAGGAAGAATAACATATTTGTGTGATCAGGTTTAGTTACGTAAGTTTAATACACTTATGGGAACCTTCATTCATATGTTCGTGGGCGCATATTGGACGTGCATACTCGGTATGTCTGAGGGAATAGGGATGAGTCGGTCACCGGTGGTCAATGTGGGAACGGGTGTCATCGCCATGCGGCGAGACCGGTTGCTAGAGATTTGTTGTGGGCTGTGTGTCTCATAGCAGTGTTAACCCTGGGCTGCTTGTGCTGTGTAAGGCAGTCAAATAAGCGGTGGCTTTTACATATACACTGTGATCTAAGGACGAGGTGGCTAGTTAAGCAACATTATATGGAGCAGGCTGTAGGGGTGCAGCAAGGCCGGCATCTCGTTTCCACGGACCTGGGAGCTTCTCAAGACCGGGTCCTTACCTGTTGGGACAGGTCTGGAGGGCACGGTGTTGTTGCGCCGCCTGCGACACGCAGGCCTCCCCCCTGCGTGGTGGATGCGCCTGGGGTCGTTCCCCTGGTGGCCTTTGGCCCAGATGGGCTAGTGTAGGGAGTTGCGGACGTCAGCGTATTGCCCGAGGATGTCTCAGGTTCCCTCCGGCTGCTGCCGCTTTGTCGTCCAGTCGTGATCGAATCCAATTGTAACCGCATCTGTGTCACCGCATGTCGAGCCTCTATCTGCGCCCAAAAGGTTTCGAACAGCTCGTCCAGACAGGTGTCCAGACGTTTGATTGTGCTGGTGACATGCTCTGGAGGTGTAGTGACCCCGTGGGGTTGCGCGTCCGCCATTTTGGAGTGGCGTGCGGCCCGTGAGTAGGGAACACAGTTGTAGCCTGTGTACGCCGTTGGGGTCCACGGAGATGTGTGGGTCGGTATATTGTGGACCGGGATAACCCCCACCGGTCCTGAGTACCATGGTAGCTGCGTGTGTTCATGAGCCGGGAGAGCATCCGTCTCTCCCGTGCTCGGCGTGGTGTAGGCCCCAAGCCTTGGTTCGTGCAGTCCAGCGTGCATTTCAGGTATGCGAGGTATGCCCCGGTTCACCAGCTGTTGTAGAACAAGTTCTGGTATGTTGCGGTTCAGGATTAGGCGATGTGCCCACGGATTCAGCCTATAATCGGTTCCGGGCTCGGGAGCTCACAGAAAGTATGTCTGTTCAGCTCCACAGTCAGACTCCGCCCCCCAGGACTGACTAATTTTATATGAATTACCACTATCTCCACCTGCTTCAGGAGTTGGACATTTTACCAATGGCTTAATCAGATCACTGCCCTCTGAGACTGTGTCTATGTTCTCCTATACCAGGACCTCGCTCCCACACGCACATACCTCGTGTCACGAACGCACCTTACTCCAAGAGTGTGAGTGACGTAGTTGTGGTGGTGAAAGGGCTAAAGTTCACTATTTGTCTGCACTAGACTGGAAATAATGACAAAATCCACCTTTTAACATCACCCACACTTAAACATAATAATATAACTATTTTCCGCAGGCAGTGGGAGGCATTGCTGGACACCACCTTCACACCCCAACAATGGGAGGGTTCACTACTCTAGCAACACAAAAGCTCCATTAGCACACATTACCAAGAAACGAATTACAAACTAATCGCACTCTGGTATAGGACCCAGACGCTGCTTCACAGGATCTTCCCAACGACGCCCCCGACATGTTGGAGATGCCTCGAACAGAGAGGCACGACAATACATATATGGTGGGAATGTCGACTTATAGTCCCATATTGGGAGATGATCAGGGAGAAGATAACCAAAATCATGGGAGAAACGACAGAATGGACAGCGGCCCTGCCCCTTCTACATATCTCGTGATTCCGCTATATTGGAAGAAGACGGAGGCACCCCAAATGGAGGAATGGATTCGTAAGGTGGAGGACATTCAGGGAGCGGAGGCGATCCAGGCCTCACTACTTGGTAGGGGGACAGACATGCAGAGATGTGGCGACCATGGTTCGCGTTTGTATCCCATAGCAAATAGGGCGGGATGGACCGGGTAGGGGGACGGCTGGCCCAACGGAGCCTAACCATTCCTGCCTGCTTTATTCTACCCTACTTAACCTATACTTAGGCCTTGGGGCAACACTTCTTCCCTCTCTACCAACTTACTTCTGATTTTCACCTGTAACCTTAACATGACGAGCACATGGATAAGACAAACTCACGCTATAGTGATAAGCCTGCATCTTGACCGGGACCAGTCAGTGCGATCATAGAAAGTAGGCACTATAATCACCTCACTCACACCTATCATGGATTCCACCAATGACTTAGGGACATACGCACACACTTAAAAGGTGGGATAGTTGGGGCAGACAGACCAATGAAAGGCCTTGTAATCACTGGCCACACACACATAGGCCCGTATCTTTATGTACTGTGAGGCCTAGTAGCCACGTGGAGCTCCTTGACAGTTAACTATACCCGGTCTGGTTCAGACTCCACCATAGTGTAGTACTTCTTAAAATACTTCACGCGAAGCGCCGTGGGTTGCAGGGTACACTTAAGACACATAACGCTCTAAGGGATGGCCTACAGCTATACACATTGGTGCCAGGTGGAGAAGGGTAGTACTGTACCATGCAATGTGCTGTTTGCTGTGCATCTGTCTGAAATACCCGGTCTCTATAGGTCCGGAATAGCACTGTATGATGACCACTACACTAACTATGTAAGCGACCTTAATCTGTTATGAGCAATTAGGACCTGCAAGTCCTCACTGATGACAATGTTTGTATTGATGAATCCTGCTTCTAACCTCATGAAACCTTAATAAAACAGATTTACAAAAAAAAATATATATATAACTATTACTATTTTAACGCTGCCACCACCAAGACAATTTATAAATGGGGTGCCTTGGTCCCCCAGGTAAATCAATAATAAAACCCACCAAATATTACTTAGTACAATACTTAAGGAATTGCAAAAATACTAACTAGTCTCTTCAGGTAAGGTTATTCTTAACCAGACAAAGGCAGAACTTAATAAATGAATGTTTCTAATGAGCAAAAATTAGTCACAGTGCATATAAAAATATATGATAAACAAATTATTTACACGAACAACAGATAAAAAAAAAAAAAAAGGATAAATTACAGAAGTCCTAATTACTCACTTAGGTTTTCAAAGTACAACTTCTGTCCAGGGGGTCTCTGGCAAGGAAAGATGGTGGCTCACTTAGAATTAGATTTTGACCCCCAAGCAAGTACACTAACACCCCTCCAAATCATTGGATATATACCCTGTGGATTATCAAGTCTTGCCCAGGGGTGGAGTTAAGGCGTACCTACAGAAATAATAACTGACCACTTCCTTTGTTCCAGACCACTGTCAATCCAAATGGAAACATTTGTCTATTTCTTCTTTTATGTACCTGCCACAGAAATAATAATTGCATCTACAAATTTGTCATTATTTTCCCATTCCATAGACATGTCACACGCCCCACCCACGATCCAATAGGACGGACATCACAATTCCTGCCACACGGTTAAAGTTGTGCAACTCATGTCTAAGCTTAATTAAGAGATTGGGTTTGTCCCATCCCAAATATAATAAAAATGAGGCTTAATTATTAAGCTGTGGGTAAGTATTAATGTTTCTCTTAGATATGATACTGGAACCTACTGGCCTTCATGAAACTAATACCACTACCATATCAAATTATTGAACTATCCATTGATAGTTTCAAGCCTTATGGTCAAAGTGAGTTAAGTGTAAAATGTCTCACCTTGCTTCGATAGATCAAACAGGGCAATACGTTTCACACCTTGCAGAAAGCCCCTTTTGATCAAAAGAGCAATTTCTCTCTGCCATTTGTCCTCTAGCCAGGGGTCCAATTATTGATGCATTGCACAAGTTATATTAAATAGCCATATTCCATAGTGCAATAATAAATTATGTACCCTTGCTGTGACAACTCGCACTCCCATGCCACATCTCTCTCTCACTCCATGAGGATGCTGTGTTGAAGCGCAACGCCCCAGGCTGCGCTGTCGGTTCAATCACTCACGCAGAGCGCTCACATTCATCAAAACAGCACCTCTGTTCGCATGAACACCATTTATGCTGCTGCTTCCACATGCGACCACACAGGAGGTAGAACTTCAGGAGAATCAAAGGGCCCGCGCACGCCGACACAGAGCCTTTTAAAGGTACAAGAGTTGGAGACCAGGGTGGAACCTCAATTAACAAGACCACCCACTTCCCCTATTTCAGTCGCACATGCCCTTCACTCTTCGCTCAGTTCTACTGTGCTCCTGATTGTGAAAAGACCTTCAAAGCATTTTCTGTTGTATCCTGATCCTGTTCCTGATTTTGACCCTTGCCTATATCATTGCTTTTGAACCTGTGCCACCTGTCCTGACCTTTGGCTTCCTGACTAATCTCTTTGTCTGATCCTTTGGTACTACGAACTAGGTTCATTGCCTTCAGCATGTATCAGCATCTTGTCCACTAAACTGTGTTTTCATGACCGCTCTCCTGGTGTTTAAACAAATCCCTCCTTCTGATCAATCATTTGTTGAAGAGAGTACATTGGTCAATCTGGCCTTTTTTTGTACTAACCTCACACCAGATGTCTCCATGATGACAGCTTGGGAGGCGCTTAAAGCAGTTCTACATGGGCACTTCATCTAACTCTGTTCAATGTGTAAGAAACAGTTTTCCTAATGTATTCATGATCTTAGTCTTGACATTTCTGGTAATATGACGTAAGGAAATGTTTGGTGCCGAGTTGTAAGCGTCATTCCCTATATGTCTACCAAATGATCCTTCCAACAGTATAATAATCTTCTTTATGAGAAAGGTAACAAACATGGAAATACAACATTAAACCCTTCTTGTCAAAGTTATTGCTCAACCAATGAACGTAACGTAACTCTACCCAACAAATTTGCAACCTCATGTCTGACATTTTGGAAGGCTTTCTGCATTATTATCGGAACTTGTATAACATACGTCTAGTGGCATCTTTTGCTGGAGCTGTTGATCATTTGCTCCGTGGGGCACAGACAATTAGATAAGACTGGACTTAGCGACTTTCCACTCTTATCAGACCCTTTTTCCGGAGGTGAGTTCACTACTCTTGGATGCACTTAACCCTATCCTAGATGGAGCATCTCCATCATCTTGATTCACCCTGCAAACATCTCACTTGCCTAAAGAGGTTTAAAATCCACCCTGGTGCTCCAGCTACTGCCTCATTCCAATCCTTAACATTAAGCTCAAGCTCCTTTCCAAGCTCCTTTCCACAACACCTCTCTACCTCTTTTGCCAGACATTATTCGTCTGGATCAAACAGTGTTTGAAGTGCAGTGGCATTGTTTTATGTTTGTATTGAATCAAATTCCTGGCAGAGAGGTTCTAGATAACACTATCCAAACCTCAAGTCTCGCACACCAGGCACACTACTGTGAAAATATCCAGGAAGGGGTCCTGAATAGTTCAGTTTCTGCTCACTTTTATGAATGCCACAATTGTGATTATTTTAAAAATGTAAATTTTATGGGTATACAAAAAGTGAAAAAAAACCTTGGAGAGGGGTTGACTATTTAAAAATATTATATAAAACAGAAATGAAGTGGAATTTTGATATGGAAAGCCTTTCTTAAAGGGGTCTTAATATTAATTTATATTTTTATGATTGTATTTAATAAAGGTTAATTATGTATATTTATGTATAATATTATGTGTATTTTATACTGTTAGTCTAATAAGAATGAAGTCCCCACTTTATTATTCTTTATGTTTGAATTTATGTACATCTATGCCTATCTCTACGAGTTAATAAGGATATTTAAATATGGCCGCCGGACATGCATGGCCCCTTATGGCATTTTTTATATAACCCTTTCTTAGATTGCTCCATGTAATCTAGACACCACATGGGGTGCTACCTCTCTTATATATATTTCCTGATAACACACAATTTTTTTTCCATTCATTGACTTAAGCACAGATATCTATGTCAGGTCTCTGAGCTAAGCCTCACTATGCCTCTGACTTCATTTGAATTGATGCGTATGCAAGTTGCCCCTGCATCATGTGGCATCTCCTTGATCTATGGCATATAGGTGGAAAACTGATATATGATGTCTCCCCCCTGCATTATTAAATGGGAAGAGAATCTCCAAACCACTTTCACAGAGGCAGAATGATCTAAAATTGTGCACTTGCTCCAAAGGACAACGATTTTAGCTTGACTGCAGGAAACCTCCTACAAACGTTTCTCTATATGGTATCATACTCTTTGTGTGATATAAACATGAATCCTGTCTCTTTCCAACATCTGCTAGTGATATGGTGAGGAAGTGGATAGTTTACAACATCTATGGTGGGACTGTGCAATGATGTAACCTTAAAACTTTCTGAGGAACCTTCAGCGTTTGAACTGGCTGCCCTCCTGCTTCACCACACTCAGTACCTGCTGCAGGGGTATAGCCGATCAGTCATTCCATGACTCTTAAATGTGGCAAAAACAGTTTCCCCCTTGTCCCTTTGTTCTGGAGGCAGTCATGTGCTCTTTCATCCTTTGTAATCTCAGTCTGTGAGATATTGCTCTCTCCTGGTGCTCCTCCTACCTCTCCCAGCGCTCTTTTAGTGAGATTAGTGCGCTCTTTTAGTGTTTCTTCTCTGGCTCTGCCTCTTCCCCCCAACCCCTCCCTGTTGGTGTCCCCCAAGGTTCAGTCCTTGGTCCCCCTACTGGATCTATACTGCCTCACTTGGTAAACTCGTCAGCTCCATTGGCTTCCAATAGCACTTCTATGCGGATGACACGCAAATCTATCTATCCTCTCCTTATCTCTCCCCGCCCCTATTGACTAGTGTCTCTGACTGCCTCTCTGTTATTTCTAACTGGATGGCTGCCCACTTCCTTAAGCTCAACTTGTCCAAAACAGAACTTCTGGTCTTTCCTTCTTCAAGTGTTGCTACTCCTGTTTCTGTCTCCCTCAACGTTAATGGCGCTACCATCAGCTCCACCACGCAGGCTCACTGCTTAGGTGTTCTCTTTGACTCCAACCTCTCCTTCACCCCTTATGTCAAGTCGATCGCCAAATCCTGCTGCTTCCATCTCAAAAACATTGCGTGCATCTGCCCCTACTTAATGCCAGATGCAGTTAAGGTGCTGGTCCTTGCCACTTTCCTCTCTCGGCATGGTGAAGGCAAGGGAGCATTACACCTGCAGATGGTTCTTTTGGCTCAAGTTCTTCTCCTCCTTTTGTTACTATATATACTTTTTTGCTAAACACATGTCTCTTTGACACACTAGATTGTAGTTTATGATGTTAGTGTTTTATTTCTTAACAGGACATGTAACTTTCCCGGATTGCTGACATTGTCAGTCTCATGTACATCTCTATGCTCTTGTTTAGGGAAAATGGGAGACCTCGCAAGGTTTTTTTAGACTAAAAAGTTCAGAACGCAAATCCTGCTATTAAATGCTGTTCTTTTTTTTTCCTGTACTGTCACCTTAACTGCTTAATGATCTCTTATTAAATACAAATCGTATTAAGGAAACATTACTAGGTTCTGATTTAAGCTTTTCTGGATTGCTGCAATTTCTACGAGATTCACCTTGTATAATACAAAAGCATAGGATGATGGAAAACGGATCACATCCCGTTATAGATTTTTCACTAACTAATTATTATTTTTAACAGGGAAGGTCACTTTGTTTTTGTATATTTGTGCTTTTGTTTTGTTCTTTATGACCAATATCAGGTTCTGTCTGGCAAAATGGTAAGGGGGGAAAAACAGGAGAGGGTTCTGTTATCAAGTAAATTAGACATTGCAATAGGCTTCAGCAAATTGAATCTATATGTTAAAGGCCAAACAGTTCAAGGAACACAGAACTTAGGGATAAATATTCAAATAAAAAGTTTATTGGAAAAAAAACATTTTCTTTTATTGCTTCATAATTTGAAAAAATTTCAAGGAGTATAAATTAAAGATAATTGAACTGACTCTCAATTAACATTTTTAGAAGTAGGATGTTTGAGGAAAATTGTAAATTCTTCTCCAGTGGGTGGCACTGTTGAAGAAATTATTCAAATATACAACATACAAATTCAAAGAAAAGACGTGCCCAGCACAATTACACTGCTTTCATATAATATACTGGAAATGCCTAAAATGTAGTATATCATCTATCTATCTAGATATAAACCAATTAAACCAAATAATATAAGCAAACTAAACTTAGATATGCTGCTTTCAAAATATGCCAAAATAATGCATTAAGTAGGAGAAAAAAAAAATTTGGGGAGCAAAAAAAGCATGTTTTTAACCCCTTAAGGACCAAACTTCTGGAATAAAAGGGAATCATGACATGTCACACATGTCATGTGTCCTTAAGGGGTTAATTTAATTCATCCTTTGCTGTCACAGTATTTATATCAAACAATACTCAAATACCTTGCTCGTGGTTAATTATAATGAAATTACTATGATTGCAACTTGGCAATATATAAGTACAATGTGCATATTGTGTGTTATGTAGGTGTAAAGGGAAATTGCACTTATTGCACTGCTTCATCTCATTGAAGTCCTGGAGCTATAATGTCTGGAGCCTTTGTAATATGTAACATGTCTAATATTAAAGCAATAGAACAAATTAAAAATAAAAATATTTAAAACGTTTTTATAATTTGTGTTCAGTGATGTCTCAAGAGTACAACAGTACCACCCACGTACAAGTTCTATTTGCTTTTGAAAAGATACAGGGTCAAATATAGGGCTTTCCCATTTCAGATTTTCCACACAGAAGTTTTGCCAGATTGGTTTGCTGGGACTATGTTGCCTTTGAGATCATGTGGCAGCCCAGAAATGAAAATTAGTCCATCATGGCATACCATTTGTAAATGTAGACAACCCAGGGTATTCAAAATGGGGTATGTCCAGTCTTTTGTAGTAGCCACTTAGTCACAAACCCTTGCCAAAGTTAGTGTTCATATTATTTTTACTGATTATACTGTATTATCATTATTATACATTTTACTGCTCTAAAACATTCATATTTGTGTTCAGCAAACAGTCCATATGTACAGGTCTTATGTGGTTTTGGAAAGTTACAGGTCCAAACACTGGACCTGTCCATTTCAGTTTTTACACATCACACATTTACAAGATTGGCTTGTTGGATCTATGATGCCTTTAAGACCATATGGCAGCCCAGAAATTAAAATTATCCCCGTCATGGCATACCATTTGCAAAAGTATAATACCCAGGGTATTCAAACTGGGGTATGTCCAGTCTTTTGTATTAGTCACCTAGTCACCAACCCTGGCCAAAGAAGTTACACTCATATTTGTGACAAGTGGTGTCTCACAATCTAATGTCTAAGGTTTTTTTGAGGAAGTCAGAGGTGCAAATATATTAGATGCCCATTTTAAAGTTGGAAATTTGACAAAGTGATTTGTTGGGCATATGTCTCCTTTGAGACTGGGTTATAACATTTCCACCATTATGACATACCATTTTCAAAAGTAGGCAACACATTTGAGTTGTTTTGTCCTGTTCTTCTTGGCTAGAATATTAGTAATTATTCATGGCTGGTAGTTGCACTTCAAATAGGTGGATACGTAAAAAAAAAGCAGAGAAAGTCCAGTGGTGGAGTATATCTAAGTATTTAGACAGAACTGCATGTGGAAAGCCACTTCATTAGATACAGCCTCAGATGATCAAATCCCAGAGCTGGTCTGAAGCTCTGTCTAATGTAAGTGGCTTTTCACATCTATATGAGTCCAAATACTTATATATACTCCACCATTGGACTTTCTCGCTTACTTTTGTTTCACCTACCCATCGATTCGAAGTGCAACTACCAACTATCTGTGAATAATTACATCATTAGACATGCTCACACTGTGTGGCAGGCACTTGGGCCATATAAAGCATGCTTCAGAACCACTCTCTGCATGGTTTTCTGTATTGGTTGGTTGGGGACCGGCCATAGAGGCTGTCAGTCATGCGTTTGACACAAGACACACACCATCAGTGTGCTTCCCAGCCCCCTTACTTATTATAGGCAATGCCAATAATGTAAGTTGTGTTACTGTTGATGCCGTAACTCAGGGCCCGCTAACCCATGCTGATACCACATCTCCCAATGTTGGGAGGTATTCCATAACTTATTCTGATAAACTAATCCTATGTGACACAGTAGCATAGTTTGTCAAATATTCCCAGTTTTGGCTATTTTGTCCTGCAATTTTAAAGTCACATTGAATTTTTTTACAAATCCCACAGTATATATTGCTTATATAGCTATATATATATACATATATAGAAAAGGTATAAATTGGGCACTCACCCTTAAATGGCTGTAGCTGGTTTTTGCCTTTGGTGCTACCTGCGTCCAAAATATATAATCAAAGAATAATCGGAGCACTCAAAAAGGACTTCTTTTTCTGTGTTTTAATGTGGCAAACGATTACATCAAATCTTCAAATCGACGTTTCCACCCCTTAGGGTCTTTTTCAAGATCAAACAATATGTGAAATGACAGAGTTTAAATACAAAATACTAATTAACTACTCACCAATCTCGTGTGTGCGGCTACCCGGACCCGGAAGTGTTCCACCACCTCACGTGACTCATGGGACGTGCGTCCGTGCGTGCGTCATGGTTGCTAAGAGATGGAGTGTAAACTCCGTGAAAGTTACAACGTGGTTGCTAAGTAATGGAGTGAAAACTCCGTGTGTGGGTAGTGTACATACCAGAGAACCCGTGCATAAAGACATATGGCTCAAAGGAGTTAAGAGATCCCTAAGAGAGATCATAAAGTGATGATTAAAAACAAATAAATATGGAAACATATTCAAACGGAGGATTTCTGGTATGTTGAAAAATGTCACAATGAGACGAATGCCGAACCCCACTGACAATCGACAGAACTTAACTAGCTCTGAAAAGAGGGCTCTTCAAGACCTAACATCAGACCCTAATATCATTATCCGCCCTGCGGACAAAGGGGGAGCCATTGTAGTGATGTCCTATGCCAAATACAGAGATGAGATATACAATCAACTCTCCGACACAACTACTTATCAGAAATTAACCTTTAACCCTGTAAAGAAATTCCAAAATAGAATTCAAATCACCATCAACACTGGAGTTCAGATGGGTTTCATTAATTCAAATTTGGCCAAATTTTTATACGTTGAACATCCCAAACATCCTGTTCTATACACCCTACCAAAAATTCACAAAGACCCACTTAATCCGCCAGGAAGACCGATAGTTTCAGCTCGAGATAGCCTACTAGAACCTATCGGTAAATACATCGACCACCATATCAAAACCTCAGTCACGGATCTTCCAACCTGCCTACGAGACACCAGTGATTTCCTGAACAACATCAAACAGGTAACCTCAGTGGAAGCACAACACCTACTGGTTACATTAGATGTTAAAAATTTATATACAATAATACCACATACAGAAGGTGTTCAGGCACTTCGACAGATTCTTTCTAATTCTTCCAAATATAAAGGTCCACCTATCGAATTTCTCATGGAGCTTTTACATATAGCTCTTACTTGTAATTATTTTAAGTTCGAAGACCACTTCTACCTACAATTGATGGGTACTTCAATGGGAGCAGCAATGGCACCTTCATATGCCAATGCCTACATGTTCCTCTTCGAAACCCAACATATTTTGGAGAAATTCCATCAACAGATACTTGTATATCATCGCTTTGTAGACGACATTTTTTTGATTTGGTCGGGAACTACTAGCAATCTGGAACAAATGATTAATTAAATCAATTCCTCAGAACGTCCGGTGAAATTGACACTCACAGTGAATACCCAGATCATTCAATTCTTGGACGTCTCTGTATATAAAGACAGAGAGACAGGTAAGTTGGGATATACTCTCTACCGCAAGGAGACCGCGAGGAATACTCTACTCCACTTTAACAGCTATCATCCACATAAGCTGAAAGAGTCACTTCCAATATCCCAGTACATGCGTGTGTTGAGATACAACAGTGATCCCACGAATCAAGCAAACCAATTGCAGGAGATGACCGCGAGATTCTTGGCTAGAGGCTATAGCCGTGAAGTCCTCGAAAGAGCATTGGATAAAGCCAACAGACACATGACAAGAGAACCCATGGAGACTGCCAGAAAAAGCCAACTGCAACTAAGATGTATTTACCACTAACTCTCCACACCGGTACCCCACAAATTCAAAGAGCTATGCACAAGTATTGGGGTATCTTCGGTTCTGATAAGAATCTACCATCAATTTTCTCTCAAAAACCTAATATCAGCCTAAAAAGAAATAAGAACCTGAGAGACCTATTAGTCAAAAGCGATCCCATCCTATGTTACCAGAAACCCACAGGACCTATCAAGAAAGGCTGCTACCATTGCAGTGGATGCGTCACCTGCAGTCACATGAACACAGGCAGTTCATTTGTCCACCCACACAGTGGCATTCGAATTCCCATCACCCACTATATCACATGCATGACTGATCATGTAATATATTTAATCACTTGTCCGTGTGGTCTGTCCTACGTTGGAAAAACGGACCTAACTCTCCGAGAAAGGATCCGAGGTCATAGATCTACCATCACCACTGCATTTAGGGACCAAAAATCCGACAAACCCGTCGCCAAACATTTTCTCCAATTGAACCATAGACTTCCTACACTTAAATTTATGGCCATTGATCATGTGCCACCCAGTCCCAGAGGAGGAGATAGATCTAAACTATTACTCCAACGTGAAACTTACTGGATACACCGCCTAGACACTGTTACACCAAAGGGACTAAACGAATATATTTCATTCACCATGTTTCTGTGAATTATTCTCAGTAGCTAGTCATCAGTCCTACTCTCCAGATATAGATATTTAATCTTGTGATCAGCGATATTTACGACCATTGTCACCTATTAGATAATATTGTATAATGTAAATTTTTTCTTTAAACTATTACTTGATATATTTATGCTCTACATTAATTCTATCTATTACTACCCGCTTTTGTGGTATGTTCTTGAGACCTTTGCCGAACTGATTGCTTATATTTCTTGTTTTTTTGTCACGTTTTCACTTATTCACACAACTCACTTTTTTCACAGTTAGATTTTTTTTCGGCATTCGTCTCATTGTGACATTTTTTAACATACCAGAAATCCTCCGTTTGAATATGTTTCCATATTCATTTGTTTTTAATCATCACTTTATGATCTCTCTTAGGGATCTCTTAACTCCTTTGAGCCATATGTCTTTATGCACGGGTTCTCCGGTATGTACACTACCCACACACGGAGTTTTCACTCCATTACTTAGCAACCACTGTGGCGAAACCAACCTCGCCACTGGGCCCTGGAGAAGCCTGTTTGCTAGCCTCCTACCTGCTGACTATGGCCCCTGGGTTATTTGGGGCATATTGTACTTTATATTGCTGCAACTGGCCCTTTTAAAATCATTGATGGACATATTGGGACTTTTTGGGATTGTGGCGAAACCGACCTCGCCACGTGTCCTTGGAGGGGGCCGATTGCCCGCCTCTTGCCTTTGGACTATGGACCAGACTTTATGGGAATATGATACCCCAGATAGCTATACCATGGAGCCTATTCATAATGAAAGACTATGGGAAAGACTTTAGCTCCATGGCAATTGTACTGTGTGAGTAGGATCTGCGCGCTATTCGGTAGTTTTGTGCGCGCAGATCCCAGCTATCTGGGGATAGGTGAAATGTCTGTGTTATGTGTAAAAGGTGAATTTATGTATTTTAAAGTGTTTTACTGTCTTTGTGTCCCCATGTGCTTAATGGAGTCTGTCTCTGTGCTGGGAGATAATTGGATTACTTCTCCAGCACAGAGAAGGCCCTGGAAAGCTAGGGGTTTTAAAAGATACTTTTAGTAACTTTTGAACCCCTGGTCTGATCCATGCCATTTTTAATATGTTGTTCCCCTGAATGGATTGATTGTGGATATGTAATTTTGTGTGAATGTGATGTATGGTTTTGAAGTTATAAATATTGTGTAAAAAGTATATTTTAAACTGTATGAATAATGGGATTATGTGTCACACTAAGGGGAGGGGATGTGTGGGAGGTAACATCTATGTCATTGGTTCTTTTATGCCTCCCCCTGGGTGTGGCCTGTAGGTGTGAGTTGGAAATAAAAGCCAGGCTGGATGAGCCAGTCCAGAGTTCCTGTTTTACCCTCAAAGTGATGTGTCGTCTCATTATTGGGGGAAGGATTTATTGTATGCTGTTCCAGTTGACTGCTAGGAGTACAAGCCTATTCGTATGGTTCCTATTCAATGGTCTACAGCATTCATACGCTTGGGAGAATTTAAAGGTTTCTCGGATTCGGTGATTATGGTGTCTGCCAGAGTGCTTGGAGTCCTCAGGAAGCACTAGGAGCATCCATTAACGGAGGTACCAAGTCGGGGTGCCAGGTGATCCGTTACATTGGTGCCAGTGGTGGGATGGCATCCTAGTGCGAGGTAAAAGCAGCTCAGAGACACTGTTTGGATTTACAAATTGAGGGCAATGCTAGCAGTCGTGCAGCGCCCCTGGGAGCAGACAAGTATGGAAGGTTCTGGCTCTGGAGATGATTGGCTGGCCGAGGTGAGGCAGCGAGTGGGCGAGTATGGGGATGATATACCCATGGAGACACGCCGGGTGATCTGGAACCAGGTCATGGCTGAGCGAAACACAAGGCTGGACCGAGAATTCCGGTTGGCAAAAGAGAGGAAGTATGCTCAGCAGCAGGAGCGTTACAGCAGCCGAGTAGAGGCTGCATCCGAGGAGGTTAGCCGTCTTTCCCTGAGGCGGCGGGAGGAACCCGAAGTGGGGGTCCTCATAGACTGGTCCTGTGAGGAACCACAACAGGCAGGTAGAGATGGGACCAAGGTCTCTCCACCGGGCCCACCAGGATGCTGGGCAGCCGGCCCAGATCCCCAGCAGCAGCCAGAGTTGCCAGGTGGGGAAGCAGGTGGCCCTTACTCACAAATAATGAGGGGCCTCACGGATTGGTCCTGGGAAGACCCACAGATGGCAGGGGGAGATGGGACTGCGGTCTCTCTACCGGCCCTACAGGGATGCTGGGCAGTCGGCCCAGATCCCCAGCAGCAGTGTGCGTTACAGGGAGCTGAAGGTGCCGTTCTTGCTCCCCAGCAGCAGTCTACGGTGCAGGGAGAGGAGCCTGTTATCCCCTCTTCCCAGCGGCTGAAGGTGTGTAAGGGAGAGGAGTTTGTTATTCCCTCTCCCCAGCGGCAGCGCAGCTCACCAAGGGGAGACAGTAAGCCCCTCACCAGCGCAGATGGGACCGTGGTCTCTGCGCCCTGCCTACAGGGAGTACAGAGGGTCAGCCCTGCTCCCCAGCGGCTGAAAGTGTGTAAGGGAGAGGAGTTTGTTACCCCCTCTCCCCAGCGGCAGCTTAGCGCACCAAGGGGAGACAGTAAGCCCCACACCAGCGCAGATGGGACCGTGGTCTCTGCGCCCAAGTTACATGGAGCTGAAGGGGCCGTCCTCCCTCCCCAGCGGCAGTGTGATTTGTTGGGAATTGGGAGCCCAGTCTCCTTTCCCCAGCGGCAGAGTGTCCAGCAGGGAATAGAGATCCCAGTCTCCTTTCCCCAGCAGCAGGACACTGCATTGGGAGGAGAGACAGTCGGTCTCCCTCCACAAAGACTGAAAGTATGCATGGGAGAGGAGATTGTTACCACCTCTCCCCAGCGGCAGAGTGTTCTAATGGGAGAGGAGCTGGTTACCACCTCTCCCCAGCGGCAGCTTAATGTACCAGGGGGAGACTGTAAGCCCCACAACTGTGCAGATGGGACTGTGGTCTCTGCTCCTACAGCACAGGGGGTAAGGACAGTCAGTCCTGTCCCCCAGCAACAAGGCTGCTTAGCCAAAGGGGAGACAGTCGATCTCCCCCTCCAACAGCAGAGCTATGTATCCAAAGGGGAGACAGTTGGTCTCCAGCAGCAGAGCTGTGCAGCTAAAGAGGAGACAGTCGGTCTCCAGCAACCAGGCTCCAACCAGACTACTCCCGTGGTAGTGCTGGCACCAGGACAGAGTACCGCTGGTCTCTGCCCCCTCAGCAACCCACCAAGGCAGCCTACCAGTCCCCCACACAGCCGTGGTAAGGCACCTGGACATGGACAATATTCTCCCTTACTCAGGTGTAGTAACCATTTATTGCGGGTGGGCTGTACTGCTGTTTCTGTCTTGTGGGTGGGCTGCTGGACTAACAAGGGCACTGACCGGCAAGAGGTCAGGTACCCTGTTAGTCTGTTTGGAAAAGGGGAGAAATGTGGCGAAACCAACCTCGCCACTGGGCCCTGGAGAAGCCTGTTTGCTAGCCTCCTACCTGCTGACTATGGCCCCTGGGTTAATTGGGGCATATTGTACTTTATATTGCTGCAACTGGCCCTTTTAAAATCATTGATGGACATATTGGGACTTTTTGGGATTGTGGCGAAACCGACCTCGCCACGTGTCCTTGGAGGGGGCCGATTGCCCGCCTCTTGCCTTTGGACTATGGACCAGACTTTATGGGAATATGATACCCCAGATAGCTATACCATGGAGCCTATTCATAATGAAAGACTATGGGAAAGACTTTAGCTCCATGGCAATTGTACTGTGTGAGTAGGATCTGCGCGCTATTCGGTAGTTTTGTGCACGCAGATCCCAGCTATCTGGGGATAGGTGAAATGTCTGTGTTATGTGTAAAAGGTGAATTTATGTATTTTAAAGTGTTTTACTGTCTTTGTGTCCCCATGTGCTTAATGGAGTCTGTCTCTGTGCTGGGAGATAATTGGATTACTTCTCCAGCACAGAGAAGGCCCTGGAAAGCTAGGGGTTTTAAAAGATACTTTTAGTAACTTTTGAACCCCTGGTCTGATCCATGCCATTTTTAATATGTTGTTCCCCTGAATGGATTGATTGTGGATATGTAATTTTGTGTGAATGTGATGTATGGTTTTGAAGTTATAAATATTGTGTAAAAAGTATATTTTAAACTGTATGAATAATGGGATTATGTGTCACACTAAGGGGAGGGGATGTGTGGGAGGTAACATCTATGTCATTGGTTCTTTTATGCCTCCCCCTGGGTGTGGCCTGTAGGTGTGAGTTGGAAATAAAAGCCAGGCTGGATGAGCCAGTCCAGAGTTCCTGTTTTACCCTCAAAGTGATGTGTCGTCTCATTATTGGGGGAAGGATTTATTGTATGCTGTTCCAGTTGACTGCTAGGAGTACAAGCCTATTCGTATGGTTCCTATTCAATGGTCTACAGCATTCATACGCTTGGGAGAATTTAAAGGTTTCTCGGATTCGGTGATTATGGTGTCTGCCAGAGTGCTTGGAGTCCTCAGGAAGCACTAGGAGCATCCATTAACGGAGGTACCAAGTCGGGGTGCCAGGTGATCCGTTACAACCACGTTGTAACTTTCACGGAGTTTACACTCCATCTCTTAGCAACCATGACGCACGCACGGACGCACGTCCCATGAGTCACGTGAGGTGGTGGAACACTTCCGGGTCCGGGTAGCCGCACACACGAGATTGGTGAGTAGTTAATTAGTATTTTGTATTTAAACTCTGTCATTTCACATATTGTTTGATCTTGAAAAAGACCCTAAGGGGTCGAAACGTCGATTTGAAGATTTGATGTAATCGTTTGCCACATTAAAACACAGAAAAAGAAGTCCTTTTTGAGTGCTCCGATTATTCTTTGATTATATATACATATATATATTTATAAATATATATATATATATATATATATATATATATATATTTGTTAATAAAACCAAAAATTTTAAATAGTCTTAAATAGGTAGCTGCTACAACACTGCATATGCAAACCTCCAAAAACACACAAAAATGGAAATCTCAATAAAAAACAGTGAAGTGCTATATACCTTTAAAAACTTTATATGTGGTAGCAATTACACTCACAAACGTGGAGCCTAAATCCTGGCTCAATATAGGGTATTAGGATCCATGTTTGTAAGTATAATTGCTACCACATATAAAATTTTTTTCTTAAAGCAATATTATACTATCTCTTTTTTTTTTTTTTAAATTCTTTATTTTTGAAGTGCAGATAAATACACATCCACTCGCCAAGCCCCAACAGCTTGCGACCAGGAAAGCAGTTTACACAATTTGTAGGCATTGAGGCATTGGTAAAAGAGAAACATGCACATATATATTTTTAAACGTATAACAATAGGTTTAGCAACATTCGTATCAGTTTTGTCTTAAGCAATATCCTAGCGTAGATCTGTGTGTGTGGGTAACGACTATATCGTGGTCTAAGCTTAGAACAGAGGGAGATGTGAGCTTTGTTCCCTGAGAGGTATCACATTAGTAGTTGTGTGAGATATGAACCAAAATAAAAAATAAATAAATAAATAAACAAAAAAGAGGTTGCGTGAGAGCTTCTCGTTTTATGTTACAGGCGAGTACAGTGTCTTGGTGCCAGCTGTGTCTGTCTAATGAGTAACGCGACAAGAAAGGGGAGAAAAAATAAATGAATAAATAAAATAAAATAAAAGAATAAAATTAGTAACATTAATAAAAGCTTGGGTCAATACTAAGCCCGTATTGTACATAAAGAAGGTATACAAGACATTCGTGTGATGTCTGAGTTAAGTGTGCTACTCTGCAAGGGCCCATGCCGCTTCAGAATCGGGTACTGTCCCACATTGTTGGGTGGTCCCGCGGTCATGTGTGCCTGTAACCTGTGTATGTCAACCGGTCTTGCCGCCTAAGAGGTGTTGAGAATGTAACGGTTACGTGCATTGGGAGCCCCACCAGTGTACATGGGTGAGTAATAGTTGTCAAGTAAGGTTTAACAAAAGTATAAAGGTAAAAAGGAAGGGGAGAAACAAAGGAAGTGTGGACACAAGTCCAGTGGGTCAGTGTGACATCCAGTTCATGGGGTTTTCCCTGGATATGGTGTTGGGAGCTTCAGTCACAGTTCAAGTTGTTGCTGCTGCGTACTGTTCCGTGCGTTTTTGCGGAACGAAGGGGGTGATCCGGTTTGGGTCCCAGTTGTAGGTGCGTCCGTTCTCCGGTTTGTGTTGGTCGAGGGAGTCCATAGGCAGTCCCAATACGTGCAGCAAGGCCGTGGCCTCCTGGAGTTCTTGAACTTGGTGAGTTGTATCATTATGGAAGACCTGTAGCGTATGGGAGGAGCGCCAGCGGTACCTCACGTTGTGTTGTTGGAGGAGTGCAGTAAGTGGTCTGAGGGATCTGCGCCAGGCTAATGTATGCCCCGAGAGGTCAGCGTAAAAGGTGAGTGTCATTGTTTCAAACTGATATGGGGTTTTCCCCCTCAGGGCATTAAGCACGGCGGTTTTGTCTGCTCCACTTCTGAACTGGACCACCAGGTCCCTTGGTTCCGCAGTTGGAGCCTTATTGGATCTTGGGATGCGGAACAGACCTTCCAGCTGCATTGCCCTAGCTTGTTTCGATGGTAGTAAGGTCTCCCACAGCCGCCTTGTGAAGTGCGGTAGCTCTGCATCCAAAATGGTCTCAGCCACCCCACGCACCTTTAAATTGTTGCGGCGCCTGGTATCCTCCAGCGCTGCAAAGCGGCGTTCATGCATTAAGTTTTGCATACGTAGGTCAGCCATCTCCCGTTGGAGTGTTGTTATATGCTGGGTGTTCTGGGTGGTCGTGCCCTCCAGAGTTCCCATGCGGCCCGTGAGGCCCTGTATATCGCTGCGGACCGCTGCCACATCAGCTGAGATATGTTTCTGGAGGTCGGCCAGAAGTTCCTGCAGCACCGCTTTGGTTACCGGTGCGCTGTCAGGTCTGTCTGGGTCACGCTGCAGTCTTGTTGCCCCTTTCGGGGTCTGCTCCTCCATTCCGCCAGAGTAATCATCCGAGTAGTCGGATTCACAGTCCGAGGGGGCGGCCATTTTAGGCCCAGTCATTCCCTGCGCCTGGCGCCACATGTCGCCGATCGTCATCCCCGGGCTTGGTTTGTCGGGTCTTTGTTTTTTATTCTTCCTCCCCATGTCAGTTAAGTTCAGTGTGGGGGTTCCCCAGGTCCCGATGGCTGAAGGTAAGGTGGCTAATACGCGGATTGTCTTAGCTGTATGTCGGAGCTCTGAGTTTTGCGACCGCTCGCTTCAGCGTTCAGGCTCCGCCCTATACTATCTCTATATATTCTCTTTACCCTAAGTTTTTCATCTGGAAAAATAAATCTATCAAAAGAGTCAATACAGTAGAGGGGAAAGGTCCAAACGGACCTAAAACCTATACACACCAGAGCTAGTTGATTAGCTCTGGATCATGTGAGTATTCATATAAGATATTTTATTTATATATATATATATATATATATATATATATATATATATGTATATATATTAAGGTTTTATACTATTGTCCACAATTTCTTTATTAAAGGTATACTTGCTGGTTGACTGCAGAGTGCTATTTAAGCCAGTTAAGTAGTTCTTTGACATATTGCACTAAGCCCATTTTTGCACATTTGTTTCACTTTAAAGGTATATAGCGCTCCACTGTCCTTGGCTGAGATCACTAGAATTAACTATCTCAGCAAATCCAATGTTTTCCTATGGGAAAGCATTGGGTTGGCTGAGATCGTCAGTTTTGATTATGTCAGCCATGGAGGCAGATGGGGGGCGGAGTCAGTGCCAGTGGACCTACTCGCCCCTGGAAAATAGCTAAGATTTTCGGGCTCAGGCCCGAACCTGGGAGGGGGTACCGTTCCCAGACGCAAGGTGATTGTTGCAGAAGGGGGATGCCGAGAGCCCTCAGTGATGCTCCTAACTGATTGGGCTCGGTGAATGTATTACTGGGCAGCACTGAGGGCTCCTTCTTGCACTGAGGCCTTGCCTCCTCTTGCGTCCGAAGTGATCATTTTTGGCAGGGTGGCACTGAGGGAGCGGCTCTATAAGAGAACTACACGCATTAAATCTGCAGGGAGTGCCTCCCCTTCACGCTCTGCATAGGTGTGCCGGATGTCACGTGTCTACTCGACACTCCCATTGAAACAAGCACAGCACTATTGGACTTCGCTGAGACTCCCTCCCCTGCCATCACAGATATAAGAGGGTGGAGTTGGGTCATCAGTGTGCGCGTGTGAGTGAGAGACATGGAAGAAGGAGGAGAAAGAGGCATGGAAAGGGGGAGAGAGACATGGAATGGGGGACAAAGAGACATGGAAGAAAGGCCCTGCTAAATAAAAGTACATCTATCTGCCAGCCAGATTACTGTAGAAATGTCTGGACAGGATATTTGTAAAGGGGAGGAGTAAATCAGGATGACCACGCCCACCTGGGACACCAAAACAAAAATCTGCACCCAGGCATCTGTGAACCTAGGATCGGCCCTGCCGGGGGTTAACATGTTTTTTTAACACTATAAGTTCAGGAATACATGTTTGTGTTCCTGACCCCATAGTGTTCCTTTATGGATGTGTTTATTATTTCTTGTCTTATAGAGCAATATAATGCCAATCTAAATTAAACTGATTGTATACGCGGGTGTGATAGAAAGTCTTATAGGGTTATTCACTAAAATGAAAATTGTCAGGAATTGAATGCAGTAACTTTTGTTTCTCATGCAGAAGCAAACCAAAAAATGATTAAGGCGAAACTAGTTGTTTCCAGTTTCCAGTTTGGCTATTTTGGCCTTACATTTCATTTTTTTTTATGATGCTTCCACGTTAGAAGCAAAAGTAAACTAAATAGAGGATGCCTGTCTTACACCATTAGCAGATACTACCTGCTTTAAGCTGACAGCTGTATGACAGCTAATTATGCTGCAGAAGCCTTTGCACTGTAGCCAATCAACTTAATTTGTCAGAACAAGTGCAATGAGTGTCGATGACTCGGATATCCCGTATGCAGTGATGGCAGCGTGTATGCCCATAACACAAAGGCATTTATTCTCCAATTAGGTTCATTCCATTTTTTACCTTTGCTCCTGTGAAACATTGCTATACAAAGAAAATGTTTAATTATTTTTAAACTTGTACTAGTCATTTGAACATTATCCCCTGCAGTAAAAAATCCCCTCTTTCAGCAATATTAACTATAGAAACTGTGATTTTGCTACTATACAACAACAATTTATCTTGAAACAAAAAAAATGCTACAACCTGTACAAGACTGACATATTAAAATGATGATCAAGAAACGCTGTCTACACATTAAGCCATTCTTTGCAAAATTCACCTAATTTGCATTCTGATAAAAGATGCTATATTCTAAGATTTTTTGAGATTTTCTAAGCAGCAATACATATAATCTATCCCTGTCTTCTCTTGGTGAACTGGGTACGATAACCACCTAAATTCAGCTAAAACTTAATTTATTACATGTTGTGGAAGAATACTTAGTTTATAAATCCAAATCTGTAAAAAACATGCATACAGACATATACAACTATCCAATTCTATCTGGAATGCTGTTTCTCTGAGTATTACTATAAAAATTTTGCCAGGACTGTACACTAACTTTTATTTTCTATTATGGCAAACCATTATTCAGTCCTATATGCCACCTAAATATTCATCGTTGATCCCTGTTGACTTGTCCTCTAAAAGTTTTGTTTCAGCGGACCCCAATTTTCTGAGATGTCTGGATGACAATCTATGACTCAGTGATGCCCACTCCAGCATGGAAATGGTTAAGGTCACAAGATTTCCTGGGGCACTACAAATTGGTTGAACACATATCTCCAGTATCCTGTCGAGGCAGTGTATGCAACAATCCACACAAATTACACAAGCCCAAGGACATCTGCTGTGTGGCTATACAGACACTCTTGCTGACTACTCTTCCAATTTCTACCTCCTCCCACCTTCTCTCCCCCCCCCCCCTTTCTCTTTTTGCTACCCCCGCCCTGAGCTGTCCCCCACAGAGTTTTTGTTTAGTGGAAGAACTTCATGACATGCTGAATGAGAGAGGGGATCAAAGCGAGACATGGAGGGAGCAAGAAGAATAGCAAACTTTACTTGCGAAGACTCAGAATACAAATTTAATACTGAATCAGTGCCTCAGCTTTACAAAACCTATTGTTTTTGGAGACAGGGGTCTTGTTAATTTTTAAAATGCTAATGCGTTCTTTGACAACATTTTATTTATGGATATAAACTTTTAAACTGTAGATAAAATGGGCCATGCTTTGAACGGGCTAAAGTTTCTCTGCCACAGAGGACACTTTTAAAGAGAAACAAGAGTAATTGTATCCAGATTCACACAGTTATGACATTTTACATTACAAGAAATGGTCTATAATTTTATAACATGGGACATTTATTCCCCTGTCAAAGACATGTGAGCTTAAAAATACAGCACATAGAGGGGATCATTCAGCTGCTGTCTCTCATTGATCCTGCAGTGAGTATTGCCCTTTTTGTATTTAGTCCACACAGAGTATCCTAAATCTGCTAAGTGGCCCACTGGTGTCATCAGAGCACATTTCCTGTCAATTTTGTTATATTATAGTTGATGAGTAAAAATAACTTAATACGAAAAAGTTATTTTCAAAGATTAGTGGAACTTCAGGTACATCTTGTAACATAATGCTTGATTTTTGGCACCCTACAATGAAATATACAATCCACTTTAAAAGAACAGTCATATTTTAAAAAATAACTAATGCTAATGTAATAATCATTACATATATTGTATTCTGATTAATTTCACTGTATGTTATGGCTTTGATGAGAGAAATCATAATTAGTTTCTACCTCCGATCCAACCTTGATGTCTGACATGGTGCCACATGAATCTAATCCTAACCCAGTCACACCAGGAAATGAAACGACACTGTGCGCACACCTTGGCCAGTTGTCCTCAATATGCACTCACTGTAAGGGAGTAGCTGGAGGTAAGTTCTCTTTTCTTTTAAGAAATGCTAATGAACATTGATTAAACATTTAAATCTGCTTATTCTGATCGCAGAAAAAAATGCTTATGTAACATAAAAAAGCTTATGTAAAATAAAAATTGCCTCTGTAATATGAAGGCATATACAATGTAATTAAAGAATTCAAATGTAGGCCACAGAATCTTCCAATGCATAATCCACACTCTGAAGTTAATTCAGTATACCCAGACAATTAGTTTATAATACGAATTTGGGAAATAGCTGAGTTGGAACATTTTCTAATTTAATTATTTTTAGCTAAAATTTTAAATGTGCTTTTTTTTTTTTTCATTTTTCACAATTTCCAATGTAATAAATAACTTTAGCTGGAAAGTAGAAAAGTCCCAAGGTTTGAAAGCATACTTCTTAACGGTACAACCACACCAAGAACAATGTTGGGGGTTGGGTTCAATTTGAGGAATGACTTAAACTTTAAACTTTATTTTGGTGCATCACAGGTAGTCAGGTTATTCATGATTATAATTCCCTATTCCAAACCACTGCTTTCTAAATATACGCCATCAGAAATAACAGAATCATTATCAACATCACCATTTGAGAAAACAACATTATAAAGATCTCTGCACTGAAAATAAATAAACAAATGAAACAATAGCAGTGGTACATGTTGCACCTAAAGCCATATAAGTTAAATTCCCCTTTTGTTGTTAAATGGAAGGGGGAGGGGGAGGGAGTTAAGAACCCATTCACAATTGGCAATCATCAGTCATTTTCATGGGATTCTTCTCTTATTTGTCACAATAAGTGGGAGTTAGAAAAAGTAGGTGGGTCCATTTAGGAGCTGATCATCAGCGATGTGCCTCATTTTGGGACAAGAACTGGAGATAAAGCAAACACATGCAGAGATTAAATACTAGTAGCAGACAAAGAAAGTTACCAATACATTTTGTGGAAGCAGGGAGTGCAGGAAACATAGATATATGAGTGTTCAGGTTATTTAAAAAAATGTTATTTAAGGAACCAAGACAGCTGCTAAAAACACCAACTACGTTTAAGCAAGGAAAAGGAAAAAGGGCAGAGGCTTCAGGTAACTAACTTATTAAAACTCAGGTAAAGGTCAGTTTCCACATCTGCTCATTGGAGCGTTCACCCAAGTTCCCATCCAAAGGAATAAGTGACTGAGCTAAAGATGTCACGCAGGAAGCAGAGAAAACCTCAGCAGCTCATCTCTGACTGTGACAACTCAACATCTTCCGAAAATGGTAAGGACAGACACTTGAGCCAAGTTTGTATGTGTAAGGGCTAGCTGGACAAAACTTTTGAACTATTCAGTGGAGGATTGGCAAAGCATCATGGGAGTTGTGGTTCTACAACAGCTGGGTAGCTACCTTTTAGCCACCCTGATCCAGATGTTGATAAGAGAGGGAAAGTCTTAATAGTCCACAGGAGGGGGCGAGGAGGGGTGGGGGGGGGGGGGAGGCAAGAAAAAAAGTTCACAGTCTCTCAGTTACAGGTCTTGTAGTTTATAAAATGAGTGAATACTTATTGTTCGGCTTGTATCAAAGGGAACCTTCCAACTCTGGTCCCTGGATCCTATTTCTGCATTTAGTCTTTTGTCATATATTGCAGAGGTGTATTGCTGTACCTTTTTACTGTTGTTATGATAAGATAATGAAGTCATATGTGACTTAGTAGTATAAAAGTTCTAGCAGCCAATGTTATTTTTTAAAAACGTGTTTGGAATACAGAAAATGCTCATTTATCATTTCATTCCAACTTACATTTAAATTCAAGATTAGTGAAGAAAAAGGAAAATAGGAAACCTGTCTCTTTAGTCACTGTTGCACTGCAAAGCCCATCATGCCCATTCAGGAATTCCAGAGTGGCCACAATGGGGATTGTTGACTGCAGTAGCTGGGATAAAAGTGTTTGCTCATCTGATAATGAGCAGTTTGAAATGAAAGAATAAAGAAAAAGAAAAGCAGATGTTTTCATTGTTACTGGCAATGATCCAGAGGTTTCCTACTGTATTTTAAGCAGTTTTATGTTCCCTGAAATCTGGGTTTTAGAGTTGTATTGTGCTGTTATTTGTAATAAGCCGCAGATTATCACAAACCGAAGTGCTAAATTCAGGCCAAAATTGCTGACTAGAAATGAGTCACAACTTGGCTATTTTAGTCTGATTTTGCAATTCAATTTTGAATTCACACTCATTTACCATTTGCTAAATAAACCCCATCTTCTATATATGTCCATCATTAAAATGAGCTATAACTCTCCCTTAATGCATTTAGATATATTTATTGTATATATATATATTTACACAACTTTGATACTTAGCAAAAACATACAGATAACACACCAGACACAGAAACCACAAAATACAACTCACAAATACATATAACTTTATATATAACTATATATACCTATCACATAAGAACACCCATGCACCTATAGCAGCCATCAGAAAATATCACACATATACACATCCTACCATGCATAAAGCTTTCATTATACATACTACACTCATGACATACACAGCATCAATGTGCATATGTAACTTCTAACACCTACATGCATTACAATGTATACACCCCTTCACACATACTGTCAGCTCCACTACAATGCAACTGACATCACACAACTCCCATCACTCATACATACAGTATCCAATAAAATCAAACCATTTTCCTTCTGGCACCCATAAACTCCACATAACCATATAATCTAGTAATATCCATTTTTAGTAACCATGAATTCCCATATTATTATTCTTTTCCCAGACTACTTCGCATTAGGTTGGATTGCTCAGATAAAACATCTCTAGCGTAGAAATACTATAAAGGTTAATTACTTGGACAATCTATCCTTCTACCTTTCTGGAAAATGTGGATCAAAATAAAGTTTCTTTAAAAACCTAGTTTTAAATGTAGCGGGATTAAGTTAACTATCCTACTTTTATCTGTGTCAGGTCAACTTGAATCATGAATAGTGTATAGTCACTTTGGCAACAAGACAATACAATATAATAAGATATCTCATTGCAGACACTATGCAGTATTTTGATACTGAAGGGGCAGGTTGTGTGTTCCTGACTTAGAATATGACAATCACCTTCTAAATTCTTAGAAAGAATAATTTAAAAAAATGTGTTATACAAAACTTGGAAATACAACCATACATACATTTGCAGCATTGCCGTTTTCATCTAAGCTCAACTAATCAATACATTATTTAAAGGCTGTCCAACAAACATATTCTGTGTGGATCTTGTTGGCAAAATAAATGATCTAGTAGGGTTTACATAATGTGTTATAGCAAACAAAAACACACAACTAATATCTTCCATATTTGACTGTGGTTATTATTTGTGTTGCATCTTCAAGCTTTTAATTACGGTATATCTTTATATCTTTTAGAGGTTATTCACACATCAGTAAAAAAAAAAAAATAGCATTCGCTTAAAAAATGTTTATGAATGTGATGAAATAGTATAGGAATAAAAATTAGACTGTGCATCACCAGGAATTCAGAGTGAGGCCAGTTTTAGACTGAACTAGCTGGAGTTGGTATAAAGTCAGCTGTCTTAAATTCAGTTGTTGCGGCCAATGTAAAATTAACTTTTTTAACAGTTCACATTTAAGTAAAAAATCTCTGTAAGTTTAATGTCTCAAAGCATGTTGCGTGCTTATATGAAGACATGAGAATATTTGTAATGCATTTATATTTTTAATAGTTACAGAGAGTAAAGTAATTGTTTGTTTGTTTTTCAAAGATGTAAAATAAGGAAGAAATGCAGTCATGGGAAGCAGTCAGGTCAGCAAAGGAAATACTCACTAAAGAGTGAAACAATTAGAAACAATGATCCATGACAATAGACAAGCCAACAGAATCATTTCTGAAATATTTCTAAAAACCAGTAGCATATATATCAAAGTAGCGATCCCATCAAGGGATTTTGTCCTGGAGAGTTTGATAAAATCTTGGATTTAGTCAAGGTAAAGGTATTAACTAACTCTGCTATTTTAAGAAAAAGTTGTGTATGAACATCAATGTGCACTCCAATTTTTCTTAATCTAATGCTTTAGTTTTAGCTGAATTGTTATATTTAAAATTCACTATGAGATTTTATCAAACTCTCTGGGACTCTGTGTTTAGTGACCAACAATCCCTTGATGTGAGCGTTACTTTGATATATATGCTGCCGGTTCTGAGAAATATTTTTATAATTATTTTATTGGCTTGTCTATTGTCATGGATCGTTGTTTCTAATTGTCTCTTTTTAGTAAGCATTTCCTTGCTGACCTGGCTGTACAAAGGTATAGTCCAACTCTGCTGTTTTTTTTTTTTAAAAAAGGGGTGTGTGAACATCAACGTGCAGTACAATTTTTCTTAATCTAATGCTTTAGTTTTAGCTAAATTGTGGACTTTTTTGGCCTTAAATTTGAAATTCACTGTGAATTCCCAACAACCCTCACTTAAGTGAATAACTTTGTGTGTTTTGGCAGAAGGTAAACACAGGCTGCTTGACACTTTATGTGCGCCTCACACTTAATCACAATTTTAAAGTGGCACAACTACGCTATTTAGTGAAGTGACCCCTACTATATATACTATAGTATATATACTATAATATATGTACTTCAAACTCACTTAAAACACTTAGACATGTAATAACTGAAATATAATTTACTACAAGGCAACACAATGTTAAGTATGAAAAGCTCGCCCCTCCCCTCCTCTTCCCCCCCCCCCCCCACCCTCCCCCCCCCCCCCCCCCCCCCCCCAGTTTTCTAAAATATTTTTTTTCTAAAAAGGATACAGTAAATACATTAGGGAGGTTCATATATTTTATAAGGCACTCCAAAAAGTAAAAAATATAATGTTCTAAAGAAGTAATATACATGAATCCTTATTTGTATTAAAAAATATCATAGGACTTTGAATCTGTCAGATGTACTGAGTCCACTAATTTGCATGATGTAAAGTTGGCAACTGAACAATGTGTTTTGCAAGTTCCAGAAATGTAGCACACTAATGGCAATAAATAGACGTGTGCCCCGATTTTCTGCACCCCATCATACTGTGGCAAATCTACATGACCTTGACAAGTACTTGACTTTAACCTTCAGCTCAAAATATGTCAAAAGTCCTACAGATAATTTAAAAAGTTCTCTCTCTTTTTTTTTCTATAAATTGGACTCAAATTCAGGTACATTTAGTATTTTACAGAGACCTGCATTTCAGAAAACTATGAACAATCCTATGTCTTTAAATAATACATTAGGATGATGTTGTGGCACTGTGATGCCAAAAAGGAGACTGTATACTCTTTGAAATTTATAAATGATAAAATGTCAATATAATTTAAAGGTGCACAAAAGCACTTGATTTGGCATTTACTCATTGTACAGCGCTATGGAATATGTTGTCACATACATAATAAGGAAGGCAGGGCCACACACAGAGTGGATGAGTAGAAGGCTTGCTGCATCGCAGAGTCAGAAACAGCACTAAGGATGGGAATTGAGGGGGGCTGACTCCATTCTCAGCTCATTGGGTTGGGACACTTTCTTTGCATTGTCACAGTGATGAGAGGGGGCTTTTGTGACTCACAACCTTAGTTCAGCCAGCTGCAAAATTTCTTTCCCAGGGTCTGAATAGAAAAATATTGAGGGGAGAGGAGGGGGAAGCAATAGCAGAGCCAGGGTAGAGGGGGAAGGAATCAATAAGGACTGTGGAAGTGTCTTTAACACACAGGGGAAACTGGCTCACTTGGATTATTCATGTCACAAAGATACAGGAGACAGGCTACTGACGCTTATTCATGACTGCGTCTTGACATACATACACATAGACATTTCTTGAACCCATGTGTGTGCACTACTGTTACACTGTTTGAAATATTCTATTGTGCATATGTAAGTTTCCAGCATGTGCATGTACGTGTGTGTGTGTATGCAGTTCATGGGTGTTTTATAAACATTCGGATAACCAAACATTGTTATGTGTGCAACATGGATCATACAACAAAGCCTCTCTTGTGAGTATGCAACTTCTAAATAAAACATTTCCACAATCTCCTTTGTGTTTGTGTATGTGACATACATACACTGAGGGATATAGAGTGAGAACAACATTGTTGGAGGTCCCTCGGTCCCTGTGCGTGTGTGTGAGTTTGTTGGCAGTCCTATAATTAAGAATTTTATACTGAAGAAACCTTTCTTCATAACTTACACACATAATAGAAAAGGCCTCATCTAGGCACTACAGCCTGCTAGAGTTAGTACATATGTCAAGAAAATCTTTGCACCAGAGAACAACAAAAACCTCAAAATGGTCAGGTCATAGTTAGTTTAAATTAACCCTGTCTCATTCAGGGTTCTCTGTATACTTTGCCACTATCTTTTTTCTTTTTTCTCCATAGAACTAGCGATGTGTAAAAGGAAGCCTTTTCCCCCCAGGGTGTCAAGTTTGACAAACCCTGACGGTGGAAGAGCTGCCTGTTGTCAAGTTTTGTAAGCTTAAGACTTTAACTTAAGACAAAGAAGTCTCTCCTTTGTCTTATGATCATTTTTAATTACGTCGGAATTCCATTGAAATTCCAACACCGGTGACAAGCATATCTTCATGAAATACTCAGAAGTGACAGAACCACTTTACTGTATCCTTTTCATAGATGGTAGAAACAATGCTCACACATTAAACACTGGATGTTTTAAAAATCGAAGTTTCAAGATATACTTTAGCATCAGCTAGAAATCTGGCAGTCTTCACCTTGAATATTCTTGTAAAAGTATTCTTTCATGCCAGTGAGAAAAATATGGATAGTACCCAAGCTGTAGAATCTCACAGGTAAAAGTTCAATATAGCCATGTCAGCAGTTAGTTGGGCAATAACAACAACTAGTCATTCAGGAAGTGTCTCCCAAGGGACCTATTCTGCATCAGGGCTCAAAGTGTCCCTCACCACTAGCAATTGTGATTAGAAATTGACACCTTGTGAGTATGCCATGGCTTTCAGGTGAGTCATTTTAAGGCTTGTCTAGTAGCACTAACATAACACAAGTGATACTTACGTGCGTCATCCAAGATAGCTGTAACAGCGCATGCAAGGAGATGTATTCACTGTCTCCCAAAGGATATGTTCAGCATTATCACACAAGTGTGATAGTACATATAAATAACTTATGTATATACACATATTTTGCAGCATTTTACCAAGCGCAATATGATTTTTTTCTCAATATTAAAATTGGATAAATTGCATGACAGTTATTTTTATTAAACTTGCGAGAGTTTATTTAATCTGCCCACTTAAACTCTGCAGCATTACTGATAACTAGGGTCCAGCCAAATGTAATGCAAAGCAAAAAAACACATTTGCAAAAAGTTCACGTTTCTAGAAACCATTAAGTCAAACAAGGTTATTAGGTAACTCCAAATTTTCTTGCATTAAAGGGACACTATAGTCACCTGAACAACTTTAGCTTAATGAAGCAGTTTTGGTGTATAGAACATGCCCCTGCAGCCTCACTGCTCAATCCTCTGCCATTTAGGAGTTAAATCCCTTTGTTTATGAACCCTAGTCACACCTCCCTGCATGTGACTTGCACAGCCTTCCATAAACACTTCCTGTAAAGAGAGCCCTATTTAGGATTTCTTTATTGCAAGTTCTGTTTAATTAAGATTTTCTTATCCCCTGCTATGTTAATAGATTGCTAGACCCTGCAAGAGCCTCCTGTATGTGATTAAAGTTCAATTTAGAGATTGAGATACAATTATTTAAGGTAAATTACATCTGTTTGAAAGTGAAACCAGTTTATTTTTCTTGCAGGCTCTGTCAATCATAGCCAGGGGAGGTGTGGCTAGGGCTGCATAAACAAAAACAAAGTGATTTAACTCCTAAATGACAATGAATTGAGCAGTGAAATTGCAGGGGAATGATCTATACACTAAAACTGCTTTATTTAGCTAAAGTAATTTAGGTGACTACAGTGTTCCTTTAACTCATAATGGCAAAACGGATTCACAAATAGCCATGTTGGTTATCTTGACTTCAGGTTTTGCATTTGGATTTATTTCTAAAAAAATGTGTTTATTTTACTAAACTCAGCAGAGCTTTGGGCCAATTCTGTAATTTTAATGACGTGAGTTTAAAGAGTTGTTGAGGTGATACATGAAGTTTCCACATTTTGTAGCGAAAAGCTGCATTAAAAATGGGTCTTGGAAATCAGTGCATAGAGACTGACCCAACTGTACCCCAGTGATGAGATTCCACTCCAGCTCTTTTTGTCAAGATAATTAAAGGGAAGCTGAATAGAACTTAAAAATGAAATGTGTGTGTATAATTCTGAGTGTGCATATGAATATGTGTATGACCCAATGTGTGTACATGAATGTTTATTTGTGTACCTGAATGTGTTTATGGGTGTGTGCCTTACACTGTATGTTGAAAAGGTTTTTAAAGATTTTGTGCTATTTGGAATGAGCAGTGGATTATAGTCTGTGATGAACATCTTTTTTTCCTTGGTACACATAGAGTCTAAGGGGGCTATCTATCCTGAGTGTAATCTCAACTAATTTATACTTATGCTGTAATTGCGCTGCTGCAGATAACTGGCTTAAAGCACAATTTTGTCCAAGGAAGGTTCCTTTTCCTTTAGGAAACACTATAGGCGTCCAGATCACTACATCTCAATAAAGTGGTTTTAATACCATTCTCCCCTCCACCCCCTCCCCGTTTTAGCCCTGAATGTGAAAACACTGCTGTTCTGCAGGAAGACAGTGTTTTCATTTCAGGGGTTAACCTGCCTACGGTGACTGTCATAGTGACACTTCTGTAAAATTGCAGAGTAAAACTATGTTATTTCATTCAGATGGTCTGAGAATACTATCTGATTGGTGCAGCGTGGCATTTGGCCACACATGCGCCCTTGCCTCCCAATGCTCGATGATCTCAACCACGGAGGCGCAGCCATACGCAGACATAGCAGCACAGCATCGAAAACAAGGCAAGTTAACTCTCGAGGAGTTAATGTTTAACCCTCTGGGAGGAGGCCTGTCACCTAAATGGTGATTAGGGCACTGTAGTGTTCGTAATGCACATTTGTACAAAAGGCATAACACTTGCCATCTGTATCAACTTGCTAGCTTCCTCTTTGAGCAGGATTGCTCCTCCTGAAGGCTGCTATTATGGTAGTATCACATATTGCTAAGTCTGTAGCTTTCAACACATCAAGAAAAATAATTACATCATAATGACATAACATCTAAACTAATGACCTATCTTACTTTAGAGAATTTTGCTTGTAACAGATAGTATTTAAGAAAGAATACCATCACTCACACACAAACTGTCAGATGAGCTGAGTTTTTGTTTATTCTGCCTGCTCTGAATACTTATTGTATTTCTGAATGAGAGGTAGCGAAACAAAAACAGGAAATGCTAAGTCACAATTTGTGAGTGGAAGCATTTCCAGATATTCCTGGACTCTTTTAAACCATCTGGCATTATTCCAGCATGTGGAACTCAATTTAGGCTTCAATTTATCCACATAGGTGAATGTCTTTATCAGACACTTTACATTTTCAGTAAATATACAGTGTGAGTAAAGTACAAATATTACGTAGACCAAAAATTAAAAAAAAACAACAAACAAATGATGGAGCAGAGTAACTAGATTTACAGCCATTCTTTACTTTTCTTTTTTAGAACCCAAAATATTGATATTTTGGGTAAAAATATGAATTTAGATATAGCCTGTATAGAAAAAAAAAATCAGCAAAAAAAAAAGTCAAGTTCTATAATCTGATATTATGAAGAATGGCATCAACCTTCAGCTCTTCTGACATTTTACATATTCGGGGACATTTTTTTTATGGTATGTTACTGAGATGAGTACAACGGCTTCAGCTGGCATCCCTGAAATAAATGCAAGTATATGTAAATCTTTCCAAAGGGTTAAGGAACATTCCTAATAAATATAAGAAGCAAAATGAGAGTAGGTAGTGAAATTTGTTTAATCAATCATGGTCTTAATGAGACCATATACTATAAAGAACAGTAAGGACAATTATAAACATAAAACTGTGGACAGAGTTATCCTGGTTCAGTAAATATAGGGGTTATTTTGATCAAGACCCTGGGAATCAAGCACACACACACACCTTAAATGTATTACTGAGACACAAAATCTTGAATGGATCCAATCCAGATCAACTTTTTCAACTTTTTTTCAGTTAATGTTTGTGATATATTTTTCTAAATGTATTCAGGGCCGTCTTTAAAGCGGGGCAAACAAGGCCCCGCAATGTATTTGAGCCCCATGGACCCGGAGGTGTGGCTCGCACACAAAGCAAGGAGGCCCACTGGGTGGCCCATGCACTAAGGGCCACCCGATGGGCAAGTGTCAGCAGGGGCCCGGTCGGGCGCTGTGCCACTTAAACAGTGCGACTGGGCCCCTTTCTTTTCGTCAGCTGGCTGGGAGGAAGTGACTGCCGCGGGTCACTTCCTCCCACAGAGAAATCAGAGCGCGCGGGAAGGGGAAGGCAGAGAGTAGGGGTACAGGCCGGGAGTGCCAGAGCCTAATGCCCAACTGCCTCAACCTGTTACTGGACCCCAGGGAAACCACCCTCATGAAAAAGGTAAGAACCTGGATGGTGACTCGGTGTAAATAGAGCATGTGTGTGTGTCAGTATGT
Source organism: Pelobates fuscus (assembly GCF_036172605.1). Lineage (NCBI taxonomy): Eukaryota > Metazoa > Chordata > Amphibia > Anura > Pelobatidae > Pelobates > Pelobates fuscus. The sequence continues at coordinate 186,486,716 of NC_086321.1, read as the reverse complement.
CTGTGTGTGTGTATCAGTATGTCTGTCTGTATGTTTGATTGTGTCAGTATGTATGTGTGTGAATCAGCATGTCTGTCTGATTGTGTCAGTATGTCTGTGTATGTGTGTCAGTATGTCTGTCTGTGTGTTTGTGTCAGGATGTCTGTCTGTTGGTGTGTGTGTGTCAGTATGTCTGTCAGCATGTGGGTCAGTATATGTGTCTGTCAGTGTATGTGTCAGTATGTGTGTCAGTATGCCTGTCAGTGTGTGTCTGTCAGTATTTGTGTCTGTCAGGTATGTGTCCATATGGCTGTCAGTCTGTCTGTCTGTTTGTGTGTGTGTTTCTGTCAATGTGTGTCAGTATGTTTGTCAGTGTGTGTGTCAGTATATGTGCCTGTATCTGTCAGTGTATGTGTCAGTATGTCTCTCAGTGCGTGTCAGTATGTCTGTCAATGTGTGTCAGTATGTCTGTCAGCGTCTGTGTGTGTCAGAGTGCATCTCAGTATGTCTGTCAATATATGTGTCAGTATGTCTGTCAGTGTGTGTGTCTGAGTGAGTCAGTATATGTGTGTGTGCCAGTATACGTGTCTGTCAGTGTATGTGTCAGGATGTCTGTCAGTGTATGTGTCAGTGTATGTGTCTGTGTGTGTGTATGTGTATGTGTGTCAGTATGTCTGTCAGTGTGTGTGTCTGAGTGAGTCAGTATATGTGTGTTTCAGTATATGTGTGTCAGAGTGTCTGTGTGTGTCAGTATCTCTTAGTGTATGTGTCTGTGTGTGTCAGTATGTATGTCAGCATATGTGTCTGAGTATCTGTTTGCTGTCATTGTGTATCTGTGTGTCTATCTGTATGTAGTCAGTGTGTGTATCTGTGTATCTGCATGTGTGTCAGTGTGTGTCAGCATGTGTGTGTATCTGCGTGTGTGTTTATGGGGCAGTATATGTGTATATGTGCATGCATCTCAGCATTCAAACACTAACACGACACACAAATACATCCTGCATTCAAACTTCAACACTTTATACAAGCACACTCCTTCAATGAAACGACAACAACACATACAAATACACCTATGTGTTAAACACCCAAATTACATGTAAACACACCCTTGCATTCAAAAATCAAAACTACTTATAAATGCATGCTTGCATTCAAACACCAACACCACATGCAAACACACTCCTACATACACACAAGCATACTCCATACAAAAACATACTTACATTCAAACACACAAACACTGCTCAGTGTTAAATACAACCCTATAAGCATGGGAAAATGTAGAGACCCAGCTGTCAAAGCATTGTTAGAGCTGCACGACAGATGGGGATTTACCTTTTGGCCACCCTTGCGATAAGAGGCACAAAAAATTCTTGCACCAGGGTCCTCTCTACTTTAGTGCCACCACTGCAATGGGGTGTAGGGTGTGATTGCATGCCAGTGAGCGGTAGATGGGGGACAGGGTTCAGGTGGGCCAAGCTAATGCTTGCCCAAGGTCCATTCATTATTAAAGATGGCCCTGAATGTATTTTCTGTATTTTCTATGCAGTGAAAGGTTAACTTTAATTCGGGATGGACTAATTTGGATTCAGCAGTGAAACTTCAGAGGCATGATCTATACACAAAAACTGCTTCATTAAAGGGACACTATAGTCACCTGAATAACTTTAGCTTAATGAAGCAGTTTTGGTGTATAGAACATGCACCTGCAGCCTCACTGCTCAATCATCTGCCATTTAGGAGTTAAATCCCTTTGTTTATGAACCCTAGTCACACCTCCCTGCATGTGACTTGCACAGCCTTCCATAAACACTTCCTGCAAAGAGAGCCCTATTTAGGCTTTCTTTATTGCAAGTGTTGCTTAATTAAGATTTTCTTATCCCCTGCTATGTTAACAGCTTGCTAGACCCTGCAGGAGCCTCCTGTATGTGATTAAAGTTAAATTTAGAGATTGAGATACAATTATTTAAGGTAAATTACATCTGTTTGAAAGTGAAACCAGTTTTGTTTTCATGCAGGCTCTGTCAATCATAGCCAGGGGAGGTGTGGCTAGGGCTGCATAAACAGAAATAAAGTGATTTAACTCCTAAATGACAGTGAATTGAGCAGTGAAATTGCATGGGAATGATCTATACACTAAAACTGCTTGATTTAGCTAAAGTAATTTAGGTGACTATAGAGTTCCTTTCAGCTAAAGTTGTTTTGGTGACTAGTGTCACTGGCAAGTGATAACCTTCTCCAGTATGATGCTTGGTTTAAGAAGTGATGTTGTACAACTGAGTTGTATACATTGACTGGCACCTTTTTCTGTCATCCTGTCCCTGTGTTAATTCAATAAAAGAATTAGAAGCAATGTCAGTCAGAAAAGTAACGTGTCAGTATGACTCACACAAGGCAGGGGCTCCCTTATTCTGCCACTGTACACAATAGAAGTTTGTATGCGTCTGTCAGTCATGTACACGTCTACAAAGAGATGATCTATTTCCCATTAGATTTCCATGTTTTTAATATACAGGGGAACGCTCTTTCAATTCTTATGTTCCCCCTTTCATATGCAATAGCACACGTTGAAAACAAATCCAGGACATTGCATTTCTGGTATGGTTACTATTATAGAATTACGAATATGCTCTCTGCCTGACCCCTAAGCATAGAAAGGAATTGCCTCGAACATTGATTATAAAAGATAGGAACGCTTGCATGACAAATAGCCAGCTGATCATCCTTTGCAGCTTATTGCAAAGCTGGACAAAAGGTAGAATCCCAGATATCATAGGACTACAACTCCCAGTTGCTTTCCAGTCATGAGACAACCATTTGATCACCCCTGGCTCATTGTCTCAAACACCTATAACAGGTACGTGTTTCACCCAGTCTGTCATACAGATGTATACATTCAGGCCTGTAGAAGATAAAAGCAAATTCCAAACAGCAGATAGCTTAGTATGGAGTACCCTCTCTTCCCAGGCTGTGTACCCCTAGCCAATTCAACAAGTTTAATTAAGCTCGAAGAACCCAGGAGTAAATTAGCCAGAACAAGGGACAGTTACCATGAAAGGATTACCATATCAATGCTTGGCTCTTGTGTGAATACAAATCAATTACCAGGAGCTGTGAAGCTGGCTTTTCTCTCCAGAGTATTAATGCCTGACAAAAGCTGGGATACAAAGAAAGCCCTGTTAAATGAAGAGAGAGTGTGTGTTTTTGTGGGGAGGGGGGCAGATAGAAATGAGGGGCTTCACAGTAAAAATATGAGGGAAGGAGGGGTATTGAGGTGCCCAGTTACATTGGATTAACTCTTTTTAATATTATGATATGTATGTTAAAACTCTTGCATGTCCTATTTCAGTGACAAGTTTTAGCACCCAAGATGTTTCTGAACTACATTTCCCATGATGCTTAACTATGTGTTTATTTGAATCACTCTATGTGTTCATTTGACAATTGTGTGCTTTCCCCAAGTCTTTAAAATAATTACAGGCTAATTTACAAATTGTCTTAAAAAATTATAGTACATCACTATAGAATATGTTATCAATTTAAAACAAACACTGTCAAAAAAAAACCCACTTTAATGCTTCACTGTTCAAATTACTCAAATTAGCTAACGACTTTCCTCATTTGGAAGTCTGTAAACAACTAATTTTGATTTGTTCACATCTTTTATAAGCTTTCTGCATATAATTACACATGCTGACTTTTTACGTGTAAACATAGCAACAACATAACTTGTTGTCATAACAACAAGTTATGTAAAATAAATACCTAATTTATAGCTTTTTAAAGTAGAAGGAATCCACACACTTCTTGGTCAGAAACACAAGGTGCAAAACAGACCGAGGCTGGCATACCCCAGTACACATGTAAAATAACAGAGATGGTACAGTCACTCATGGGTGACTAATAAGGCAGTTTTAATGAAGATCAGTGCATATTACAAACAGCAACATTTTGACCTTTAAATTAGGTCTTTAAGAAACCCTTGTGTCCCTTCCTCCCTCCCACGGTGAAGGAAGTCTTCCCTCCTCCCAATACCTTCTGAATTTTTTTAAAATCCCGCCCTTACTCTCCCCATTTCTTCTTCGGCTCAGAGCGAGCGCATGCGCCCTGAGCTGGTAAAATGGTCCAATCCAAGGGTCCAAATGACGCGGTTGCGCCGAATAGCACTGGGAGATTCTCCTGATGCTGGATTAAGGTAATTAAGGTAACTTTATTTTAAAAACAGTCTTTAAGTGATTTTGTAGGGGGGACTGATAGAATAATGCCAATAGGGCATTATTCTATCATAAATGAAAAATGATTGGAGAAACCATTTAATAAAAACTTACACATATTTATTTATACAATACATACTACTTAGACGTCATTTTATTTATATATATATATATATATATATATATGTATATTTATTTAATTATAAAATATTTTACTAGTAATGATACATGGAGAATTCTCTCGTTTTCAAGTATGTCCTGGGTATATATGTAACTCATATGTTCATTTCTTTGTATCTGCAGGAGACACGGCAGGAGAAGATGCTCAAGTTTGCCTGAAGTGCTGTGCGCAGTTTGATGAGCCGTCTGATTTTGCCAGGCATAAGGAATCTTGCTCCATGGACAACCATGTTGTGGTCATAGTAGAGAACCAAGAAGAATCAGGGAAAGGCTTTCATACAATTATTAGTGAAGGATCTGTTTCACGACCTGTGACTCCAAATACTATGACAACTGGAAATAAAACAGACACTATTCAACAAGCTGAGAGAGATACAGGAATTATGGGTGCCATGAGACAAGATATAGGTAAAAAGGGGGTAGGCCCATCACAACGTTTCCTTATTCCCAGTGGAGGCTTAATTGTGGAAGGTGTGACAGGGCCAAAGGTTGGGATGGCTCCAGTGAGTCAGGAAGCTTTTCCTTCTGGTCAAACAACTGCAGCCCCAATAAATATCCCAATGATACTGGAAGAATTGAGAGTTCTGCAGCAACGGCAGATTCATCAAATGCAAATAACTGAGCAGATCTGTCAACAGGTGCTTATGCTTGGCTCTCTCTCCATGCCACCATTGGCACATACAACATCTTCATCTGATGGATCTCCTGGGGCCAAGTCTCTTCCGATCTTCAGTCCGTCAACACAATCTCAGCCTGTGCCAGAAACAGCAAAGACTTATCCTGGAGAAGACACCACCAAGCAGCCTTTTCTTCATATTTACAACACAGTAGGACAGCCATTTAGTGGCAGAAATATTCCAAATGTGAAAGACAAGTTGTTTGGAGGATTCTGTGACAAGCTTTCTCCAGTAAGTGCATCTCTTCCAAGCTCACCAACCAGTCAACTGATATCCCCACATTCAGTTTTTCCTCCAGGTTTACCTACTTTGCCAGGAGCATTATTTTTAGGTGCAAGAGTATTGGAGACTGCCCCAAGCCTACTTAAACAAAAAAACAGTGAGCCATTACGTGGTGAAAGCCAACAGGACAGGTCATCAGGAAGACATAAATGCCGTTTCTGTGCAAAGGTTTTTGGAAGTGACAGTGCCCTTCAAATTCACCTACGTTCTCATACTGGTGAAAGACCATACAAATGCAACATCTGTGGAAATCGTTTTACCACAAGAGGCAATCTAAAAGTACACTTCCATCGACATCGAGATAAGTATCCTCATATTCAAATGAATCCAAATCCTGTTCCTGAGCATCTAGACTATGTTCTGTCAAACACAGGCCTTCCCTATGGTATGTCAGTACCTCCAGAGAAAGCAGAAGAAGAGACGCTAGACAAAAAGCCTCTTTTGCCACCAGTGATGACCACAGAAAGTCTAAATCTTTTTTCTGGTTCAAGTAGTCAGGGACTTCCATCACTTAGCAAGTTGGTACTCATGAAAGCTGGAGATGGAACTCCAACACTAAAGAGTCCGATTGGTTTTCCTAAGACAAAGGCTGATGAAAATACTCCTCCAGGAGAAAGGTCAGAAATGGTAGGATCCGGTGTCAGTGGAAGAATGCAGCTCAGCAAGTTAGTTACATCACTTCCAAGTTGGGCACTATTAGCAAGCCACTTTAAAACAGGGGCATTTCCTTTTTCGTACACAGTTGAACCACTGGGATATTCAGAAACCTCAAAGCTACAACAACTTGTAGAAAAAATTGACAAGCAAGCAACTGTCCCTAACCAATGTGTTATCTGTTTAAGGGTGTTAAGCTGTCCCCGGGCTCTCAGGCTTCATTATAACCAACATGGTGGAGAAAGACCATTCAAGTGCAAAATATGTGGGAGGGCATTTTCTACAAAGGGCAACTTAAAGGCCCACTTTGTGGGTCACAAGTCTAGTTTATCATCAAAGCCTCAGAATTCATGTCCAATATGTCAGAAGAAGTTTACAAATGCTGTTACTCTCCAGCAGCACATAAAAATGCATTTAGGAGGGCAAATCCCAAATGGTGAACTTATGGACATAGGTGGAAGCAAAAGTGAATGCATAGAGGATAAGAGTATCCCAGATTTTTCAGATGAAATTAGTACAGATGAAGAATCTTTGGTTGGTAGTGAATCAGAAAATGATAAAACAGCACTAGTTGATTCAGAAATCTCCAGTTTAGAAGGTGATGCGGCCAATGCTATTGTCAAGAAAAATGAAGAAAATAGCATAACTTCTTCTGTTGCCCCTCAGCTCACACCATATGCAGCCAAAGAGTCAAGTACATCACCAGAACTTACTGTTGACAATAAGCCAGTCTCAGAAACTATTCCAAATTATATAACTGATGAACAACCAATGAAAGATATTGAATGCGCAATAGAACCTGAATCAAGTATAAGTCCCCAAAACACAAATGTGAAAACCACTGGGGATGAAAGTAGCACAGAAAAGGAAAATGATCCTGAACTAAATCTATGTAATAAAACTGTGGGAAGTCCACATCAGAAGGAAACTCACATATGCACACTTTGTTCAGACAGACTTCCTAGTAGTGAATCACTGGAAGAGCATACCAAGTACCACACCAAAGATGGGCTGTTCCACTGCCTAGTTTGCAAGCAAAGCTTTTTGGAGGCATCCATTCTGAAGAAGCATGTTCTGCATGCACACCAGGTGAGCCATTTCTTCCCTCCTCAGCTGACCAGCAGCCCAAAATGCCCAAATGGAGACTTGCCACCTCCAGCCCAAACCTTTCTGGTGAACTCAGTGAAGAGTGAAGTGGTAAGCCCACCCCAGACATTGGCACTAGTCCAGTTTCCTCGGCTGGCGGTACCCTCATCCCTTTCCCCTCCTTTGAGACGCAGCCCTAAGCAGCATCTGTGCGTAGTATGTAAGAAGACGTTCTCCTCGGCCAGTGCCTTGCAGATTCATGAAAGGATACATACAGGAGAGAAGCCTTTTTCCTGCAATATGTGTGGAAGGGCGTTCACCACACGGGGGAACCTGAAGGTAGGTACCCACCCAAGTTGCAGTGAGCAGGAAAAATACCCTAGGCTCTTCTTGTGAAGCAGCCATCATCTTAAATGCCAGCTATGTGACAGTAGTTGTAATATCTTAGCACAAAATTGACAGTCTAAGCTAAAAAAAAAACCTTTAGATTTATTACAAATATCAAGCAATTCATTTCTGAATATTTATAATAGTCATATTCTTTTTATTTATTTACTTACATTTTTTTTACAAATAGGAGTTAAATGATCAGTGTAAATATGATGAGGCATTTCTGGTAATATTCTAATATTAATCTGCTCAAAGAATAAATATATGCTACCTTGTGTCTTGTGTTCTGCCCAATGCACTTCTCACAAGCTATTTAAAATATGTTGGTTTATTTCCAACCATTGCAATTTCACCAAACTCATATTATATTAATACTATAATATTGTCTATGCAATATCTACTCTCGTTATTAATCTGGTGTGTGCTAGAAAAATTTAATAAAAAATATATTTAAATAATTTTATATATATAAATATATATATATATATATATATATATATATAAAGGCATGTATTGTACCCTTTAAGTGCACATCACTGACTAGTCCCATTTTTTTAATTGAGAGGTGAATAATATAACATCCGTTGTCATTTTTAGGTCCACATGAGCACACATGTATGGAGCACTAACAACTCTAGAAGAGGAAGGCGTCTCTCTCTGGATAACCTTGGTCCGCTATTTTCAGGAAGCCCTGTGAAATTGCATGACTTTCTGTCCAAAGATATCCCCACCCAGTTGGTTGGAGTCAACCCATTATCTTTTTGGAATCAATATACAGCCTATCTTACAAGTGGCCCTCTCCCAACAAGTGGAAGCGTTACCTCTGCGGCAGCTGTAATTTCACCACCTGCTTTGCTTGGCTTGCAAACAGCTAAAGTTGGAAGCATTCCTGTGGGAGAGCTAGCAGAAGTCAAAGAGAGAAAAACTGCAAACACTGAAGCTCCATGTGACAGTTTGACAAAAGAAGAGAAGTAGATATACTGGAATTAGTCCCAAAAACATGCTGAGACAATGCGCAAATAGTGAGCAGTGGGTATGATCCCTGGAGACAGCCAACTGAGACAATGTTGGGTAGCTTTAGGTGTCCCTTTTTTACAACCACATCCTCCTCAACAAAAAGAAGACTCACCACAGCATACTTACATGTTAAATTGTTATCTGAGATAGCAGTTTGTACAGAATGTATATGACAATGACAAGTAAATGTATTGATGCATCCCATAAATATCTGATTTGATAAAATGAGGATAATCAGAGGCAAAAACAAGTTTGCTCTGAAATCCATCAATTTTTACTTACACATCGATTCTTTTTTTACATATGGCCTCAACTTCAGATGATGTGTTGTGGGCTGACAGATGGTAAACATATGAAGTCTCTGATAACAACTATTAAAATAAGGATTAGAAATTTGACTGTATATAAAATTCTGAAATCTACTTTAAATCAACCACAATGAGATATGTAAAAGTCTTTACAGACACTGACAATACTAGAAGAATGTAAAACTCACTATCAATTAAAACCTACTTACTGCAGAATAAGTGTTAATCTGGGTTTGGAGTGCAATAGCACGCCCAAGTCCTTTGTGATAATTCTCAAGATCGCAAACTTTGGCTCTCCAGCTGCTGTGATTAAATGTCTCCAATGTTTCTGAGCCAGTCTATTCAAATCTAAAGATATTCTATTATAGAAACATTCACAATCGACATTCACAATCGAGAACGTCCTAACAATCAATCCTGTGCATGATCGAAATCCAGATTTCCAATAATATCATGGAGCATAGAAAATCTACAGCTGTCAATCACTTCCACAAAGGATCAGGCTGTTTTTTTAGTCTTCTAAAATGATGTTCATTTAACCCATTAAGGGCCAGGTCAAATGTTACACTGACTGTGTTGTAATTACAGTCTGGTCCCTAAAGACGTTATGCCAGAATGAAATGTCCTTATTTATTCTCGACAGCTCCACACATCCTTTGGTCATCAAATGAGTGCCTCATTTTCGGTTAAGATCCTTAAAGAACTGTTATGACAGCATAGACAGTTATTGGTTCTTCAAGAAGTTAATCCACCCAAGTTACTGGTTAAGATCGTGTGTTATAGGCATCAAAATGGCTTTTTGTTAGTGAAGTAGTAGAGATGAAGCCATTACTTAAACATTCATTCTCATTAGTCCCATGCATGCTTTGACCCATACTATGATCAATCACTCATATTAACAAACACTAGTGTTACTCTGGGCCTTGTAATTCTGTGTTAACTCTGTGTTCATGCTTTCAAGCCTCAGATTGAAATAGTAAGACATGTTTCATCTGCTTTACCCTCGTGTATTCTTCTTGTAGGCTGTGAAATATCTTCCTAACATGGATGATGTATATGGGATATTGTTGGGTGTGCTAGGATAGCACAAACCTTTTGGAGACACTAGCCAGGTGTTCAGATAGTTTACATCAAATGTTTCATGCTTAATAAATTTAAAGGGTAAAAAAATACAGCAGACTGTTGTTGCATTTTGTTGCAAGATTATTTATTAAATAAGAAACAGAAGTGAATTGCAAAATGTACCTTAATCTAGCCGAGTTAGAAAACAAAATTTGTGCTGGAGAATTTGTCTAACTTAACTTTGGCTATATCCACCAGGCATAAAGCATATATTTTAAACACCAAGGCAATAGGTCTACACTTTGCACCTCAATGAAGAAGGTGGTGAGACTTCTGCAAACTATAGTTAGCATACAAGTAAATGCTGAGAAACTACAAATTCTGTAGTCCTCGATTCATGGGAGGTCAACAACTGGAGAGGTACTTGCAACTTATTTACTAACTGCTCAATAACAATTCATATAAAATAATAGCTGAGAATGCCTGCATAAAGCTCTCATGAGTAATCCACTGTTACACTTTTATTTCCATTATCCCCTAAAGAAAATAGATCCACCAAAGGCTTAACAAAAATTGATGATTGCCCCCTCTAAGAAAGTTCCTTATGAAAACTGTCAATATTACAGCAATATCACTAATGGTTGGAGACGTGATTAAACATAACATTAACAAGTCTTGCAAAAAAAAGGGGAGCAACTTGTTTGGGTACCACAATGGAATGTGCAGGGTCAACGGTCAAAGGAATCTATCCAGGTAATTATAACAAGTGATACTACTAGAGGATGGTAATATGTAATTATATATTATAATGTGCAAGAGATAAACAGATTGCTAAAATCCAAGGGTAAATGTACTGGGGTTTTCTTTTGTTTGGTGTAAATGGTACAGCTTTAGTTTTTAAAGAACATCTCAATGTCATCTAAAAGGACGAAGCTGGGAGTGTGGAGTTCATAGTGGCTGCATATATAATGATGGCAAGTTTCCATGGAGCCTGTCTTTTTAATTTTCAGGCATCACAGCAGCTGAGCTTATGTCTACTGTTCATTCTCTTCACATATTGGAGAAGAGGGGATCAAGGGTTCCTGGTTACAGATAATATTATTTAAGCGATTATGTTTGACTTGCTCGGCTCACAGCACATATATCTCCCACTGCTAGACCAGCTGGCCTCCCCTCCTCTATTCAGCCATACTTCCTGCCAACTGAGCCCAGTCTTAATCCCTTTAAAGCAGTTGGGTGAACATTTCCTCTTTGTCTCTCTTTTTTTTTTTTAGTTTACCCCGATCCCTCTTCACACCAGTTCTTGCCAAGTTTTTTTTTTAAATCCACCTGTGCTTGTCCTCTCTTTAAAAAAAGAAGATATGCATTTAGATTTATCTAAATAACAGTGCTAAAGTTTTATATTCTTTATAGTTTATTAAGCAAATTTGGAATACCCATTTAGTGATCTCAAAACCCCAATGGCCAGTGTCTAATGTATGACATTCAAAAATATCCAATCTATGTAGTTCCAGTGCATTGCAGATGAGTGGCAGTAAGTAATATTTTGAGATTCTTATGGGGAATTATAACTAATAGAAAGCCTATATTTTTAGATTATCTGTATATTTATTTCAACGAGTTGATCATGTTTGAAAATTCCATACTGCACAGATGGTGACATCATCCGTGCAATTATTCCTCGTAATGAAAAAGGAATAACATACAGATCACCTCTGTGTTTTCTAGGGGAACTAATCTTGGGCAGAACTAGGATATACATATCCCAGTCTGCCCAAGATTAATAGAAATTACATTCCATTTTAGCAACGGTAGTTGAAACAACAGTAGTTGCCCAGCACTGTGACTCCAACTAAGATCAGGTAGTTCTGGGTCATGCATTTTTACAGTAAAGTCTTTAACCCTGATACTACCTTTAAACACTACACTGAACATTAACCTCTAAACATTCACAGTTGTGTAGTTTATTATGAGGTTTGAAGAAATATATATATATATAAATACACACACACACACACACCAGCAGGCTTGCAATGTTTGAAAATGCATATATTGTGTTCAGTAACAGCTCTGCATATTATCTTAGAACACTATCAGAGAAGGAGGCTGTGTAGATACCATCATATAACACAGCAATTAATTAAGTTAACAGAAGAAGAAACAACAAAATAGTCGAAGCTGACCGGACTGGCGTGCAAATCAGAAGTTGTTCATGTTCCTCGAAGCATAAGTTTCAGAGAGAAAGACTGTGACTGGAGGAGAGAGAGCTTCAAGTAAGCACATCTTACTTCTCCAACTCGCCATGCAACGAACGTGTCATCTGGGGGTGGGGGCAGTCTTTGAAAAAGATGCAGGCAGCCTATAAGTGACAGCGATGCTGTAACAAACAGTAAACATGATTACAAACTTGTTTCTGTTAATAAAACACAAAAAGCCCATCCCCATAATGCACCTCCAGTTATACACCTAAAACAAATGTGCCCCACTTTTTGCATTTGAAATGTTAATGAATTGTCTATGTTCTGCTAAGGATGTGAACAGCAAAGCACCAGAAAGTGGTTAATATTAAAAGATAGAAACATGCCAATGCTCCAATACTCTCATAAACTGAAAGTACAATGCAAATGTGGCACTTAGTACCCGTATAACTCTGCACATGTAATATTATGGGACATAATGATTTGTGAACCCAAACTGGACTCTGCAGCAGTAATACTGACATTTATTTAAAGAAATGCTCATTGCACAAATTGAAGTTTATAGAGTAGAGTACCCTGTTTACTTCACACTTTGCCACCAGGGGGTAGCTGTGAAAGGTGACAGGGGCAATCGCCTCCTTGGGTCACAGCCTCACTGCATCATTCAGAGGTGAGTTGGGATTTTGGAGTGCAGGGTGCTGCATGTGTGAGACAGTTGCAAGGATTTTTGCCGCCCTAGGCAAAATAAAAGTTTGTCGCCCTCCCCCATGTGACATCACAATGCCCCACCCATATGATCTGCCATATGAACTAACGCCAGTGCTGCACACAGTGTGTGTTTACATTAAAAAGCCTGCAGGGCCAGGCTATAGACACCAGTATCACTTCATTAAGCTGTAGTGGTTCTGGGGACTATAGTGTCCCTTTAATGTGAGGTAAATTAGAGCTTAATGTCACTAATAAAATACTAGATTGCCTACTTACAACCAGATGAGGATGATAATGGGCGCTGGCTGCAGTCTGGCTAAACTGGTCTGGTTTAGAACAGGCTCTCTGGCGACTGTTTGTAACTGTGGTCACAAAAATCAATGTTCTGGGAGAATGGGAAGCAGCTCCATTTTTGGGGGCCCTTTACACAGCTCACGGTCTGGGCCCCAGGGCCTGAAGGTGAGTATGCCCATAAGTCCACCTACATGTTCTATCCATGAGTTCTCTCACAGGGGGTGGAGTGTGTAGGGGATGTGTTTTGTGTTATTGTAGAGGATCTAAAGTGTGTTCTTATGGAATGTAGTGTATAAGGATACCAGTGTGTATAGGTGATGCAGTGTGTGTGTAGTGGATGCAGTGTGTTTTTGTGTAAGGGATAGAAAGCAGTGTGTGTTTGTGTGTAAGGGATGTATTGTGTGTTTCTGGATGTGTGTAAGGGATGCATTGTGAGAATCTGTGTTTGTATGTGTAAGGGATGCAAGGCGTGTTTCTGAGTATTCTGTGTAAGTGTATATGTTTGTTTGTGAGTGTTAGTGTCTGTGTCTGTAAGTGTATGTGTGTCTGTGAGTGTGTGTCTGTTGGCAGTGGTGTATCCTGGTTTTGTGCTGCACTAGGCATGACAAAACTCAGGAGGCTCCCCACCCTCCCCCTGCCCCGCCTTCAAAATACACATACACACTCAGTGTCAGACACACACATTCACTGACAGACAGACACACATACACTAGCTAACAGACATACACACTCACTAACAGACACACATACACTCTCACTAACAGACACACACAAACTAACAGACGGCCGGTCAGTGCTGTCAGCGAGGGAGCACTTTCCCCTGAGCTCTCTGCTCAGCTCCCTAGCGCGCTGCGTAGTGATGCCGGAGCTGGAATGACGCTGAACAGGAGGATTAGTGCTCCCTTGCCGTCCACCCGGAACAAGAGGCTAGCAAGCATTTGCCAGGGCAAATGGGGGGCGTCTTTTTTGCCGCCCCCCCAGAAAGTGCCGCCCAAAGCAAATGCCTTGTTTGCCTCGGGGTAAATACACCCCTGTCTGTAAGTGTGTATGTGTTTGTCTGTGAGTGTGTGTGTGTCTGACTGTATGTGTGTATGTCTGTAAGTGTATGTGTAAATGTACCTCATCTCAGGATCCTATTTGACCTTGTACAGCAGAGAACTCGAGAGGATTTTCCCAAGTGAGTAGCTCATTTAGCAGACATTAGGCAGTTAGAGTAGGACCTGCCGAATATGGGGTACACTTCCTATCAGTCCGGCCGGGTACAGGAAATGGATTCTCCTGTAACGCGGACCGGACCTCGGCCACGCTACAACAGAGGGACTGACAGGAGGGAACGCTGTGCGCATCCCTCCTGCCGATCCCTCTTTTCTTGCGTGCCGGGGCCGGTGCGCCCTCATTAACCGGACACAGGCTCTCTATAAAGCACTCAGGCGGCTGCAGCATGAGGGGGGTCGGTGCTCCTGGCGGCGCCCCTTCCTAAGGGGCGACCTTGGCGACTGCCTAAGTTGCCTATAGGATGCGCCAGCCCTGAGCCCAGTACTATGTGGGTTTTTGCTTTGAGTGGTGACCTGCCATCTCAATGCTTTCCAGACCTGGACTGGCCCACTGAAATTTTTCCAACGACACTGCAGTATCTTGTGCTAACTAGTTTGCCAGACTATGTTGAATATATGGTGGATATAAGATGAGTTTTCATTTTTTTTTTACAAGAGGGGCATGGGGGTGGATACCTAAAATGTGTTTTTAACATTATAATGTCAGAAATACAAGTTTGTATTCCTGACACTACAGTGTTCCTTTAACAATGAATGTTGTAACTCTGTCATCTGGTTCTGCACTTCAGAATGCTTTTCTGCATCTTTGCCAATATATATAATGTAATGAGACATTAAATATGACACCATTGTTTTATATAGTTAATAAATACAGAGGATGAGGACCATGTATTTGTCAAAAACAATAAACGTTCTAATAAAGATTCATCCACCTTGTAGGATCAACAGATCCTGTTGTCAATTTGCTGCAGCTTGCTGATTTTTCACCCATCGTAGCTAAACCAAGGATGATGCTGATACAAATAAAGCTCAGAAATTAAAAAAAATAATTTTTACCAAGGTTACTTGGCTATAAAAATAACAAATGCCAATTTTTAGATTCCCAGATTGTAAGCAGAGCCTCCTTCACCTATGTCAATATTATTTTGTATATTAACGACTTGTCAAATAACCCTACTCTAAAACTGTAGAGTTTTAATAAATAAATAATAATCAGCATTAGCCACATTACGACTGTGGCCACAATTGCTACACATAAGCCTGAAGTCTGCAAAAAGGTTTCCTTTCATCACAATTCACTATTTAGTGAATCAACCCTTACATGTTCTTACACATCCAAACAGTCTTATCACTGCACGCTGACATACATTAAGTAAGCTATCATTACAAAAAAACACTCAACCAGTGTATCAAAGAAACATAAAATAAGTGGCAACACTGGATATGATCAAACCCTATACTCTTACTAAGCACACAATATCCCATACTCTCTGTTCCCCTGAGTTTCTCTGACCACTAAGCAATCTGAGATTAATAGGAGAGGGGGTAGACGGGTGGGTGCAGGGGGGAATTAGTGAAGTAGAAACAGAGAGACAAAGAAAGAAGGAAAAACATGTAAAGAAAGAAAATCCTTGGGGGTTTGAACAATATAACAGTCTTGGGTGACCAAGAAATGAATGCAAATTTTGTGTAAACCTCTCCAAAGGAATTCGTGGGAATGGAAAAGGGAACATTGTGAACTGAAGTAAAGCAGGTCACCTGTTTGAAATAAAGTGCTTTATTGAAAAGGACGCTAGCGAGCCACTGTGTGTGAGGGAAGTAAAGACCCGACAACAACTGCATGTGTAAAGAGTCCAGGCAGGCCTTCTCCATGTATCTGTGTTTCTCATTTGACATATTTTGTTTGGAAATGTATATATGGTACAAGAAAAATTTAAAAAAGGGATTATACTATTTTGGGGTTTATTCACTAAACACCAACCTGTCGTGATTTTAAAGGACCACTCTAGTGCCAGGAAAACATACTCGTTTTCCTGGCACCAGAGTGCCCTGAGGGTGCCCCCACCCTCAGGGACCCCCTCCCGCCCAGCTCTGGAAAGGGGAAAAGGGGTAAAACTTACCTTTTTCCAGCGCTGGGCAGGGAGCTCTCCTCCTCCTCTCCGCCCGGTCGGCTGAATGCGCACGCGCGGCAAGAGCTGCGCGCGCATTCAGCCGGTCACATAGGAAAGCATTTACAATGCTTTCCTATGGACGCTTGCGTGCTCTCACTGTGATTTTCACAGTGAGAATCACGCAAGCGCCTCTAGCGGCTGTCAATGAGAAAGCCACTAGAGGATTAGGGGGAAGGTTTAACCAATTTATAAACATAGCAGTTTCTCTGAAACTGCTATGTTTATAAAAAAAATGGGTTAACCCTAGCTGGACCTGGCACCCAGACCACTTCATTAAGATGAAGTGGTCTGGGTGCCTAGAGTGGTCCATTAAAACCAAATTGCAACTTTTTGTCTAGAATAGCTAGTTGACTTTTCCAGATCAGCTGTTTTTGCAAGTTAATTTTCAATTAACTGCAATTGTTGTTTAGTGTATAAACCTCTTTAAAATATATGTGTTTATAAACAGGACTGGATTGCTTGATACTACTAGTCCTGTAAATTAGTTACATAGTTACATAGCTGAAAAGAGACTTGTGTCCATCAAGTTCAGCCTTCCTCACATATGTTGTTGCTGTTGATCCAAAAGAAGGCAAAAAACTATTTTGCAACAAACTAGGAAAAAATTCCTTCTTGACCCCAAAATAGCAGTCAGATGTCTCTTTGGATCAAGCAGCTATTACCCTACTAATTAGAAATTATATCCCTATATGTTATGTTTTTGTAAGTATTTATCGAATTGCAGTTTAAACATCTGTATGGACTCTGACAAAACCACCTCTTCAGGCAGAGAATTCCATATCCTTATTGTTCTTACTGTATAAAAACCTTTTCTTTGCCTTAGATGAAACATTAGTTTCCTAATGTTTTGTTTTTTTCTATATTGGGAGCAGAGAAATATGTCTTGAGACTGTACGTTTGTTAGGGCCGCATGATCCTACTTTTATCAATCCACTGTTATACCTCCTTTTATAATGACTGTATAACTAATTCACCTACTGTACCACCACGCTACATTAATATTGATTAAAAACTGTCCATATATTTCATTGAAATTTCATTTAAAGAGACGCTATAGGCACCCAGACCACTTCATCTCATTGAAGTGGTCTGAGTGCGGTGTCTCTGTTCCCTTAAACCTGCAATGTAAAACACTGCAATTTCAGAGCTTTCTGGCATTTAAGTCTGTGAAACGACGTTGGACATCCTCACTCTTTTCATCCCCATAAGAAAGCACTGATTCAATGCCCATAAGAAAGCACGGATTCAACATCTTCTCTGTGGTATTATTCTGTGCATAAGCAAAAATATCATGCAGTCTCATAAATTCATAGATGCCCATTTATTACTTTATCTCAGACCTGAAAGCTAAGTGGCAAAGCTCCTTGCAGCCTCATCTGCCAGATGTTGAGGAAAACATTAAAAGATTATGGGGTTTCCAGTGAATGACTTGGGGAATAGTTTTTCTTTCCTTTTTTTTCTTCAAATTAGCTTTTTTGCCTTGATTTTGCAGTTCAATTCAATTTTCATTTCACTACAATGTCGGTGCTCATTGAACTAAACCCCAAACCCAGGATATTAGGAGCAACCATATTACCAGGGATGGGTGTTTGCAGAGAAGTAATAAATAATCGCAGTGATCGGTCTGCTTTAAAGTGAAACTAAAATCACCATGACAATCCATTTTGCTTTCAAAAATGATGGTACATAATAGTGCAAATAGAAACTATATTTACATGAGACTGGGTAGATTAACCCCTTAAGGACCAAACTTCTGGAATAAAATGGAATCATGACGTGTCAGACATGTCATGTGTCCTTAAGGGGTTAAGAGCTGTCTTGTCAGTTTATGAGTCTGGACAATACAGAAATAACTACTGTGACGGGACGCCTGGCACCCCGACCGGGTACCTCCGCCAATCAATGCTTCTAGTGCTCACCGAGGACTCCAAGCACTCCACCAGTCACCATCAGCACTGTGGATTCCCCCAAACCGCCGCAGCTTGGTTGGGGATCTCGCCGTCCTCCATCCACCCTGGACCCAAGACCAGGATCCAGCTTCCATTGGGTGAACCTCTCCTACTCCAGAGAGTTTAGCAGGAACAGCTCTTATATGAGCTAGTGATTAGAACCCAGGGGAGTATAATGAGTATAGCAATCCCCAGAGTGAATATAGCTGTCCCCTCCACACATGAGACGAGGCTCTATGTTGAGGTTGAAGACGAACTGATTTTAATGGCACACTTGGCCTTTTATGACAATCCCTATGCAAGAGGCACTCCCACACAGATCTTGTAGGGAATCCGTTACAAGATCAAAGACCAATAAGAACAGTGTTACAATGCATGACACTCCCATATACAAAACAATAAGCCTTCCCCTTTACTCAGTAGATAATTGAGTCAAGCACTATACTAAACTCAATTATCACCAAACACAAAAAACTCAAATTTTTACAAAACCCCCCAAATACCTTAAAACATATAAAATCCCCTCAAACGTTACATCACCTGATAACCCTGATCTGGGAGACCAACATATCCAAAAATCACCCAGATCAGTTCAGGGGTTCAGGAATTTCCTGGAAGTCATAATTTTTACCGACCGCACGCATGCCCAAAACGATTCCATAGAATTGCGGCTAAGTGCCGCTGGCGACCGACCGGGAACCACAAAGTTCTTCATGCCAAAAATAGTTCCATAGAATCGGACAGACCAGGAACCGCGAAGCCTTCATGCCGAAAAAAGTTTCAGGGCATTCGCAGCTAAGTCCCCCTGAACTCTATTTACGGTTTTGGTCCATGCGAAAGGCCGCCAGGGAGCTAGCACTCGGTTCTATGTAAAGCCCCGAACCAGGGGAACCAGTGTGAATAAAACATGGGTCTTTACAGTCGTTGACTTGGCCCATATTCTTTTGGCAAGAGGCTGGCCAGCAGGCCCCTCCAAGCACCTGTGACGAGGTTGAGTTCGTCACAACTACCAATCCTACAAATACTGTCTCATGATGACGGATTGACAGATACCTTTTAAAGTACCTAAGTATTTGTGGAAGGTGACATAGTTCTCACGGGATTTCAGAAGCTCTAAAAAAACAGAAAGTACATCTTAGTCCATAGTGGTAATTATGGTAAGGGAGTATTCATATATTTAACTAGTGCCTGGACGTGAGCAAGCTCAGATGGGACCAAACCCTAAGCCGATTATACCTGTCTGTGGAGCTAGCATCCTCCAGCAGGCAGTGAATACTTATGTTATAGTGCCTCTGTCACTTTTGAGCTTTTCATAAAGATATAATCTTTATTTGAAATTCCCTTCATAATCAATGGCGGAAAATGGCGAGTGACAGTTGAGCCCTTGAAAGGGAAAAATTCCCCCCTTGGGAATGGACACTTGAGGCTTATCTTTGATAATCTCTGGCAAAAGGCAGAGTTTATTTACATTGCTATTTCCCAACGACGGCCCGCTTAAGGTGAGTATATTAACCTATCTGCTCCCCCTTGGCACCTCCACATAGTTGACATGTCACCTTGCTGGATCTTTGCAAAAATGTAAAAGACGCCACAGGTGACAGTGCTGCTTTGATGTTTACTGTTCTATTTTTTTGTGAAATAAAGCAATGGCTGAGCCCCGTCCCCTTGAATAAGTGCCGAGAGTTTATATCTTGCCTGGGGTAAAGGGGCTAGTGGTTTTGATGAAGTTGGGAAGGCATGTTGGGTAATCATGTATTGATGAACAGCTTGATTACCATAAGAGCACCTAAAGTACTTTAAGAGCCCTTGAACCAACCTTATTTAAACACTGCTCTGCAGGATGAAAAAAAGCAAAACGATCAACACAGAAAGGATCCTGCAGAGAGTGATGATTCCTATAGCAGTAGTAGAGCAATTAGAACCAATGCCACAAAAGGAAGAATGAAGATGCAAGCATTGGGAAAGAAACTCTGGTCTGACATGCTGTAGCCAGGCCAGGCCTCTCTTATACAGGAAGGAATTGTGTGTACTACTGCTTGTTCTCATCAATGCACCATCTCCAAGTTAATATTAACCCTTCTATCAGATGGAATTTCTGCAATTCAGACATTTCAGCTGAACTTTATGTTATTTGTTAGTAGTAGAGCTTTGCTGGAAATCAGGAGCAAGGAGATGCTCACTTATAGAATTACGATTTTACTAAACTGTACTAAACAATATATGAGGATATATTCATCTTGGTCTGTATCCATAACCTGGGTCTGCATCCATGTTTCAGACCTATCGAGGGTGCCTATTATATGCACTATTTATTGTGTCCTCTCCTTGTCTGTGTATATGTCCTGATGATGAGGACTTGGATGATCTCTGAATTCTGATATTTGGAACACATGAAGCACAGGAAAAATAGTTTTATCAAAGGTGAACATTTTCCACGTGTCTAGACTACTTGATGCATGTCTAGGTCAGAGTTACTGTGTTTGCATGCTCACTGGTCTGTTAAGACAGGTTGGTTGAACTCTGAAAAAATGATGTGCTTGAGATTAACTGATTGGAGCAGTGCAGTGTTTTGAGGCACTTGTGCACTAGCATCCCAATTCTTTGATATGGGAAAGCATTGGATTGGCAGGGCCAGTCGCAGAGAACTGCGTATACACATTTGTATTCTTAACGCTATAAAAAGTTTAATTAGCATTATCTAGTGATTTTGCTGAGGGATTAGGGGTGTTTTTCCATTAGTTAAGAAGTTTAGAATATATTTAGATGCAGTGGGGTGAGACATAAAGGGTCAAAATTTAGACCAAAATAAGCAATGTAGAAACATTTTCTAAGTCAATTTTTTGTTTAGTTTGGTTATTTTGGCTTACATTTGAAATTAACTTTGAAGTCCCAACAATTCTCACTTTAATGAAAAACCTTGAAAGTTTTGTGTTAAACATTTTTTTTTACTGAGAGTGAGCAAGTAGCGGGCAAAAAATGTAAAATTAATTTCCCTCTCTTATAGGGGTTTTCTGGGCAAAACAAATTGACAGACAGTGGCAACTTTTACTCCATGTTATCACTCAGTTGTCATTTCAACTGGAAGACTGCCATTATTTTTATCATCTGCAGTTTATTTTGCCATACTGAGTTAAAGGAACACTATAGTGTCAGGATTACATACTTGTCTCTCTGTTAAAATTAAAGGAGCATTATAGGGTCAGGTGTTAAAATCACCATCTGGTCCCTTTCCCCCTCTTGCCTCCTTAAATATAGTAAAATCTTACTTGTATTCAAGTTTGCAGCTCCTGGCTCTGCCCCTGTTTGCCTGTGAACTGCCTCTGTCTGCTGACATAATCAGAAGTGGTGGTCTGAGCCAATCACAGTGCTTCCTCATAGGATTGTCATAGGACTGTCAAGGAGGCAGATCAGGGGCAGAGCCAGCACAAGTCAAACACAGCCCTGGCCAATCAGCATCTCCTCATAGAGATATATGGAATCAATGCATCTCTATGAAGAAAGTTCAGTGTCTGCATTCAGAGGGTGGAGACACTGAATGGCAGTGCTGCTTACTCTTCAGCACTTCCCCAGGAAGCACCTCTAGCCAGGGCCGGCGCAACCGTTAGGCGAACTAGGCGCCGACAGTGAGTGTCATTGAGTGAGTGTATTTATGTCAGTGAGTGTCTGTCTGTGTGTCTGTCAGTGAGTGAGTGTATATTTCTCAGTGAGTGTCTGTGTGTGTGTCTGTCTGTCAGTGAGTGTTTGCCAGTGAGTGAGTGTATGTTTCTCAGTGAGTGTCTGCCTGTGTGTGCGTGTCTGCCTGTAAGTGTGTCTGTCAGTGAGTGAGTGTATGTCTGTCAGTGAGTGTCTGCCTGTGTGTGTGTCTGTCTGTGAGTGTATGTGTGTCAGTGAGTTAGTGTATGTGTGTCAATGTGAGTGAGTGTATGTCTGTCAGTGAGTGTGTGTGTCTGCCAGTGTGTGTCTGTCAGCGAGTGAGTGACATGAGAGGGCGGCAAAATGGATCATTGCCTAGGGTAGCAGAAATCCTTGCACGGGCCCTGCCTCTAACAGCCATCTAAGGGGTGGCCAGTTGAGTCATTACTAGACTGTAATGTAAACAATGCATTTTTTTTTTTTAAAAGGCAGTATTCACAGCAAAAAGCTTAAAGGGAATGATTATATTTACCAGAACAAATGTATTAAGCTGTAGTTGTTCTGGTGACTATGGTGTCCCTTTAAAAGCGATTTTACTTACATTTTCTCCATTACCTTTCGCGCTGGTCTCGTTGCGGCTGGCCCAATCGCCTCACCAATCAGCATCTCCTCATGGAGAACCATTGAATCAATGCCTCTCAATGGGGAATGCTCAGCGCCTCCATGGATATTCAGGATGTGTATCCTGTAATTTTTTTAAAAAAAATATGACCACCTTCTGCAGATGAATCTTACCGAATAGCAACATAATTGTAAATGATTTACTAAAATATACAGCAAAAGCTGCCAATCAACATGATAAAATTATATATGCCCAAAAAACTGGGATATGACACCCTTAGCTATAACTGCTGTCATTGTTTTTTTTAGATTTGCCTGCCTGAGAGTGACAGCAGTTACGCTCCATTGCATCTTTACCAGTGAATCTATATATGTATTAAAATATCGGATATCTTAGATCCTTTTAATAATGCTGAACATGTTTCTCATCAAGATTCGGGCGACACTTTGCACCGATAATATTTGTTATTACCACATGTTACCACTAGTCGTCGTCCACTACCTCCGAATAGCCGCAAGCCTGGCTCATTTGCCAGTACTCAAGATGGCGACGGATTCAACCGGAAGTAGGGGAACAAGAAGCAAAGGACCGGATGCAATAGCGCTTAGCCTTGGCCAATTAGAAAGAGGGACTGAGGAAACAAACAGGGAAGGAAAAGAACGTCGGACAGACATGCTAGATGGATACCGGGAATTTGACTAGTAGCAGGATTTAAGTGGCGATATTTGTATACATTGATTTGTAACCAGGAGCAGCACTCAGGGAGGGGTCTTGTTGTGATAAGCTGACTGCCCCCCCTGTAGTGGCAGCTTGGAGGCTGAGCAGCACAATGTCAGATACATGGAGCTCCATCCAGGCTCACAAGAAGCAGCTGGACTACCTGCGAGAGAGGCTGCAGCGCAGGAGGAAGGATGCCACCTCTCAGCTTGGCCTGGGTAATGGCACACACACACACTGCACATGATGCTCCCACTAACCTCGAAAACAACAACAAAAATCACACACACTAACACACACATCCTCTCTCTCACTACTGGGGCAGCTGTGGGATTATGTCAGGTGGATGAGGGTGTTGGGAAGGAAAAATCTGGGGGGGGGGGTTATTTTATTTTTTTGTTAGAAAGTGGGTGGTTTTGTGTCTGAGCATCCTGACAAATGTATACTCCATCAACTCTTCACCGTGCAATAGAAATGTTAATTTAGAAATTGTGCATACCATCCAATATAATGAAATCAGAAAGACCCATGGCTAGTGGTTGAGAGCCACTGATGCAGTGCACAGTCAGGTAGCAGTGACATCTTCTCGAAAATAAGTCTGTCTGCTGTAAACATGACCCTGGTTGCATTCAAAAATACTCTTGCATTGGCAGCCTTACTCTGCTTCTGCCATGGGAGCTTTGACCAATGTTTTCAGGTGTCTCCATACAGTGAAACAAGGGTTCCAAATTAGGACTATCCCGCTAGAGTGCTTGAGAGGCATACAGGTACTGCATTTGGTATAGTGTACAGTGCTGCTTGTTAGAGCAGTTATTGCTTTGTAATTATGCATTAGTACTAACAATGCTGTGAGTTTCACTTACCATCACTCTCAGTCACACTTTGGCTGGCGATGACTTGAGTTGCTTATAGTTTAGCAGCATCTCTGATATTCAAAGGTTTATGGTAGGGATAGAGTTGTTTATTATTTTGCATTAGAGATACTCAGCTGTATCACAGCTTTTTTTTTTTTTTTTTTTTTAATTCTCCATCATATTTCTTAAACCATGAAATAAAAGGAATGGTAGTCATAACTAGCCTAGAGTGCCTTTTTATGCAATTATAACATTGCTTGTATAGTGTTGTGTAAAGAAGTCAATGAGAAGTAGTAGGTAGAGTACACTATATACAATTTCTTACAGGAAATGTGGTGACAACTAGTTTGTGGTAAAATATTCCAGAAAAAAACAATATGACTACTCCTAGAAAATAGAATCAATGGACGACTGGTTGTTTGCATCGTCACAAGATTGTAAATACTCAGCAAAATAACAACTCTTCATGAGTAATTGTAGCTAAGTGTAATTCGATAGATTGTATTGTACAGTAAATTGTCTTTCGTACACAGATCCTCAGAATCCAGAAGGCGGTTTGACTCCAACCTTTCGCAGTGATAGCCCTGTTCCATCTGCCCCTTCTCAACCCCCAAAGGGACCCAGTGGGTCTACAGAGGTTACCCCAGATCCAGAGTTAGAAAAAAAACTCCTTCATCATCTATCAGACCTGTCACTTGTGCTACCTGCAGATTCTGTGTCCATCCAGCTTGCTATCACTACTGTAAGTGCTGTAAAATTAAACCTGTGCCATCAGATCAACACTGCATCTACTTAGACATTGTTCTTCTTGCATTTATATTTTTACTATATATATATATATATATATATATATATATATATATATATAATACAGGACATTTGAGTTTTATGTATGCATGAGTAAGCAAACACTGGACATTGGGTCGTGTGTGTGTGGGGGGGGGGTGATTATTTAAAAAAATATATATATTTACAAAATTGAAGTAATTGGATCGATTTTATATTTTATTTCAAAGTATTTCACAAATATTAATGGACAAACAACTGGAATAAAAAAATAAAAAAACAAGGTGTGGGGGTGAACTATGCAAGATGTTTTTAGTTAGATTGCAATTTCTATATTTATTATTGGAACTACATAATTGATAGAGAATCATGGAAGCTATAGTCTGTCAACAGCTGAATTGCAATTCATTTTCCTTCTTTATTAGATGTCCGCTTAAGTTTTTTCGGTGCCAAATGTAATACCAATGCATTTTTGTATTTATTTTTCTAGCCCGACTTTCCAGTTACACGACAGGGAGTAGAGAGTCTTTTGCAAAAGTTTGCTGCTCAAGAGCTAATTGAAGTGAAAGGTTGGGGTCAGGAGGACGATGATCGACCTACTGTGGTGACTTTTGCTGACCACTCCAAATTATCAGCAATGATGGGGGCTGTTACCGAAAGAAAGCCATCTACAAATCCACCAGAAACTAAGAAAAGAAAAATTCAAGAAACAGAGCCTTCAACATCATCATCTGTTTCCTCTACTGCTAGTACATTAGGGGAAAAAAAAACATCAGAGCCTCTGAAAAAAGCAAGAAAACATGCTTCCAACTTGGACCTGGAGATTGAAAACTTGCTCAGTCAGCAATCTACAAAGGAAAAGCAAACCAAAAAGGTGGGCAACTGAATATGGAAGGATATATATTCAGCTAATCTAGAGCTTCATGCCAATAGTGAAAGGACCTTGAGTGGTGGGGTACTTGAACATATATTGGTATGTGATCCTTGATCAGTGATTGTGACAGGTTGTGAGGTTTCAGTTCTAGACTTAAAGGAGCACTCTTAAGTTTAAGTGGTTAGGTTACCTAGAGTATCTTGACAATATCCCTACCAAGTTAATGGAATGCTTATTCTTGAAATCTATTTTACAATTGTAAAATTATTTTAGTTGATGCTTTTAAATATACTATTTTATTTTTCCAGGTAAGCCAAGAAATCTTAGAGCTTCTGAACACCAGCACAGCCAAGGAGCAGTCTATTGTGGAGAAGTTTCGGTCCAGAGGAAGAGCTCAAGTGCAAGAGTTTTGTGACTATGGAACCAAAGAGGAATGTATGAGGGGGGCAGGAGCTGATACTCCTTGTCGAAGGCTGCACTTCAGGTCAGGGCTTGACAAATTTAATCTATCATCCTGAACGCATCTTCTAGCCACAGAACATATGTTGGTGACTTAAAGGACCACTCCACACTTAAAAAAAACTGTTTAGTAAATATACCCTCAATGAATACATACATAGAAATATGCATGCATGTATTAATTGGGGGTATATTTCTATGTAAGTATTCATTGGGAGTATAGTGTAAAAGAGCTTACAAAAGCTGCAATGCTTATCACTGTAGCCTTTGTAAGCCCTCTCCTTTTTTTCCCAGAAGAGACTTTTTATTCTCTTCACAGGGAAATAACCAATCGGAGGCTTCTCATTGAGAACTCTATCTCGCACAACTGGAGCCAAGGAGCTGGTCTGAGGTTTGTGAGGGATGGGGAGGCAGACAAGCTCAAATAGAGCATGCATGCCACTTCTGTTAGCTCTGGGGAGCTAACAGAAGTAGGAAGGAATCCTTCCCGACTGTTTGACAGCCAGGGGGAGTTCCATAGTTTATTTATAAAAGTGCTGTTTAAAAAAAAAAAAAAAAAAAATAGAAATCAGCGCTTTTATAAACTGGGGTTAAAGTCGGGTACTCTTCACCTATAACCTATAAAGCACTTGACCAAGCTGTACAGACATCTAGCACCATATTTATTGCCTCCATTTTGCACTTGTGTGACACACACATAACATCCATGTCACATTTGTCAACCTACACTGCAAAATAAATATACACTTTTTATATTAACTAACAAATGTATGTGCAAAGAGAACTACTCTGTGCAATTGATGTGCGTGGATTTTGCATCAAGGCCTTCTCCTGTACTATCCAGTAACTAAAAAGGAGGAGCATGGAGCAGAGCAAAAGAGTGGTTTATTTGGTTGCTGGTCTTCCTTGTAATATATACATTCATCACTAAATCATGTCTTAATGTGTTGCTTGCTTTCTATATGTATTGTGTGGATAGCAATGCCACAACAATGTGATTCAGATGGAGATTCCAATTTTTGAATAAGAGGTGCAAGTTGTATTAGGAGGAAAGACTGCAGGAAATATTATACTGAAGTGTAATGGGTATGTTTAAAGAGAAATGTGGCAAATTATTTTCAGGGATTATTGCTCTACCTAATTAATGTATTTGTCCTTGGGTCCTTCATTTCTTATTTGGACGGAGTTTTATTTAGAAAGACTGATTTGCTGTATAATCTGCAGAAGGTCTTCCATAATGTCCCTGTCTAACCCAACAGGCGCATTATTAACAAGCACACGGATGAGTCGCTGGGTGACTGCTCTTTCCTTAACACCTGTTTCCACATGGACACTTGTAAATATGTGCACTATGAGATTGATGCCTGGGTTGAGCCAGGTGGAACTACAGGAAGTTTTAACTCCACTCCAAGTCAAGACATGCCAGTTGTAAAGGGGGTAGGAGATTCCAGTGTTGGCCGTCTCTTTCCCTCACAGGTAAGAAATGTATTTACAAATTCAATCAATCTTAAACATGGACAGAATTCGCAAACTAGCTAAAGTGAAATGTGAACCAATGCTCAACATAACATTGTACCATGGATAAAAATTATGGGGAATTTTATTTTTTCATTTTATTTGGAATAAGTTCTACCATCATATTTCTCTACAGAGAAACTGTTGGTAGCAGTATATTTTTGGTTTGTAATTTTTTTTTTCCCCTCCAAAGATGCAATAAGCTGTGCAAGTGTAGTTACTCACTTGAACATATTCTCTAGTTTTACAATATGTATTTTAGTTCAGAGTTTTTCTGCCTTGTCATCAAGTAATACAAACAGTCCAGGTTTTGCCAGCATCCCTTTTAGGACAGAATTGGAAAATGCCAAAATCCTGAACTGTTGAATGTATTGTGGACTAGGTTGGGAAGTACTGCTTTAGAGGTTAGTAATTTAAAACACCCAGGTCTTTGTTGCCTTATATTAAAATAAGATTTAATTCTAGTTAATTGTCATTTGTAAACTTATTTTGTGTGCATACCACTAGTAACAGTACTTTTGCAGCACTTACTGATTATCTTTGCACAAGTAGGGTGATATTAGAAAGCAGTGCAACTTTTTATACTTTAAAACCTGGCTGCTGTTACTAGAAGTTCATGGTTCTTGAAACATCAATCTTCTAAAATTAAAATACAGTAAATTATTTTCAGACGGTAAATTGTTGCTTCTTTTTTGCCATGTGACGTCTGGACATCCTTGGGCATTAGTGGGTTCGCTGTGACATCCGTTACTTGGATATGAGTATCTTGGGCAAGTTCTCAGTGGTGATGGCTGACCCCCCATGGGATATCCACATGGAGTTACCATATGGGACCCTGACTGATGATGAGATGAGGAAGCTGCAGATTCCAGTACTACAGGATGATGGGTTCCTTTTTCTCTGGGTCACTGGCAGGTAAGGGAAAATGGTAGCTCTCCTATATTGGTAAACTGTATACAGTGAAAATATACAGGTAGTCCAAAAGCTTTTTTTTATTTTTCCTCCACTGTCACCAAAGGTTTTCAGGTTCTCTACTATTTTGATAGAAACCTATTTTGAAAATTACATTCTTATATTTTCAGGGCCATGGAGTTAGGCCGGGAGTGTTTGAAGCTATGGGGGTGAGTATTTATACATTTTTATCAATTAATCTTTCTTTCCTGTTCTCATTTCTCAGGGATATGTGCTCCACTTTCTATACTGTGACATCCTATTTTGTGTGTTTCTAATTATATTGGCTTGGTGAGACTGAGTGCCACAAGCTTCCAAATGAACATTTCATTGTACCATAACATCAGCTACATTTTATTCTACTCAGGTATGAGAGAGTTGATGAAATCATTTGGGTGAAAACCAACCAATTACAGCGAATTATCCGAACAGGCCGTACAGGTCATTGGCTTAACCATGGAAAAGAGCATTGTCTGGTAAATAGTATAGTTTTTTTTTTTTTCTCTCCAACTACCAAGTCACATGGAAAAACTTGCCACCCAACCATTTATCTCGTGTTCCTTCATAATCAGAGTAGTGTGGCATAAGGCTCCTAATTACAAACTATTCTTGCATCTGTTATCAGGCTATTTTAGGTTTACATTTTTTACTTTTTCTTTTATGTTGGCAGGTTGGTGTTAAAGGAAACCCACAAGGATTCAACAGGGGCTTGGACTGTGATGTAATTGTAGCAGAGGTATGCAAGCAAGACTCATTCTTATTTGATGATATTTTAAAGGATAATGTGACTGAAATTTTTTTTTTATTTAAAAAAAAAAAAAAAAAAAGAAACAAACCCCTTCAAATATATATGTATGTCATAAAAGTAAATCCTCTAGATTATTGGTGTCAATACTGCACTAAATAATGAAGCTGCTGATAATTTCCATGAACAAGTTGTAGATCATGGGTGTCCAACCTTTTGGCTTCCCTGGGCCACATTTAGTGCAGAGGAATCGTCTTTGTCCGTACATAAAATTTATAATTTAATTAATATAATAGCTTTAAAAGCCCTTTTTTAAATTTGTTAATAGATAACTCCCTTATTTGGTATCCTTATGTGGGATTGCCAAGTTTAAGGATACCAACTTAGGGAGCTATCTACTAAACACATACACCAGTATATACATATGCACACATAACCACAGACCTATACGTACAATCACAAATATACACAGTCACATACATACACACACATACAATCACAGACCTACACACACGCATACAGTCACATTCATACACACACACATACAATCACAGACCTGTAAACGCAATCACATACACACACACACACAATACCAGACCGATACATGCACATACATACACACACATAATCACAGACATACACAATTACAAACGGATACCTATACACACACAATCACATACATACACAAACCATCACAGACACACACCTATACACATAATCACAGATGCACACACATATTCACCGACTCACAAAATTACATTTAGTATTTAAGAGGTCCACCCAGCCTCCCTACCTTGCTCTGAGAGGGCTGGAATGGATCCTATGTCCCTGATGGCTTTGCAGTTGCTGCTGGGCTGGGATGTCTGTGCTCTTCCTGCACAGGTCCCTCGCGCACCCAGCAGTGATGCCGGAATTATATATCCCAGCGACCGACTGCAGGGCGCACGAGAGAGCTGTCCAGGAAGAGCACTGAATGTAAAGGGCTCCCTGCCTTCCCTAACGCCCAGCAGTGCAGACAGCAACTGGGCTGCCCTGCTAGCAGTCCCAGGCCCACCCCTGTTGTAGATCACCAGTGTCAGGTTACAATCTGTACACAATTAAAGGACCACTATAGTGCCAGGAAAACAAACTTGTTTTCCTGGTACTATGTAGTCTTTAGGGCCCCCCACCTGCTGGGGTGAAGGGGTTAAAACCCCGTCAGCCACTTGCCTTTTTCCAGCGCTGGGCTCCCTCGGCGCTGGTGACCTCCTCAGCGCCGCATGCGCGGCAAGAGCCGCACGCATTCAAACCACCCATAGAAAAGCATTACTCAATGCTTTCCTATGGACGTCAGCGTCTCACAGTGAGAATCGCGGAAGCACATCTAGTGGCTGTCAGTGAGACAGCCACTAGAGGCTGGATTAACCCTCAGTGTAAACATAGCAGTTTCTCTGAAACGGGTATGTTTTCAGCTGCAGGGTTAAAACTACAGGGACCTGGCACCCAGACCACTTTATTGAGCTGAAGTGGTCTGGGTGCCTATAGTGGTCCTTTAATGCTTTAGACTAGAATTAACTGTGTTACTTTCACATATTTTCAGTACAAGAGAGAATCTTGCAATCTATACTGAAAAACAATTTTATGTCCAGTCAATCATACAGATAGGCATATTGCATGTATTAACAGTCACCACAATCTTCTAGACAAATGTTAAAGGATCTGTGACTATTGAGATTTTGATTTGTACTTTTATTTTTAATTATCAGTTGTTGTATTTATTTGTTTATACTAGGCATTCTGCTTGACAGGTAAAAGATATTATCTCCAGCTCTTTTTCTTAAAACCTATACATTTACTAGCATTATATAAAAAGAAGGGAAGGGGGTGCATCTAAAACATGCATTTCTCTGAAGTGGTGCTGCCGTAAAAAGCCAACATTTATACAAAACACACATTGAGGAGCAACGCACACAAAAATACTACTTAAAATCACCTATCTTTGCAAACAAACAAGGGGATTATGTTCCGCCAAATTGTGTTAAGCCCACCAATACGTCACAGTACCTTAATATTGGGTGATCCTAAACTAATTTAACATGGGAGACAAACATACTAACTGCAATATTTACTGCTTAAAAATTCTTCTAGTTAATCTCCTCAGATTTATGCCTTCCTGTGGTCACTTCCAAAAGGGCAACTATAGTGGGGGGCAAGCCCAGATATGCATTACTGTTTTTTTGTTTTTTTTTGTCTGTGTGCTGTTCCTTAACCCCTTAAGGACACATGACGTGTGTGACACGTCATTATTCCATTTTATTCCAGAAGTTTGGTCCTTAAGGGGTTAATCTGTATTTTATTTAACAAACACAAAAAACTGAATTTCCCACATTTACTGCATTAGCTTGCTAGCTAAAAGTAATTTTCCCCTCCAGATTAGAGGCAGCGCACAACAGAGATATTCACGCTGTCTAGACAGGAAAAGACAGGCAGTCACCTATAAATGTAACTGATACTCCTGCTTAAGGTATAAAACCCCAATAAGTAATTGTAGCCACAGTTCTCTTCCTGTCATTGACAGGATAGATAGGCACTCAAGTTTTTGTTTTCAGGAGCATGGGGAGGTAACTGAAGCATGCTCCACTCCAGCGAGAAAGCAGGTCTCAAGGAGGGCCTGGCCTTTTCACTCTGCTGAGTGAGGAAAGCATGCCTGGGCGCTTGAGTTCCACATTTAATAACTTCCACTGAGCTCCAAGCCAGGTTGGGACACACACGTTGCGATATGTTCCACCAGAAGATCTCTGCATTTTTTATTTTTTTTATTTTTGTAGTGCATAAGCTTTGAACAGATGCATGTGAGGTACCCCAAAGGCAATCCTCCAGCTGATAATTAACAGTTGAACATAGAGGTACATGGTAGATCTAGCACATTTTTTTTATATAGGGATAGGATAGGTGCTAAACAATATATGTTTTCGTCGCTTAGGGTGCTTAGGTATTCTCATAGCACAATGCAACAGCGCTTTACTATCTAGTTTGATATTAGCTCTTGACACAGCATAATTATATGTGCATATAAGCTAAGTGTAGAATTAAGGATAAGTTTACAACATTTTCAGGTACATGCATATAGACTATGTGCTGCAGGATTGTAGTGCTGTATACTTGCTAATGGCAGGTAAGTGCCTATATCCAATTATACATTGCAGCTTTATAGTTTTTACCGAGCTTACTATTTGCCACACTATGCTTAAAGGACCATGCTTACATAGCTTGAGTTGCGAATGTATTATAAGCCTGCAAAGTTAAGGCAAAGACAGGGAAAAACAGTGAAGCAGGAACACATCGCTAGCTATATTAACAGGCTAGTGCTTTGAAATTATAACGCTATATTCAGGCTGTGTCTAGGTCACTTTAGTGGGATTTCACCCTGGTTCATCGGCCCAGTGGAGAGGGCTGCCATCATGGTGGTCCCGAGACCTCACAGACAGGGGGAGTCCCGCCACTACCAGATACCTGCTCTGCTGTTTTTGAGTAGCTGGGAGTGAGTGTCCATCAGGGCACAGTCTCTCCATGTTGTGCATTGGGTTGCTTGCTGGGATCTCTTGGGTTTCCGCTGTAGCTTGTTGCGCTTGCCTCTCTTGTTCATCCGGGAGCTGGTGACCGCCATTGTAGAGGGTTTGGTGACGGCTGCTCGGGTATGCTGGTTTCTGTGTCGCCTCAGTGCAAGCTGGTTGGGAGTAAGAGGTCGGGTGGTGTGCTGGGGTTTCTCGCTTGGCGGTAGGCTCAGTCCTTTCAGGCGGGAATGTTGATGTTCGGTGTAGTAGCGCCATCCCCTCGCTGTCGCCGCTGGTTTGGATGGCTGCGGGGGTATGCGAGAGTTGTCCCGCCTCCCTGTATGGAAGGTTCGGAAGGCAGGAGCTGCGATGGTAATTGTGAGCGCGGGGAGAGAGATGATCTTCCCCATGCCTCCCGCGCACATGGTGCCCGCCATCTTGGGCGCATCTGTCGGGCTCTCTGACACAGTCTGCGGTAGCTTGGTCAGGGCCACAGGGTGAGGACCGGGATCACCCCCACCGGTCCAAAGGGGGGGGGGGGGGGGACAGGGCCGGGTCCGCTTGGGTTCGTGCCTCTGGCTGGGTGCTGTGTTGCAGGATAGTGGGGCTGCGGCCGTCAGCCCCACTCACCGCCGGAGAAGGCCTCTGTTGGGGGAACAAAAATTTCTCCTCCAGGGGACTGAAGCTCGGTGAGCCAGCCTCTCCCTGGATCCAGTATTCCCCTTGCTTTGGGCACCATTGCTGTCGGTCTGCTTTGAAGTTAGAAGGCATGGTGGATTAGCGTTTTGTGGCTATGTGTTGCAGGAGCTTCCCTAGCTTGCGACCGTCCAGCTCGGCGGTCCCAGATCTCTGCATTTTTTTAACGTGTTTTGGGGGAGCCAAAAAAGATAGATGTATCCACCTTTTTTATCATGGTTCTAAAATAGTTTCCAGAAAACATTTTGGGATATCAGAGCAGCTGCCATTTAATCAGCCCAGTCAGTTCTTCCTCTTGAGCCTGCAATAAAAGATTATTCTAAAAGGAGGAAGAGGGAAAAAAAATTGGAATTGACAGAGAAAAGTTCTAAATCTCTTTCCTCTGGCTCTTTTCTTTTGAAGACTCCAAAGTCTCCTATGATGATAATTATTTTCCAGAAGATCATCTGCACAAACTGATTGAAGAAGTACAACTTCATATGGAAAATGACAATGTGGCAAAAAAAAAAAAAATGTAACCCAAAAAGCTAAAGTCATTTGCATACCATCTTAAATGAAGGGAACCTTCTAAAAAAGCCTTTTAACGCAAAGCACATTAAAACTATACTTGCTATCAAAGAAGAGTCTGACGAAAAAGAGCTGCCTAAAGTAGATGTAAAGGCTTTCGGGCTAAACTCCTGTCACCTCGCGGGTGCTGCGAGGGTTAACTACCCTCTTGGATACCGGACGATCTCTCCGCCCCTGATGCACATAAAGCCATTTGATTGGACAATGACGATGATGTCACACTGGGGGCAGTACCTTACATGCATTTAAAAAGAGGCGCTTTTCACTCCGCAACGGCTCTTGATAAAGGCGACTTGTTTCGCCGAAACGCGCGTCGAGCTACCCATTCAGAGCGGATGATTTTTTAAATTTGTCTGAGACCAATTCGGGTTTGACTAATCAACACTTCACTATCTTGAAAACTAATTTTCACTATGAACAAGATGCTAGGGACTCCTACCCCCAAATCTCATATAGTTGTTTAGGCATCTTGTTACATATGTGTACAACTTTAGTATTTGGTAATTAAGAACTACTTACCATCTTGCCACAAATTTAATATGTGCTTTATGCACTAGATACAATTGTTGGCGTTCATGGGAATCACTCTTTTTACCACCTAAGATCTGAGGTTTCGTTATATTGTATCTCTTCTTGTACAAGTAATTTGTTACTACCACTGGCATATTTTGGCCAATATAGGTATAGCAATCTTTGCTTGGTATTTAAGCATTCCTCTCTGGTTCTGCCTAACATGTGCTTCATGCACTGGACATAATTTATGGCAGGTATAGGAACCACTTGCTTTTCAACTGAAAACTTGTAAATTAGCTGCATATATTGTATCTCTCTTTTTTCCTGTACAAGTAATCTGTTTCAACTACTGGCATATTCTCAGCCACATATATATCTATATAGAACCACAAGCAGAAATGGGATACGGCCGTACAGTCTATGGAGGGAACATACAAAGAAAAAACAATAGTGTGATACAGTATATACAGTGAAAAGTGCGCTTTAAATGGATGCACTCACGAGATAGTAGAGATAAAAGAGCATTCAAAGGTGCCTCCCCAGGGTATGTGGGGGGATACTGGTATCCTCTGCAAATGTCGAGCAGCCAATGGGACACAGGACTCCAGGTGAGTAGTAGTAGAAAATATTAATAATTTTATTTTCTTTAAAAAGGTGTAACAACACCATAGAAATAAAATATAAAAGTGCAGCAATAGGTCCAACGCGTTTCGTTCAACACAGGAACGTCATCAGGGACCGCACAGTAAAAGAAATCACCAACAGTATTACAGATTGTAAACAAAACATACATCCTACTCACCCTAACAATAATCACTATAAATAGGGCTAATCCCAATGTCCCATTGGTCCAAAGTGTGGGAGTATCCTCTGGACAGCTCTTCATTGGTCCAAGGATGGTGTCTTCCAGCTGATTCTATTTTCGGCATTTCGATGCCTCAAAAAACGAGCGCGTTTTTTCAAACGCCGGAACCGGAAGTGGACGTTCTCCTTCACTTCCGCGTTCCATTTGCGTTCCACGTGCGTTCCAAAGGCAGTCCGCACATGCTCAGTGATAATATACCAACTACCTCGATCAAAAACCATCATTATGAATTGAAAACAATTACTAAAGAACCAAAGCATAATTAGAACTAAAATGCAGTAAATCTCTAGATAAAAAGAGAAAAATAAATTAGTATATGTGATATATTTAAACACCATTTTATATTAGCTATTTCAACAAATTGGAATGATGATGTAACAAAATTTCGTGATCAAACTTCATTATATGATATCTGCAGATCTATTTAAAGTGACAGACTCCTCTGTAAATCTGTTAAAGTGACAGATACCTTATCTGCAGATCTATTTAAAGTGACAGACTCCTTTGCAAATCTGTTAAAGTAACAAACACCTATTTTAATTAAGAAAAAATATAAAAAAACATCACCAGTATACCTAAACATGTTCCCTCAATACCTTTAGTTGTAAATTATAAATAACCTAATTAGTACACATAGTATAGTGTAAAACACACTGATTTAATTTTTTATTTTATTGTTGTTTTTGGTTTAATTATTTTATATCATTTTTTATTTTTTATATATTTTATTCATTTTTTATCTTGTTTATCATTTTTATAATTTTTATATATATATATATATATATATATACATTGATTTTTTTCACTTGTATTAAATCCCCCAAAAATATCCCTAGTAATCCCATATGGATTAAACTAATGATACTACTTATTTATCCGAAAAATACATGTAGTATAAAAAGAGTCATAACGATCACTCCAAAAAACACACCAGATCGATCCCAATGTTTAGGCCCTTTGGTTCCAGGGTCTTCAACTTGTGTATCCAAAAGGTTTCCCTTTGGGATAGCTTCTTGACCCTGTCCCCTCCCCGCCAATAGGGCAAAACGTGTTCAATCCCCATACATTTGAATTCTCTAAATGAGAAGAAAGGACAATTGTAACAATGGGCGGAAACGGAATGGGTAACAAGTCCCTTACGTATGTTGTTTAGATGTTCCAAGATTCTAACCTTTAAGATACGTTTTGTACGTCCCACATACTGTTTGCCACACGGACACTGCAGTAAATATACTACATGGTCCGTGTGGCAACCTATCAGTGATTTGATCCCAAAAGACTCCCCAGTTACAGAACTGCTGAATTCCTTAGTTCTTCCCATAAGGGCAGTGGTGCAGGCTTTACAAATACTGCATCCTCTAAAACAACCCGAATCAGGGGATCCATTGGATCTTTTTGTTTTAATAGCATAGCTGGGGGCTAGCATATTCTTTAAGTTCTTATTCCACGTAAAAATCACCATCGGACGTTCAGATAGTGAACTACCCAAAATAGGGTTCTGCTGTAAAATGGGCCAAAATTCACTTAAACTTCTTTTTATCTTAAGGTGATCAGTGTTGTATTGTGTAACAAAAGAGGACCTAAAATTCCCATTCCCTCCCGCCTCGGGAGTTTTGTCCTCCAAAAGTCTACTTCGCTCCAAGGTACCTATTGACCGAATTTCTTTCTCAAGGGTGTTCTTATTATAACCCCTTGCACATAATTTATTTTTTATGTGTGTAGATTGAATCTGGAAATCATGTGGGCGAGAACAATTGCGCTTTAGTCTGGTAAACTGGCTACGTGCTATGCCTTTAAGCCACGGTTTGTGGTGGCAGCTCCGTTGGTGAACGAAACCGTTGCCATCTGTGGGCTTAAAAAAAAACACTTGGTATGTATTTGGCCCTGATCGCAAAAAATTTCGAGGTCCAGAAAGTGGATTCTGTTCTTATTCCACTCAGGGGTAAAAAAGAGATAATGAACATAATCCGAAAAGCTGGTAGAGGACCCTTTCCAGATGATGATTACATCATCAATATAACGCCGCCAGAGCGCCAGGTTCTCCCTCCAGTCATGCCTCGACCACACAAAAAGTTCTTCCCATCTCCGCATGTAGGTGTTGGCATAACTGGGGGCGAACCTTGTGCCCATGGCGGTTCCCGTTATCTGAAGGTAATGTTGGTCATTGAAAAAGAAAAAATTATGTTCTAATATAAACTTCACCGAAGTCAATATGAAATCCCTCTGACCCAGGGATAAATCTGGATCCTGGGACACAATGATCAAGAGCCTCCAGCCCCAGACGGTGACTGATTACCGTGTACAGAGAGGTCACGTCCAGCGTGGCCCAACTGTATTCGGATTCCCACTCTATACTGTCCAATTCTTGAAGAAAGGACTTGGTGTCACGTATATAGGAGGGGGCCCCCTGAGCATATTTTTGAAGAAACGAATCCACATATGCTGATAAATTAGCAGTGAGTGAATTCACTCCACTAATGATGGGACGTCCTGGTGGATCTGGGAGGCGTTTGTGGGTTTTCGGAAGAAAATAAAATATTGGAATTACTGGATTCTTTTGGAATAAAAAAAATCAAAATTCTTTTGAGATATAATTCCACTATCCCTAGCCTCAATAAGGATTTCTTTAAGTTCTAAGTTATACATTAACGTGGGATTATTTTGCAGAGTAATGTATGTCTTCCTATCCCCCAAGATGTTAATATATATACATATATATCTATAGTTACTTGTTTCAAGCACATGCTTTAGATTAGTCAAACACTACTTCATTTGGTCCTAGTTTTATTGTATATATTTGTACGTTCATTTATTGTTTTCTCTCCCCTAAGAGGGATTATTAAAGAGTTTTTTGTTTTTCGGCTGTCTGCATGCATCTTTTCCCTATGGGGCAATTGCAGAACAGCCTTTCATATACAAGGATATAAGGTCTTTCTGGGAGGTAGTTTTTTGCTATTCTGCCACCCACTAGTCCTGTCTTTTTTCTAGATTTCTAGGGGTTATGCCCCATTGTATCCTATAACCATCACAACCCTGGTGGATGGACTTGTTCCATTTCCTTCCAGCGTTGTTCTCTCCCTAGATGTACCTATTGCTTAGTTGGAGAAGAAAACCACACTACCTATAGGAGATTTCAGTGGTCTTCAAGATACAATTGCTAAAAAAGCAGCGTCCTCATTATGCAAGCTGTTTTCTGCTAATGCAGCACAAAGCAAATCCCCTTATTGGAGGGACATTGATAGCTATGGTCCACTGTTTTTGGTTAGATTCCCTTGAAAAACATGAGCCAATTCAAAAAAGAATAAAAATTCTACAGAACATTATAATGGTGTTTGATTTTATTTCTGATTCAACATCAGAAGCTCTCAAACTATAAGCCAAAGCTATGGCCATCTCCACTGTTCAGACTAGCAGTATGGGTCAGAAACTGGTCAGCAGACTCCACTTCAAAGAATTCCCTTTGTGGTCTTCCCTTTGAACAGGGGAAATTCTTTGGATCCCAACTTGATTTGCTATGGCTGAGGGGGAAAAAACACGAAGATAAGGAAAAGTGGAACAAGACATTCTTCTAAAGAAACAGGTCTTTCTACAGAGATTCCTTTCGTAGTCCCACACTAATAAGAAACTTTACTTTAGTAAAAAGAAGATACCGATTAGAACCAAGAGTTCTTCCTCCAAGATGATTACTTTGTTTTCTGCCCTGCCTTCCAGACCTGCTTTAGCTCCATTTACAGAAGTAAAGACTCTCTTAACCCCTTAAGGACCAAACTTCTGGAATAAAAGGGAATCATGACATGTCACACGTCATGTGTCGTTAAGGGGTTAAAGAAACATTTAGTAGAAGAATTACCTTCCGCAGAAAGATTTTTAGGATGCTACTAAAGGTGTTTTTTTAGTCCAAAAGCCAGACATGTCATTCAGGCCCACCCTGGACATAAAAGATGTCAATCAATTCATCATTATGAAAAAAATACACTCCGCAACACACAATATTCAGAAAGGGGTTTGGTTGAGTTCTCTCAATCTCAAAGATGCCTATCTGCATATTCTATTGCAGGAGAAAGCAAAAACAAACAAAAATCCTCAGATTCTGCACCAATTCAGGGCTCTGCCCATTTAGTCTATTCTCAGCCCATCAGGTGTTTACCAAGATTCTAGTAGTCACCACAGCTGCACTAAAAAAGAAAGGAAGGTCTCCATATTGTCCCACATTTACCAGACTAGCTCATCATAACATCCTCAAAACAAGAAATTTGTGGACAAGTTCTCGATTATAGACAGATGGACTTTCATTCAAAAGGAAGAATTACCTTATAGTCACTACCAGATGCCTTGATATTCGGTTGGGGGGGATCATCTACAGGGACATCACATGCAGAATAAGTCTGAATAAGTTCAGACAATTCTACCGCAGTTTCATATTTGAACAAGAAGGGACTCATTCTCACTCTTTGGCAAAGCTCCAAAATGATGCACTGGTCAGAACACCATTAGAGATTCCCTGGGATTTTCAGCTAGCTTACATTTTTCCCTTAGTTGTTCTTATTCCAAGAATTTTACAAATAATCATATTCTCCCCTTCTAGCCCTGGAGAAGATGGTTTTCAATGATATTGAACCTGGTTCAGCTGCTACTCCTCAGATATATTTTTGTTCTTTATTTGTGCGTTCGTAGTGACATATAAACGCTTGTACAGACCTTTTATCACACACATTTATATGACATGAAATGTCATAGGTGAAGTTTACAATGTCATGTGATTGTACAGCACTTTTTAAAACAATTAAACAAGGTAAAACATCATGCTATAAAGCAAGCTTTGCTCCTAAAAAATAATAAAATAATGATGATAATATCATTAGTGTAAGATACACCGCCACCAGGAAACAAACAAAACAAAAAACAAACACCATGTTTCCTGTACCTGGGTATCAGTTGAACCTGGGCTACTCATGAAGTGTGGCAGCGCTCCATGCCATGGGTGTTTCTCTGCCCTTAGCAAACACCAGCTTGCCCATATGAGGACTATATTTGCAGTTTATTACAATGTTCCTTTCTATTCTTTTTGTGTTAATGTCTTTATGCTCATGTGGTGCAGGGACATCTTGCTAACATCAGTACCAGTGGTCCATTTAGCATGCTGATTGTGGCGGACCGCCAGTATATCTCCACCACGGACTCCCTTTCCCAAAATAACGTAGTTCCAACACTTATCAA
The DNA here is from genome assembly GCF_036172605.1 of Pelobates fuscus. Lineage (NCBI taxonomy): Eukaryota > Metazoa > Chordata > Amphibia > Anura > Pelobatidae > Pelobates > Pelobates fuscus. The sequence continues at coordinate 186,445,945 of NC_086321.1, read as the reverse complement.
AGTAAATATTGCTGTTATCGCCTATCCCCCCCACACATTAGTCAAGACTGAATGCAGGGAGTAGATCTGTTTAATGCAGGCAAGCACTCACAAGTTATACACACAGTAGACTCCTCCCCTGTGCCTCAGAGATAATTAAGTCTGGAAACTTACAATTCAGTTATCTCCCAGGTACAGTAAAATAAATATAACCAATTTTTTTTTAACACTCCAAAATACATGGAAGCACCCCCCGAGAGTCACATTCATGGATAGCCCAGATCTGAGTGCCTATCATATCCAATAAACACTCAGATCGGTTTGATGGTTTGGATTTTCCATCGAGGTACAATTTTGACCATCTCTCCATTAGGTAGAAGCCCAAAACAGTTCCAAGGAAATCATGGCAACAGCCGGTCTCAGTTCGATGTTTTTTGTACGAAAACCATACATAATATGCAAACGCTTTTAGGTGTTAAATCCTCCCCCCTCCTAACCGGTAGTTTCTATCTTCTGAACACCATTCGTATAGGTGGTTGGGAACTTGAACGGGCAGCCGTTCCATATTCACCGGTGTTCGCGGGAGTGCCTAGCTGAAATAAGATCCGGGCACTCGACGACCAGGTAGCAGCCTGTGTTTGGAAGACAAGATGGCTGCCATCAATTCTGTCAACCACGTGTGTTCGGTACACAAAATAGGGGAGTCTTTTAGTAATAGTTTCCGTTGTGGTTTCGCACTGGATACTTTGTATTCTGCGTTCTAATTAGATGTTGGGGTGGTCTTCATTCGGGAACTAAACCAGGGGGATTTCGTATGAACAAACGAACAGTGGTAAAAGTTTTTTTCCGAACCAAATGATGAGACATTCCTTCACACTGATTTCATGTGTTTTTGGGCAACCAGCCTCCATATGCTTCGACTTAAGTATCCAGTGCCTCTATTTTGCATCTTTCAGCATACTTATTTCAGTTGTCTAGTTGTTTCATTTAGTTGCACAAATTAGCTCAGGGGATAGTTGAGTAGCTTTTTTTTTTCCTTTCTTTCAAGCTTCAATAAAAAGGGATTGACAAAAAAATATAACCAGTACCGTGCAGATATTTCACAGCGAGTGTTGCATCTGCTACACTGGCCCATGGATGCACTGAGCATAAGCGGTAGCAGCATACAAGTAATGGTATTAATGTAAACAGGAAGGTGCCCATCACCTGGGGTCCTAGGTAAGTTGGGGTATGTGGATGGGTTGATACTCCTCAGATTTGTAAAGTAGCTACCTGGTTGTCTGTAACTGAGCTCCTTGTACCCAGGCTGGCTACCTCCGCCAAAAGACTGCTTCCTACCTGGAACAGGGGGAAAACCTCAGCGCTTCTGCCCCCCAGTCGCCATGGCTTGAGTGGGGTCCTGGAACCTCTCCGTCCTGGGGCCGAATAGGGGACTAGCTCTACCCACCCCCAGGCTCTGGACGACTTAGTCCTGGGAGCTCTAGTCCTTACAAGGACTTTCCCCTCTGAATCCTCCATGCTGGAACAGTGATTAGCCCTTTCCCCTCCCAGTAACCAGATGACACATAGTTCTGGAAGTACAAGCTGGAATGCTTTAATCTGGCCAGATGGCCTGCATTTATACAATGGCTCCCATACAAAACAACAGGAAAATCCCTCCCAGGGTCCTCTTTGCCTGAGAGATAATTACCTGAGCAAACACTTATAAGTTAATTATCTCTCAGGGACAGAAAATATAGCAATTTACAAAACACCCCAAAATATACGAAAACCCCACAAAAGTCATCCCCTGATAGCCCTGATCTGGGTGACCAACATATCCAAAAATTACCAAGATTGGTTCAGGTTTTCCATGGAAGTCCCGTTTTTGACCGACCGCACATGTGGCTTAAGCCCAAAATAGTTCCATGAAATCAGCGCTAGCGGTCGGTCAACTTCGGTAACATAAAAACAAATAGAATACCTAACGTAGTCTCTATTTGAACCGTGGAGCTTGTTCCCCCTCATCCAGACGAACGATTCCACTGAAAAGTGTTGTTCTAGGAACTACAGAACCGAACGCAGGCAATGATGGAAGTCCAGCAGTGTTCGGGAGTTTAAGTGTCCTATTTAAATTCCATGAACTCGACGACCAAACACTGCTGCCTGCGTTCATGCGAACAAGATGTCCGCCACCTTGTGGTTGTTCATACGAATTGCGGCCACACAGGCGAACAATTAGAACACTGACGTGAGAACGTTCCAAGGTGTTAATAGGGGTTGTTCGGTTCCTGAACGGTATAGGGAAATTACACAAACCAAGCCATTTAAAAAGTCTTTTAAAGATTTCCCTGCTGGGCCCATAGTCTGTGGGCAGGAGGCTGGCAAGCAGGCTCCTCCAGGAGCTCATGGCAAACTCACGTGGGAAGGGGAGTTTGTCACATTGTCCATTCACACTTACTTTCTCCAAATACTATAATAAAACATGCACTGCCTCTAATCTTAAAGGAAAAGTTAATTTATGGTAAATTAAATTTGATCTTCCATGGAAAGCCACCCTGTAAGCTGTCAAGAAGTGTAGCTTAATTTTTATTTTCAACTAATAAAGCCACTCAGTTGCTGTACAGGCTCTGTTATGGAAAGGTATAAAAGCACCTGTAAGACTCCACACACCATACACAACCTTTACTGCTAGGTAATGGCTGCAGGAGAGAGCTTACAGCTGTAGTGATGTCTGCACATCTCCACAATTCTAAATAACAAAAGAGTCGGGAAGCTCCTTGCACAGTAATGTATGTAAGAAACAAAAGCACTGTAGGTGAAGTTGCATTTATTTTCAAAGACCCCCAAGGTGATGGGTCTGCTTGAGTGACAGTGCTTAAAAAGATATACATACCTTAAGTTCCCTCAGACATACTTCTTCAGCACAAGGCAACTTATTCTCCCGAAAACTGTCATCACTATTATTTTTTTGCCCGCGTGCGAGAGTCCAATTGGGGATTTATGGAAGAGCCGTAGATTATACTGTGCTTGTGCAGTAAGATGCCATATTCATCAATTGTGAAAATATCTTTTTCATAAATATTCTATTAGTGATAGACCCACTGTAAAGGGTACATGTCATCTACCCTGCTGAGAGCTGAAGTTGAGTATGGCAAAAAGATTAACAGGAGGCATATAAGACTAGCTAAAAACATAAATATTATTTGGACACTCTGGAGGGAATTAAGTGGGATTAGCCAACATTAAAATATACATGGTAGGTGCACTTTAAGTAGCTCTGTAGTTGGAGGATGGAAGTGGTATGTGGATAATATTGACTTTATCATTAATTTTTTCACAGTAGCATGTTAACATATTTAGTTTTTTCTAGGTCCGTTCTACAAGTCACAAACCTGATGAGATCTATGGCATGATTGAACGCCTTTCTCCTGGAACCCGCAAGATTGAGTTATTTGGGCGCCCTCACAATGTACAGCCAAACTGGTGGGTGATGTTTGATCTCTCTATATTTTCATACTTTAAAAGCAACTGAAGAGTTTAAACACCAGTGAATGTGGTAGAATAAATTTCTACACCTTTAGCAAATTTTACTATGTCAAGGATTGCCCAAGGTTATTACCAGCTGTTGCAGCTCTACATTACTTATGCTTTGCTATCCTTAAAGCTGGTAAAGCAACGTGAACGTTATAGATCTGCAACAGCTGACAATCTACCATTTAACCAACCTTGTACTATACATCTATAGCTAATTCAGCTGTTATCCAGGAGATTTTTTTTAAATTATTATTACTGGCACTAATTGTGGTGAATTGTCATACAATTAATGGTAAATTTTCAAGCTGGACAAAAGATGTGTCAATAAGGGTTCTTCTTTTCTGGGACTGCTTCTATTTAACATATACAAATAGATCTTGATAAAGGCATTGAAAGTCATGTCTCAGTGTTTGCAGATGACCTAAAACTCTGTAAAGTAATACAATGTGAGCAAGATATTTCTTTGCTGCAGAGGGATTTTGATAGATTGAGGGACTGGGAACTCAAATGGCATAATTTAATGTAGAAAAATGCAAAGTTAGGCACTTCGGGGTAAAGAATGCACAAGCAACCTATACCCTAAATGGTAGTGAATTAGGGATAACGACACATGAGAAGGAATTGGGAATTGTTATAAACCACAAACTAGGCAACAGCAGTGGCAAAGGCCAGTAATGTATTGTCATGTATAAAAAGGGCATTTATTCTTGGGATGAGAACATTATTTTGCCTCTTTAGAAATCACTGGTAAGACTACATCTTCACCTGTTCTAAAAAAAATATTATAACACTAGAAAAAGTACAGAGACTGGGTACAAAATTTATAAAAGGAATGGAACATTTTAACTATGAAGAAAGGTTAAATGTAAACCTCTTTAGTTTTGAAAAACTGCGCCTCAGATGGGATATGATAACATTATACAAATATATCCGGGGCCAATACAAACCATTATCTGGAAATCTATTCACAAACAGGACGATACATAGGACAAAAAGGTCATGCATTTAGACTGGAAGAAAGAAGATTTAGTATAAGGCAAAGTAAATTTGTTTTTATTTTATTTTTGTTTTTTAATGTAAGGATGTGGAATTATTTGCCTGAAGAAGTTGGTTTATCAGAGACTGTACAGATGTTTAAACGGCAACTAGATGCATATTTGCAAGAACATCTTTTAAGGATATATATTTTTTTAAATTGTAGGGTTATTAATACCTTATTGATACAAGGATAAATCTGGGGTCAGCAAGGAATTTTTTTTCTCGTTTGTTGCAAAATTGGAAGTGCTACAAACTGGGTTTTTTGCCTTCTTTTGAATCAACAGCAATAAACAGATGTAAGGAAGGTTGAACTTGATGGACACATGTTTCTTTTCAGCCTATTTAAAGGGATTCTACAGTGCCAGGAAAACATTCATTTTCCTGGCACTGCCGGACCCTCTAGTGCCCCTCTACCTCCCACCCCCCATCCCAAGTTGCTGAAGGGGTTAAAACACCTTCAGTGACTTACCGGAGTCCAGCGCCGCTGTCCCTCGGCGCTGGGTCAGGCTCCGCTGACGTCAGCCGGCGGGGAGACCTAATGCGCATGCAATGCTTTCCTATGGGGATTTCGGCAACGCTGGAGGTCCTCACATAGCGTGAGGACGTCCAGCGTCGTTTTAAACCAGTTTTTGTGTTCTATGAACACGGAAGTCTCCTCTAGTGGCTGTCTAGTAGACAGCCACTAGAGGAGGACTTAACCCTGCAATGTAAATATTGCAGTTTATGAAAACTGCAATACTTACACTTGTAGGGTTAAGGGTAGTGGGAGTTGGCACCAGGACCACTCCAATGGACAGAAGTGGTCTGGGTGCCTCGAGTATCCCTTTAACTATAATTCAAAAAAAATTGAGGTTGTAAAACTATTCTGCTTTATTCAATGAATTTTAAAGGAACACTATAGTCACCTAACCAACTTTAGCTTAATGAAGCAGTTTTAGTGTATAGATCATGCGTGTCAGGTTTCACTGCCATTTAGGCGTTGAATCACTTTGTTTGTGTTTATGCAGCCCTTGCCACACCTCCCCTGACTCTGATTGACACGGCCTGCATGAAAAAAACTAAACTCGTTTCACTTTCAATCAGATGTAATTTACCTTAAACAATTGTATCTCTTTCTCTGTAAATTGAACTTTTAATCACATACAGGAGGCTCCTGCAGGGTCTAGCAAGCTATTAACATAGCGGGGGATAAGAAAATCTAAATTAAACAGAACTTGCAATAAAGGAAGGATAAACTGTGGCTGCTCACTGTTAAAAACAAAACCCTAGTACCCCCCCAGCCCCCACCCCTGAGCTGTGGCCCTAAATATCAATGGGGGGGGGACCTATTGTCCTCCCCCTGAGCGGTGGGGGCCCTAAATTAGAATAAGGGGGGCCTATTGTCGTCCCCCTGGCTCCCACCTCTGAGCGGTGGGTGGGGGCCCTAAATAACAGTGGGGGGGAGGACCTATGGGTCTTGCCCCCCCCCCCCCCACGGCTCCCACCTCTGAGAGGCCGGTGGGGGCTCTAAATAACAATAGGGGGGGGGGTGACTTATTGTCCTCCCCTCTGGCCCCCATCCCTGAGCGGTGGGTGGGGGCCATGAATAACAATAAGGGGGGAGTAACCCAAGGTCACCCCCCCCCCCCCCCAAAAACAAAAAATAAATACACCATAGTAGGCTAGTAGGGAAACCTTAATATAGACCATTGTAATATTATATCACAGATAGGGAGCCGGGAAGCAATGAAAATAATGTATTTGGTGCCAGTTAAGTTGAAATTTTTGCAAGAATGGGTGTGCCATTGATATGTATAAGAGGCAGTGTGCAGAACCATTTTTCATAACAAGCTCTGGAAGCCCAGCTCAAACTCGTTATTCCAACAAGATGCAGGCTTTCACATTAAGTGGTATCAGCTATAATATTCACTATATTAAAGTGAGAGCACATGAAGGAATGCAGCTGGTGAGCACTAGAGTAAAGTTTGTATGAAACACTGCTCAGAACACAACTTTAGCTTGACTTCTCCTTTAACTTTTGACTACATACTAAGTTAGTGTCGGGGTACCATAACAACTGAAGCAGGCTGCTGGGAGTATTCCTTTAATTCCCTTGTCAATTCTCCAAATCTATTTTAAAGGACAAATGTCACCTCTAAACTAATATACGAATCCTTCCAGCAAGTTATAAAAGGTAATATAACTTTAAAGGGAAAAAAAACCTGCATCCTCTACAGGATCCTTCTGCTGAATGCACCACCCCCTTGGGGTCAGACAGTATTCGAAAACCAACTGTTAGTCTTCCCTGCTTCTGTGCATAAAGTGAAGATCATAGAAACTGTCTGAAACAATCCTCTCTTCTCTATTTAGGATTACTCTAGGAAATCAGCTGGATGGAATTCACTTGTTGGATCCAGATGTGGTGGCTCGATTCAAGCAGCAATATCCGGATGGAGTAATTGCAAAACCAAAGAACATGTGAAAAATACTGGCCTGGTGTGCTCAAACAAGCTGTAAAACACTGCTGGATTTAAACGGAGCTTGTAGGAAGGATACTAACTCCTGCACTGCTTCAAGTTTCTATGGACTATTCAGCTGCAGAAACACACCAATCAGTAAATTATATGAACAAGTGGGAATAAAATTAAGATTTCACATAGTAGCTGTGACATCCTGTCCTACTGTTTTTTTTTGTTTTGTTTTTTATATATATATTAAATAAACTTTTTAAAAATTGGGTTGTCATCTTCTAATAAAGATGGGTACACTACTGACCTGCAATGACTGATAGGAATTGTTGACTTGCCATATATTATACTATTACTGCTGTGAGACATAATGAAAATATCAGATCATCCAAAATAACTTTATTTTTCCTATTGAACTAGTATGCCATATGAACTAGAATAAAGTATGCTGTAATACATTATAGGCCTTGAAAGCAAAGTCTGCAAAACTCTGCAGCAATACGTATTTAGTTCACACACAACAATCCTGACATACAAGTAAACCTAGTGGTGGTTTTTAGTTTATCCACAAGTTTAGTGTATAGTATCTTGACAGTTAAAGGACCACTATAAGCAACGTAACTACAGTGTGTGGTAATTCTTATGCTGCCTAGGATCCCCAGATAATCATTCAATTTCATCCAAGCTGGATAACCGTGATTGGCAAAGATTGCTGGGTTAACAGTCCAATTGACCCTGACATCTAGGTTGTACGTACTTGAGATTAATATTGCTGAACTGTATATTTCACATTGTGTAGCTGAAATGGAAGTTGACCCTTAGATTAACTGATAGGAACCACAACAGGGAAACCTGTGCAGCATAACCGCTGCTATATTGCTTGGTTTCCCTTTAAGTTTGTAAACTGTTCTAGTGTGTGGGGGAAGTTTTTAACTTGAGAGTACATTTCTAATACAATTTAATTATCAAAGTAGGAGTATAGGACAAGCATGGCTGTCAAATGACCGCCAAAACCACAAAATGTGTACTTAGAGTTACTGGTCTATCAAAAAGTGCAAAGAATAGATTATAAAACAGTCAAGTAATCAGCGGCTGTTCTAAAATTTGGCTTTTATTTATGATCACAAAGCCAGCCAGGCCTGGGAAAGTACATCAAAATGAATGTTGTCTATCTCACACAGAGGAAGAATCTCCAGATGCTGCCTTGTAAAGGAAAAATTGTATTCAAGACAGTGCTGTGTTCAGCTGGTAACAGTCACTTAATTTATGTACCCTTTATTAGTTATTATAAAGTATAACATTGTAAACACTTCAGTAATACTTTAACCGATGTGATGCCAGAGGCACCTAAAACAATGAGTTCTCTGGCAAAGAACTGGTTAGTAAGCCCTTGCACAGTGGTGGGACAACACCCAGAAGTAATTATTACTTATAATAAAGGTGCAATTCCCTAGAGGACTATAATTTGTATAAGGTTTAACATGGAAGAAATTGTAATTTCTGATGTATTGGGAGCTGTTGATCAATACGTAAATATATCCATTCTAGGATTTAAAATAAAATTTACAAAACAAATCTCTACTTCAGGCCCAGGACATCTCGGACACACGACTATTCATCAAAACTGTATAAATATGTTTATTGAGATTAATTTGTCTTGGGTAGCTTAAAAACAAAATGTTCTACTAAGAATAGGGAACCTCACATTTTGTGGCATTATTAAATACTCCCATCATATCTGCATATAAGATCTAAATCACCCAATTTAAATGAGTCATCTGGATCCATCCCCCCTAAAGAAAAATGCTCCTAAAGTGGAACTGACCAATAGGTAGGTACCAACAGATTTGTACAGTTGAAAAGCGCTTTTGAATTGTGCACAAATTAAAAATGATGTCTTTAGAACAACAAAAACAAAGATGCAAACCTTTCTATACTCTGCCACCCTTGGGTGCACAAACTTGTACTGGCATACATTGTCTATGTAATGGGGGAAAACAAAAAGTCTTCCAGCACACAATGAAAATGCCATCAGTGGAGCCACCGATTACTTATATTTTAATTTACAACCAGCCCCATTTAGAGGGAATAGACCTCTTTCCCAACCCAGCCGCCTTGTCCATTCTTTACATATAGTTATATGTACAGAGCAGTTGTTAAAATCTTCCAGATTTCTATTGTCCATGAAAATAATGGGTCTTTTTCCTGGGGGTCCACTGAAGCTTGGGTTATTTTACAGATGCCAGTGTACCTTGGCTACGAGCAGCAATCCAAGTCATGAAGGTGTCTCTGCAAGAAAACAGGAGAACATTGTGTCAGGCATTGTACTTTTAGACTGAACTCCAAAAAAAGGGAACATGTCACAATATTACGATATTTAATGCTATGTAACACAGACTGTATATGTTTTTTTTTTTTTTATATATTTTTCAATGCTTTCCTAATTAGGTCTTCCCTGCCGCGCATGCGCAATAGGTCTACCCCGCCAGATGACGTCGGCGGGGGAGGAGCTTGGGCGGACCCTGAACCAGCACCGAGGGACATCGGCGCTGGATACAGGTAACTCACTGAAGGGGTTTTAACCCCTTCAGCAACCTGGGATGGGGGGTGGGAGGAAGAGGGGACCTGTAGTGCCAGGAGAACTGTTTGTTTTCCTGGCACTGGAGAGTCCCTTTAATCACACACAGGAGGCTTCTGCAGGCTCTAGCAGACTATCAACAGAGCAGGAGATAAGACATTAAAATGTAATGTTTAAACAATAGATCGGTCTTTACAAAAAATGTGTTTAGAGACAGTGTAGGCCACTTGCAGGGAAAGCGTGACCAGTGCTACATAAACATGAGTGATTTAAAAGGGACACTATAGTTACCAGAACAACTACAGCTTATTGTATTTGTCCTGCTGAACAGACCTTACTCCAGCATCCTACAAATCTCAAGTATGTACAACCTAGATGGCACTAAATGACATGGTCAATGGGCTGGTTAGCCCAGCAATCTTCACGTCACTAACTCTGCCCTCAAAGGGTAGACTCGCATGAAAAGGGGGAGGGTCCACCAGAGTTAATGGCAGGTCAAGCCTGGCATGAATGCACACCAGGCTGCATGTCCATCATGCAGGCCAGCCCACTGAGGGCAGACTCTGCAGAGAGCACAGTTTCAGTTCTTCCTGCAGGGTCCTAGTGTCCTAATCATAGCATGAGTGTATCTATTAATACGCTCGTGCTATCAATATCGGGACAGTTCCCCAGTGTCCCCAAAAGTGGGACACCGTAGAACGAACACAGGACAGGACCAGAAAATAAGGACTGTCCTGTCAAATACGGGACGTAAAGTGGTCTGGGTGCCATGTCCCTCTAGCTTTAACCCTACAACTCCTGTTCTACAGGAACGGCAATGTTTACATTGCAGGGTTTAAATGCCTTTAGTGGTTATCACACTAACAACCACAATAGGAGCTTCTGACGAAACAGCTGAGTGAACCTCTGCTATTTTAATTCGATGTACTCATAAAGGCCATCTGATTGGCGCGTGGCATTTTGCCTCTCATGCATTTCTATGGGAAAATATCGGATTAGCGGAGAATGTCAAGGCGTGCCAGCAGGATGTAGACCGGTGCAGTGAAGACTGAAAGGTAAGTAAAATGCACAGCGACTGAGACATTAGTACAGTTAGATAAAACCCATTGTGTTAGGCATGTATGTTTGTTTTCCAAAATTTATAGTGCTCCTTTAATGCTTCTTTCAATATGAAATATATTCTGATATTCTGTCATACACATTTTCCTGGTTGTCTGATTGCAGCCATTCCACACTGAGCACCATGCAAGTTTCTTTATCGTCTAACCATGTAATTCTGAATTTCATATATGCATGCTATGTCAACCAATTTGCAATGTTTACTCAAACAGACTCTAAAACAGAGGAATCAAGAAGAACATTAAAATCTGTATGGTGTAAAGCAACATTAAAGCAAGGGTTACTCCACCCATCATAACCACTACAGCCTGCTGTTCCCCAGTAATAGGGCAAACCATGTAAAGTGTCAGCTGCTCTGAGCCATTGTATTAGATTCTATGTATTGAAATTTGAGCTAGAGTTCCAGGCTGATTGATGATATCCCAGTGATGCTGCCAGAGGTGAAGTTAGACCAGTGGTGGCAGCTGCAGTGTTAAACATGGTATGCGAATGGTTACTTAGCAAAATACTGCACATACAGACTCCAGGCAACATGACCACTTCAAAATCATTGAAGTAGTCAGGTCACCTGTTGTGACCATTTAATAATAATAAGATAAGACAAGATGAACTGGCAAGATTAGTCAGGGTAAGAGGAATTGGTGATCAGGTGAGTCAAGTAGTGGATGGACTGGTCAGAATAAAGTTATGGATTACAGTAGTCAAAAATGCTCTGTTTTAGTTACATTTTAATTTCCAGTGCTTAGCCCTAGCACATGGCAAACAATGTTTCATACAAGCGTTTAATGAATACATGTACTTACTTGCAATGTTTGACTACACACTCGCTGCTACAATACTCATTGTCCCAATCTTTACTTTCCACTGGAAGATTTTCACAACCTGATCGGACACATCGTGGCTGAGGGGAAGGGCTGCGGGGAGGAGAGCCACTCACCAGCTCCACATCCATTTGAGTTAGTGGAGATTCCTGAAAAGGGTAAAAAAAAAAATGTTAACATTAGAGTGTCTCTTAATCACATATTTTTCCCCAAAAAATTATTAGTCTTTAAATTAAAGTCTTTCATCTTGCCCTGGTAGCGATATTGATCGCACAAAAGGGATTATGGATTTATTCACTACATAGTGGAATTGTGGTGAGTTGATATTCTTGTTAAATGACAGTTTCAAAAGAACAAAATCTTACTGTTAAGTGAGCAAACCTTTTTTTTTCTTTTTATGGTCTAACCTACACTGCTAAATTAAGTGTTTTACACCTTCCTTACAAGAATATAAGGACAGATCTCAGTATCAAATGCCTTCCTGAATTGCAGTTATTGCAAGAACTTCATATGTGTAACTGTGTGCATTTACCTAATAATGGGGTCATCTTAAGACGATTGCGTAGTATTAATTAAGAACTACAAGCTAACTTAGACATTTAAAGCGCATAAACAGCCTGTATTTTAACTAATTACCATCATTACTGCAGTAATCTTTTTTATCAAAAAACTTTGTTTTTATATTATATTCACTGTGGTATTTAACTTTTTACAGAACACTTACTTCTTGCACTACCTCTGACACAAGCTCCACTTGTTCAGGGGGTGAGGTGGGGGCATCAGGAGAATGAGGCACACTGATAACTGGTATGCTTTGCTCCTGAACCTGAACAGCCTGTGGTTGGGGCTGCAAAGGAGGGGGAATAATCTTTATCTGTAGAGGAGGAGGCTGATGTCGCACTTTTTGCATGGGTTGCAGAGGAGGTGGTGACTGCAAGATGGTAATTGAAGGTTGTTGTGCAGGAGCCATATGCTGGAGCCGTGGAGGTTGCTGCATTTGCTGCAATGGTGGTGGGTGTAGACGTGGGGGTAGCTGCATTGCTGCCTGCAATACTGAGCGTGTTACCCTCTGGGCTTGTGGACTGGGTTGTAGCTGGTGTAAAGGAAGTCCACGAGACGTAACCACAGTAGCCGGGATGACCGTTACCATTCCCTGAGACATGGCAATAGAGGTGGGAATTTGTCCGGCTTGAAGCATCTGCTTGGATATTATTATTTTTGCGATTGTTGGTTGAGTGATGGTAGATGCTTGAGGGGACGGAGTGGCTGCAGGAGGAATGGTAGGAGCAGGTGATTGGGTAGATGCTGGAGAAGACATGCACTGTTGGATGCTGGAGACAGTCACTACAGACGGGGAATGTACTGGGGATTCCGATAGCATGCCTTGTGCAACTGGAGGGTCTAACTCCACTGTGTCAACAACAACCTGTGGGTAAATAATTGAAGTAATCAGCACACAAGAAACATATCATTACAGGTGTATTCAGAAGTAAACATATAGAGAAATAATTGTTAATCCTTAATGAATTTTAGAACATATATCCCTATACACCTAAGGGCCACGAATAACATTTTAAGGGCCAGGACAAAAAAAGTACAATGTGATCTTAAGAGAAATAATTAAGCTACTAAATCAATAGTTATTTTATTAATTAATTAAAGCCTCTTTATGTAGAACATGAAAAAAGAAAACCAAAATGACTATTCATAATTTGAGATGGTTTTAAGCACTGAAATTAATGAGAGACTATTGCATTCTTAAAAGGTAATATTTAACAAATATGTATTTGTGAGGTGTGAAAACTAAAATTAACGAAATTCAGAAACTCACACAGTTGTCTTCTTCTGCTGCTTGCCGCCTCCATTTTATAGCTCCTTGTCAATTATTGTTACAAGCTTTGTTCCCAGCACAGAGAAAGCATACAGAGAAGAGGAAAAATGAACGTGTTTCTATTTCTCCTCTTCATCTGCATTGTTTGCCCTGGCTGAACTGGATTACCATGTGATATGCTAAATCCTGAGCATCTCATGAAAAAAGTAACTCACATTATAGGGGATTTTAAAGGTTTTTATTTAATGGTGTAAATTACAAAGAAGTGACAATTCCAGTTTAAAATGTTAACAGTATCAACTTTTCTGAAAATGTTTTTGACAGTTGCCATTTACATGCAAATAGGTTATCTTTTTCCTGGACTTGCAGACAAAAGTCACACTTACCGCATTAGATTTTGGTAAATCAATACGGAGTGTTTTAAAGGATACTCTAAGAACCATAACCACTACAGTTATTGTATAGCCCTGGACAGAAATAGTAGGCTTTCAACATGCCCTTACAGTCCCAGAACCCAAAGTTGTATGGCTTTTGACATATAATGCAGAAGTAATGTAGTTTTGGGTGTGAGTATAGCCCATTTTTTTTTCTCTGCTCAAAAAATCAGTTTGACAGAAAACAGGGGAAAGAATGCGCCATAACGACTACAATATACTTAACTGACTATGGAATATGGAGTCCCTTTAAGTTTTGTCGTATTCCAAATCAATTTATATTACCTGTGACATCTGGTTTTCTTTGTAAAGTGCCAATGCCTTTAGATATTCTTTTTTAGCTGCTTCCGTTTTTCTCTTGTAAACCTGTGAAAACACATTTATACAGAACATTAGAAGTTGTATAGCTTAAAACTGGTATAATGCCAAATAAAAATACATATTAATGGTGATTGCCTAAATTATCATTTTAAATACAATGTTACTGTATCCTTTGCTTGCACACCTGCAAGTGAGCAGAGAAGACTATGGTATAATGATTCATCCACAATTGATGAAGCAATGATCAAACAGTAATTGTTGAAAACATCAGATTTCCGACATACTTCTGTTACAAAAAAAAACCTGTCCTCAAAACTGGCAAGTAGAAATATTTCCACCCACAAAATTACCTGTTTCTGCTCCTCTCCAAGACTGTCCCACATAGAAGCCACAATTTTGGACACTTCACCAAAGGTGGCATTGGGGTTCTGACCCTTAATGGCAGCCTGGGTGTCACGGAAAAAAAGGGCATATGCAGAGAGAGGTTTTTGAGGTTCATTAGGATCTTTCTTCTTTTTCTTGCCTTTTGGGGTTTTTTGCTTTTTTGTCTGCTCTACAATAATATTCTTGGGTGCTGTAATCTGTACGAGAAAGACACAAAAACAAAACCGAAAATAAATGATATGCAAAAAAAAAAGGTGTGGGTACAAGACTGCAATATGAAACAAGATAAGCATTTTAGTTCACTCACCCTTCTGAAGTCTTCCATGTCCTCATCATGTAAAGAGCTGTTTGGTGAAGGGGTGGGAGAGAGGTGATCCTCAGGAGACTGGACAGGGGGCAGGATGGTCCCCCCACCAAGACTGAGACCGAGTTGAGAGCTGAGCTCTGACTGATCAATGGTAGTAAGCTGACTATGAGACAGGAGACCAGAGGAAATGTCTGTCATCGACACATCAATGGTAACTGGGGGGTTGGCACTGTACGTGGTGACAATTGGGTGATCCAGATCCTGTAACAGTAAGCATTACATACAAATTGTATTTTAATTTAAATACTACGTGAGTGCCTAAAAGAATGCAAATAATGCATCCTTTCCCATGGGAAAAAAACCTTACAATTTGCTACTCTTGCGGTGTTGCCTTTTCTTATCTACCAAGGAATGGAAATACACAGGGAAGCCAAGTTTATTGTTCATACACACAAGGAGATAAAGTGCAATACCAGCAGAATTATTAAGTAAAGTGTTAATTGCTGAGAACTAAACAATTATTTAAAGTTGTTATGCCAAATCACCAAATTCGTGATCATCAGTACCTAATAAGGTCTGTAATAATACGCTGCCCAATTCGTGATGAGGAGGTTGAGTAATAGGCAAACTAAATCACACCAAGACCAAGTAGTATGTAAGAATTAACATAATACTTTATTATATACACTGGAATCCAAATCACTCTAATCTTAAAATGCATCTATTGATTATAAATTGTGCATGCATTCAGCTTAAATGCTCAATCAGCTTAATATATCGATATCAGCATAAAGGGACACTATAGTCACCAGAACAACTACAGCTTAATCTAGTTGTTCTGGTGAGTGTAATAGCTCCCTTCAGGCATTTTTATGCAAACACTGCCTTTTCAGAGAAAATGCAGTGTTTACATTGCCCCTAGGGACACCTCAAAGTGGCCACTCCTTAGATGGCCATTGGAGGTGCTTCCTGCTCAGTGCTGCACAGTAGGCAGCACTGTCATTCAGCGTCCCCACGCTCTGCATGGGGACGCTGAATTTTCCTCATAGAGATGCACTGATTCAATGCATCTCTATAAGGAGGTGCTGATTAGCCAAAACAGCGTTTGGCCCTGCCCCCTTTCTGATTTTAGCCAATCCAATGCTTTACCCATGGGCAATTTTGATGTTGTCACCAAGGGGGCGGGGCCAGCGCCAGCAGACCCGTGGAGAGCTGGAAATAAGATAAGTTTTAACCCATTCTGAGGGGGCGGCGCAAGCCACCTAAATGGTGAGTTTTCACTGTAGAGTCAGAAATACATGTTTGTGTTCCTGATCCTATAGTGATCCTTTAAGTATCCGCTTAAAATACATCACCATAGGAGAAATTCGTTGTCACTCTGCCACATACGACTGGGGGAACTCAGGCAGGCAGGCTGGCGGGACTTTCTCCGCTGGGAAACAGCAAAGACCTGGACCACGCGTCCGTGATGCAGATAAGTAAGCTCCCTCCTGAGTGCCAGGTTACCTCATCTTTTATACCTAGTCAAAGGGTGGGCAGTCTGTACAGGTCCACCTTAGATTCTCTTATCAGTGCAGCCCAGCAAAGACTTGTCACATGCGTTGGGTGGGACTGGCAGCTGGCCAGGCCGTAAAGGCCCATCAAAGGCGTCATGCCATGTCTGTGTGGTTAGCTTATCTCTTATCTATCTTCTAACACTATACTACTATCTTATAAAATGATTGGTTGTTAGTTTCATGCTATACTTTATCTCTTTGGGCATATTCCAGGTCCTGCACTTAGCCTGACCCTTTCAACTCATGCTGTGTCATCTTATGGCTTATGCCTGAATTCATCTGCGACACATCCAGGTCTGTGTTTTGTGACATGCTTGGACATGCTTGAGAGACTAACACCAATTTACCTAATTAATATTAGGTTTGTTCAATATCCATTAGTGTTACTAATTAACAATCATTAATATCAGGTTTGCTCAGTAGTGATCAATCAATATCACTTCAAAAGTGAATTCTAATTTTATGCAAAACAGGATGAATTTAAAATATTTTCCATATTTTCGCTCTTCATTTCAGATATCGTGGCTTTAAATGTAAAATTCATGTTGATCACCCTACAATTCAATCTTTAGTGAATAATTCGGAATGTGAAGTTTTAACTCACAATATATATTCTTAAACCAATAGATTCACATGTGCCATGTCCATTAAAATTAATACAATAGTGCAGATGCAACTTGTTTTCTTTTTAATATGAATATTAAATGCTGTGACATATCTTTTACAGCTTTATGTCAGAACAACATAACAAAATTAGTTGGCCAGTCTTAGTTATGGAAATGTCACTTGAAAAGGTGATATATGGCTCTCCAATGGTAAAAATAGCCCATAAGAACATGGTCTCTGATAAATAAATCATAGTTTAAGAGAGCCTGTTTTCATGCATATGCCACAAATAAAAATATTTTTTTACCATGGCAAGTCCAGCTCCAAGCAGCCCTCCTGCCTGCTCCATCACCTCGTGGGTCATCTCCACTGGCATGTCCAGAGTCTGTACCCCATATTGTGCAGCAAAGCTACTATCCTGAACTGAAGGATCTCCAAGGTCATCAAAATGCCCAACAACATCAGAGACAGCCAGAGAAGGATCAGAATCTAGAGTAATGGGTGGGATTTCAAACTCTTCATCACCCAAGCTAGGTGTGTGAAATGTCTAGACAGAAGAAGAAGGAGGGAAAAAAAAAAAAAAGAAGACATTTAGGTGTCTCAGATAGTGCCACACATTTGAAAAAAAAATAAACTAAACTAAGATATTGTTACTACTCACCTCTGTCCCAGTCAGGAAGGGGTGCCCAGATCCAGTGATGGTCAGGTAACTGTCACTGCCTCCCGGAAACTGTAAGTTAGAAGAGACAATGTTCACTAAAAGAATGCAGCATCTTATGCAGGTAAGAGTTGCAATTCATCACACACCAAATTATAAATACTAAGTCATCCTATGTATTTTTTTTGCGTGTTGTATTAATATAAAATTGCGCCTTAATGGTCACTCAATATCAACCAACAAATCAGAATAAATTGACACACCTTATAGTCGTGTCCCTGTCGCTAACTTTGCTTTGCCCATACAGAAGCTCGGAGGAAACTAACTCTAGAGTTTCGAGGTCATAGGATAGACCACAGCCACTGTTTACATCATGTGATGACCATGAGATCCGTTCCACCATCAAAATGATCCAGACCAATGAAGACATGAAGAACAATGTACAGGAGTGTGATATGAGCTCTCTAAATAGCACACAATTGAAGGTCAAGCTAGTTTTAGTGTACTAATGATCTTACATTTTAGTAATAAGACAAGGCGAGTATTTTGCATATTTTTCTTTTTAACTCCATAGCAGCAAAGAAACAAGAGCCAATCAGAAACAAGTAATATGAATATAAGGCATAGTGAAACCAATCACTTCCTCTTTCTCTATGCAAAATCACAGGTAAAACAGAGAAAACCGTGAACAGGCAAAAAAACGTGCAGAAACAGCATAGATCAGGGAAGCCCACCAGAAATTAATTAAAATGAAGAGAAAAGGTGTAATAGGCTTAGTCATACAGAAATAATCGTACGAAACAATGATATAATGCAAGCAATCGATGAATTTCAAATACTTGAATCATAGCAGAATAGACAATATCCCTTTGATAACAATATGCAAAACAGGACGAATGCCATATAAAAATACCAAAATCAAATAATGAACTCACAATAAAAACACCCCAACAACAGAAACCTCCATCAAAAAGACAAACAGTAAAAACAAAGAAGGGGGGAGAGAATGTTGGGAAAATACTTGCCTCCTGTCATTCCAAAAATGTTAGTACACTGAATCTAGCATAATATTCAATTTTACACCATGACAGGAGGCAACATATTTTGCATTTTTAACGATTGAGAGAAGAGAAAACACGGCATTGGAAGAACGGAACGGGCCCGAATGAAGATTTAACATCCACCAGGGACAGGAGACAACTAATCCACCTGGCTAGAGTAGTGACCAATACAAGTCTGTAAGGACGAATGTAGGAATACTACACTTGGTAGTAGAGGAAACCTTTGGAAAGTGGCATTCTACCGATGCAGCCACCATTGCATTGATCATGGCCTGGAAATGTCCTAGAGGGTTTGGGGTATCCTTCATAGTCAATCACAATTACAGGCCACTGGGGCTCACCCAATATACAAAGTACCACATGGCCAACAAGTATGTAGGCAGACAGACCACAACAAATTCCCATTAGTCACTAAGGGCAGTAGGTCACGTGAGACCAGGTGCCTGAGGTATGGACCAAAGTGTACAGATAGTTTGACAGTATAAAATCAGGCACAGTAAGTACAGGCTGAATAACAAAAGTGGTCAAACAACTGGCGTTCACCCAATATAGAAGACAGCAAAGGCAGCCTCCCTTCAGCAGCACTATTACAGGTAAGAAATATGGGGGCTCACCACATAAACCAGTAGGCAAGTAAAACCTCTTAGGGTCAATACACTGACCTTAAATTGGTCCCCACATCCATGCATATAGAACTGCTATAATACAGGGAACACACTTGCAGAACCTGCAGCAGGAGCAGAGACACAGGAATGCACTGTGTAAATGCGATTTCTAATCTCAGCGCTCGCTACCACGCAGGTGCACCAAGATGGCCACCATGGATCTTGCAAGATCCAAGATGGCGCTGCAAACTACCAATGATCTCCTAAGATCGAATGGCAAGGTAATACAGTAGACTATCCCCACCAGGAAGAGAGAAACGAACAACAAAAACCCGAAGGGAAAAACAAATACACCAAAACAGGCCGGTAGAGAAAAAAAAAAAGACAGTAATGGGGCACGCAGAGCCTGCTGGAAAAGGGACAAATAAAGCACAGTAGTGTGCAGGCACAGCCTGCCAGAGAAAGG
Source organism: Pelobates fuscus (assembly GCF_036172605.1). Taxonomy (NCBI): domain Eukaryota; kingdom Metazoa; phylum Chordata; class Amphibia; order Anura; family Pelobatidae; genus Pelobates; species Pelobates fuscus. The sequence goes on along the minus strand of NC_086321.1, from coordinate 186,426,218 downwards.
GGTAGACAAATAAGGACCAGTAGTGTGTGGGTGGAGCCTGCCAGAGAAAATGAAATGACAATATTAGGGCAGGTGGAGTCTGCCAGGAAAGGGAAAGATAAAGCATGGTAGTGAACAGGCAAAGCCCTGCCAGAGAAAGGAGTAGTAATTAAGGGTCAGTGGTGTGCAGGCAGAGTCTGCCACAGAAAAGTGAAAAGACAATAATGGGCAGGCAGAGTCTGCCACAGAAAAGTGAAAAGTCAGTAATGGGCAGGCAGAGCCTACTAGAGAATGAGCAAATGAGGCCCAGCAGTATGCAGGCACAGCCTGCCAGATAAAGGACCCAGTAAAGCCTCAGTGTGCAGGCAGAGTCTGTCAGAGAAAAGGACAGAAAAGTAAAACAGAGGTGCACAAACAGAACCCACACTAACACTATCCCCAAACAATAAAATAAAACATCCGTAAAAATACAGCGAACTGACAATAATACAAAGACCGTGAAGAGAGCAGAAACTCTGACCTGTCTTGTGGTTGGAGCAGCAAATAAAGAGGAAGTGTGTGGTTTCACTGTGCCTTATATTCATATTACTTGTATCGGATTGGTTCTTGTTTTTTTCTATGTGTCTTTGCTGCTATGGAGTTAAAGTAAAGAAAGACACGCAGAATATGAAGCCTCCTGTCATGTAAAAATAAACATACCAGCATGATAATTATTAAAATAGTTTAACAACAAGAACACGTTTAAATGAAATACGTCCAAAACAAGTGATCAACCAGAGCCATATGTCACAGGTTCAATAAAGATCGAAAAGGGGTAAACCACAACTAATGGCAGTTACAACTACAATTCTACTTCCACTGATTGTTTTATATATAGAATTGGGTAGTTGTAAATTGACTTGTGAAGCCAAATATCTGAATAGGAGAGCAACAAAATAAACAAACAAGAAAAAAAAATATTAGTGGCTTATATTGCCTCCAAAAAAAAGAAAACTTTCTAAATTAGAATTATTTCAAACTACCTTATCGCTGATGAAAGTGAGTTTAAAACATCTGAAATCCCAACATGGAAACTATACATGATTCACCAAACATAGAACATTGTTTTAACTACAAAATTGAATTTAGAAGGAACAGTATCCATAATCTATGGTAAAATATTGAACATAATGCCCAGTGCATGATTAGTGCTTAAATTAACATAAATTAGACACCTCATAATCTCAGGTTGCCATTCTATGTATGCTTCCCTATTTTAGCAGGTCTATATTTTGTGAACATGGCAATACTTAACCCCTTAAGGACACATGACATGTCTGACACGTCATAATTCCATTTTATTCCAGAAGTTTGGTCCTTAAGGGGTTAAACCTCTTGAAAAATATCTTGGATCACTATTTATACGGTCCCAGTTTATATACATAGCTCTAAATCTTTAGGAAGTTGCTACATTGTTTGTCCTGTCATATAGATAGTTTGTAATAATAGATATCTATATAGATATAGATATATTATTACAAACTATCTATATGACAGGACAAACAATGTAGCAACTTCCTAAAGATTTAGAGCTATAGAAAACTAATCTAGCTGAGGAAAACAATATTGGTGCCTTAAACCATAACACCTATGTACATTCAATTGGCACTTTTCTTAAAGCAGATCTAACACCGTCATTAGTTCACAACAATTCAAACTTTAGTAAATAACCCTGTTAGTAGAGCATACCTTACTATAGGCACCCAGACCACTTCAGCTTAATGAAGTGGACTGGGTGCCAGGTCCATCTAGGATTAACCCTTTCTGCTGTAAACATAGCAGTTTCAGCAAAATGCTATGTTTACAAATGGTTTAATCCAGTCTCTAGTGGCTGTCTCATTGACAGCCGCTAGAGGTGCTTTCGCGCTTCTCACTGTGATTTTCACAGTGAGAAGACGCCAGCGTCCATAGGAAAGCATTGAGAATGCTTTCCTATGGACTGGCTGAATGCGCGCGCAGCTCATGCCGTGCATGCGCATTCAGCGGATAACGGGAAAGGAGGAGGAGAGTCCCCAGCGCCGAGGGAGCCCGGCGCTGAAAAAAAAAGTAAGGGATTAACCCCTTCCTCACCCTAGAGCCCAGCGGGAGGGGGGGGCCCGAGGGTGAGGGGGACCCAAGGACCCTATAGAGCCAGGAAAACAAGTTTGTTTTCCTGGCACTATAGTGGTCATTTAAGCTAAAGTTATTTTGGTGACTAGTGTCACTTTAAGTATGGCTAGAGCATTTGGAAATAATCCAGAGGAGTATCTCCTCTAAACAGCCAACCTAGTCCTGCAAAGTCTTCAGTGATTATAGCAACCCACCCAGACATCAGTTGAGACTTGAGGAAGGGTGAAAACAAGGACACTTTATTAGGATTCTATACATATATTTATACAACTTCCGCAGCATGGGGTCAGTAACTGAAACATTGGTGACCCTTCTGTGTTTGGGAGATGGTCAGATTAAACATTACTAAGTTAATTAACCTAGACATATAGGCACCTAACATGAATATCCCCAAAAATAACTTGAAAAATACCAATTGCACCACACACTTGGTATCCCCGGATAGCCCATCCCAGAGTGCCCAGTCTGTCAAAATAGTGCCCTGATCCCAGGGCCGCGCATGCGGCGGAAGAGGGAGGAGAGAGCCCGGCGCTGGAGAAAGTGTTTAACCCCTTCCTCATCCTAGAGCCCGGCGGGAGGGGGACCATGAGGGTGGGGGGGACCTAATAATACTAGTTTGTTTTCCTGGCACTATAGTGGTCCTTTAATGCTGGTAGGGTGGCAAATGAGTCATAGCAGTGTGAGTAAAAATCTTTTGGTGCAGTCAATGGTGTTTATCTATATTTAACTAATTTACAGCAGATATATTAGTTTTGGTTATGTAAATCTACACCGCAGAAACCAGTTTCCCCAGTGTGTAATTATTTAGTGTATGGTACAAGTTTCTCACTTGAATAATTTAATTTTATTCCCAAAACACTGTAAACCCAGCCTCCTCTGTGCACAATACTTTAATACAATTACAGCAATTACATATGAACAAACAACATCTAAACTTAAAAGGTTTTACATGAACATCTGCATACAACAAAAACTAGAATAATGGGGAGAAGCAATAAATCAAGCTAATAAACTAAAAATGGTCAGCTTACATAAATTAAACTTTAAAAAATAAAAAAACAGCAAGTAGTAAAGTAATTACACTTTATTCACACATAAAGTAAAAAAAAACAAAAAAAACACCACCACATATAAAAGTGACAAGCTTAAAGGGACACTCCACTGCTCAAATACAAAAATAATGTTAGTAGATATGTCCCAAACGAAAATGTGCATGCATTTTCTTTCTACAATTTTTCATTGGGGTATACCTTTAACCACTTAAGGACCCAACTTCTGGAATAAAAGGGAATCATGACATTTCACACATGTCATGTGTCCTTAAGGGGTTAGGGGGTTAAACAATGCTTGCAAAGCCTCCAGTTCCCGTCTGCAGCCTTTGCAAGCCCCCTCCCCTCTACTAACCCTGCCGATGATGTCTAATTACAGACTTCCCAATGCAGCTCAAAGAGAAGCCTTTGCAATTGCTGCCACTTGAGTTTAGCTCCACTGAGCTAATCAAACCAGGAAGTCTGACAGTTGTCTGCTTGAAAGCAGGTGAGGGAGTAGGGCAGGAGGGAGGAGGAAAGGAGGAAGGGGCAGAGAGGAGGGAGTACTGTTAATTATAGAAGTGTCAATTTCTACTGAAATCTGCATTTTTAGCAAAAAAAACATTACAAAAATTAAACACCATTCTCACAAAGCTTTAAAGCAAGCTTAAGTACATCAGGGGTCTGGAGTGTGCCTCTAAAATCCTTATGAATAATCAAAATCTAAATGTATATTTACATGAATAAATGGATACACTCCCATGTTCCAAATCACTAAATACATGTATTGATGGGTGATAAAGAAGAAAACACTTGATTCTCTGTAAAACTGAGCACGTGATGTACACCAAATTAGCAAATTATATAAATGCATTTCCCTCAGAAGGAAGATCAACATACTCACATTACCATCTCACCCTTTATAAAATTGACAGATGATTCAAAGATGTTGCTATTACTAAATTGCATGGTACTCATTTTACAGTCCTTGGAATGATCAAAGGCTGATTAGGTCCTTCCATAATCAAACCTTGTGTTCTTAAACCTATCTTAAGAACAACAGGGTTTATTTGTGGCTTGTGTATGTAAATGTGTCTGTAATTATTGTAATAAGTACAAAGCCTCAGACAAACATGGAGTCTGGATATGATTTTTCTTTGTAATTTATGTTTAGAATAGTGCAGTCAATTGTTAAATTAATAACCATTTATTATTATTGCCATTTATATAGCGCCAACAGATTCCGTAGCGCTTTACAATATTATGAGAGGGGGATTTAACTATAAATAGGACAATTACAAAGAACTTACAGGAACAATAGGTTGAAGAGGACCCTGCTCGATCGAGCTTACATTCTATAGGAGGTGGGGTGTAAAACACATTAGGACAGGAATATGCAGTCAAATAAGGTGGGTTGTCCTTTAGGAGAGAGCAAGAGACAGATATGGGAGGTAGAGGTTACTCTGGGAGGCCATAAGCTTTCCTAAAGAGATGGGTTTTAAGGCACTTCTTAAAAGATGCAAGACTAGGGGAGAGTCTGATGGAGGTAGGCAGGCTATTCCATAGGAAGGGAGCCACCCGCGAGAAGTCCTGCAAGCGTGAGTTGGCTGTACGGGTACGGACAATGGACAGGAGGTGGTTACGGGCAGAGAGGAGAGACCGAGAAGGGACATACCTATGGATCTGTGAGGAGATATAAGAGGGGCTAGAGTTGTTCAGTGCTTTATAGGTGTGAGTAAGTACCTTGAATTGACTCCTAAAGCATACAGGAAGCCAATGTAAGGACTGGCAGAGGGGTGAGGTGTGAGAGAAACGACTAAAGAGGAAAATCAGTCTGGCAGCAGCGTTCATTACGGACTGTAGCAGTGCAGTACGGCTTTTGGGAAGACCAATCAGGAGAGGGTTACAATAATCCATGCGGGAAATTACTAGAGCATGGACAAGCTCCTTGGTAGTATCTGGTGCAAGAAAGGGGCGGATGCGGGCTATGTTTATAAGATGGAATCTAAAGGATTTGGCAACATGCTGGATGTGAGGCCAGAATCAAGTATGACACCCAGACAGCGTGCTTGCAAGGATGGACTGATGTGGGTAGCACAAACTTGAAGGGAGAGCGAAAGAGGAGGATCGGTATTAGGAGGAGGAAAGATAAGGAGCTCAGTTTTAGAGAGATTGAGTTTTAGAATGCGGGAGGACATCCAGTCAGAGATGGAAGAAAGACAAGCAGTGACACAATGCAGGACGGCAGGGGAGAGGTCCGGGGAGGAGAGATATAACTGGGTGTCATCAGCGTACAGGTGGTAGCGGAATCCATGTTTAGACTTGGCTTATAAATTTCTTCCCTGATGAAAGTGGTTTCTGACTTTTTAATAAATAAAACCAGTAAAATGTCTATAATAAAATATCCAAGTAACATGTTTAATTATACTCATCTAGTTGAAGTGGCCTGGATGCAATGCCCTGTTTCCCTTAGTCATGCAACGTAAAACATTGTTCACACTGCAGTACTAAGACTGACTCTAATGTCTACAACACAGCCACTACAGGCACTTCCGGAATTTTATCGGGCTTTAGGTCACCTAACGGACGCTGGACTCCTTACACTATTCATGAGAACATCCAGCTCCAGTAAAATCCCCATAGGAAAGCACTAAGACAATGCTTTCCTTTGGGAGGGCCTAATGAGCTTGCTGCACTGGAATTGGGTAAGAAAATAAAGGGTTATTTAACAATTTAAATGTTGGGGAGGGGGATGCGAGGGAGGTGGGGGCCAGAGAGCTCTATAGTGTTAGGAATGCAACTTTCAAATAAAAAAATATCACAGCTTCTCTATTTTAACCTCATTTTTACTGTTTAGATTCCGATTAACCGCATTTCAGAGTTTAGTGAATAAACCAGTTTGGATCAGTAAATGCCAATGACATGAACCTAATGAACCTGTTCTCTGCTGATAAGAAACGTTTTTCCTTGAGTGGTGCATGCTGTGACTGGCTAGGTCACTTTTTGTAAGCCAGCCAAGCAAACTGTTGTGTGGTCTCATGTGAGTTTCATGTTTAATACTAGGCCACACAAAAAGAAAAGTGTGTGTGTGTGTGTGTTGCTTATAGCAAATGCTGAAAAGGATTTGCCACTGGTGTAAAACAAGTAGGGATAGCTGCAGGATTTAATTAGGGGCAGATTAATCATAATAATGTGTGTGTCCCAGACAAGCGGTGCTATAATAAGCTGATGGAATAGATGGCAATGTCTCATGCAACAACATGTACATAAGTTTGAACCGGCTGAGCACCTGGGTGAATGTAGTTGGCTGAATGAAAATAATAAGAAATGTAATTCACAAGAGATACAGTGCCAGAGGTCAGTTAGCAGCCTGGACTGTATGAGCTCATTGCCCCCATGTGTTACAGCATTGCTCTATTTCATTGTATCACATTAGACTGGTGTCTGTGATAGCACAGGGCTGCCGCACACAGTGGTATTGTATGTGGATAATACCAGACTGGTATAGTGTCAGGATAATGTCTTGCACTCACTCCCTGCATTGCAGCCTTACATATCGTTTCACTGGGCACCATGGCACATCTACCGGTCTCCCACGGCACAGTGTATCATAAATAGCCGTTTATTTGTTAAACCGTTTCTTAGCATTTTGCTCTCCTCACCTCCATCTTCACATCCGAATATTCACCTTCTTTTTTTCTTCTTTTTCTTTCACGCTTCCTCCGCCTCCACCAACATGGCGACACCATTCGTTTCCGGCGGAACACACGGCGCCATGTTGGTGGAGACCGGAAAGCAGGTCAGGTAAAGCGAGCTGGTAGTGCATATAGCATTGAGCCCACACCGCACCGCTCAGACCTCTCGACCTGTTTGAGAAACAGAGTTGACTTCCGTAGTATAGAGCGGCTCCTGGAGGCGTAGAGTAGGTAACGCTCAGAAAGGGCGTCCAATTTCATAGACCTAAGTGTGGTCCATGCAGTGTACAGCGACACCTGCTGGTGGAATAGAGCGGATCCTCGGTGTACACAGAGCCTCCTCCCCATCATCACCTGCCCGGTGGCGCTGCTGGTAGTACCGTCATGTCTTACGCCTTTTTATTCAAGTATATAATAATCGGAGACACAGGTGCGTTCAAGCAGAGTGCTGTCTGTCAGTAATGTGTGGGTTATGGATTGGCTATGGGCTGTGAAGTACTGTTCTAGCTGCATGTATTGTGTCTGAAAGCTCTACCTACTACCCTGATATCCCCTTACCGTGTATGGGGATTATTCAGATTTTATTGTATTTATTTTTCTGTACTGGGGGACATTCTGCAGTGCTACCCAGTGATGGCCCCATGCAAACCACACACGGGATCATTTATGCAATGCATACCAGTTTATACTAAAGGTCCATGTATAATATGTTTATTTTGGGGGAAATGTGTTATATCTTGTTGGTGATAAGCCCCCCTGTTATTTAAGTTTTTGTGAATGTATTGAATCTGGAGCCATTATTATAAAGGCAAATCTGCAGAGGGAAAAAACAGGGGGAGGTCTCACATAATCAATTATAGAGTGTATCTGACTATTCCGCCTTCTATACCTTGTTATAGGTTTGATTGTAAATTTGCAAGTACTGTGGTTTATGTGCTGCACATGGATATACATTTTTCAGTCCTTAATTTAATATTTAGGTTCATGAGAAATCTCGACAGTCAAGCAATTTCATTGATCCATCAATGCTGTTCTTCCTTTGCGCATGTATGTTTAGAACAATAATATATATATATATATATATATATATATATATATATATATATATATATATATATAACGCCAACTTATTGTGCAGCACTTTATAATATTAGAACATGTCTTCATAGTTCTGCGTGCTATAACATTCTAAAATGCAATCTTTCATCTGCTTGGTACCAATACCTCTTCTGGTCCGCCTTCCAAGATACAAAATGGAAAGTATGGGAAGTCTTCATGGCCAGCTTATAGAGGTGAAGGAAATATATTGTAGGTATATATAGGAAAGATAAAGATTTAGAGTAGACACTATGGTGCAGTAGATGTGGGCTCTCCTCATCTTACTGTGGAGCATGTAAATAAAATTTGTGCAGGTATTTTTAGAGTCAAGAATTTATCCCTCACATCACAACTTGACCATGTGCCCCAGCCGTCAACTTGAAAATCATGTCGTCCATTCATAGTTTTACATTTAGATCTTTTTCTTGAATAGTTTGTCTCGCTCTCAGAGTTATTGCTTTTCCATTTTCCACATAACTTTACTTAAATCACAAATTTTCACGCAATCCAGCATGGGAAAAATGGTTTTAAGTGGAAAATTGTAAAAGTGTTTGAACTTAAATACTTTGCCCAGCAGCCTCTCTAATTCTAATTTTTTTTGTTCTTTGATATTTGAGTTGCGGTTGAGTGAAATCTGCGCAAACCATTGAATAGTTTGCACAAACAGGTTTATATTTATGCTGAAATTTTGACTTGATTTTTACTTTTATATTTTAGTAGCTTCCATATTCTGTAGAATTTAACATGGCTGATTCCATAGTTTACACACTTACATTTTTATTTTTTTTCCCCAACACACTGCTTCTCTCATCACTGAAATGTACTTACTTCTTAATAGATGTGTTTTGTAGATCAGTGATATTGCATCCCACACCATATGGCTCGATTATGATACAATGGCAAATAATAATGAGCTGTAATGGTTACGAAGTACTTTTTTTTTTTTTTTTTAAATGTGTAATCTAGTCTCAACTTTTATTTTCCCATCTCATCACAAATGTCTGTTCACAATTTGTTCTTTCCCATCTTTCAGGGTTTTTTCCTAATTTTAAGATTGGCAAAAGTCTGTTTTTGTTTTTGAATGCAGCTTGCCAACTGTTGTGTAACATTTTAATGTACATGTGGAGCTCACTGATGTGTATTATCTTGACGCGTCAGTGAGATGGCTATATATCTGCTAGAAGGCTGGATAATATCAAGAGGTACACAACAAATAGACAGTAGAATAATTACTTAAACATTCCTATGGAATAGCCTGCCTACTACCATCAGACTCTCCCCTAGTCTTCAATCATTTAAGAAGTGCCTTAAAGCCCATCTCGTTAGGAAAGCTTATGGCCTCCAAGAGTAACCTCTACCTCCCATATCTGTCTCTTGCTCTCTCCTAAAGGGCAGCACTCTACTCTCTGCTCCAGCTCGCTTCACTCACCCCTTATTTGATTCCTATTTCCTGTCCTAATGTGTTTTACACCCCACCTCATATAGACTGTAAGCACGTTAAATATTGTAACGCACTATGGAATCTGTTGGCGATAAAAAAAATGGCAATAATAATAAGAGAAATTTATCGAGGCAATAACAGGTGTTATTCTGAGGTAAAGTGCAAAAAAAAAAGAGCAATCCCCGTGAAAACCAGTAGAATGTCTGCAATAATTTAGCACTTTGCACCTTAAATAGCACCTGCTTATCTTTAATAATCCTCCTGCATAATTTTTGCATGCTGAATATGCATCAACATGATTATTTGGAAAAACCGATTTCAGCTCCCTTATTCTTCAAATGTTCAAGATTAAATTCTCATTATTTGTTTGTTTGTTTAATTTAAATATTGTATTACATTTTCAAACTTGGATAGATACAGTAGTAGAATATTAAGGGGCTCTTCATGATACAGCTTTGTATATGAATTGCATAATGCTAATTTTTAAATTTAGAAAAATAATATTCAAACCCATACGACGGTCATGTTATTTGATATAATCTTGCAATAATGACTTGCACACTAGTCCTGTACTTGAATAGGAACCTCCAGAGGAGAGAAAGGTTGATGCTTTTCAACTCCAATTGTATAATGGGATTTATCTATCCCTCTAGTTATGTACCCATCAGCATTTTTATACATGCCTGCAGTGGACATTTTTATTTATTTAATTATTGATTTGTTTATTTTTATGGTATTTGCTGGTACATTTATTATATTTATAGAAACTTAAGACGTTCAACAGAATTTTAATGTTTCTAATGCCTTTCATGATTACCCAACCTGACAGTTTCTTGCATATCTTTGTTTTCTGTAGTTGAGTGCTGTGGCAGAAGCAGCCACAAGAGACTTTTACATTGACTATTGCCTTATTTGAACTGTATGTGAATAATGTAATCGGTTCCCGAACCAGAACTCTCAGCCGGTTCGGGAACCGATTGAAATACCGAAAGAGAGACCACCCTGCTGTGGTCGTGTGCCTCCCATTAGTGGAAGGCAACAATGTTGCAAACTGCGGTAATTGGGTTCGTGTGTGGCTGCCGTTCGTATAACGAACACGTGGCGGCGGCCATCTTAACTCACGAACAGCGGTGTTTGGTCGTCGAGCGTCTGGAACTCAAATCGGACACTCGACTAACCAGACACCGCTCAGACCTCCAGAACAATGAAAAAGTTTGATTTAAACTGCCGACCGGCCCGCCGTTCGGTAGGATGAATCCCCCTGACTAGGGGATTCATCCGAACGCAGAGTTAGAGACGGATGGCTAAGCTGATCGGTAGTTTTGATTCACTGAAATAGACCGACCGCAGGGCCAGAATTCCTGGAGCTGTTTTCGGCTACTAAATCCTTGCGGTCGGTCAAAACTATAACTGTCTATAACTCCCGAGCCCCTGGTCCGATCTGGGTGAGTTTCGAGTATGTTGCTCACCCAGATCAGACCTACAAGGGGACCCCTTAATTGTCCCCGTACCCCCTGTATTTGGGGGACATCCAGAAAGTGGGGAAAACTCTGTCTCCACTAATATGTTTAACTGTTAATCTAAGGGGAGGAGAGGGAGAGGAGGTGACCACGATATGATTGGGTACTGTAAGTTACCTCCCTTGCATGGGAGAAAATGCATAAAAGCAAACTTGTGAATAAAGCTGACAGTTGACTCCCAGACTATGTGTCGTCTAGTCCTTGGGGAGGTGGATTATGCTGTGTTCCTGAGATTTTGTATGCTGAATCTTTGTTCCCAGCGGAGAGCCATTGGAGTAACCCCTGCCCTCCGCTACAAGTGCCACCCATTGTAGTGAGTTGAAGATGGCACAGGATTTTGTAAAATTCTAATTTTAGCTTATCAGTAAGGCTGATCCACAAACACTGTAATTAGGAGAGTTACAGTGGCCACTTTACAACAACAGTGCAAAGTTTGATGAATCTGTTGTCCATTTTTTGTAAATTAACCAAACCCCAAAATTAAGTAAAAATAGAATCTGTAGAATTGCTAATGTTAAATCTATATACATATGTATACACTAATAAAATATTCCGCCCTAGAGACTACAAACTCACATAAAGCCAAATAGACTGTTTAACCTCAATGCCAATGTGCCTTTACAAGAGAGGGCTCAGATAAAAATGAGAACACTCAAGCCATGCTACAAAGCACAGATTGTATGCACAGGGGACACTGCAAGCACAAAGCCACTGCAGCGGGCTGTATAAGTTATAATGCTTACAGTGCCCAGGTGCCATCCCACTGTTAAGAGTAATACTAATTTCGAACAGGATGCTGTAATTTAGTACCTCTTCATTGATCTTGCTAAAGCAGAAATTCACCTTCCCTTTTAGCGATATTAAAGAAATGCTATAGCATTAGGAATACAAACTTGTATTCCTAATACTATAGTATGCATCTGCCGCTGTGGTATCAACCCTCTGATTAAAGGATTCAAATACAATTTTTCCACATACCTCTTTCCAGCGCTCGAGATCCCTCGTAATCAATTGGGTTTCTCCTCCCGTGACATCACTGCGATGGAGAACGTAATGGACATGCATGCATTAGACCTTTACCATAGGAAAGCATTGAATCAGTGATTAGGTATTGAAGACGCTTGATGTCCTCATGCAAAGCGTGAGGACGTCTAACATCGTTTCATGGATGCAGGAGGCACCTGTAGTGGCAGTCTGGAAGATAGTCACTACAGGCAGTCTTAACCCTGCAGTGTTTTACATTGAGATAACGTGGTATCAGTGCCTATAGTGTCCCTTTAATTCTCTCTGAACAGAATTCATTGGCTGACTATGTCATCTGACATATCTGTACAATTATGGATGAAAATGATATCACTGATGCGAAAGTAGAAATGTGCATCTTGGCTATATCGTTTTAGGTTAGGGACCAGACTGTGGAGACCTATGTAATCTTTCAAAACAGTATTCCTCTTAACAGTGGGATGGCACTTAATAACCCTATTTTTTCAAAAGTATTATGCGTAGATGATTTATTAGAACAGGACTTGACAAATTTGCTTTGAATCTAGGAGCCAGCTTAAAAAGTTAGGAGCCAAGTTTTTTTAAACTTACAAAGCTTTATTTTCAGTGATAAAATAAATTTCTTAAAGAGACACTATAGTCACCACAACCATTACAGCTTAATGTACTGGTTCTGGTGTCTATAGCCTGTCCCTGAATGCTTTTTAATGTAAACACTGACTTTTACATTGCTGCCTAGTGATACCTCAAGTGGCAGTCACTCAGACTGCCACTAAAGTGCCTCCTATCTCAGTGCTGCACAGTATGCAGCACCTACATTCAGCGCCTCCACGCTTTGCATGGAGGCGCTGAACATTTACCATAGCAATGCATTGATTCAAATCCTCTATATGAGGAGATGCTGATTGGCGGAGTGTTTTGCAGCGCATGTGCAATAGCTTCTCAGTGCTGGGGAGGGGGGGCGGGTCGGTGACCTAAACACACACACTCAGAGATACTCACATACAGTGCCAGACAAGCACACATACCAGGACAGACACACAAACACTGACAGACACACACAAACACACTACAGTATTATTTGTTTTAATGCAATTCTACTCCACCCAGCCTCACTTCCTTTGGGAGAGCTGCAGTGGATCAGTGGATCGGTTTGCCCCCGGGGTCCAGTGTGCGGCCGTCTGCTGCGCGTTTTGTGGGCGGTGAGTGAGCTTTGCTCTGCTGCCACTTAGTGATGCTGGGGCAGGAGTGAATCACTAAGCGGCGTGCGAGGGAGCAGAGCAGGGAGATCTCAGCACCCACAATATGCACAGCAGACATCCGTCATTCGCTTTGGAGGGAACTTGCTCCAGAACTAAATTCCTGGTCTCCATGGCGACCTGGCGCCTGGGATCTGTCTAGCCTTGTATTAGAATGTGCAAATAATATGTGATGCTGCAATTCCACAAGCAAGGAGCACCTCCTTGATCAGAAAGAAGTTCATCCAGTCAGTTTTCAGTCATGCCGGCCTATGGGATGTGAATTTTGTCCAGCAGGCCTTGTGTTGTTCACCTACTAGTCCCAGTTCCACTCATCATATCTGCTGAGTAGAACTGCTGACTAAGCTGATGGCAGCAATATTACTGCTGCAATTAGCCTTATTGACAGCCCTCATAGTTTTGTGAGTGAGGCTGTGCAAAATATTCTCAGGAGTCATAAATCATACATGCACGCAGCTTCTATCTGACAGATCGAGAGAGGATATAGGTACTTGTCTTGCCTCCTCAACTTGCACATAAATGATGTAAGGAGAAGGTAAAAACACTCCCTTTAAACCCCAAAATGATGCATGACAGAAATATTTTGTCATCGATGTCCTTTCCTTTAAGCAGTGCTTGACAAATTTGCTTTCAATCTAGGAGCCAGCTAAAAAAATTAGGAACCAGTTTTTTTGAGCATCAAAAATACAATTTTTAAAGGAGCAAAATAGTCACCAGAAACACTAAAGATTAATTTAGTGACTCTGGTGTCTATAACAAACCTGTGGGTTTTTCAACGTAAGCTCTGCTTTTTCAGAGAAAAGGCAGTGTTTACCTTGCTGTCTAGTAACACCTCTAGTGGCAGTCACTCATACAGCCACTAAAGTGTCTCCTATATCAGTGCTGCACAATGTGCAGCACTTGCATTCAGCGTGGAGGTGACACTGAACGTTCCCCATAGAGATGCATTGCTTTAATGCTTCAGTATGAAGAGATGTTGATTTGATAATTGATAATCTCCGTTATGAAGGCAGGCCAGGTGCGGCGAGACTGGCACAGCGTTGGAAATAAGATCGGAGGGGGGGGCTGATGACCTAAACATAATCATTAGCAGACACCTGGACTGACTGACATACACACACACACATTCACTGACATACACACATCCTCCCACACACTCACAAGATATGATTTGATATACACATAGACAAATACACACACGCAGAGACATACACGCATAACCGGTATACACACAGAAATTTAAGAAAAGCGAATACATATTTTTTGCTACTGTCATGTTTCCTACCTGATGGGTGCAGGAGAGTGGTTTCCCTGAGGTCCAGTGGGACTGGGCACAGTAGGAGACAAACTAGTGGAGTTGGCTGACGCTGGTCAAGACTCCTCTCCTCCACCTGTCTCGATGGGAACTGCAATTATTTCCTCCTGGCGCTGTGGCCACACAGAAGAATGATTGTGCGGGCAGTCGGGTCTGTGAAATGTGGGTGGGCGGCCGGGTCTATGGAAAGCCGGCGGCAAACAGACCCACGGCCTCAGCGCTGGGAGAAAGTAATTACGCTCACTTCCTCCCGGTACACGGGTGCACAGCGAGCTACATGGGATTGAGGGAATGAGCTGACCAGTCCCAGATACCAGGGCAAATTTCTTAGTCGCCATGGTGACCTGGTGCCTGGGATTTGTCGAGACCTGCCATATTAAGGACCCATGACTGAATTAGCGGCCTCACGCTGACTGGTGAGCTGTATGTAGTGCTCAAAGTTAAAAAAAATGTGATTTAAAGGGACTCTACACTGCCCAAAAACAAAATAAAAATCACTGTTTAGTAGATATACCCAAATGGAACCTTGAATGCCTTTAATTATGCATTTCCACTGAGCTAACGAAACCAGGAAGTAATATGACATGTCTGCTTGAAAGCCAGTGGTGTAACCAGGCTGATTTACAAATCTGTCAATTTCTATTGAAATCTGCACTTTTTATAAATGAAATAAAGAGGGCAAACTCTTCACACTTAAAGGAGCACTATAGTCAACATATAAAAGCAAAAAAGACAGGTCCCCTATCCTTCTTTCTTGCTTTTATATTAGTTTGATTAATTTTTTTATTTAAAAAAAAAAAAGAGTGCTTTTTATGATAAAAACTTACCTCCGTTCGAGCGCCAAGCTCCTCAGCAGGCCACACCCCCTTTTTCATCAAAGTGACAAAATAGCATGGCTCAAACAGACATTTCTCTTTGAGATGCATCATCGCTCTCTGGTGTGCATGCATGGCTTCACCATTAAATACCCCTCCATGAATTAACTGAGCGCTCTACCGCTATGCGCGTTCGCGAGCTCAGCTGACTGACAGCTAAGCGTGAAGACGTCAAATGTGAGTTCTGCGCATCAGGAAGGACTTGACTCTGAAATCCCTCTGGTGGCCGTCTGAGTGACTGTCACTGGAGGTGTTCCTAGGTTCTAATGTAGGTTTTTTACATGAAAAGGCCTGCAGGGAGCTATTGTACTTACCTGAACAACCCCATTAAACTGTAGTTGTTCAGGACCAGACTCAGCCAGATGAACCTCAGGAAAGCTACCCTCCTGCACCAAAAGTAGCAGGGGAGTGGCGAAAAATATGTAAATTATGATCTTTGTGGTGTTTATGTGGCAATGTGTATGTGCAGAGCAGTATATGCAGGGCAGGCCTTAGCCCTAAGGTGCCCTGTGCAAAAAATCCTCACAGCGCCACTCCCCGGTTATACACCTCATTTACATATAATGTATGTAAAAGGGTATAGTGTTTATATAGGGGATTTATTGAATTTGTGTGTGATATGTTCTGGCTTTGTGAAATTTGTGCTGGGATTATTGGCTGTGTGTGATGTGTATTTAACAAATAAAAATATGCATGTAGGCTCAGATTCACATGCACACAGTATCACAGTCAGATGCACACAATTATACACTTACACTGTCAAATACAGCCACATGCACAGTCACACACAGTTACAGGTAAATAATTAAACACACAGTTAAAGGCAATCACACACACACACACACACAGGT